>NC_044552.1:22916672-23516672 GCF_007565055.1 Rhinopithecus roxellana | reverse complement strand
AAGATGAGCATTTATACCATGTCACTGGGTCTGCTAAAAACAGTATGATTATCAGCTGTTAATACAATAGTTTCAGTAGCACGGCATCTAAATTAGGATGGTTTTTTAGGTTTTTGTGGGACAGGCACATTAAAACTGGTGAATGTATAGATACTCTTCCTAGGAGCCTGTGCAGATAGAACAAAATACTATCAAGGGAATAAGTTGAACTATGTCATTTATTATACACTTAACCAAACCCAGGTTCCTGTAATATACTAGATAAAGTTCTAGTCTCAGATCATGATTCTAGGAATTGAAATTTGTCATTCTTTTTCCATCCCTCACCCCTCTAACTCCAGCACCCGAACTCTCTTCCTAAGTTGAAGAGTCTTATTAGAAAGCAAGGACTACCTCCTTCTACAAAAGAGAAAAATTCACTTTCTCCAACATTATTGCACCTAAACACTGCAAGAGGCTATGGCTGCATAATTTAGATGACCACATGTGGGTTTCTAACCAGGACGAGATGACACAGAGAGGCTGGGACAGTGAAGACTGCATTTTGGTAAAGATGGTGAAGCAGTTCTTAGGAGCAGTGGTGACAGCAGTCCTCGTCACAGGGCCCGGTGTCCACCATCAGGGTATCAGAGGTATAATAGTAGCATCTGTGCCCAGGAGCAGGGGCAGTGGTTTTTGCGAGAGATCTGAATTACGGTGGCTGTGGATTATGTTCCTGGCTGTGTAGCCTCAAACCTGGTTTTGTGCCTAATGTGGTTTGGCTGTGTCCCCACCCATATCTCAATTTGAATGTATCTCCCAGAATTCCCATGTTTTGTGGGAGGTAATTGAATCACTAGGGCCGGTCCTTCCCATGCTATTCTCATGATAGTGAATAAGTCTCATGAGATCCAATGGGTTCATCAGGGGTCTCCACTTTTGCTTCTTCCTCATTTTCTCTTGCCACTACCATGTAAGAAGTGCCTTTTGGCCGGGCGTGGTGGCTCATGCCTATAATCCCAGCACTTTGGGAGGCCGAGGTGGGCGGATCACGAGGTCAGGAGATCGAGACCATCCTGGCTAACACGGTGAAACCCCGTCTGTACTAAAAATACAAAAAATTAGCCAGGCCTGGTGGCAGGTGCCTGTAGTCCCAGCTACTAGGGAGGCTGAGGCAGGAGAATGGTGTGAACCTGAGAGGTGGAGCTCACAGTGAGCGGAGATCATGCCACTGCACTCCGGCCTGGCCCAACAAAGTGAGACTCCATGTAAAAAAAAAAAAAAAAAAAAGAAAAAAAAGAAAAAAAGGAAGCGCCTTTCACCTACTGCCATGATTTTGAGGCCTCCTCAGCCATATGTAACTATAAGTCCAATTAAACCTCTTTTTTTTTTTTCCCAATCTCGGGTATGTCTTTATTGGCAGTGTGAAAACGGACTAATTCAGTGCCCTTCCCCAAAATAAAATGAATACTAATACCAATTTGTACACTCCTTTATGTTTAAATTAGAAAAACTTGCAAGCAATTGTTTGCTCCAAGGAATGAGCGCAAAATCATTCTGGGGAGTAGTTTCAGAGGGCAGCATTCAGCTATTTTTTCATTATGCTGAGCTGTGAGCTGTGAGCCACTTCCTAAATCTATCTGGCTATACCCCATGGTAGTAATGGGGTATATGGTAGAAAATGACATTTATTTCTCAGCATCCTGTCTTATAATTAAAGAAACACATCCGCCTTAAAAATAAATAAAAAATAAAAATAAATAAAAAATAAAAAACAGAAGAAAGCAATATTTAAATGTGGGTCTGAGACCCCTCCCCATCCTGGGCGTTCTCCAGCTACTGATCTCAGTGATATCAAATGTGGCTGAACACCAGGTTTGCTGTGGGCTTGTTACAGAACACTCAGGCCTCTCCACAAATCCCCTGTGTCAGAATTTTGGGCACGGAGTCCAGGAATTGCTTTTTAACAAGCCCCACAGGCGAGGCTGATGCACAGCCTAGGAATCCTGGTCTGTGTTCTTGCCACCAAAAGTGGGATCTGGAGACCAGCAGCATCAGCGCCAACAGCAACGTTTTATAAGTAGGAAATCTCATACTCGATTCCAGATCAGCTGAGACTTAAGGTGATGTCCTGGTGATTCCTGTGCACAGGAAAGTCTGGAACTCCCTGGTCCATGTACCTTCTAGACCTTGGGTCAGGACTGTGTAGTCTGATCTAGGTGTGTTGTCTGATCAGATCCTTTAGCAACTGGAGGCCTAGTGTTCAGTCCTTGTTCCTGTTCTCTTCTATAGCCAATCACTCCTTTGGAGACGTCATACAGACCCAAGGCTTTAAATAACTTTTATATGATATCATCTCCCAAGTCTATTTCTCCTAAATGTCTCTAGATTCATCTGTCCAACTGCCAACTCAACTACCTCACTGGTATTTCTCAGCGGCATCTTAGATCCCACATCTCCCACAGTGACTGCCTGCGATGTCCCCTCCTCTCATATGCTCCTGCTAGTCTTCTCATTTTCTGCTGATGGCAACTCTTTTTAGTCACACAGTCTGACATTTTTGGTATCCTTTACTCTTCTTTCTCATACTCCAGATTTAGTCCATTAGAAAATGCTGTATAAGGTGATTGGAAATAGTGAGAATCCAATCACTTCCCAGTATTTCCACTGCTCACACCCAGTTAAGTAACCAAAATCTCCAGCCTGAAATACTGCACTCATTTCCTACATTCTCCTCACCTGCCTTGCTCATCTCCGGCCTTTGGATTCTGTTCTCAGCACAGCAGCTAGAGGGATCCTTTTTAAAAAAGAAGTTGTGGTATGTCTTTATTCTGCTTAAAACTATATCATTCAAAGTCAAAATCCTTCCCACATACTCCAGCCCTAGACCCACATGATCTGACCAAACCCCTGACCTTATCTCAGTGACTCTCTGCTCTAGCCATACCCAGTCCCTTGTTCTTCCCAGAACACACAGACATGATCCTGCTCTGGTACACTGGCACCGAAGGTTCCTACTCCCTAGAAAAAACTTCCTCCAGATACCCTCATGACAAATTCCTTTATGTCCTTCAAATATTTAATCAAAGGTCACCTTCCCAACAAGGCCCACGCTGACCACCCCAGCACAATAGCTACCTTCTCTGTCCCACAACCCACACTCTGATCACCTGTTCCACATCACTTACCACCTTCGACTTTCCTCATTTACTCTGCATATATTAGAGTGTATGTACCGTCTGCCTCTTCCCACTGCAACACATGCTCCACAAGGCTAGAGATTTTTCTGATTTTACTTCAATGACTTTTGCCAGATGCAAAAACATTCTGTCACATGTCTGGCAGACAACAAAGGCTGGCTGAATGAATGATTGCTGTAGAGCACCTCGCTATTCTAAAGGCAATATCTTTATTAAATAGCCTCAGGCCAAATGCTGTTTCACAGCAGCTACAGCACAAGGTCCCCTCACGCTGACATCGAGGTCGCCTATGCTTTTCTCAGAGGTGCTGCTTGTGTGTCCTCCCTCCCTCCCTGCATCCCTCCTCCCACACCAATCCCTCTGCACACTGCAGCATGCAACTATATTTCCCTCTTAGGAAAGAACAATCTTAAGACTATGAATCCCAATTTCCAAACAAATATAAATTTAAGTTAGACTGCTTTATAAATCCATGAGTTTGCATTAGAGTCCAGTGCTAGGATTACTACACTCAGGGAAGGGAGAGTGGGTAGGACAGCTGAGCACAAGAGGAGTTCCTCTAGAAAGTTACCTAAAATGAGCACTTGTGGCATTCCTCCTCTCTGCTAATTTCAGAATCTAGTTCTTTTAAAAAGGTTGTGGAAAAGATAGACAATACAATCCAAGAAAGAGCCCTGGAAATAGGGTAAAAGCTGCATGGGCTTGAAAATTCATCTAATACCACAGACTTCTGTATGCAGTGGCTGCCTTCCACCTTGTGGGGACAATGACAGGAAAAATGACTCCTGCTGCTGTCAGAGATGAGGGACACCCAGAGGAGAAAGAGATCAGAACTCAGACAACAGAACAGGAACAGGCATAGTCCTCTATGGAAACAAAGAAACCAAAAATAATGATACAAAATAGTAGGGCCATACCATAGCCTGACCCAGCCACATGAAGCCCTCACTGTCCACGGTCCTGGAGACAGGACAAGGCCCAGGCAACATCTGTGTCCCTGCGATCACAGGTCCTGGTGAAACAAGGTTCTGCTGAAGGCACACAAACAATGGAGCAGTGAAGATGACCAACCCAACGAATGACCACATCAAATTCCATGATGTACTGAGCACAAACTGAGCATAGGCTGTCCATACTCAGCTCCTCACAACCCTCTCTCTCCTGTCTCCATCTACACAGGCCCAGCACAGCAATAATGGATTCTGGAAGGCTCCCAGGTTTTAAGAGCCTTGCTCTCCTTTCATTAAACCATTAACCCAACCTCATGGCAAGAATCTGAAAAATTCATATCCAGGTTCTTACTTTGAATAGAGAAGTAAGTTGCAGCTCAGTGAAACTTAAAGTTAAGACATGAATAGAAATGTCCCAGCCTCACCTCTGCTGAAACAAGAAACTTGACTGGGGAAGACAGCACAAGTCAGTGTGGGGTGGTGGTTCTGTTGGCAGTGGTGGACCAGTCGCCCATTTCCTCACATGATGATAACTGGAACACAGAAATGTAGATATATTCACATGTCAGGTGCAGATATAGAAGTCAGGAGCTCTTGAAATTACAATGGTGTGTGTCAGAGGAAGGACTTGAAGAAATTTTGTATCTCTCAGTCCCACTGAAGGCAGTTGTCTCAAGCCACAGAAGAAAATAATCATAAACAAATCCAGGGCAGTTACTGTACCTGGTGACATTCTGAACAGCCTACCACATGCTTGAGATGTCCAAATCCAGAGAACCCCTCAACAGAGTCATGTCCCCTCTGCCTCATGCCCACCCACGTCAGGTCCCCCAGCGTCTCATCTTTACAAGCCTCATGAGACGCATCAGAGTCCTGGGCATAGTTGCTGCCTGGGGTAGAACAAAAATAGGAACTGGTCAGAGCCCACAGGAGATGTGGCTAAAGGAGGAATCTTATCTACACTGTCCCAGTGATCTCAGGGAGCAGCCCTCTAATCCCCTATACTAACAGGCAGCCTGAGCATAGCTCCCTTTTGTTCCATCTGTGAGAAAAATACAACCTGTGAGAGGTCAGGGAGGGCACAGGGCATGAGGTCCTTAAGGAAACAGCAAATCCTGGACCCCAGGAAAATTTCCAGAACTGTGACTGCAGACCCAGGGCAGGATCAGAAAACATGAGGAAAGCAGGTGTGGGGACTGGACCAACTGTCCTCCTGAGGTCTCTCCTCATTAGGGATCTTCCCCTGTGACCTGGGACTGCTGGGAGGTCCCCATCACCACAATCATCAAGGTAATAAATTTGTCCTTCATTTTCACATGTGCTTCACAAAAGAACAAGTGTTGGCACACAGGGCTCCAGGTTGGGTTGGCCTGTGTGTGGATGGTGTTTTTGAGTGATGAAGCAAGTCATAATTCTACCTGTGGCTTGAAACCCACAGTGGAACAAGAAAACTCAGACCCCACCCCTCACCCCTTCCCTACCTGAGCTTTTCTTCCTCCACATTACAGCAGCGACCTCAGCTCCAATGACCACAGCTCCAAGGAGAACCAGGCCAGCAATGATGGCCATGATGGGGATGGTGGACTGGGAAGACGGCTCTGGGAAAGGAGAGGAAGGTGAGGGGTTCTGACCCCCAGGCCTCAGCGCTGACCCTGCTGAAGGTCTCCTGCTTTCGCTGAGAAGAGATAGCTTATACTCCTTCTTACCCCACCTCAGAGTGAGGGGCTCTGGCAGCCCCTCATGTTGCACATAGCACGTGTATCTCTGCTCCTTTCCATAAGGCACCACTACAGCCACCCACTTCTGGAAGGTTGTGTACCCTGCAGGCCTGGTCTCCACAAACTCCGTGTCCTGGGTCTGGTCCTCCCCATCCTGCTGCCAGGTCAGTGTGATCTCTGCAAGGTAGCAGCCTAGGGATCAACACCTCAGGGTGGCCTTGTGGTCAGAGAGGAGGTGCTGGGTCACGTGTGCCTTTGAGGGGAAGAGTCAGAAAATTCAGGCACTTTGCATTCCTCGTGGGACACTCCAGCAGCACATATGTGACCATCCTGAGAATGGACAGGACACCTGGGGTGGGGAAGGGAGCACAGAACCCAGATACCAGCCTGAACACAGGAATCTGGGATAATCTCCTATTCCTTGGAAAGTTCGAGTCTCTAACGGGGGAGCAGGGACTTCTGGTCTTGACCTGAGTGGAGGCCTAGGGACTCAGAAGAGCTGGAATCGCAGCCACAGACACACTGAGTGTGAGGGAGAGAACAAGGCCTGAGAGGAAAAGTCCTGGTGCCCAAGGCTGCTGTAGGGGTTAAATGCGACCACGGATCAGTATTCCAGGGACTGTCTTCCCCTCCATTTCCTCAGGAACTTCATCCCTTAATTGTCCCGGAGAGCAGGGTGGGCTCTCAGAGTCACTCTCTAGTACAGGATCTGAAAACCCAGGATTCTTCCCATTCAGGACTAGAGGGAGGGCGATTTTCTAGCATTGGTCCCATTTTCCTATCATCCTGGTGGGAGGCCAGCCTGGGAGATATACAGGAGATGAGGGAGGCGCCCCCGTGGCCCCTGGTACCCGCGCGCTGCAGCGTCTCCTTCCCATTCTCCAGGTGTCTGCGGAGCCACTCCATGGACTCGCCCTCGCCCTCAGGTAGGCCCCAGCCTGCTCTGAGTATTTGTCCGCCTCCCATTTGCACGGTGAGATCTGAGCCACTGTGTTCGCGGTGGCCCAGGAGCGCAGGTCCTCGTTCAGGGCGAGGTAATCGTTGCCATCGTAAGCGAACTGTCCATACCTGCGGAGGAGGCGCCCGTCGGGCCCCACGTAGCAGCCATGCATCCTCTAAATAGTGTGAGAACCATGGCCCCGCCCCCGCGGTCAGTCTAGAACACCGAGCCCCGCTCCCGCCCCGACCAACCTGCAGGGATTTTGGCCTAAACTGGAAATTAAACCGGGTAAAGGCGCCCGAGTTTCTTCCCTGGTCGAGAGTCTGGCCAGGTCCCGCAGCCTCGGGGTGGATCTCAGACCCAGAGACTCTGGGGGATCTGGGCCGTCCGTGGGGGATGGGGAGGGATCGTGACCTGCACCCCGGGCTGGGGCCACTCACCGGCCTCGCTCTGGTTGTAGTAGCGGAGCAGGGTCCGCAGGTTCTCTCGGGAAATCTGTGCGTGGCCCTTGGCATTCCGTGTCTCCCGGTCCCAATATTCTGGCCCCTCCTGCTCCACCCACGGCGCCCGCGGCTCCATCCTCCGACTCGCCGCGTCGCTGTCAAACCGCAAGAACTGCGTGTCGTCCACGTAGCCCACGGAGATGAAGCGGGGCTCCCCGCGGCCGGGCCGGGCCACGGCGGTGCTGAAATACCTCATGGAGTGGGAACCTGGGCACGAGGAGGGGCTGAGACCCGCCCGACCCTCCTCTCTGCACGGCTCCCCGGTCCTGAGCGCCCGCCGCGAGGGCCCCTCGCTCCTCCCTGCAGAGGCCCTTTCCTTCCAGACCCCGCACTCACCGGCCCAGGTCTAGGTCAGGGCCAGGGCCCCCGAGAGCAGCAGGAGGAGGGTTCGAGCCGCCATGACCTGCATCCTTCGCGCCTGGGGAGTATCTGAGTCCGGGTGGGTGCACCGGGACATTAGTGCCGGGATCGCGGCGACACTGATTGGCTTCTCTAAAAACCCGGAACCCAATGGGAGTGAGAAGTGGGATCACAAGTATCCAGGAAAAAGGTTGGGAGAATCGAAACTCAGGGGAGTGGGCAATCCCCAACCCTGTGCCTCCCCAGTGCAGTCATCGCCCTCGGGGTCTGAGACCCAGAGGGCCACGCCTGAGACCTGGGACTTTGTCCCTGATCCCTCTTTTCCTACACCAAGCCTCTTTGTCATACTGTCTGCCTGAGTCCTGGTCAAGGATCTGTCTGTGGAAACCGGGGAGAGAACCCCCAGGCTGGACCCAGCCCCTTCCCATTCACTCATCCTGAAATCCTCATCCCTGAACTGGACTTTCCACTCCTTACCTCTCCCGTTGGGCTACCCTAGAAGAAAACTCACCCCAGGGAACTTTGATGCCAGAGAGTGAGCTCGCCCTGGGAATGGCGGTGTAGAGAAAGGGGTTTTCTCTTTAAACCTGGTGAAGTTGTGGCTGAAGGCACAAGATAGAGATTCTCATAGTGACCAGGTTTTTTGTTAGTTTATTAAGACAGTGGTTAGCACAATCTAACCCCTGAATAATCAGGATTCTAATCTGTAAAAGACCTAATTTTGCTTGCTTCATATATAAGTGTATCCAAACAGCACTGCAATTGGAGTCACAAAGCTTCTAAGTTTACTTTCCCAGACTGTGGATCCATGACTCTGGGTTGTTGCATTTAAAATTATCTTCATTCCATAGCCCGAGTTTCCCTGTGTGAGTCCAGGACATCTCAATACAAAGAAGCAGGATTTGTTACTGCATATTGTAACAAGGAGCCTCAAAATTGCAGTGAAGTCAAAATGCCTGTCATCAATGCTTAAGCACTGCTTGTTTTTATCAATTATGCACATCTAAGCAGTGTGCGTATTTTATTTGCATACTTGTTTTTTTTTTACTCTTATGTTTTTAATCATGAGGAGGTCATTACATTAGTTTTCGGCAGTCCCACAAAATGTATTAAATACCGAATGCAAAGAACCCCCTGCTAGGATCTTCCACTGCTTTAGAATTCTTTCCCTTTGCTCCTTTTCCTCACCTCCTGCTTCTCCAGCCATTCTCTCTGCCCCTCTCATCCCTCAAACCTTCCTCTCCCCTTAGTCCCTGCCACCCTGTCACTCCTGAATTGTGGCACTAACACCGTCCCTCACTTCCTGCCCATATCTGTTCTCCCCACAGTGCTCAGCAGTCCTGCTAATGTGACTCAGGTCAGTGTCATTTCTTCACTTAAAATGGTTGGGTTTTGGTCTACCACTTTGCTATGTTTTCAATTTGTCTCATTTTTTTGGTTTCTATTCCTCCTTTCCCACTTTCTTATGTGTTAAGTAAACATTTGTTAGTTTATGGTTTTAATTCTCCTAGTGGCTTTTAGCTATATTTCTTTACACTAATTTTTTATTGTTGTAAGAATTGAAACCCAATTCCTTGACTTTTCACAGTGAAGTTCAGGTAATATTAAGCAGCTGCATCCAGCAAAATAAAGGACACTTGTAACAGTGTAGTTTCATTTAACCTACCATTATGTTATTATTGTTGTATATATTACATCAATATACTTTATAAACTCAATAATACAGTAATACTTTAAGCATTCATATTAAGTCATTAAGAAAATGAGTGTGTATGTCATCTGTGTATGTGCATAATTTCTGTTAATTGTTCCTTTCTATATACCTAGGTCACCATCTAGTATCATTTCCCTTCAGCCTGAAGAACTTCCTTCAAAATTATATGTAGTACAAGACCCCTAGGAAATGAATTTTCTGATTTTGATGATGTAAGTGTCTTCATTTTTGCCTTCTTCCCCACCCTTTTTTTTTTCCTTATTGGGGCATTTATGCATAATACAACTCACCAGTTTTAGCTGCAATGTTTTATGAATATTGGTAATTATTTATAGTCATGTAACTACCACATTGCCCAGATAGAGAAGTTTTCCCTAAAAACTTTGCTCATGCCCCTATTTAATCCTTGCCTCCTACCCTCACCCCCTTCCTTCACTCAACCACTGCTCTGCTTTCTGTTACTGTAATAATGAAATTTCTAGAATTTAATGGACATGCAATCATGTTATGTAGTCCTTTGTTTAGTCTCTCCCTTGGCATAACAGTATTTGAGATCTTTCCATGTAGTTAAGAGTAATAATATTTCATTCATTTTTGTTGCTGAGTAGCTGCTGAGTATTGTTGGAATTACAGTTTATTCATTGGTTTCTCTATTCTCCAGCTGATAAACATGTGGGTTATTTCCGGTTAGGGTCTGTTATTAATGAAGCCACTATAAATAACTGACCAGACGTCTTTGCATAGCCTTACATTTTCATTTCCTTTGGATAAATAAATATTTGTAGAATTGTTGGGTGATATGATAAATGGATGGGTAGCTGTTTTAAGAAACTGCCATATTATTTTACAAATTGACTGCAACTTTTTTTTGCGTTCCTACCAACAATATAAGAGATTTTTATTTTTTCCATATTCTTACCAGTATTTAGAATTATCATGTCTTTTTAACTTTACTTATTCTAGGTGATGTGTGATGGTTTCTCACAGTGGTTTTAACTTGCACTTCTTTGATTAGTATCGTTGCTAACTTGTCATGTTTGTCTAAGAGATTTATTACATAGCTTTTGTGAACAATTTTGCAAATTTAATTAATTCCAGAGACTTTTTCAGAATTCCTTGTTTTCTACATATGTAATTAAGCTGAGAAAGATTCCTTCCTTTCCTATTTTTTCTTTTTGAAATTATTTGTAGTTAGTAAAGACGGGTCCACTATGTTGCTCAAGCTAGTCTCTAACTGCTGAACTAAAGTGATCCTCCCACCTTGGCCTCCCAAAGTGCTGGGATTACAGGCATGAGGCACCACACCTGGTCCTTTATTGGTCTTTTATTTTATTTTCTTGCCATATTGCACTAGTTAGGATGCTTGTAAGGTGTTTTAAATAAAAATGAGGAGAGCCACAACTTTGCTTTGTTGCTGATCTTAGGAAGTAAGCATGTGGCCTTTCATAATTGAATATGAGGGTAGCTGTAAACTTTTCATGGAGGCTCTTAACCACATTGAAGATATTGCTTTCGATTTTTAGTTTGCTGAGATATTTTGTCATGAAAGTCTGGATTTTATAAGTGCTTTTTCTGCAACAACTATAATAATTGTGCAACATTTGTTCTATTAATTAGGTGAATTGTATTAATTTTCAGATGTTAAACCAACCTTACTTTCCCATGAAAAAAACCAATGTGGCATGGCATATTATTCATTTTATGTGTATCTTAATTGGATAACATTTTGTATAGAATTGTGAGTCTGTATTCAAGAGGAATATTTGTTGTTCTTTTTCTTGGGATGTTCTTGTCTGGGATTTTTATATGGATAATGCTGGTGATATGGTTTGGCTCTATGTCCCCACACAAATCTTATCTTGAATTGTACTCCCATAATTCCCACGTGTTGTGGGAGGGACCCAGTGGGAGATAATCTGAATCATGGGTCGGTTTCCCCCATACTGTTCTCGTGGTGAATAAATCTCATGAGATCTGATGGTTTTATCATGGGTTTCTGCTTTTGCATCTTCCTCATTTTCTCTTGTTACCGCCATGTAAGAAGTGCCTTTCACCTCCCGCCATGATTCTGAGGCCTCCCCAACCATGTGGAATTCTAAATACAATTAAACCTCTTTTTCTTCTCAGTCTTGGGTATTTCTTTATCAGCAGCGTGAAAACGAACTAATACAGTAAATTAGTACCAGTAGAGTGGGACGCTACTGAAAAGATACCCGAAAATGTGGAATCGACTTTGGAACTGGCTATTAGGCAGAGGTTGGAACAGTTTTGAGGGCTCAGAACAAGACAGGAAAATGGGGGAAAGTCTGAAACCTCCTAGAGACTTGTTGAATGGCTTTGACAAAAATGCTGATAGTGATATGAACAATAAGGTCCAGGCTAAGGTGGTCTCAGATGGAGATCAGGAACTTGTTGGGAGCTGGAGCAAAGGTGACTCTTCTTACGTTTTAGCAAAGAGACTGGTGGCATTTTGCCCTTGCCCTAGAGATTTGTGGAACTTTGAACTTGAGAAAGATGATTTAGGGTATCTGGTGGATAAAATTTCTAAGCAGCAAAGCATTTAAAAGGTGACTTGGGTGCTGTTAAAAGCATTCCATTTTAAAAGGGAAACAGCATAAAAGTTCAGAAAATTTGCAGCCTGACAATGCAGTAGAAAGAAAACCCCATTTTTTGAGAAGAAACTCAAGCTGGCTGCAGAAATTTGCATTAAGTAACAACGAGCCAAATGTTGATCCCCAAGACAATGGGGAAAATGTCTCCAGGGCATGCCATAGGTCTTCATGGCAGCCCCTCCCATCACAGATCCAGAAGCATAGGAGGAAAAAAAGGTTTCATGGTCCAGGCCCAGGGTCCCCATGCTGTGTGTTGCTTAGGGACTTGGTGCCCTGCATCCCAGATGCTCCCACTGTTGCTAAAAGGGGCCAAGATACAGCTTGGCCTATGGCTCCAGAGGGTGCAAGTTTTAAGCCTTGACAGCTTCCACTTGGTTTTGAGCCTGCAGGTGCACAGCAGTCAAGAATGGAGGTTTGGAACTTCCACCTAGATTTCAGAAGATGTATGGAAATGCTAGGATGCCTAGGCAAAAGTTTGCTGCAGGGCAGGGCCCTCATGGAGAACCTCTGCTAGGGCAGTGTGGAGGGGAAATGTGGGACTGGAGCCCCCACACAGAGTTCCTACTAGGGCACTGCCTAGTGGAGCTGTGAGAAGAGGGCCACGATGCTTCAAACCCCAGAATGGTAGATCCACCAACAGCTTGCACTGTGCACCTGGAAAAGTCACACTCAACGCCAGACTGTAAAAGCAGCTGGGAGGGAGCATATACCCTGCAAAGCCACAGGGGCAGAGCTGCTCAAGATATGGGGACCTACCTCTTGCATCAGCATGACCTGGATGTGAGACATGGAGTCAAAAGAGATCATCTTGGAGCTTTAGAATTATACTGCCCCACTGGATTTAGGACTTGCATGGGCTCTGTAACTCCTTTGCTTTGGCCACTTCCTTCATTTGGCATACCTGTATTTACCCAATACCTGTACCCCCACTGTATCTAGGAAGTAACTAGCTTGCTTTTGATTTTACAGGCTCATAAGAAGAGACTTGCCTTGTCTCAGATGAGACTTTGGATGGTGGACTTTTGGGTTAATGCTGAAATGAGGAAAGACTTTGGGGGATTGTTGGGAAGACATGATTGGTTTTGAAACGTAAGGACATGAGATTTGGAGGGACCAGGGGTGGAATGATATGATTGGGCTCTGTGTCCCCACCCAAATCTCATCTTGAATTGTACTCCCATAATTCTTACTTGTTGTAGGAGGGATCCAGTGGGAGATAATTGGAATCATGGGGGCTGTTTCCCCTATACTGTTCTTGTGGTGTAAGAATAAGGTTCACAAGATCTGATGGTTTGTTTTGTTTTGTTTTAGATGGAGTCTTGCTCTGTCCCCCAGGCTGGAGTACAATGGCATGGTCTCAGCTCACTGCAACATCCACCTCCCGGGTTCAAGTGATTCTTCTTCCTCAGCCTCATGAGTAGCTGGGATTACAGGTGCCCTCCACCAACTCCAGCTAATTCTTTTGTATTTTTAGTAGAGACGCCGTTTCACCATCTTGGTCAGGCTGGTCTCGAACTCCTGACCTCAGGTGATCCACCCACCTCAGCCTCCCAAACTGCTGGGACTACAGGCGTGAGCCACCTTGCCCGGCTGATCTGATGGTTCTATCAAGGTTTCTGCTTTTGCATCTTCCTATTTTCTCTTGCTGCTATGTAAAAAATGCCTTTCACCTCCTGCCATGATTCTGAGGCCTCCCCAGGCATGTAGAATTGTAAGTCCAATTAAACTTCTTTTTCTTCCCAGTCTCCAGTATGTCTTTATCAGCAGCATGAAAACGGACTAATACAGCTCGCTTCATAAATTGAAAATTGTTGCCTCCTTTAATTTCTAAAAGGTATGTGTAAAATTGATGTTATTTCTAAATTATTTGCTACAATTCATCAGTGAAGCCTTCTGGACCTGGAGTTTCCCATATGAGAAGGATTTTGATTACAAATTCAATTTCTACAATCAATATATGACTGGCCACATTTTCTATCTCTTCTCAGGTCAGTTTTCGTTAAGTTTTCTCTCTCAAGGAAGTTGTTCATTTGCTTGTCACTTACTGACATAAGATTATCAATATTTCTTTTTGAGATCTAGATAATGTGCACTGTTCATTTTTTCTTGACATTGTTAATGTGCATCTTTTTGTCTTTATCAGTCTAGCTAGAAATTTATACGGTGTACTGATTTTTCCCCATAGAGCCAATATTTAAGTTCACTAAAATTCTATCTTTCTGCTTCATTTTTTCTATTTAATTATTATTTTCTTCCTTCTGCATGCTTTGGTTTAATTTGTTCTTTGTTTCCTATACCAGAAACTAATTTACTAATTTGAGACCTACCTTCTTTCTTAATATAGTCATTTAAGGATATTGATTTTTTCTCTAGTACTACTTCAGCTGCATCTCATACATTTGATATGTTGTGCTTCATTATCCTTCAGAATACAGAAGACTTTCTAATTTCTCTAGTGATTTCCTCTGAATAAATTGTCATATAGAATTTTGATGTTAACTTCCAACACTTGGTATTTTCATGATCATCTGTCTTAGTCAATCTGGGCAGTTATAACAGAATACCATAGTCTATGTGGCTTGCAAACAACAGAAATCTATTTCTCACAGTTCTGGAGGCTGGGAAGTCAAAGATCAAGGCCTGGGAAGAGTCAGTGTATGGTAAGGGCTGCTTCCTGATTCATGGATGTTTTCTTTTCTTGGTGTCCTCACATGGTGGAAGGGGCAAGGAGCTCTCTGGGGTCCCTATTACAAGGGCATTCATTTCATTAATGTGGGTTTTTGCCTTCATTGCATGATCACTTCCTAATGGCTCCACCTCATCCCATTAGAGATTAGGTTTCAATTCTGAGTTTAAGGATGACAAAAGCATTCAGTCCCACAGGATCATCTTATTGTTACAGATTTCTAATGTATTTCCATTATGGCCAGAAAATATATTCTGTATGATTTCAATGTTTTCAAATTTATTGTTTTATGGCCTGAAATACTGTTTCTCCTGGTAAATATATCATTCATACTTGAGATAATATGTATTTTTCATTGATGCGCATATGTATACAAATAAATTAAGTCTGGGTGCTTGTTAATGTTTTTCAATTTTCTATGTCTTTGCTAAATTCTTCTTGTATTTATAGCTCAAAGAAAGTTTTTTTTTTTTGAGACGGAGTCTTGCTCTGTGGCCCAGGCTGGACTGCAGTGGCCGGATCTCAGCTCACTGCAAGCTCTGCCTCCTGGGTTCACGCCATTCTCCTGCCTCAGCCTCCCGAGTAGCTGGGACTACAGGTGCCCGCCACCTCGCCCGGCTAGTTTTTTGTATTTTTTAGTAGAGACGGGGTTTCACCGTGTTAGCCAGGATGGTCTCGATCTCCTGACCTCGTGATCCACCCGTCTCGGCCTCCCAAAGTGCTGGGATTACAGGCTTGAGCCACCGCGCCTGGCCTCAAAGAAAGCTTTAAAATCTATAATCATGTTTGTAGAATTCTCCACTTCTCTAATTTTGTCAATTTTTCTTTATGAACTCTGAAGACTTGCTATTGGACCCATTTCTGGTTGCATGTCTTTCTGTTGAATTTACCCTTTCGTTTATGAAGTGCCTCTTTTTCTCTCTGGTAACATATATTATTTGAAAGTCTTTTATTGGTAGTAAAATAACCATTTCAATTCCCCATGCTTACTGTTTGTATGGCACTGCTTTTTCCATCAATTTTTATTGATCTGTGTCTTCATATTGAAATTGCATGTTTAACATGCAGATGTGTGTTCATTGCAGCAGTAGTCACAATAGTAAAGACATGGAATCAACCTAAATGCCCACCAATGGTAGACTGGCTAAAGAAAATCTGGCACATATGTACCATGTAACACTATGCAGCCACAAAAAAAATGAGATCATGTACTTTGCAGGAACATGGATGGAGCTAGAGGGCATTATCCTTTGCTAACTAATAAAGGAACAGAAAACCAATTGCCACATGTTCTCACTTATGAGTGGGAGCTAAATGATGAGAACATAATGGACACATAGAGGAGAACAACATACACTGAGGCCTACTTGAAGGTAGAGGATGGAAGGAGGGAGAAGATCAAGAAAATTAATGAATGGGTGCTAGGCTTAATACCTGGGTGGCTACTAATGGGTACAGAAACTACATGACAAACTCCCATGATACAAATTTACCTGTGTAAAAAACCTGCACATGTACCCTGAACTAAAAATAAACGTTAAATTAAAAAAGAAAGAAAGTTCATGTCTTGAAAAGAGCATATGATTGGGTTATTTTTTTCTTTAATTCAGTCACAGACTCTCTGCCCTTAATTGGAGTGTTGATTTATACAGGTTTTTGTCATTATTGATATGATAGGTTTTAGGTCTACCATGTTATTTTCTCAGTTTTCGTTTCTCTGTTTCTCTTGTCCTGACCAATGATTTCTCATCAGAAACCAGAGAAACAAAGTAGAATAACATCTTTAAAGTGCTGGAAGAAAAAAAGGTCAACTAAGAATTGTATATCCAGTACAGATGTCCTTCAAGATAAAGGCAAAATAAGGAGATATTTCAGGTAAAAGAAAATTAAGAGAATCTGTCACCAGCAGATCTGTACAATAAAAATTGGTAAAGAAAATTTTTCAGGCTAAAAACAAATGATACCAAGTGGAAAATGAAATTATCAGAAAAGATTAAGATGTCAGAAATGGTAGATATTAAGTGCAAAAGGCTATCTTGCTCCCCCTCCCCCGATTTAATCTTACTTTATATATATAGAACTGTTTAAAGGTAAAATAAGAAGTCTTTCTTATGGGGCTTATAACCTATGTAAATATATTACATATATTTTTAGTATAAAAGATGGACATCATATAGAAGATAAATGGTTGCAAGATTTCTATATTTATGTGAACTAGTACATTATTAACTGGGCTGTGAAATGTTAAGAATGAGTTAAGTTCTGAAGGAAAAAAATACACCAAAAAAATACTCAATAGATCAAAAAAAAGACACAAAAAAATACTCAATAGAGCAACAAATTCAGGAGACGGTTTTTTGAAAAAGTTAATAGGATAGATAGGCTGCTATCTAGACTAATAAGGAAGAGAGGCGATCGCAATAAGCACAATTAGAAATGACAAAAGAGATGTTACCACTGACTCTGCAGAAATAAAAATAACCGTCAGAAGCTACTATGAACACCCGTATGCACACAAACTAGAAAACCTAGGAGATAAATTCCTGGAAACATACACCCTCCCAAGACTGAACCAGGAAGAAACTGATTCCTTGCAAGGACCAATAATGAGCTCCAAAACTGAATCTGTAATACATAGCCTTACCAACCAAAAACAGTCCTGAACCTGATGGATTCACAGCTGAATTCTACCAGATGGACGAAGAAGAGCTGGTACCATTCCTACTGAAACTATTCCAAAAAATACAAGAGGAGGAGCTCCCCAACTCATTCTATGAGGCCAGCATCATCCTGATACCAAAACCTGGCAGAGACAAAACAAAAAAAGAAAACTTCAGGTCAATATGTTTGATGAACATTGACGCAATAATCCTCAACAAAGTACTTGCAAACCAAATCCAGCAGCCCATCAAAAAGCTAATCTACCATGATCAAGCAGGCTTCATATCCAGGATGCAAGATTGGCTCAACACATGCAAATCAATTAAGTGTGATTCATCATATACATAGAACTAAAGACAAAAACCACATGATTATCTTAATAGATCCAGAAAAGCCTTTTGATAAAATTCAACATTCCTTTATGTTAAAAACACTCAATAGCAAGTGCTGTGAACCACATGGGTCCCTAGGAGCGTTTCGGGTCCTGGCGGCTGCAGCAGGAGTTCAAACCTAAGCAGCTGGAAGGGACCATGGCCAACTGTGAGCATACCTTCATTGCAATCAAACCAGATGGGGTCCAGTGGGGTCTTGTCGGAGAGATTATCAAGCGTTTTGAGCAGAAAAGATTCCACCTTGTTGGTCTGAAATTCATGCAAGCTTCTGAAGACCTTCTCAAGGAACACTACATTGACCTGAAGGACCGTCCATTCTTTGTTGGCCTGGTGAAATACATGCACTCAGGGCCGGTAGTTGCCATGGTGTGGGAGGGGCTGAATGTGGTGAAGACAGGCCGAGTCATGCTCAGGGAGACCAACCCTGTGGACTCCAAGCCTGGGACCATCCGTGGAGACTTCTGCATACAAATTGGCAGGAACATTATACATGGCAGTGATTCCGTGGAGAGTGCAGAGAAGGAGATCGGCTTGTGGTTTCACCCTGAGGAACTGGTAGATTATGTGAGCTGCGTTCAGAACTGGATCTATGAATGACAGGAGGGCAGGCCACAATGCTTTTCACATCCATTTTCCCCTCCTTCCCATGGGCAGAGGACCAGGCTGCAGGAAATCTAGTTATTTAAAGGAACTTCGTCATACTTTGGAAGGAAGCTCTTGGAGCTGAGTGCTCCCTGTAGTGTTACCATCCCTTACCATCTGATTAAAATGCTTCCTCCTAATGTTTAAAACAAAAACAAAAAAACAATAAACTAGGTATTGAAGGAACATACCTCAAAATAATAAGACCCATCTATGACAAACCAACAGCCAACATCACACTAAATGGGAGAAGCATTCCCCTTGAAACCAAGCACAAGACAAAGCTGCCTTCTCTCACCACTCCTATTGAACACAGCATTGGAAGTCCTGGCCAGAGCAATAAGGCAAGAGAAAGAAATAAAGGGCACCTAAATAGGAAAAGGGGATGTCAGACTAACCATTTGTAGTTGACTACCAGCAAATATTCCCTCAAGGCCCACGGGCTCTTGTATTAGCTCATGGTGAATGCTGCCTACTAGTCTTTAATTGATTAAAATGTATAATGTGTTTCACTTGTGTATTAGTCTGTTTTCACACTGCTGGTAAAGACATACTTGAGACCAGGCAATTTACAAAAGAAAGAGGTTTAACGGAGTTAACAGTTCCACATGGCTGGGGAGGCCTCACGATCATGGTGGAAGGCAAGGAGGAGCAAGTCACATCTTGCGTGGATGGCAGCAGGCAAGGAGAGAGAGCTCGTGCAGGAAAACTCCATTTTTAAAAAACCATCAGATCTCAGCTGGGCGCGGTGGCTCACGTCTGTAATTCCAGCACTTTGGGAGGCTGAGGCGGGGTATCACGAGGTCAAGAGATTGAGACCATCTTGGCCAACATGGTGGAACCCCGTCTGTACTAAAAATACAAAAATTCGCTGGGCGTGGTGGTACATGCCTATAGTCCCAGCTACTCCGGAGGCTGAGGCAGGAGAATCGCTTGAACCCAGGAGGTGGAGGTTGCAGTAAGCCACGGCACTCCAGCCTGGCAACAGAGCGAGAGTCCCTCTCAGAAAAAACAAAACAAAACAAACAGAAAAACCCCATCAGATCTCATGAGACTCATCCACTATCAGTTTGGTCCTCCCCATCGCACACCCAGGTCAGTGTGATCTCCACAGGGTAGAAGTCCAGGGCCCAGCACCTCCGGGTGGCCTCATGGTCAGATAGGGCGGTTGATCACGTGTGTCTTTGGGGGGTCTGAGGGGAAGAGTCAGAAAATTCAGACACTTTGCACTCCTCATGGGACACTCCAGCAGCGCCCATGTGACCATCCTGAGAATGGACAGGACACCTGGGGTCGGGGAGAGAGCGCAAAACCCAGACACCAGCCTGGGATTTATCACAGGAATATTTATCACAGGAATCTGGGATAATGTTCCTATTCCGTGTAAAGGTCTAGAATCTGGATAATGCAGCCCAGGTTGAGAGGTTCCAGGTCTCTGAGGACTTAAGCTTCTGACCCAGATAGAAGCCAGGAGACGCAGAAAGGCTGAAATCAGACCTTCAAAGACACTGCGTGTGAGGCAGAGAACAAGGTCTGAGAGAAAATCGCCCTGTGGTACCCAAAGCTGCTGCAGGGGACAAAGGGAGTCACTGATCAGTATTCTAGGGATTGTCTTCCCCTCCATTCCCTCAGAGACTTCATCACTTAATTGTCCCTCAGAGTCACGTCTCAGGATATGAAACCCAGAGGGACAGCGATATTCTACCATTGATTCCATTTTCCTTCCCTCCTCGTGGGAGGCCAGCCAGGAGATCTACAGATCAGGGAGATGCCCCACCGCCCCTGGCACCCGCACGCTATAGGGTCTCCTTCCCATACTCCAGGTATCTGTGTAGGGACTACACACACAGGCTCTCCAGGTAGGCCCTGGATTGCTCTGCCTCTTCGACCTACTCCTACTTGGACTCGGTGATCTGAGCCGCCGTAGTCCAGGAGCACAGGTGCTCGTTCAGGGCGGGGTAATCCTTGTAGTCTTAGGCATGCTGCTCATACCCGCGGAGGAAGTGGCCCTTGGAACCCACTACTCAGCCAAACATCTTCTGGAAGGTGTGAGACTCTGGCCCCTCCCCCACGCTCAGCCCCGCCCACTAAGCCCCGCCCCCACCCGACCCACCCGCGGGGATTTTCGCTTAAACTGAAAATGAAACCCGGTAAACGTACCTGGGGCTCTCCCAAGTCGAGGCTCCGGACGGGTCCCACAGCCTCAGGTTGGATCTCGGACCCGGAGACTCAGGGCGACCCGGGCTATCCGGAGGGGACAGGGAGGAGTCGTGACCTGCGTCCCGGACTGGGGTTACTCACTGGCTTCGCTCTCGTAGTAGCGGAGCAGCGTCTGCAAGTTCCCTTGGAAAGTCTCTGCGTGGGTCTTGGCGCTTCGTATCTCCCGGTCCCAATACTCTGGCCCCTCCTGCTCCACCCACGGCGCTCGTGGCTCCATCCTCGGACTCGCGGCGTCGCTGTCCAACCGCACGAACTGCATGTAGTCTACGTAGCCCACGGCGATGAAGCACGGCTCCCCGCGGCCGGGCCGGGACACGGTGGTGCTGAAATACTGAGAGGTGACAATGTGTTAGCAGTCCTCACTCCCAGCGCCTCCTCGGCCTCGGCGTCCACTCTGGTGGCGCTTGAGGAGCCCTTCAGCCCGCCACGGCACCGTGGGAGCCCCTCTCGTCTGGCTAAGGCCAGAGCCGACTCCCTCTGCTTGCGGCGAGGTGTGGAGGAAGAGGCGCGGGCGCGAGCCGGGGCTGGGCGCAGCGCTCGCGGGCCAGTGCAAGTTATGGCAGGCGCAGGCGCGGGGTCGGCGGGCCCAGCACACTGAGCGGCCGGCGCCGCCGGCCCAGGGTGGTGAGGGGCTTAGCACCCGGGCCAGCAGCTGTGGAGGTTGCGCCCTGTCTCCCAGCAGTGTCGGCCCGCCGGCGCTGCACTCAAATTCTCGCCAGGTTTAGCTGCCTCCCCGCGGGGCAGAGGTGGGCTCCCGCGCGGCCTGAGCCTCACCGACGGGCGCTGCCCCCTGCTCAGTAGCGCCCGGTCCCATCCACAGCCCAAGAGCTGAGAAGTGCAGGCGCGGCTCGGGACTGGCGGACAGCTACGCCTGCAGCGGCAGTGCAGGATCCACCAGGTGAAGCCAGTTGAGCTCCTGAGCCGGATGGGGACTTGAAGAACTTTTATATCTCGCCGGAGGATTGTATGTGCACCAATCAGCACTCTGTTTCTAGCTTAGGGTTTGTAAATACACCAATCAGCATTCTGAGTCTAGCTCAGGGTTTGTGAATACACCAATTGGTACTCTGTATCTAGCTAACCTAGTGGAGGCTTGGAGGACTAGCACTCTGACTCTGTCTATCGCAGGGATTGTAAATGCACCAATCAGCACTCTGTCAAAATGGACCAATCAGCTCTCTGTAAAAGGACCAATCAGCTCTCTGTAAAATAGACCAATCAGCAGGATGTGGGTGGGGTCAGATAAGGGAATAAAAGAAGGCTGCCTGAGCCGGCCATTTGCAATTTCTTTAGGTCTGATTCCAGAGTGGGGGAGGTTTTGTATTTTGCTCTGTTAGTGTCCTTGCTGCTTTTACAAGCTATAACGCGAAGTAGTTTATAGCTTTACTACTGGAAGGGCATGAGACCGTGAACCCACCTGGGACGAATGAACAACTCCAGACGCGCTGCCTTTATAGAGCTGTAGCATTCAACTCTGAAGGTCTAGCAGCTTCACTCTCTTTTTGAGATGGAGTCTTACTCTGTCTCCCAGGCTGGAGTGCAGTGGCATGATGTTAGCTCAAATGCAAGCTCTGCCTCATTTTAGAGTATAGTAGGGGCTACAGGTGCCCACCACCACGCCTGGCTAATTTTTTGTATTTTTAGTAGAGACGGGTTTTTCACCGTGTTAGCCAGGATGTGTAGCTTCACTCTTGACAGGATAGACCGTGAGCCAATCAGAATGGAGAAAGTTCCAGATCCATCTAAATGTCTGAAGAAACAAATTCCAGATACACAAATCTTTAGGAACTGTTAACACCGCGAGGGTGTAGGGATTCATTCGTGACATCAGCGAGACCATAGAACACCAATTCCATAACACAGTATCTCGAGGAGTGGGAGCTTGGGAACGAGGAGGGACTGAGAACCCCCCGACCCTCCTCCTGGCGCGGCACAGCGCGGCAGGCTGGGCGGGTCTCTCGCCCCTAGCCACAAAGGCGGTTTCCTTCCCGACTCCGCAGTCTCGGTCAGGGCCAGAGTCCCTGGGAGCAGCAGCAGGAGGAGGGTTCGGGGCTTCATGACCCCGTCCTCGGGATCTGCAGAGAGTCTCAGTCCCATAGGTTGCGACAGGGAGAAGAAACTGGGCATAGGGAATCTGCAAGGCGGACCTCCCGGATCCAGACACCGTTCTCAGGCAGGACCTGAGAGCGGTGGTCCTGCCAGAGGACCTCGGCTTTTGCCCTGACCCTTCTCCTGCCCCGAGCGGTCTTTGTCACACTGTCTCCCTGTAGTCCTGGCCCAGGAGCTATGTCATTGGTTCTCAAAAGCTTTGGTTTTATGATCCCTATATGCTCTTAGGAATTAGTGAAGATGCCAAAGGTAATTTTGTTTTTATCTTGTTAATATTTACCATATTAGAATTTAAAACTTTAATAGTTAATTGATCTAGAGTGTTAATAACCCATTACATGTTAGAAATATTTTCATGAGAAATCACTATTTACCAAAATAATACAGCGAGAAGAGTATTTTTTTACATTTTGCATGCTTACAAGTTCTCTTCTGGTTTCTCGTTAGACCAGTGGATTTTCACAGCTGTTTCTGCGTGTAATCTGTTACATTGATTGAAGTTTATGAAAAAAATCCAGCCTCACCCAAACTTGTAGTAGGAATTTTTGTTTTTTTATAACATCAGCAAAGGAATGCCCAAGATAAGGTGAAAGAGATCCAGGAAGCCAGAACTGCCCCAAGTGTGTGGGCATCAGTCCACAGGTAGCAGGACTGAGGCCCGTGGGCCAGATGTCTTCACAACAGTGAGGTTGATGGAATCCCAGATATGCTTGAATATAGTCAGGAGACTGTTTTAGTCTGTGTTATGGTTTGGATCTGTGTCCCTGCCCAAATCTCATGTCAAATTGTATCCTTGTTGGAGGTGGGGCCTGATGGGAGGTGATTTGGGGGCCGTTTCTTGTGGTTTAGCACCATCCCCTTGGTGCTCTTCTCTGATTTTCTCACAAGATTTGGTTGTTTTAAAGTGTGTAGCACCTCCCCTGCCCCCTTGCTCCTTGCTTTGCCTTGTCTTGCCTTCTCATGACTAAGTTTCCTGAGGCCTTGAGGCCTCTCCAGTAAGCCTAGCAAGTGCCAGAATCATGCTTCCAATAGAATCTGAACAACCGTGAGCCAATTAAACTTCTTTTCTTTATAAATTACCCAGACTCAGGTATTTCTTTGTAGCAATGCAAGAACGAACTAATATAGTCTGTTTATGCTGCTATAACAAAACGCCACAGACTGAGTCAGTTAAGAACAGAAATTTATTTTCTCACAGTTCTGGAGACTGGGAAGTCCAGGGTCAAGGCACCAGCGTCTGTTAAAGCCGTCTTGCTGTGTCTTCACATGGCAGAAGATGGAAGGGCAAGAGAGAGGACAAGAGAATGCCAAAAGGGGTGAACCTGCTCCCGCAAGTAATAGTATTAATTCATGAGGGCAAAATCCTGGTGACACAAACACCTTCCATTAGATCCCATCTCCCAACACCACCGCATTGGAGACTGATATAGTTTGGGTGTTACCCCCTCTAAATCCATGTTGAATTTTAATCCCCAGTGTTGAAGGTGGGTCATGGTAGGAGGTATTTGGGTCATGGAGCAGGATCCCTCATAGATTGGTGCTGTCCTTGTGATAGTGAATTCTCCTGAGATCTGGTTGTTTAAAAATATGTGGCACCTCCCTCCCTACTTCCTCCTGCTTTCACCAAGTGACATACCTGCTTCTGCTTCTCCTTCCACAATAAGTGAAAGCTTCCTGAGGCCTCCCCAGAAGCCAAACAGATACCAGTACCATGCTTGTACAGCCTGCAAAACCATGAACCAAGTAAACCACTGTTCTTTATAAATTACTCAGTCTCAGTTACTTCCTTACAGCAATACGAGAATGGACTGATACAGGGATCCAATTTACAACACATGAGCTTTGCAGGACGCATTCAAACCATAGCAGAGGCTGCTGGGGAAAGTTTGGGGGAGAGATTATAATGAATAAGGCAGAAACTAAGCACGTGAAGGAACAAGACATTTATTAACCGCAGGCAAATTAAGAAGTAAATTTGACAGAGGGAAAGTAATCACAGCTGCTAGCCTAGTTGTGAATACCATTTACACGGTCATAATAATGTAAACACTGAACACTGAGCTAACCAAAATAAGAAAATAACTACATTGGGAGGACAAGGGTATGTGGAACGAAGCTATCCACTACGGATGATAGATAAAAATAAACGGGCCGGGTGTGGTGGCTCACGTCTGTAATCCCAGCACTTTGGGAGGCCAAGGCCGGCAGATCACGAGGTCAGGAGATCGAGACCAACCTGGCTAACAAGGTGTAAACGCGTCTCTACTAAAAATACAAAAATAATTAGCCGGGCATGGTGGCGGGTGCCTGTAGTCCCAGCTACTCAGGAGGCTGAGGCAAGAGAATGGCGTGAACCTGGGAGGTGGGGCTTGCAGTGAGCCGAGATTGCACCACTGCACTCCATCCTGGGCAACAGAGCAAGACTCCATCTCAAAAATAAAATAACAGGCCGGGCATGGTGGCTCACATCTGTAATCCCAGCACTTTGGGAGGCCAATGGGGGTGGATCATGAGGTCAAGAGATCGAGACCATCCTGGCCAACATGGTGAAACCCCATCTCTACTAAAGAAAATACAAAAATTTGCTGGGCATGGTGGTGCGCGCCCATAGTCCTAGCTACTAGAGAGCCTTAGGCAGGAGAATTGCTTGAACCCGGGAGGTGGAGGTTGTAGTGAGCCAACATCAGCCACTGCACTCCAGCCTAGCGACAAGCGAGACTCCGTCTCAAAAAATATTGAAAACAAAAAACAAAGGCGCACTATAAGCACAGTATTTAGAGGAACAGAAGTCACAATAAAAGAATTAGGCAAAAAAAAAAAAAAAAAAGTCAAGCAGGTTGCCTCTGGGGTTCAGGAAATGGCATGTATGAACACTGGAGATGTGTTTCTTCATAACAAGCCTTGTAGATATTTTTAAAATTTTTAAATACTGTCTATATATCCATCTGATGTTTACAAAGACAGGAGAACACTGACTCACTAATTTTTCTATAAAGAGTGTCAGGAAGATGGGGTAGTAGTTAGAGGGAGATACGGGATCAGGCAGTGGATTTTTATGGTAAGATTTTGTTTTATTTTAGTTTTGTTGTTTTAATGGGAAATATTACAGCATGTTTGTATGCAGGAATGAAGGAATCAATAGAGTAGAAATTGATACAGAAGAGGGAGGGCCTGGCCATCCATCATCACTGGTGCTGGTGGGAAGGCTGAGGAGACAGGTGCAATGTGAGGATAGTAGTGGGATGATAATGCGGTTCTCACCTGAGTTCTTTTTTCCTAAGTCAAAGAGAAATAAATTCATCACCTCAAGGTGGGAGTGCGGAAAGAGTGGAGGAGAAAGTAGGAAATACTCCTCTCAGGAGATGTGAGAGTAAAGTGATCCAGGAAATGGCATCTGGAGAGTGCAGGGCTTTGGGGGGTGGACACTGAGGTCTGTGCTCATCAACTCGGGGGGAGGGGCAGGGGGACAGAGAGTGGCGGGGAGAGAGAGATCTAGCACTCATGCAGCAGTCGGAGAATATAAACAGACTAGGAGGAAATGCAACCAAATATAGGTGTAAGGGTTAGGGGTTATTTTTAATTTGTCATTTATTCTTCCCAGAATTTTATAATGCTTCTACAGTGAATATACGTTATGTCATATATTATACACTTACATTATACTATATCAGAAAAAGAAAAACTAAAGTTTTTAAAGGGAAGGCACAGGGGTACAAAGTGAGGTGTTCAGAGAAAAGAGCTGGAAGTGCGGGGCCCCTGTGTCTCGGCTCTGGGCAATGAACTTGAGCCTTTTCTGCATTCCTCAGGCCACTGCTGTCTATGAGGCCAAGCAGTATCTTTCCTTTCCTTGTGGGGTGTGGTCATTTATTACCATCTTGTCAGCAATTTGATGCTTTTAAGAAGATGCTTTTTGAATTTTGTTATACATGGCATTTTTAGCTTTTTTGGTGAAAGGATTTATTCATGTACTCTAACCACCTTTTCCAGAAATGGAAATTTTAAGGCAAAATAGTTCAGTGAGAACCATTTTGGTCCTAGAATAAAGGATCAATATCTGAGTCTTAACACATGCTCTGGACATGATCTGTCAAAGGTGGGACAAGTGTAAGGGATTTTTATGTAATTTATTTTTGAAAACATTAATGCACACACAAGAAAATTCAAAAGATATTCAAAAATATACAAAGATAAGTTATTCCCCTTGCACCCCCACCACCGTTTGCTTGTCCCTCAGGTCATCTACCCAGAAACCTTCGCAATTAGAGACTTCTCATTTCTTCTCCTAGAAAAATATACCTATGCATTACTATGTGTTACTATATCAGTAAAGGACACAGACTAGGAGAAAATATTTTCAAACCACATATCTGATGAAAGACTTGTATTTGGAATATAGAAAGAACCCTCAAAACTGAACAATAAGAAAACATTTACCCAATTTAAAAATGGGCAAACATCCGAACAGATGCCTCTCCAAAGATCTACAGATGGCAAGTGAGGAGATGCTCAATGTCATTTGTCATTAGGGAAATGCAAATGAAAACAACAATGATATACCATTTGACATCTACTAGAATAACTAAAACCCAAAAATCTAGTAGTACCAAGTGCTACGAGGATGCCAAATGACAGGAACCCTCACCCACTGCTGGCAGGAATGGAAATGACACAGCCATTCTAGAAGGTATGAGCATTTTCTTTTTCTTTTCCTTTTTCTTTTTTTTTTGAGACAGAGTCTGGCTCTGTCACCCAGACTGGAGTGCAGTGGCAGGATCTCAGCTTACTGCAAGTTCTGCCTCTCGGTTTCATGCCATTCTCCTGCCTCAGCCTCCCGAGTAGCTGGGACTACAGGTGCCCGCCACCATTCTCGGCTAATTTTTTTGTATTTTTAGTAGAGACGGGGTTTCACCGTGTTAGCCAGGATGGTCTCGATCTCCTGACCTCATGATCCACCCACCTTGGCCCCCCAAAGTGCTGGGATTACAGGCGTGAGCCACCACACCTGGCCAATATGAGCAGTTTTTTATAACGCTAAACATAAGACTTGCCATACAACACCATGATCACACTCCTGACAATAAATTTGAAAACTTACTTTGCATAAAAACCTGCATGTGAATGTTTGTAGAAGAACACCCCTTATCCATGGACTGCACATAGCGACTTCCTTCCAAAGACTCCATTATGGAAAAGGGAAAGCTAGAAAAGGAACTTGACAGGGGAGAAACTGGGAAACACTACCTTAGGCAGGTGATGAAGGTTGACATCATCAGTGATAAATCAAGTGGGTGGCGTGTACCCCTGATGTGCTGAGAGTGGCATTTTACCTCTGTGCTGTTCCTCCTCAACACCCATAACCCCAACCACATTCAAGTCAAAGGACATTCCACAATATGCCTGACAAATACTCCTCAAAAAATGTCAAGGTCATCAAAAACAAGGAAAATCTGAGAAATCCTCACAGCCAGAGGAGCCTTAAGAGACATAATGGGATTAAATGTAATGTGGTATCCTAGATGGGATCCTACTGCCCTCAGGATGAAATGGCCTTATCCCAGGAATTAACTCTGGATTCTCTAATCCTGGGGTGGGGGAGGGGAGGGGAGGAGAGGCCCTGGAGCTTTGGCCGAGGAAGATGAGGGAAGCTCCTGGAGAAGCCAAAATAGTGCGGAAATCATGACATGAAGGGAACAGAGGCCAGTGTAGTGGAGGGAGAGGAGTCAGATGGGAAGGGGTCAGTTTAGTGGACACCTGTGCAAGAGGGATGGGTTCTGTTTCCAGGGAGGCACACGGGCTTCCGGCTGGGGGATTTGGCAGAGGTCTCTGTTTTTTCAGCTGGATGGTAATTGCATGGGTGTTAGCTCTATAACTCATCGGTAGGCTACACTTAAGTTTTAGGAAGTTTTCTGTACTGATAGGAATACTGTAAGTCAGAAACACACATGGAAGAAATGGGAAAAGAAGAGAAGATGAGAGAGAGAAGGTGATGAAAGGCATTCCCCCTTTTCCAGAGCCAGAACCCCCAAATGCTGGGTGTCACGGAGAATCAGGAGAGGAGAGGAGAGTGAGGCCTGTGCCACCACAAAGTGGCCAGCCTTGGTTCCTGATTCCAGTGTTTCCAGGCACTTCTCCATGCCACAACCTAATGATCCTTTCCAAGTCCAGCCCCAGCAACCTGCAGTCACAACTGTTGACTACGTACATCTTTTGAGACAGTAGGAACTGCTGCAGTGACCACAGGGCTGCTGGCAGTGATGGGGACACAGTTCCTGTAGGGTCAAGGGTGGGTGTGGCATAGGAGCTAAAGACTGTATCAGTTTACAGTGAGATCAATGATGAGTTCAAGCCCAGGCATCTTCTCAATATCCCAAGGGAGGTTTCTCTCCACCTCCCCAGACCTCAAGGACCCAGGTGTCCAACCACCATCACCCTGGACACCAAGGATGAACCCTTCTCCAGGGCGTCAGATCACCCACCCTCAGAGAGCCTGGAAGGCGCCCCTCCTACTCTGAGATTCCAGGACCCTGGTGTCTTGCTCTTTTCTTCCCTTCTGGGGACCTAAGCAGATAAAGGCCCTGTTGTTCAGATTCCTCAGACCTTGCCCCTCTGCCACCTCAAATCCCTGAGATTAATGGTCCTGTGGTCCTGAACTCAAATCTAATTTTGGGCCCTGCCACCTGGCTACAGAGTTTGGGGGTTGTGGGCCAGGAGAGGCCCCAGGGACTCCACAAGCTGAGCCAGGGAGAAATGGGGAGCATCATCAAATTCTGGAGCTAAAACTGGGATGAGGAAGACTTTTTACCATCTCGGCATCCTGTGACCTGGCCAGGACTCCCCTTCCAGAGTCTAAGAGGCCATGGTGGCAGCTGGTGGTCAGATTTTGTCTCTTCAACATGGGGCTGGTTGCCAAATCCAGAGTGCCAGGGGACCCTGCAAGACTTGCTGAGTGTGGGGCTTGTGACCTGGGATAAGCTAGTATATTAGTCTGTTTCCATTACTATAAAGGAATACCCGAGGCTGGGTCATTTGTAAAGAAAAGAGGTTTATCTGACTCATATTTCTGCAGGCTGTACAAGAAGAATAACACCAGCATCTGCTCAGTTTCTGGTGAGATCTCAGGAAGCTTAAACTTATGGCAGAAGGCAAAGGGGGAGCTGGCCTGTCAACACAGTGAGAGCAAGAGCAAGAGAAATGCCATGCTCTTTTGAACAACCAGCTCTTCCATGAGGCTTTGGAAGGCCTCAACTCAGTTGGCCCCATCGTACTTTTCATTTCTCCCTCACTTAATCTGACTCTTCCAGAAAGGTAGCTACCTTCATTCTATGTCCCCTTCCTATCATCTTATCTATCTTCCTATTACTATCTTCCCCAGCGCTTACGCCCACCTGCCCACACATATACCAAGTTTATTATCACATTTATTTATCTAATTGTAACTAGAGTATCCCCATCCCCTACCAAGTGGAATGTTTAGCTCCTTTCTGACAATCTAAATCTTAATTAGCCGGGTGTGGTGGTGGGTGCCTGTAGTCCCAGCTACTCAGGAGACTGAGGCAGGAGAATCACTTGAACCCAGGAGGTGAAGATTGCAGTGAGCTGAGATCGTGCCACTGCACTGCAGCCTGGGTGACAGAGGGAGACTCCATCTTAAATAAATAAATAAATAAATAAATAAATAAATAAATAATAAAATAAATCTTTATATTTCCTTCAAGGCCAACATCAAAAGCCTCTTCTTTGAAGCCTTCTCTGACTAAACACTAGCTGTTTCCAGAATTCTTGTGGCCTCCAATCTGACCAAAAGATTTAACATCAGATTATTTATTATAAATGTACAGATCTTAATATTCCATTATATGGTCTGTGCATATTATAGACCCCTGCCCACTGCACTTTGGGTCTTAAAACCCATTGGTTGGCTAATTCACTTATTAAAGAACTCAGTAAATGAGAATAACACCTTGTCTCTCTTGACTCCTGGTCCAAATCTCTTGCAAATCGGCCACACCATAGTCTGGAGCAAGAGGACTCAGGTACAGTTTGGTTGGTACCTTACCTTCAAAAGTTCAAGTGCTGGCTGCCAAGACTTCTTCTCCAACTCAGAGATCAGGGTCCCAAGCTGGACCACCTCCTCAGAACCCTTGATGATATGGCTATTCCTCCTTTTGGTGAGTTCCTGCTCTAGCCCTACCAGCTGCTCCAACAGGTACTGTTCCCTTTTTCTCAAAAACTGATGGCCCTGTTCAAACACTGATACAATGTCTTGCCTGTGGTTCTGAAATGTCTACAGTAAATGCAGAAAGAGAAAAGTGACTTCTTTGAGAGGCTAGGAAACACCAGAACACGTGTGAGATCTTCTGAGGATGAGTTCAGAACAGAAATCTCTTTGATCACTCTCCCCCTCCCCATTCCTCAACACTCCCCCAAAATACATACCCCTTCCTCTCCCTAACCTATGCCCCACTACTGCCTACACACACACCGCTGCCCCTATACACACACATTCATACAGAACATTTACTAGAGACCTCTCTTACCAGCAAGGCCTGAATCTCATCTCTCCCACAGATTGAGAATTCTGAATCCTATCCTTGTTTCTCTTCAGAATCTTCAGATGGTTTAGAATTTTGCCCTATGAAAATAAACATAGTCTCAGGGCGCGGTCATTCACGCCTGTAATCCCAGTACTTTGGGAGGTCGAGACAGGTGGATCATCTGAGGTCAGGAGTTAAAGACCAGCCTGGCCAACGTGGTGAAACCCTGTCTCTACTAAAAAATACAAAAATTAGCCGGGCCTGGTGGTGAGCGCCTGTAATTCCAGCTATTTGGGAGGCTGAGGCAGGATAATCACTTGAACCCAGGAGGCAGAGGTTGCAGTGAGTCAAGATCGCGCCGCTGCACTCCAGCCTGGGTGACAAGAGCAAAACTCTGTCTCAAGAAAAAAAAAAAAAAAGAAAAGGAAAAAGAAAATAAACATGGAAAGTCTCAAAATCAAGATGAAAATGGCCTCAATGAAGAAAGGGAGAGGCAAAGTGATTCCAGAGTGAAATCAGACTGCATTTGACCCTATGTAGTTTAATAATGGTCGTGTGGAACAATTTCCATTCTAGTAAATAAGGAAGATACATTGAGTGATAAATTGGCCTAGAGCAATTTCTTAGAAGTAAGATAAAATAATATTGTATTATGATTACAACTAACAAGACTTATGGTATAGTTTCTAATTTATATTTACACTGTCCGTTTCTACCAAAAATCAGACAATTAAAATGAAAATTAATTAATAAAACAGAAATAGAAGATGGGTGCAGTGGTATGTGCCTATAGTCCCAGCTATTTGGGAAACTGAGGGTGAAATGTCTCTTGAGCCCAAGACTTCAAGGGCATACCTTGGCAACATAGTGAGACCCTGTCTCGTAAAAAGAAAAAAAGAGAAACAAAAAATTAACACGAAAAGTCAAGGAAAGCATACATGCCAACTCCAAATAATAATAATAATAACTATTATTAGTTATTATCAATAATATTATTAATAACTATATATTAGTAATAATAACTATATAGTATTAATATATAAATAATAACTATAATAATAGTTATTATTGTAGAGATGGGGTCTTGCTATAGCCCAGGCTGTTCTCCTGTTCTCAAGCTATCCTCCCGCCTTGGCTTCCCAGTGTTGGGATTACAGGCATGAGCCACCACACCTGGCAGCAACTCCAAATTATTAAGAGGATGACTAAGTTGGCAGGCAAAGAGAAAAGGGAAACAATGAACTGCCTGATGTTTCTTTTTTCTTTTCTTTTCTTTTTTTTCTTTTTTTTTTTTGAGACAGAGTCTCACACTGTTGCCCAGGCTGGAGTGCGATGGCACAATCTTGGCTCACTGCAACCTCTGCCTCCTGGGTTCAAGAGATTCTCCCGCCTCAGCTTCCCAAGTAGCTAGGATTACAGGTGCATGCCACCATGCCTGACTAATTTTTGAATTTTTAGTAGAGATGAGGTTTAATTTTGACCAGGCTGGTCTTAAGTCCCTGACCTCAAGTGATTCACCTGCCTTAGCCTCCCAAAGTGCTAGATTACAGGTGTGAACCACCATGCCCAGCCTAATGTTTCTTTAGCAGATAAGAAGAAACATAATAGGACCCCAGAGGAAATAATATTTTCCTTGTTACTAAATTCTGAAAGAAAAATTATACAGATTTCATACAGGGTGAAATATTCTCAAAAATATTTTTACAACAACTATGTACATACCACTTGAATCTATATACTACAAGAGCTATCAGGAGTGCTGGTGTTCTGTATCACTGATAAGACTTGATCTGAACCTCAGAGATGAAACCATCAAGGCAATGTGATAGACCTTCTTCCATAAAAGATATAAAACCAAACCAGCTTTATTATCCAAATGCAAAGGGTAGTACTTTACCAAGAATCTTCCATGCTAAATAACTTGAACTGTCACTTATACCTCTTAGAAATGCTATTATATTTTTTAAAAGATAAAAAGTGTTGGTGGGGATGTGGAGAAAGGGGAACCCTGATACACTGTTGGTGTAAATGTAAACTGGTACAGCCATTATAAAAACAGTAAGAAGTTCCTCAAAGAATAAAAACAGAACTACCATATGATCCAGTAATCTCACTTCTGGGTATTTATAGTCCATATATTCCCCATGTTCTTTGCAGCGCTATTCACAATAACCAAGATATAAAAACAACCAAAATGTTCATTGATGGATGAATAAAGAAAATGTGGTATATACATACAATGGAATATTATTCAGCCTTAAAAAGAAGGAAATTCTGCCATTTGTGACAACATGGATGGACCTTGAGAATATTATGCTAAGTGAATATGCCAGACACATACTGTGCGACCTCACTTATATGTGGAATCTAAAACAGTCAAACTTATATAAACAGAAAGTAGAATGGTGGTTGCCAGGGGCTGGTGGGGGCAGGGAATGGAGGGTTGATGGTCAAAGTTACAAAGTTTCAGTTATACAAGATAAAGAAGTTCTAGAGACCTACTATATAGTATAATGCCTATAGCTGAAAACACTGTATTATATACTTCAAATTTACTAAAAGAGTAGATCTTTGGCTAAGTGTTCTTATCACACACACAAATAAATAATGATAATAACAAGAGGGTGTGTGGAAAGTTTGGAAAGTGATAGATACGTGTTTTTGCTGTGATGATGGTTTCAGAGGTGTATACTTATCTACAAACTCATTAATTGGTATACATTAAATATGTATAGCTTTTACATGTCAATTATACCTCAATAAAGTAATGCGAAAAAACTGCACCTTATCCTGAAGGTATCATAGAACTTTCTGGCTAAAAGAACAGAGCTGGGCTCCAACACAATTCTTACCTGACAAGATTGTGCAGCCTTTTCTAGAAGAACAGCAGAATGGTGCTTGTGTTCTCAGGACTCCCAACACATCAAACATAACATCTCTTGGTCATCCTTTGAAGTCGTAATGGAGTTTCTCCAGATGTCGCCTACACAGCTTCTCTGCTTTTTGCTCAGGTGGTCTTTCCTCTCTGGGTTGTCTCTCCTCATCTACCTTCATCCTCCAAATGTTCTCCACCAGCCTGGCCATCTGCCACACATGGCAGATATTTTTTCTTAAAAGCTGTCTTGCACAGAGAACAATATAATGGCTGCCTAGTAGATTCACAGACCTTAATGATGCAGTGGTAGCAAAAGACATGACCACAGTCAATGGTCACTGGGTCTCTCAAGTTGTCAAGACAGATGGAGCACATTATCTCATCCTCCAGATTTCTCAGAGGGGAGGCAGCAGTCGTGATCACTATGCTCAAGTCCTGCAAAGAGTTCACTCTCAAAGTGAGAAATCACTTTCTAAGAAGACATGAAGAAAACAAAGAAGTTGTGAGTTTAAGTAAACTATCAAAATGGAACCCATGAGAAAATAGTTTCTGTGTTCAAAGTGCTCCCAACCTTTTTTCTCAAAATCCGAAGTCCCTTCCAGAGCACTGCTCAGAACAGGTTCTGGCTTGCAGTGTTAGATGAATGTTAATTTTAGGCAGCTAGCTCTGCTGTAAGCATTTCAAAGGGTGCTTATATATGTAATTTTTTATTACATAAATGTAATAAAAGACATACTCTGTCTCGTTCTGTCGCCCAGGCTGGAGTGCAGTGGTGCAATCTCTGCTCACTGCAAGCTCCACCTCCTGGGTTCATGCCATTCTTCTGCCTCAGCCTCCCGAGTAGCTGGGACTACAGGCACCCGCCACCATATCCGGCTAATTTTTTGTGTTTTTAGTAGAGACGGGGTTTCACCATCTTAGCCAGGATGGTTTCGATCTCCTGACCTCATGATCCACCGTCCTTGGCCTCCCCAAGTGCTGGGATTACAGGTGTGAGCCGTAGCGCCTGGCCTCATACATGTAATTAAGTCGGAGTATCCTAGAAGATTTTGGACAAGTAATTTCTCAATAAAGTCTAAAGGATTTGTGCCCACCTCTCAGTAGATCAACTCAGTAATATATTTGCTGTAAATAATTCAAAAGTAAAGAATAAGAATTAACAAAATTTGGGTCTATATCTTAAAACTCATCTGAAAACATGAGACCTACATATTAGAAAGCACTAGGTTCATCCGCAGGTCTGTTATTCATACTCTGCCTGAGAAATCTCATCATCATGGTTTAAACTAATTTTTTCAAACATGTTTTGAAACATCACAGTAAAAAAGGCACTCATGTCCCAGTCTAATATACATGCATATGCACACACAGACACACACACGTACGCACACACACATACAAATTTTGTTGGCTACCATTTTTTCTTTATTATTTGTAATATATTCTGATTTTTAAATTGCAGTGTGTTTTAAAAATGCAGGTTATAACCTGCAAAATTGGTTTCATGATAGTATCACCTACACTTTGAAAAACAAATCAAACCACGACTTTATCACTAACACTGACCTCTACCTACAGATGCAAACTCTGGGGAGCTACCAAGGCCTAATGAACCACCACTTGAATGTACTACTTGCATCTTAAACTCACACATCCAAATCCACTGTCTCTCTCATTCTTCCTATTCCTCAGGAACAGGTACCAACAGCCACCCCATTATCCAAGCCATTACAGACAACAGTAAGGAGGTTTCTCAAAAAATTAAAAGTAGAACTACTATATGATCCATCAATCTCACTAATGGTTATATATCCAAAGGAAATGAAATTGGTACATCAAAGAGATACATGCACTCCCATGTTCACTGCAGCGCTATTCACGATAGCCAAGATGTGAAATTAACCTAAGTGGCTATCAAAGGATGAATAGATTTTTTTAAATGTGGCTTATATACACAATGGAATACTTTTCAGCCATAAAAAGAATGAAATCCTGTCATTTGTAACAACATGGATGAACCTAGAGGACATTATATTAAATAAGCCAAATACTGAAGGACAAATGGCACATTATTTCACTCATATGTGGAACTGTAAAAGCTGGTCTCATAGAAGGAAAGAGGAGAATAGTAGGTTACCAGAGACTGAGAAGGAGAGGGAGAAGTGAGGTTGTACACTTGAAGTGAGAATGTACACTGAAAACTAAAAAACATTGCTGAAATTGAAGATCTAAATAAATGGAAAGACTTCTTGTGTTGATGGGTAGAAAGACTTAAAATTGTTGTCAATAATATCCAAAGTGATCTACAGACTCAATTAATCTCTAAAAAAATTTCAACAGCCTTTTAAACAGATATGGAAAGCAAGTCCTTGAATTCATATGGAAATGTTCACAAAGAACAACAGTGTTTGTAGGAAAAACAGGGTTTCGATAGGCTACTCAAAATCTATTCATCTTCATACCCCAACACTAACAAAACAATCACAATCCGAATAAAAATACTAGCATAGTTTTTAAAAAGAAAAAAAAAAGACTTGTTAAACTCTAAATAGATGAAAGACTTTTTAAAGGGGGAACTTGGCTGGGCGGTGGCTCATGCCTGTAATCCCAGCACTTTGGGAGGCTGAGGTGGTTAGATCACGAGGTCCAGAGATAGAGACCATACTGGCCAAGATGGTGAAACCCCCATCTCTACTAAAAATACAAAAATTACCTGGGCATGGTGGCACACACCTGTAGTCCCAGCACACTGGGAGGCCGAGGTGGGTGGATCACGAGGTCAGGAGATCAAGACCATCCTGGCTAACACGGTAAAACCTCGTCTCTGCTAAAAATACAAAAAAGTAGCCAGGCATGGTGGCACGTGCCTGTAGTCCCAGCTACCCAGGAGGCTGAGGCAGGAGGATGGCTTGAACCCGGGAGGCGGAGGTTGCAGTGAGCCGAGATTGTACCACACTGTACTCCAACCTGGGCAACAGAGCGAGCCTCCATCTCAAAAAAAAAATAAAAATTAAAAAAATGAAAAAATAAAATAAAATAAATAAAGGGGGAACTAAAGATACAAGGGGATGAGGAAAGATGGAAGCTGCTGCTTTATGGAGAAAAGGTAGAGGGACATCACCATAAGAAGCTGTAGGAGGATAAGCAGTTAAAGCTTTGCACAAAATGTGGATGACAAAGATGGGTAGCTCTGGATGGTTATTTTCTGCTTGTTTGTTTTGCACCTGCTTAAAAAAAACCTGATTTTTTTTTTTATTTATTTTTTATTTTTTTTCTGTATTGCCACCTTCCTTCTTTCATTAAGAAGCTGCTGTTATGGCTCCAAACAGGACCTTGTGCCATGAAGTGCAATCTGCACTAACGCATCTACAAATGCATGTCAATCACACCTAAAGCAGAAAAAGAAAGCTCTTGTGGAATTACTCTAAAGCCTAATGGAATTTTTCTTCCCCACTCTCAAGGGGTATCTCAGCAACAAGTTGTTATGGAACTGTGGCAGCATCTTAATATTCCCAGGCTCAAAATAGTTCAGAAAAAGTGCATGAAAATTGGGGGAACTACTTAGTAAGCACTTCAGGATAGAGAATGTAGCCAAAATGAGTAAAGTGGAGAAGGAGTCAATGGCATTGTGCACAGCATTGTATTCATAGCTTGCTCCCTTAAATCATGTTTGGGACTTGGCTGCTATTTTGGTACAGCTGCTGTTACTCAGTGCAGAACAGTAACATAAGGGGGAAATTGTATATTACACAATGCAGCTTCCACATTATGCTGACACCATTCCTCCACTTGTCCATTTACTTCAAGAGACACTTATTGATGCAAGGGAGACTAAACAGTGAAGGATCTCACTCCTAGTCCTGTCCACCATCTGTCTAGTTTACACCTTATCCCCAAAGAGGTAATCCCTTTTATAAATTGCTTGGGTATCTTCCAGTTTTTTCATGATAATATGAATAATGACTCTTCATTCCCTTCTCTTTTTTAACACAGCGGTAGCCTGTTATACAATGTTCTTCACCTTATTCTCTCACTTCACAATATATCTTGGAGATCTTACCAAAAGCACACAGAGACCTCCTGCGTTGTGATTAGCTTTTCATTGCATAATATTCTATTGTTCATGTGTGTGTGTGTGCGTGTTTAGTTAGTGTCAAATTGATAGGTGCATGAATTTTTCCAATCTTTTGTTAAGGCAAGCTGTATTGAATAAACTTATACATAATATTTTTGCATGTGTAAAATTATACCTGTAGGATGAATTTCAAAAAATGAAATTGAAGGGTTTAAGGCTGTATTCACAAACACTTTTGAAAGGTTTTGATTGCCTAATTGTCCTCCAAAAGGTTTGTCCCAAACTGGACTTCCTATAACCAATAAATCAAAGTGCTTGTTTCTCCATAGCCTTGTCAACAGAGGGTGTTGCCAAATTTTTAGCTTTTTGCCAATCTGACAGGAAAGACATGGTATCTCCTGTAGTTTTTCTTCTTCTTTTAGTAAGAGGAAGGTTAAGTGTTTTTTCATGTGTTTAATAACTATTTTTGTTTCCTTTTCTGAGTTTCTTCACAGTTCCCTAGACAAAGGAAAAAAGATTTCAGCAGACAGAATTTCAACAATTGTCTGTTGAAATTCCTTTTACTTTTTCTTTCAGATTGCTAGTCTCTTTCTTCTCAGTTTTAAGGTGCATTTTAATTGCTAAAGAGATCATTTCTTTGGATGTGATATGCATGAAAATATTTGTATAAGTTTTTCATTTGTCTTTTGATTTTTTTATGATATTTTCTGCTACTCAGAACTGCTTTTTATTTTATGTAGTTCAATTTATTAATTTTCTGTCCTATAGCTTTTAGGATTTGGAGTTACAGTTAGATAGCCATCCTCCAAAGTTATAAAGGAATATTTCCTTTTTTTTTCCATTGAAAACTTTGACTCATTTGGAGTTTATCATGCTATACAGTTGGAGTTGTGCCCAACTTTAAATATTATTTCCCATGTAGTTATCCAGTTATCCCAAAAGCATTTATTGAATCGTCATCTATCTTTTCCACTGATCTGAGATCCCATTTTTATCATCCACCAAATTACTGTATGCTTGGGTCTATTTCTAGACTTTCTTTTCTTTTTCATTGATCTGTCTGTTTATGTACCAACATCACATTCTTTTCATTATTGAGGCTTTAGAATGTTTTCATATCTGGCAAAGCCAGTTTTTCTCAAGCTCCTCTTGCCTGAGGTTTAGTTGGTATTCTTTCTTTATTTTTCACATGAATCTTTGAATCAGTTTATCTAGTTAAAAAGAACATCCGACCAGGCGCAGTGGCTCATGCCTGTAATCCCAGCACTTTGGGAGGCTGAGGCGGGAGGATCACCTGAGGTCATGAGTTCGAGACCAGCTTGGTCAACACGGTGAAACCCCGTCTCTACTAAAAATACAAAAAAATAGCTGTGGTAGGTGGTGCATGCCTGTAATCCCAGCTACTCAGGAGGCTGAGGCATGAGAATCACTTGAGCCCAGGAGACAGAGGTTGCAGTGAGCTGAAATTGTGCCATTGCACTCTAGCCTGGGCAACAAGAGCGAAACTCTGTCTCAAAAAGAAAAAAAAAAAAAAAGAACACCTCTGGTATTTTATTTTTTACAAGTTAAATTAAGATTAGCCTGGAGGGATGATAGATAACTTTATGATGATCACTATATGTATTCAGTAACTATTTTAGGTTTTTAAACTATTTAAATGTTTGTTACATATAGATATCACACATTTCAAAGTGAGTTCATTCCTGAGTATTTTATCTTTTTGTTGATACTGTAAATAGTATCTTTTCTTCTGTTATATCTTCTACCTATATGTTGATTTAGATACATGAAAACTATTTACTTCTTCTTATAGATATTTTATCCTGTATGTTAGGTAGAAAACAAAACTATAATAATGGAGAAAACTAAAAATGAGATGACTCAAACAAAATAGTTTATTTCCATCTTCACAGTCTGGGGTAGGTTTATCAAGATGGTCAGTGGTTGTACTCTATGAAGTCACTTAGGGACGCATGCTATTAGAAGTTCTTCCATCTTCAACATGTGATTACAAGATCAATTTGCTTTCAATCAATGATGAAGGGTGTCAAGAAGGGCTGAAGTTCAAGGTCTCTTTAATCTGTGAGATGACTGTTTCATTTACCACAACTTATATTCTTTTGTCAAGACCCTAGTCACATAGCTACATCTAACTGCAAAGAGGGCTAGGAAATGTCCAGCCAGGTCTCAGCTATACTCCACTTGTTTGAAAGAAGGAAAATGGATTTTGTGGTCAGTTAGAAGTCATTACACAGACCACCAATGGTCACCAACAATCCACATATACTCTAATTTTCACATTAAAAAAAAACTCATCCCACCCACTAGGGAAATATCTCTTCCAGTTATGACATCCAGCTCAAAATCCAGGATCTTTAGGTGACATGAAGTTCTCTATTGGATACACACATGAGTCCTCATGGCCCAGTGACCTGTAAAGTAATAAAATCCAAATTATTACCCCCTACCACGTAAACACAGATAATATACAATGGTGAAGTGAGAACAGGGTATAGAAACTCTTATTTAAAAAACAGAAACACACAATCATTGGCCCATAGCAATGATTAAATGTTACTAGGTGGGAATGCTAAATAATCCTTGCCCTCTCAATGGAGTAAGTTCCAAGGTCAGTCCATCTGGCTATCACTGGTCCTCTCTGTGGGAGGAACTCCTTTGTTTGTCATCCTGTCTGACCACTGGCTTTGCTTTCTGGAAGATTCTTTATTCTCCATTATCTACCACAGCCAATATAAGAAGAAATGAGGAGTATCCATTTCTTAGGACTGCCCTGTACAGATTTTGCAGCCTGACTTCTCTGGTTGCAATTTGGGGGCCTATTGAGTTATTTTAGGCTTAACCACAGACTTTTTTTATTTTAGGCTTTATGGCTTCCTTGGGAATACAATTTCTTCAAAACTAAAAGGGCTTCTTGTTTATTTGTTTCATGCATCAATGACCACAACCAAAGTTCTTTTCTAGGACTGATTCTTTTTTTTTTTTTTTTTTTTTTTTTGTATTTTTTAGTAGAGACTGGGGTTTCACGGTGTTAGCCTGGATGGTCTCGATCTCCTGACCTCGTGATCCACCCATCTCGGCCTCCCAAAGTGCTGGGATTACAGGCTTGAGCCACCGCGCCCGGCCCTAGGACTGATTCTTAATCTTTTGTTCTAAGCTCTCTTGAATGATTCATGCCACTCTTAATTTAATGGTAACAACTTTGAGTGGGAAGAAAACTCCTTTAATCTAATTGTTTCCTTAGGCCTGTGTCCTGCTATTTGCCTTAATACAAGGCCTTTGGGAAAAGCTTAGAGGAAGGTATTAGTTTTTTATCACTGACTTAACAAATTACCACAAACTTAGTTGCTTAAAACAATATAAATGTATGATCCTACAGTTCTGTAAGTCAGAAATCCAACACTAGTCTCACTAAGCTAAAATCAAGGTATCAGTAGGACTGCGTTACTTCTAGAGGCTCACAGGGACAATCTGTGTTCTTGCCTTTTTCAGCTTCTAGAGGCTGTCAGCATTCTGTGGCTTATGGTCCTGTTCCTCCACCTTCAAAATCGGGCAATATCACACATTCCTCTGACCCTTTGTCCCATCATCATATGTCTCTCACTGCAGCTGGGAAAGATCTTCTGCTTTTAAGGTCTCATGTGATTAAATTGGGCCCACTGGAATAATGCAGGAAGATCTCCTCATCTCAAGATCCTTAATCGCGTTTGCAAAGTCCCTTTTGCCATGTACAGTAACATATTCACAGATCCTGGGGACTAGAATGTGGACATTTTGGTGGGGGGACAGTCATTATTTGGCCTACCACAAGCAACTAAATCCATATTTCCTGTTATCTGACATATAAAAGCATTTCTCAATCTTGTAAGGACTCCCATCTCTGGACTCTATTTCCTTCAATCTCTGCTTGCAATCTGGTCATTTCTTGCCTGAGTTTGCACTTTCTTATAATATTTTGCTAAATGCAACAAGAAGCAGGCAACACTGGAAACAATCTAAATTTCCATCAACATTTGAATGAACAGACATATTGTCATACATCCATACAATAAGCTACTATATGGCAATAAAAAGGAATGGACTATTTATACACTCAACAACATGGATTAATCACAAAATAATTATGCTGGATGAAAGAATCTAGACAAAAATAGAGTACATACTATCAGTTCATTTATGTAAAATTCTAAGAAAGGAAGCCAACCTCTAGTAACAGAAAGCAGACCGGTATTTGCCTGGGGATGGGTTACAGGATGGGTTGAATTCAAAGGAGCAGAGAAAAGCTGTGTGGGGGTGACAGATATATTCATTATTTTAATTGTGGTGATAGTTTCACAGGTGGATTCCTATGTCAAAACTCATCAAATTATATACTTTAAATACATGCAGTTTACTAGTCACAATAGCAAAGACATGGAACCAACCTAACTGCCCATCAACTGTAGACTGAATAAAGAAAATGTAGTACATATACACCATGGAATACTATGCAGCCATAAAAAAGAATAAGATCATGTCCTTTGCAGCAATATGAACCTAGAGGGTCATTATCCTAAGTAAATTAATGTAGGAACAGAAAACCAAACATCGCATATTCTCACTTATTAGTGGGAAGCTAAACATTGAGTACACAAGGACTCAATGAAGGGAACAATAGACATTGAGGTCTATTTGAGGATGGAGGGTGGAAGGAGGATGAGGATCAAAAAACTACCCATCAGGTACTATGCTTATTACCTGGGTGATGAAATAATCTGTACAACAAACCCCTGTGACACACAACGTACTCATGTAACAAACCTGCATATGTACCCCCTGAACCTACAATAAAAGTTGGACAGAAAAAAAAAAAGAATTCTGGAAGCAGAAACACACACAAAGAGTGACAGCTCCAAAGACAACCAGGCAAAATCTGTTACTTTATCAACAAAAGTGCATTATTTTCATTCCCTGGTATTTATTGCTAATGTAAATTTTGTTCAACAACCTGACCAGAATTAAGCAAAGCTTTGGGAATTTTTGCCAGGCAGGTACAAAAATATGTGTGCTATTTTTTTGTTCCACATCTTGAGACAGCATGAAAAACATAAATATGTGCAGTTTATTGAATATCAGTTGGACTCAATAAAGCTATTTTTAAAGGTGTACTAAAAAACAAAGAGATATACTCATAGTTTTGCATATGGAATTTCACTGAGACATAAGCTCATGAAGTTTGGGGCCTTTGTTTGATTCATTACTGTATCCGCAGAACCTGTGATAGTACCTGGCACATATTAGAGGTTCAATATATCCCATATAACTTGTAGAAGGCAGAAGAATGTCCCTCTCCCCAAGATGTCCATGTCCTAATCCCTAGAAACTGACTAAATTATGTCACATGGCAAAAGAGAATTAAGGTTGCTAATCAGTTGACTTTTTAAAAAGGGAGGTCATTAGGCCCTATGACGTCCAACCTAGTCACACCAGTCTTTAACAAACATGGAAGGAAGAAGCAGCAGAAAGTAGCTCAGAGAGATAGGACATGAAATGGACATAACCAGCTGTTGCTGGATTTGAATACAGAGAAAAGAGGCTATGAGCCAAGGAATTCTACAGCCCTTTGAGCTGTTAACAGAGCTGTTTAAAGTCAATAAAAAGACATGAACCTCAGTCTTCCAACTATAAGGAATTGAGTTCTGCAAACAATCAGAATGAACAGAAAACAGATTTTCCCCTAAAGCCTTCAAAAAGAGATGCAACCAGCCGGGCGCGGAGGCTCACGCTTGTAATCCCAGCACTTTGGGACACCGAGGTGGGCGGATCACGAGGTCAGGAGATCGAGAACACGGTGAAACCCTGTCTCTACTAAAAATACAAAAAAAAAAAAAAAAAAAAAAAAAAAAAATTAGCCGGGCGTGGTGGCGGGCGCCTGTAGTCCCAGCTACTCAGAAAGGCTGAGGCAAGAGAATGGCGTGAACCCAGGAGGCGGAGCTTGCAATGAGCCGAGATGGCGCCACTGCATTCCAGCCTGGGCGACAGAGCGACACTCCGTCTCAAAAAAAAAAAAAAAAAAAAAGGATGCAACCACACTAACAACTTGTTTTTAGCCTGTTGAGACTTGTTTCAGACTTCTGACCGACCGAGGCAAGATAAGTAAGGTTAGGAGGCCATACTAACTTGTCCCACGTGTGAAGCCCCAGAGCTCCTTTTTACAGTGAATTGCTTTCACTTGCACCCTCCCGCATCCGCACTTAAGTGTTTTACAAGATAAGCAGTCCTACAGGATTAGTGCCAGGTGGTTACAAGTTCTTGATACCCTATACAGCCTGGGAAAGAGAACAAAAGCCCTTTATTCGTGAGGTAGCTACCCCATCTCCAGCCAATCAGCACCAAAAGCCCAAGAAGCTATTAGCTGCAAATCCCTGCCTTGGTTGTGAGGGTGGAGGCATAGACTGGGAACTTCTCCAGGGTCTTGCATACACAGCTAGACTCAAGATTTAGCTTATGGTGACCTTTTCCTCATTGTAATAGGAAAAAACACACCACCAGGTGGGGATTTTATATGCTAATGATACATGGGATGCGTGTTAGAGCATGTAGCTCATGTGCCAACCACAGGTCCGCCTTTGCTTACTTTGACCTCACCAGTATTTTATTAATATGCATGTACAGTTTCCACAAAGGAAATTCCCCTTAAGGCACTAACTGCTGCCTCTAGCTTTGAGCTAGCTTTGAGCAGCCCATTCTGCCTCTCAGAGTGTATTTTCACTTTGCAATAAACTCCTTTGCCTAGTCTTATTTTGGACTCACTCTCAAATTCTTTTGTGTGGCCCAGAATTTGAATCTGGCCCACCCACAACACTGCAGAAGTGTAAGAGAATAAATTCGTGTTGTTTAAACAGCTAAGTTTGTGGTAATTTGTTAGAGCAGCAATAAAAATCTAATCGACAACTAAAAGAAGCCCTGTTCCGGTCCCTAGAAGCACCAAAGAGGCTGCAATGTACTGGGTCCCCAGTTTAGGGGAATGGGGTGGATGTTGAAAGCTTCTGAGGGGAGGAGGGGCCTGAAAGACATTCTCTAGGAAGGAAAGGGCAAACTGGGAGTGAGTCAGAGCTTTATGATTGACTACACTCTTTTATCATTCATATAGAGACTGTCAGTGGCATTGGAACCAGAGCGACTCCATCTTGAGTGAGGGCTAGGAAAATGAGGCTGCAACTTGCTGGGCTGCTTTTCCAGAAACATAGGTATTCCTAGCCTCTAAACGTTTATGGTTAAGGGAATAGATTAATAATGTTTACTAGGCCAGGCAAGGTGGCTCACACCTGTAATCCCAGAACTTCAGGAGGCCGAGGTGGATGGATCACAAGGTCAGGAGTTCGAGACCAGCCTGGCCAATATCGTGAAACCCGTCTCTACTAAAAATACAAAAATTAGCTGGGTGTAGTGGCACATGCTTGTCCCAGCTACTGGGGAAACTGAGGCAGAAGAATCACCTGAACCCAGGAGGCAGAGGTTGCAGTGAGCTGAGATCGTGCCATTATTGCACTCTGGTCTGGGCAACAGAGGGCGACTCTGTCTCAAAAAAAAAAAAAAGTTTACTACACTGACCCAGATTTAGCAATGTCCAGATAATCCTGATATCTGGAGAACAAAGGCATTCCTAATTTTGCTTTAAAGATAATAATATTGATTCTTGCAAAATATAGTAATTAAGGAAATCAATCCTTTATCACAAACTCTTGTAGCAGAGCACATCTTCCCATGATCTTCTTTTATCCGATATATATATTTAAGCATTGTACCTAGGGTGAACATGTTCCTCCTCTTACTTTCTGGAACGCTCTACTCTGTCTATGGAGTAGCTTTACTTTTCACCACTTTACTTTCTTAATGAACTTGCTTTTGCTATGCACTCCAGCGGACTTGCCCTGAATTATTTCTTGCACGAGATCCAAGAACCCTCTCTTGGGGTCTGGATAGGGACCTCTTTCCTGTAACAGGACCACCTTCCACAAATGGACCCAGGTTCAGTGTCCACTCTGATTCACTGTCCCATTCTGCCCTCCCTAAAGTGCCTAAACCCGGCACTTTGCCACTGGTTTCACACATCTGGGGTGAAGAACTCTTCTTGGTTTGTCTGGAACCTTCCTGGTTTTGCATGGAAAGTCCTGTGTCCTGGGAAACTCCGCAGTCCCAGGCATCCTATACCATGCTTCATTTGTCAAAGACTGTGACCCAAAAAAATTGTGAACAATGATTTTATTGCAAAATGTTGGAAACTCTGTATAAAGTACTTGTACAGTATGCTGTGAAAATAGGGAATTTGTATTGGGTATTTGATTTTGTAACACTTTTCTGATTATAAAAGCATTAAATGCACATTTGGAGGTACTTGGAGAGAAAAAGGAAAGCCTAAAGCAATGTTTTTCAAGTTTTGCTATGTGTAAGAATATCTCGCTTGAAATGTAGAGTCCCAGGTTGCAACGCAAGAGTGTGCATCAGGAAGAGTGGAGTGTTGCCCAGAAATCTGGAAGGTAAGATAAAAGGGTAGACACTAATAGTAGCTTAAATGAGTTGAGAGTCTCGTCTACGTTTTGCATGTCTAACAGACTCTCAAAATTAGCATATCCAAAATCAGATCCAAATCCTCTTCCCTGGTCTGTCCCTGCCCATAGCCCTACCCTCTGTCAAGTCTTTCCCATCTCAGCGTCCTTCCAGTTGCTCAAGCCAAACACCTGGGCATCATCCTTGTCTTTATTGTTCCTATCACACCATACCTAATCGTGTTGATTCTATCTTCAGATGTATTCTGAACTTGACTATTTCCCACAACCCCCATCATCACTTGCCTAGTTTATTTCAATGGCCTTCTGAGAAGTGTTGCTGCCTCCATTCTTGTTTCCTTGGTTCCATTTTCAACAGAGGAGCCAGAGAAATTAAAACATGAGTTAAAGCCTATAGTCAGAGCCTATCGTCCTTTGTTGTTTTAGTGCCATCCATCTCACTCAAAGTAGAATCAAAGCCCTTAGAATAGTCCACATAGTCCTACCCAGTCTGGACCCACTCACTTCCGTTGAGCTGATGACCTCATGTCCTGCACTTCACCCCTCCTTCACTCTGGTCCAGACACTGGCATCCCTACTGCTCCTTATACTTGCTAGGCATGCTTCTGCCTCAAGGCCTTTGTGCAGACTCTTCCCAGTTGCCTAGAACACATTTCTCTCAGATATTCTCAAAGCTGGCTCTCTTACCTCTTTCAGGTGTTTGCTGAAATATAACTTTCTCTGTAAGGACTTCTCTAACCTCTCTATTTAAAATTGTGACATTTTCTCCCCACTCCCTATTCTCCTTCTTGGTTTATGTTAATTCATAGTACCTGTCACCATCTAATATTACAATTTTTTTTTCCTTTTTGAGACCGAGTCTTGCTCTGTTGCTCAGGCTGGAGTGCAGTGGCAGAATCTTGGCTCACTGCAACCTCTGCCTCCCAGGTTCAAGCGGTCCTCCTGCCTCAGCCTCCCAAATAGCTGAGATTATAGGTGTGTGCCACCATGCCCTGCCAATTTTTTGTATTTTTAGAAGAGACAGGGTTTCACCATGTTAGCCAGGATGGTCTTGATCTCCTGACCTCATGATCCACCTGCCTCGGCCTCCCAAAGTGCTGGGATTACAGGCATGAGCCACTGTGTCCGGCATATTACAAATTTTTTATTACTTTGTTCATGGTTTGCCTTCCTCCAACAGAACACAAGCTTCACTGAGATTTTTGTCTGTTTTGTCACCGCATTATTCCCAGCACCCAGAAGAGCACTTAGCATAAAGTAGATGCTCAGTGAGTATTGGTGAGGGCATGGATGAATACATAACATATGACAGAGCTGGCAGTGCAAAACAGTGGAGAAAATTAGAGACTGTGCATTAGATGACACTGAGATAATAAGTCAACCATATGGAAAAAGGGGGAAACATATATTTTGCTCTAAACACAAAAATTAATTCCAGATCTATAAAGATTTACATATGAAAGGCAAATGTCTTAGTTGTTCAGGCCTTTATAACAAAAATACCATAGACTGGGTGGCTTAAATAACAACCACTTAGTTCTCATTGTGCTAGAAGGTAGGGGAAGTCTGAGCTCAGGGTGCCAGCACAGTCAGTTTCAGATGAAGGTTCTCTTCTGGGTCGCAGACTGCTAACTTCTCATTGTATCTTCACATGGTAGAAGAGACAAGGGAGCTTTCTGGGGTCTCTTTCATAAGGGCACAAATCCCATTCAGTAGTGCTCTGATCTCATGATCTAATCACCTCCCAAAGGCCCCACCTCCAAATACCATCACACTGAGGATTAGGTTTTAACATATGAATTTTGGGAGGGACACAAGCATTCAGTCTATAGCAGCTAAACTGAAAAATGTTTAGTCAATAATACAGATTACCTTTGTAATCTCGAGACAAGGTAGGACTTATTAAACTAGACTAAGAGTCCAAAACCTAAAGATTGATACATTTAGTTACTTTAGAGTGAAAAAAAAAAAAAAGCTTCTCTCTTCTCAAAAGATGACATAAAGAGAAAGAAAAGACAAGCCAGAAACTCCAAGAAGATGTTTGTTACACATATAACCAACAAGGAATTAGTGTCCAAAATATACAAAAAACAAATACTTCCCATAAATCTGAAACTAACTCATCTGTTCCATAGGACTGATTTTTTTTTTTTTTTTAATAAACATAGAAATTTACCCTACAAGTCTTAAAACTTGAGAAACTCACATTTGTCTTATCTGAGTTCCTTTCTCAGGAAATTGACCATCAGGGCTCCCTGGTAGTATCAGGAAACTGAAACTTACCAGATCACTGCCATCTGGTAAGACACCAGACCCCTCACCCTTCATGATTGCCTAACTGACCCCAGGCTGCCTGTTGACCAACTCCCCTTCTTTACCCCTCCCTAATTCCTGTTTTCCCATATGTAGTTACATTTCTTCCCGGCTATATAAACCCTTAATTTTAATCAGTTGATAAGAGGAGACAGAGTTAAGAGTGATCTCTGAGCTCCTCAGTTGCAACACCCAAATAAAGCCTTCTTCCCTCGCAATACTTGTCGTCTCAGTGATTGGCTTACTGTGCAGTGAGCAACCTAGACCAAATCCTTGGCATTTTGGTAACAAATCCAAAAGAAAACTAAAAATAGCCAATAGAAGAAAGTATAAAAAGCATAAAAGACATTATATAGAAAGAGAAATACGGCCGGGCGCGGTGGCTCAAGCCTGTAATCCCAGCACTTTGGGAGGCCGAGACGGGCGGATCATGAGGTCAGGAGTTCAAGACCATCCTGGCTAACACGGTGAAACCCCGTCTCTATTAAAAAATACAAAAAGCTAGCCGGGCGAGGTGGCTGGCGCCTGTAGTCCCAGCTACAGGCTGGGAGGCTGTGGTCAGGAGGCTAAGGCAGGAGAATGGCGTAAACCCGGGAGGCGGAGCTTGCAGTGAGCTGAGATCCGGCCACTGCACTCCAGCCCGGGTGACAGAGCAAGACTCCGTCTCAAAAAACAAAAAAAAAGAAAAGAAAAAAGAAAGAGAAATACAACTGGCCAAAAAAAAAAAAAAAAGGAAAAGAAAGAAAAGAAAAATGCTCAGCTTCATTAATAATTAGGAAAATGCACATTAAAGCTAAATGCAATAACATTTCACACACATCAAAATGGCAAAAGTCAAAAGTCTGACAATTCCAAGTGAAGTTGCAGGTGTGATTTAATGGGAATTTCATCTGCCAGTAAAGGAAATGTAGATTATACAACCACAGGGAAATAGTCTCCCCTCACAAAATAATACTATATATATTGCAACCACATTCTAAGACTCAGAAATTTCACTACTAGTTACATATTCTAAAAAGTCTTGCAGGTATGTGCCAGGGTACATGTAGGAGAATGTTCGTAGCATCATTGATTATAACAGCAAAACTATGAAGATAAACCAAGTTCTAAGAGTAGTAAAACGGAGAAGAAAAAAACATGGGACTTTCAAATTTGGAATACTACACAGCAGTGAAAATGACAAGCCAAAGCTATATGCATCAAGATGGTGAATCTCAAAAATAAAGACAAGTCACAGAAGAACACGTACATTACAATTCCATGTATACAAAGTTTAAAAATAGGCAAAACTAGACAATATCCTGTTTAGGGATACATACATGTATCAAGGAAGTATAAAGAAAAGCTAGGATGGCCGGTGTGGTGGCTCATGTCTTTAATACTAGCACTATGGGAGGTTGAGGCAGTAGGATTGCTTGAGGCCAGGAGTTTGAGACAAGCCTGGGTGACATAGCTAGACACCATCTCTACAATAATAATAACAATAAAAAAGGCCGGGCGCGGTGGCTCAAGCCTGTAATCCCAGCACTTTGGGAGGCCGAGACGGGTGGATCACGAGGTCAGGAGATCGAGACTATCCTGGCTAAGATGGTGAAACCCCGTCTCTACTAAAAAATAAAAAAAACTAGCTGGGTGAGGTGGCGGGCGCCTGTAGTCCCAGCTACACGGGAGGCTGAGGCAGGAGAATGGCGTGAACCCGGGAGGCGGAGCTTGCAATGAGCTGAGATTCGGCCACTGCACTCCAGCCCGGCTGACAGAGCGAGACTCCGTCTCAAAAAAAAATAAAAATAAAAATAAAAAAATAAAAAAAAGCTCACTGGAGCCAGGCGTGGTGGCTCACACCTGTAATCCCAGCACTTTGGGAAGCTGAGGCAGGTGGATCACCTGTGGTCAGGAGTTCAAGACCAGCCTGGCCAACATGGTGAAACTCCGTCTTAACTAAAAATACAAAAAAAATAGCTGGGCTTGGTGGCAGGGCACCTGTAATCCCAGCTACTTTGGTAGGCTGAGGCAGGAGAATTGCTTGAACCTGGGAGGTGGAGGTTACAGTGAACAGAGATTGCACCATTGCACTCCAGCCTGGGTGACAAGAGCGAAATTCTGTCTCAAAAAAAAAAAAAAAAAAAAAAAAAAAAAAAAAGAAAGAAAGAAAGAAAAGAAAAGAAAAGAAGAAAGGAAACGAAAGGAAAAGAAAAGCTCACTAGGCATGGTGGTATGAGCCTGTAGTCCCAGCTACTCTGGAGGCTGAGGTGGGAAGATCCCTTGGGCTCGGGAGTTCACATGCTGCAGTGAGCTATAATTGTGCCACTGCACTCCAGCCTGGATGACTGAGACCCAATCTCTTAAAAATAAAAATAAAAGCTGGGCGTGGTGGCTCATGCCTGTAATCCCAGCACTTTGGAAGGCCGATGGGGCAGATCACGAAGTCAGAAGATTGAGACCATCCTGGCTAACACGGTGAAACCTGGTCTCTACTAAAAATACAAAAAATTAGCTGGGTGTGGTGGCACGTGCCTGTAGTCCCAGCTACTCAGGAGGCTGAGGCAAGAGAATTGCTTGAACCCAGGAGGCAGAGGTTGCCATGAGCTAAGATCGCGCCACTGCACTCCAGCCTGGGTGACTGGAGTGAGACTCTTTCTCAAAAAATAAAAATAAAAATAAAAGCTAGGGAATGATCATCACGAAAAAATGCAGCTCTAGCAAAGAGAGAGGGAGAGTGATCTATTGGTTAGGGGAACACAATAAAAGATATTGGAAATATTTGATTGCTTAGAGTGAGAGATGATTACATAATATCCTTTATTATCTCAATATTTTTAAATGTATATATGGATTATATGTACACTTTTGAACACATATTTCATAGTTTTTGAGTAAAGAAGGACAGAAAGGGAAACAGAGAACAGGTACAGACAGTATTTTCTAATTTTGCTGTAAATGTGGAGCAGGAAAGTAGGAGAGTACCTGAAGCAAAATCCTTTTAAAAACTGATGTTACTGGCCAGGCGCAGTGGCTCACGCCTGTAATCCCAGCACTTTGGGAGGTGGGCGGCGGGGCGGATCACCTGAGGTCAGGAGTTCAAGACCAGCCTGGCCAACATGGTGAAACTCCGTCTCTACCAAAAATACAAAATTAGCCGGGAGTGGTGGAGGCAGGGGTGGGGGTGGGGTGGGGGTGGGAGTGGCGGGGGCCGGTGGCGCCTGCAGTCCCAGCTACTGGGAAGGCCTGAGGCAGGAGAATCCCTTGAAACCCAGAGGCGGAGGTTGCAATGAGCTGAGATGATGCCATTGCTTTCCAGCCTGGATAACAAGAGCAAAACTCCATTAAAAAAAAAAAAAAGTATGGTATCAAGGAGTTTGTTTTGTTTTGTTTTTTAATACTATATATTATAACATGTTTGTATGCTCATGAGAATAATTCAGTGAAACGGTAAAAAAAATTGCTGAAGCAGAAGAGTAGATATTTACAAATGGTTAGTTTTTTGAGAAAACAAGAGAGGATGGGATCTAACCTCATCAGGGAGAGTAGAGACATCAAGGTGGTTCTACTATGGCAGAACTTGCTGGAAACCTACTCTCTAGGGTGCAGGCAAAAGCTCTTCATACCAGACACACTCCAGTATAAAACCCCTTCAGGAGGGGTGCCTAAGGAAGTTGCTCGCTGCTGGGTGTTGCTGACTGTGACTGAAGTAACTGGACACTAGGTAAGTTTTGGGTGCTGCAGGAGCAGGTGCTGGGAAACCATGTACTCACTGCAGGAATCTGGCAAACAGCACACCAGAACCAGGAAGCAAAATCGTTTTTCCCTGCAGTGACTCTCCAGTGCCCTCTGCTGACAAAGCTTCAGGGCCAGTTTGCAAAGAAAACATATTTAAAATATTCAGGATCATTTTTGGAGCTGAGAGGCAGTAAATCCATAACTGACAAACTGGGGAATGGAAGGATCAGGCTGACAATACCTGAATCTTCCATCAAATCTACCATAACTAAAAGTGGGATGAGATCATATACCTCTAAATGTGATACAATAGGTACACAGCACTGCTTTTGAAGTATTCTCCTTAAAAAATTGAACCCAGCCGGGAGCGGTGGCTTACACCTGTAATCCTAGCACTTTGGGGTGCCGAAACGGGCAAGTCACTTGAGGTCAGGAGTTTGAGACCAGCCTGGTCCAACGTTGTGAAATCCCGTTTCTACTAAAAATACAAAAATTAGCCTGGCGTAGTGGCGGGCGCCTGTAATCTTAGCTATTCAGGAGGCTGAAGTGGGAGAATGACTTGAACCCAGGAGGTGGAGATTGCAGTGAGCCAAGATCGCGCCACTGGACTCCAGCCTGGGTGACAGAGCGAGACTCCATCTAAAAAAAAACACACACACACACAAAAGCTCAAATCTGATAAAGCCTCTTAAGTAAATAAAAATAAAAGCTAAGGAATGATTATCACAAAAATGCAGATTGACGCTTACTTCTACAGCAGAGAGAGAGACTAGTAGTATCTGGGTTAGGGACACACGGTGAAAGATATTGAAAATGTTTGATTGCTTAGAATGAGAGATGACTACATAGCATCCTTTATTATCTTATGAATCTTAATCTAAGATACACAGGAAATAGAGGAACAAGTTAATTGATACCATGAGGAAGCAGTCAACTAAATCCAGTATGGGGAACATTTTACAGGATAAATGAACTGGGTTCTCCAGCAAATTAATGGAATGAAAATAAGGGAAGTGTAGATTGTTGTAACAAGATTAAGAGACATAATAATAAAATGTAATGTATTGCCAAAGTATAATCTTTAAGAGTCAATGACAGTATCCTATACAAAGAAAAAGTGAGCATGTTTCAAAGATGTACTAACAAGAGACTAGTAAAAAAGAACTAGTTCAAAGAGAATTTAGAAGATTGAATATACATACACTGGACATACCTCTTCTATACTTCCACTGAATAAAATTCATTGACATTGCTATTGATCAAGAATCATTTGCATTGATATCACTTTTAGACAAGTTCATGTCTACCCCTAAAGAGTACTCTAAATACCCTAAAATACTAAATTAAAGTTAAACTACCCTAAAGAATTAGATAATTTTACGTAGGCCTATTAGAAAATGCTACAATGTCGTTCAGGCGTGGTGGATCAAGCCTGTAATGCCAGCACTTTGGGAGGCCAAGGCAGGAGGATTGCTTGGGTCCAGGAGTTTGAGACCAGCCTGGGCAACATGGCCAGAACTTGTCTCTACAAAAAATACAAAAATTAGCCAGGCATGGTGGCACAAACCTGTCCCAAATACTCAGGAGGCTGAGGTGGGAGAATTACATTAGTTCAGGAGGTAGAGGCTGCAGTGAGCCATGATTGCACCACTGCACTCTAACCTGGGTGACAGAGTGAGACCCTGTTTCAAAAACAAAAAAAAAAAATTTTTTTAAGTTGAATTTGTCATTATATATTATACAATATATTTTCACTAACTTTTGAGCTAATAAGACATTTAAAAGTCACCAAATTTGGAATACAAAGTATTTCAAATGACATTCCAAGTCATATAAGAGATTGGTTCAGCCTACGCTTTCTGTTCAAAACCCAGTAGTTAATGCTATTAGCATTCAAAATGCCTTTTTTCCTTTTAAAAAGGATAGTTAAACCTGTTATTTTTTACCCTGCAGCCAATTCTTAGCATAAAGCAGGCAGATTTTAGCAGCACAAAAGTTATTTATTAGCTTATGCCTCTACCAGAAAACAGAAATGTTGGCTTAAAATTGTTTCATTGATGTAACTTTTACTTTTTCCTTTACAGATATTCATTTATTCATTCTGGCCCTAATACCAAGGTATCCTTCACACAAAAGATTCAAACAGATTCTTTGCATCTTTACCAATGGAAGTTTCATGTTTTCAAGTTGTTTGTTTGTTTGCTTGTTTTTTGTTTGGAGGCCTCTTTCCAAGCACTCTAGTATTCTTAAAATCCTGATATTCTGAATGCTGTATTTTAGCTCAATATATTTATATTAAACGTAGGGGAAAAAACTAATATGTTTTCCTTACCCATCACAAGGTCTATGTGGAAACTCCAATAAAAAAGAAGAGACTAACAAGAGAGAAGCATGCACATTTATTTTATTCAAGTTTTACATGACATGGGAACTTTCAGAAACAAAAACCCAAAGAAATGGGGACATTTGTGTAGCGGTGTGGACAGTCAGGCAGATGTATGATTGCATGGACAAAAGTGTATGAGCTAACGGTGATAAACTGAAAACTTAGCAAGGCCTGTCTATTCAGTTTCTTCTTGGCATACCTGTGTGACAGTCCCTCCCTCAGGGCATAGGAGAGGTTGCCTGTCATATGAGGGCCTTCAGATTAAGGAGGTAGGAGGGAGTAGGTCAGAGAGTGACCTTCCTAGATTTTGTGGCCTGCTTCAGGGAAGAAGGGGCGAGGGGAACTCTAGTTTCTATGGCCTGCTTTGGGGGAGAAAGGAGCAAGAGAAGGTCAGAGAAACCTTCGTGTTTCTGCTGTTTTCTCAATTTCCAAGGTGCCATATTTTGGGGTAGCACTTCCTGTACCCTGTCATATACAAACCCATTTTCAGACAGCAGCCTTTAGTTCCTCCTTAGATTAAACCAGAGCTGCTCAAGGAATGTAACTACTAAATCATCTTGCTCCATTTAAGATATTTATTTCAAATGCAAATAATTATACCATACCCTTTGGCCTAGTCAGCACTGATTCACTATTTTAAAGCTTTACATTTAAGCCTCATAACAACCGTACGAAGCAGATCTAGTTACTTCCATGTTACAGAAGAAGAACTTGTGGCACACAGAGGTTGAGCAACTGCCCCAAAGCCTCACAGAAGGTGGCAGACTGGAGAATTCAACCCCATGTAGTTTAGCTCGCTCTTACCCAGCCCCATATGCTGCCCTGGCCTCCATCTGGCATGACCACAGAACTGGAGAGCTACAGGAAGGAATTTCTTTTTCTTTTTCTTTTTTTTTTTTTGAGACGGAGTCTGGCTCTGCCGCCCAGGCTGGAGTGCGGTGGCCGGATCTCAGCTCACTGCAAGCTCCGCCTCCCAGGTTTACGCCATTCTCCTGCCTCCGCCTCCCAAGTAGCTGGGACCTACAGGCGCCCGCCTCGTCGCCTGGCTAGTTTTTTGTATTCTTTAGTAGAGACGGGGTTTCACCGTATTAGTCAGGATGGTCTCGATCTCCCGACCTTGTGATCCGCCCGTCTCGGCCTCCCAAAGTACTGGGATTACAGGCTTGAGCCACCGCGCCCGGCCAGAGGAAGGTAATTTCAACTCTACTTCAGAACCTTAAATGAAGCAGGAAGCTGTAGAGGGGCACAAAGCTACGAAGCTGCTACAAAGCTGTCTCTTCCACCACAAAGCAGAAATTGTGTTCCCAGTGTCCACTGTTGTTACCCTTACTTGGACTTGAGAAGCTGCACCAATCATGATGTAGTGTGGTGGGAGAGGGACTCAGTGCATGACTGATACCCAGCCAAGCAGGGCCAGGCAGCTTTAGAAATGCCCACATTTCATTTAACATACATTTATTTACATGGAAGCCATGTGAGTGGAAGACAGGTGACGTCTCAGCTCTCTTGGGGCTTACATTGAGTGGGAGGAAGATGGAATATAAACACATTTACAAAGAAATGAACAAGGTGCTTTCAAGTGGTAACAAATGCATGAAGAAAGGGAAACAGAATAATGCATGATGGGGAACTGGTTTCAACTGGGTGAGGGAGGAAGACCTTTCTGAGATGCCAATTAAACAGAGACATGACTGACAAGAAGCGGGCAGCCATGAAAGGGGCTGGGGCAGGGAGTTTCAAGACCAGGTGAAAGGTGAAAGCACAGGTACCAAGGGAGAAGTGGCCTGAGGGAGGTCAGAGAGAGTTAAGCGGGGCTGTTATGTCAGTAGCTCCAGCCCTTCCAAGGGTCTTCCATGCCCCTCTAAGTGTGCTGAGAGGATAGAGAATTTTAAGGGGGGTGGTGGATTTGTGGCTGGAATCTGCCCAGAATGGCCTGTGAATGGGCCAAAGACCTCGGAACAGGGAGGAATGCTTAGTGGCACAGCAATTTTTAAAATTTTATTATTACTTTTTTTTGAGACGGAGTCTTGCTCCGTCCCCAGGCTGGAGTGCAGTGGGGAGATCTCGGCTCACTGCAACCTCCACCTCCCGGCTTCAAGCGATTCTCCTGCCTCAGCCTCTCCTGAGTAGCTGGGACTACAGGCGCGTGCCACCACAACCGGCTAATTTTTGTATTTTTAGTAGAGACGCGGTTTCACCATGTTGGCCAGGATGGTCTCGATCTCCTGACCTCGTGATCCGCCGACCTCGGCCTCCCAAAGTGCCGGGATTACAGGCGTGAGCCACCGCGCCCGGCGGCACAGCATTATTTAAGGAGCATCTTAAACACATTTTCTTCCTACAACACCAACTAAAAAAGCAGGTATCAAGAGGGTCTAGGTAGGATGTGCTGAGACCACCTCCAGAGCACAGGCCCGCCAGAGTTGTGCTCAGCAGGTGAGGTCTCCACTACTGCCAGCCCGGAGAGGCAGCGTGAGTTATACCGCTGGACCAAGGGGAAAAAGACAAAATGCAGGGCTGAGGGAGAAGGGAAGGACGCGGGATGTTAAATGTGGGCGTGGTTTCTTCTGAATGTCCCACCCACTCCACCACACTTTGCTTAAATGCAGTGCAAATTTCCCTACCCCCAGCGAAGGAGGGGTGAAGATTCGGCAGGTTTTAGGGTCTAGGACCCTGAGCTCCTCCATTCACGAATACCCAAACAACTGTAGCCCACCCTCTCACCACTGCCTAGGCGGGCGAACAGCGTCCTCAGCTACATCTCCACCCTTAGGAGCAGGGCACTGGCTGAACCGGAGAACCTGCGCCGCCTCTTCCCAGCCTCTGCCAGCCCAGTGCACGAGTTGAACGCCGCTGCCGCCTGGCTGGCCGGGGAAGACGGGGATCTTGACGCAGCGGTGCCTGGGACACAGCAACGGCAGCACAGGGCATGGCCCTGCAGCTGGACTGGACGCGGCGGCTGCAGGCAGAGCAGGAAACGAGGGCAGGCTGGGCAGCGGCGTACGCTTTGGCAGCGTCAGCTTCCGGGGCCGTGGGCCGGGGCGCGCCCGAGCCTCCTGGAAACCTCCCCACCAAGGACCCCGGGAACCCGTGTCTCGGCCCGCTTTGCAGCCTCTGGTTTCTAAATTCAGCGTCAAGGAGCGGAAACAACCCCCCTGAACTGGGCCCAGACCCTTAAGCTCCTGGAACCTCAGTTTTTTCCTTCCGTCGAATGGCGACAATGGCTGGTTGAACGTTATTTTACCTAGGAAGTGATAATTTTAGTAAATAAGTCTCAGAGTATTAGCTTGCTAAAATCCTTTGTCCTGGATGCAACTTTAGGCCACGTTGGGGGAAGGGACTTCGTATTTAATGTTGAGCACCTGGCGAGCGCCACCTTCGCCTCAAATTGCCCTCGGACCCTGATCCAGCACAAGGCCAGAGTTGGGCAGTGAGGGGTCTCGAGAGGTGGAAAGGGGATTATTGCACTCTCAAGAGTCCTACGTAGGGGACTCCTAAGCCTTAGGATTTGATCCCTTATACCGTGTAACAGGCCACCCCAATTACGCGCCAAACTCAGGCTGCGGCTCTTGGCGCAGCCTCTGTCCCGCCTGATTTCAGTTTCCATTTCGCTGCCGTTGGTGCCCCACCGCCCGCGGCTGGCTGGGGATTTGCCCGGTGATCAGTGACGTAAAAGAAACTAAGGTTCCTATTGGAAGGCGGAGTTCGGCAGGAGCCAATCCCGGGGCTGGTCCGGGAGAAATCTCGGCGAAGGGCCCCGAATAGCCGGGAGATTACGGGGCGGGGACGAGCTGTCGCGCTGGTTGTTCGTGGAGGAGCGGGACCCGGAACAGACCGCCGCGAGAGAGGAGGGGCCCGGGCCGGGATTCGCGGCCGGGAGCTCGGGACCGGTGAGTAGGGGGTGTCAAATGAGATACAGCGAAGCAACAGTCTCGCACGCGCCCCGGGTTTGGGGCGCCCCAGCGCGGCCTCCGGGCCCCTGTTCAAAACCGGGCCAGGCCCCCGGGCGGGCTCAGGAGGGGGTCAAGTTCGCTGTGTCCTCTCTGCCAGCCGGATCCCTCCTGTTTGCTTATCCTTCCATTCTCCCACTCCTCTTGGGTCTTTCTCGCTTTCTGGTATCCTGCTCAGACTCCCATCCATTCTAGTCTGCGGAACCAGAAGTAAGCAGGGCCTGGATGACCGTCCGGTTGCTTGGAGCCTGGTAGATAGGCGACTAATCCAGCTCCCTGACCAAAGTGTCATGCTTTCTTTCTTTTTCTTTTTCTTTTTTTTTTTGTTCGGAGTAAACCGGTTTAGCCACAAATACTTGGAGCTGTGCTTTCACTCCTTCCAGCCCATTAGCATTTTTCTTACTGATTTTCTCCCTATTTGGCCTTAGAAAAAAAAGTGTAAATTTAACTTTATGGAGTAAATGGTAGGGACACACTTCCAAATCTCTAGTAGATTTCAAATTTTGACACCACGATTTGTGTGTACTTCAAAAGAGAGGAGAATGACATTCGTTTATACATGCCTTACCCTCCTGTTTTTAACTGTTAGCTGAAATTTAGCTGAAATCGCAATCCCTGTTTTTCCCCAAGTTCAAAAAAATTACCTTGAAAAAATAGGCTTTTTATGTTTCAAAAATTGCAATTTTATTGTTTAAGTGGACTTTATTTTTTACGACACTTAGATTTACAGAAAAATTGAGAAGATAGTACAAAGTTCCCATATGCTCCAAGCTGGGTCCCCAGTTATTAACATCTTACCTCAGTGTGGTACATTTGTTGCAATTAATGAACCAATATCAATACATTATTATTGACCAAAGTCCATAATGTGTTCAGATTTCCTTAGTTTTTACCTCAGTACTTTTTCTATTTCATGATCCCATGCAGGTTACCACATTACATTTAGTTGTCATGTCTCCTGATGCTCCTCTTGGCTGTGGGAGTTTCTCAGACTTGTTTTGATGACCTTGGCAATACTGAAGAATACTGGTCGTATATGTTGTAGGATGCCCCTCTGTTGGAATTTGATGTTTTTCTCCTAAGACTGGGCTTATGCGTAACTGGGAGGAAGACCACAGAGGTGGATTGCCATTTTCATCCCATCGTGTCAAGGGCATGTACTAACATGATTTATAACTTAATGTTGATTTGGCTGAGATAGTGTTTTTCAGGTTTCTCCACTGTACAGTTACCCTCTTTTCCACTCTTTGCATGTACTGTCATCTTTAGAAGGAAGTCACTAAGTGCAGCCCATACCTAGGGAGCCGAGAGTTATATTCCCCCTTCTTGAGGGCAAGGACCTACATATTATTATTTGCAGTTATTCTACATGGAAGATTTGTTTCTTTCTTCTCCCCCATTTATTAATTTATTCAGTGATTAATTTCAGTGTAGACTCAGGGACATTTATTTTATACTTTGGTTTATAATCCAATACTACTTTATTTTGTTGCTCAAATTACTGTGGCTTTGGCTGTTGGGAGCTCTTTTCACTTTGGCTCCTGTGCTCCTTCATAGTATTTTTATAGAGCTTTTTGCTAATGAGACGCTTGTACTTATGTGACCTTGCCTGAACCTCAAATAGCCTGGTAAACTTGGCAAAATATTTTCCCCTTGTTAAGAGGTAAGGAGACTGAAGGCCCAAGGCAGTGGGTGACTTCTTAGATATCACTTCCTGCAGGGGAGTAACAGGTTGGACTCAGATTGTGTGTGACCACCACAGAAGACACTGCAAACCCCCGAAGAGAGTCCATGGTCTGAATTGAGGCTTCTTGGGAGGACTTCAGACTTGGACCCCCCAGGATCAGAATAGAAAAGACACGGAGAATGGGAAGTTGGTTTTAGAAAACAAAAACATAATTTGGCTGGCATCAGGATGAATTAGATTTTGCCAGCTTGATAGAAATGGAATTTTGTTCTTCCCCCCAAAATTATGTGTGTGTGGAGGGAGGCCAGCAGAGATCTAGGTAATGTATGTGGCCAAGAATGTCTAAGGAGAGCCCTGGAAGCCTGCTGCTGAAGTAGAATTTTAATGTGGGAAAGGGAGGGTGTGTGGTGAAAGGGGGCAGAATGGAGATGGCAGGGCTCTGGAATTAGAGGAGGTCATTAATTTCACAAACATTTGCAGACCCCCTGCTTTGTGCCAGATATTGGAGATAAAAAGGTCAGTGAGGCATGACCTTTGGGTTCACATTCTGATGGGAGAGAGATAAAACTTTCAATTACAGCCACTTATCCATGGCTTAGTTTTCCGTGGTTTCCGTTACCCTGTGGTCAACCTCAGCCCAAAGACAGTGAACAGAAAATTCCAGAAGTAAACAATTCATAAGTTTTATATGTGCATTGTTCTGAGTAGCATGATGAAATCTCTTGCCCTCCCACTATTCCTTCATCACAAGAAGGGTGAGTACAGTACAAGATGTTTTGAGAGAGAGAGACCACATGTATATAACTTTTATTACAGTATATATAGTTATTTTGTTGTGTTATTATTGTTAACCTATTTCTGTGCCTGCTTTATAAACTTTATTACAAGTGTATATGTGTAGGAAAAACATAGGTTTCAGACATCCACTGGGGTTTTTGGAATGCATCTCCTGAGGATTGAGGGGACTCCTGTACGAATGGGTCTTTAGCAAATGGGGGGGTGCTACTGTCTGAAGCAGTGTGATAGTGCTATCGTAGAAATACAGTATATGCAAAGCTGCAGGAGCTCTCCAGAGGAGGGATACATTCAACTCAGAGATGGGATGGGCACAGGAAACTCCTCACAGATAAGGGGACAAATTGTATTCAAGCTTTCAAGGACGAGCTGCACTGGAGAGAAGAGCACGTACAAGGGAATGGGCAGAGAGTGGGGAGTGAAGAAGGGGCTGTCTTCCTGGTTCATTGTATCTAATGGCCAGAGAATTACTTAGGACAAGGAGGGATTTGGGGCTGGATGGGTAAGTTGGGGCCAGCCGGATGCAGGGCAGGGGAGGATGCCTGTACAGTTTTGTTTTTGTTTTTGTTTTTGTTTTGAGACAGTCTTGCTCTGTCGCCAGGCTGGAGTGCAGTGGCACGATCTCGGCTCACTGCAACCTCCGCCTCCCAGGTTCAAGCAATTCTCCTGTCTCAGCCTCCCGAGTACCTGAGACTGCAGGCGAATGCTACCATCCCCAGCTAATTTTTATATTTTTAGTAGAGGCTGGGTTTCACCATGTTGGCCAGGATGGTCTCGATCTCTTGACCTCATGATCCGCCTGCCTCAGCCTCCCAAAGTGCTGGGATTACAGGCATGAGCCACCACTCCTGGGCCACCTGTGCAGTTTTGACCTCAGCTAGTAGGAGTTTTTTTGGTTTGTTTTTAATTTATTGTTATTTTTATTTATTTTTTTTTAGAGACAGAGTCTTGAACCCCTGGGTTCAAGGGATCCTCCTGCCTCAGCCTCCCAAAGTGCTAGGATTACAGGCATGAGGCACCAAACCCAGCCTCAGCTGGGAGATTTGAAACAGGAGAATAACAGGATGAGATCCTGTGTGCTAGAAGGATGATCCTGGCAGCACTTTTTAGGAAATATGCCACATCTCACCAAATCTAAGATGCTATTTGTCTTAATCCATTTTCTCTTGCTATAACAGAATACCATAGACTGGATAAATTGTAAATAACATATTTATTCAGCTCACGGTTCTGGAGGCCAATGGTCTCTAGCAAGAATGGCATTAATCCATTCATGAGAGTTCAACCATCATGACCCAGTCACAGTTTTTAAAACCCCACCTTTTAATACTGTTACACTGGCAATTAAGTTTCCAACATGTGAACTTTTGGGGGACATGTTCAAACCACAGCACCACCAAATCTTTTGTGTGCCCTTATTTTATGCTCCACATCAAAAAAATATTTTGCCAGTTAAATTATGACATGCCATTGATCACATTTCAGAGATGCCAAAATGTGATGTCACAGGTGTCTCAAATTTGATGAACAGCAGTAACTCCCTAGCTGATGGCTTGGATTCCTCCCTTTCCCTGGATTCATGGTTAGAATATCTCCATCTCACTGACTCATAGATGGTAAGTTACTAAGGGAAAGAAGAACAGAAGCTGGGTGGGCCCTTCCCAGGGCCCAGAGAGTTTGTAAATGTCTCTCCCCAAAGATAAACATTTACAACATTTACTGGTTGGGTTGAGGAGCACAATATCTGGTCTACTGATATGGGGTTCCTTGGCCTGTTACTGGGCCTCTCTCATGCTGTTTCCTTTTGGGGAGTTAAATACACACACACACACACATATACACACATTCTATATCCCATCCTCCAGAGTGGCAAAAATTAAAGCTGATAATATCAGGTGTTGGTGAGGCTGTGGGGCAGCATGAGTGCTCGTAGCCTGCTGGGCATACTACACAGCACTACAGTCACTTTGGAAACAGTTTGACCTGATTAGTCAAACTGAGGATACATCGTACCTATGTGTGCTAGGACATGTATGCAGAAATATTCACAGAAGCAGTGTTTGTCATTGTCCCAAACTGGAAACAACTCATATGGCTATCAGTAGACTGCGTTAAAAATTGTATAGCTACAGAGCAGCAATTAAAATCAGCTCATAATCACATGAGTGAGCCTCACAAACATGTTGACAGCCCCCCCCAAAAAAAACATGCCAAAAAAAAAGGAAAAAATTCCATTCATTAGAGGCTCAAAACCTGAGAAAATAAACTCTGTCGTTTATGGGGTGTATACCTAGGTCTAAAACTAAAGAAAAGGGAAGGAGTAATTCTCACTATTACAACTTACTCCACAACAACCATTTTCTCAGACACAGCTTTTTCTTCTGGTTTCTCTAAGTTCCTGGAGCGAAACCTTGAATACGATGATTTGATGGTGACGTGCAGCCCACTGTTCTTGCTGCTACAGGGAATACAAAGAAATTGCTTCTCTCTCTACCAATTTACTACCATCTTGCTGGAGAGAACGGGTAGGTGACTAAGATTGTTCACATTCCTTCAGCAGACATGTAGGAAGCATCTTCTTTGTGTCAGATACTCTGTGCTTGTGCTTTGTTTTCTCAATTTTTGTTGTCTACTTTGTGCCAAGTACTATGTAGATTCTCGGGATGAGACAGACACAGTCTCTCTCCTTGTTTGGTGGGAAAAGCTGGTGTTAAGCGAGTAATTACACCAATAAGTCAGGACTTAAAATTGCAGAGAAGTACAGGGTGCAGCATGGGGTGTTTTGGGGCTGTCTTACTAGACTACATGTGGACCCAATCTGACAGGTCAGGAAAGAATTGCCAGAGGAGGTGGCTTTCAGCTGAGACTTCAAGCTAGAAAAGGCATTTGCTAAGTGGGAAAGGGATGGTGTTCTAGGCGGAAGGAATTACATTGTCAAAGGGCTTAGCCAGGAAAGAGCATGGCACTTTGAGGCATGGAGAGCGGTTTGGTTTGGCTGTGAGGTGGGAAGTGGCAGGAAATGAGCCTGGGCCATGATTATCTGAGATCCAGCTAGGATCTCCTGAGACAGCCTCCTCACAGAAGAAAGGAAGGGCAGGAGTTTTGACTTTATTCCTGGAGCGCCAGAAAGCCATTGAGGGGTTTAACCAGGTTGGTCACCCGGGCAGATTGGCAGTTTAACATGGGACCGAGTGTGTTTGAGGAACAAAAGGCCAGAGTGGCTGCAGCACTGGGGCAGCAAAGGAGAGAAGAGATTTATGTAAATCAGGAAACCCTTGAGGATTTGATGATCCCACAGTTGGATCTGATTTCAGCTTCTAAAGGATTCCTCAGTTAGGTCACTGGATATAAGTTCTGGTAGGACAGGGAGTTTGCCATTTTTGTTCTCTGCTGTAACCTCAGTGCCTGACACATAGTAGGCACCTAATAAACAAACATCTGCTAGCTGTTGAATAAATTTTAACATCTTGCTGCTAAACCGTCAACGTCTTTCCAGGGCTGTTAGGATAAAGTCCAAAATTCTTAACCTGGGTCACAGAGTCTTGCATAATCTGTTCCCTCCTGTTTCTCCACCCTCCCTCTGCTCTCCTCACTGCACTCCACCTGTGGCCAATTGTCAACTCCTCAAACTCACCGCTACCCTTTCTGCGGCAGTTGATTTCCTCTTCCTGTGAGGCTCACCCTCCACAGCACTGCAAATGGGCAGGGGAGAGTTCATTTTCCAGGCACCAAAGTGCAGTGTATGGTGGAGTGGAAGGAGCCCAGAGCTGGGAGGTGCACCTCACCGCACCTCGTGCTAGCGCTAGGCCTTGCTGCCAGCCAGCTCTGCTGCTGGGCAAATTAGTCCAAGGCTCTGGCACTCACTTTCCTCCTCTGTAAATAAGGGGGTTCTAGTGATTCACAGTCCTGGATAGACTTTAGAATCTCCTGGGAAGTTTTTTTTTTAATACCAGAACCTGGGCCACCTCTGGAGATTCTAATTGAGTTGATCTGGGTATGTTTTGAAGACTCACCAGTTTGAAGACTGCAAATCTGATGTGTAGTTAGGGTTTGAACCATCCCACAAGATGATAAAGGATTCCTTCCTATATTTGGTGCAAAGCACCAAGTGATACTTAGGAATATTTTAGACAAGAGAGAGCCTGGTTCTTGATTCAACATTAGACAGATATTCAGGCACAAATATGAGGAACTCCCAATTTTTCCCTGTGGGTCAGCCGCAAGACCAGGGCACTTTAAAGCCTTGTCTCATCCACCTGCCAGCTGGCTGCTACCTCCTGCCCCTCTTTGAGCCCTGTGGGGATTTCTAGCATTCAGAGCCCTGGTGGTTTTTGTAGCCTGCACTGTGCTTCAGAGCACCACTGATGCTCAGCTCCGTGGGGAAAGTCAGCCAAGTGTGACCACAGGAACGTGTCATGCAGTCACTGGGATCTCCTGGGACAGCCTGGGATCCAGGCCTTTGATATGGCCAGTAGGAGTGCAGTCACTCCTCTAGTATGCACATCCAGATCACTTGCTTTTTGCCCTGAATTCTGGCTTCTCCGGGTTTGTTAGAGGTGTCTCACGGAAGTTTACCTCATGGAGAGTTTGCTTATCTCAGATTAAAATACAGGCATTAATCTGGGATCCCAGAGCCCTTAAATGGAGTACCCACAAGGAGTGGAGCTCTAGGCTAAGTGCTTTGGGATTACAGGTGCTTTGCTCTTGTTTGGAGGTCCAGACATACGCTTGAGAAGTGGCTTGGGATACTCAAGAGAGTCCTGAACTGGTACCCTGGAGGCCAGGGTACAAACCCAGGCCTCTCTATTCACTTTCTTGGACCCCAGAGTCCACATCTGGGATTCAATGTCTACCAGGGCACCTCTCTGGGTGGCATCTGGGAGCCAGAGGCAGGCCAGAGTTTCACCCTTGGAGTGCAGTGGCACAGTCATGGCTGTCTGCAGCCTCAACTTCCCAGGCTCAGGAGATCCTCCTGCCTCAACTTCCTAAGTAGCTGGAACTATAGGCATGCGCCATCATGCCCAGTTAATTCAGCTAATTTCTTTTTTTAGAGACAGCGTCTCACTGTGTTACCCAGGCTGGTCTCAAACTCCTGGGCTGAGGCAATCCTCCCGCCTTAGCCTCCCACAGTGCTGGAGTTACAGGCACAAGTCCCCATGCTCAGCTCTCAGCTAGTTTTTGTGGCTCATAATGATTATTCTTGGAGCCAATAATCGTGCATGCATCCACATCTTGAAATTATGTAGTGTCACCTTGGCCAGTCTGTTGACATATGCATATTAGGTATTTATGAGATCCAGAGACTTATCAGGGAGGGGTGGATTTCAGGGAAAGGGGAACCTCTTAGAGAAAGGTACGGAGTGTCTCTAGTTCTGCCTATGAGGAGGGTACCAGGACATTGCAGGGCTTGTTTGTTGCATCTTCCTGGTTCTTTTTTTTTTTTTTTGAGACGGAGTCTTGCTCTGTCACCCAGGCTGGAGTGCAGTGGCAAGATCTCGACTCACTGTAAGCTCTGCCTTCCGGATTCAGGCCATTCTCCTGCCTCAGCCTCCCAAGTAGCTGGGACTACAGGCACCCGCCATGACGCCTGGCTTTTTTTGTGTGTGTTTTTAGTAGAGATGGGGTTTCACCATTAGCCAGGAAGGTCTCGATCTCCTGACCTCGTGATCCACCCATCTCGGCCTCCCAAAGTGCTAGGATTACAGGCGTGAGTCACCACGCCTGGCCAGCATCTTCCTGGTTCTATAGAATTGCAGCTAGCTTCTGGGTTATTTTTTATTTTTTATTTTTTGAGATGGAGTTTCGCTTTTGTTGCCCAGGCTGCAGTGCAGTTGGCATGATCTGAGGTCACTGCAACCTCCGCCTCCTGGGTTCAAGCGATTCTCCTGCCTCAGCCTGCCGAGTAGCTGGGATTACAGGCATGAGCCACTGTGCCCAGCTAATTTGGTATTTTATAGTAGAGACGGGGTTTCTCCATGTTGGTCAGGCTGGTCTCAAACTTCTGATCTCAGGTGATCCACCTGCCTCTGCCTCTCAGAGTGCTGGGATTACAGGCGGAAGCCACTGTGCCCGACCGCTTCTGTTTTATTGAAGAGACAAAAGAATGCCCCCTCGTCCCCAGCAGGGATGTGTGACCTCTGGTGCAAGGCAGTTCATGAAGAGACTTCCTCAGGTTCAGAATTCTCATCTGGGTAAAGGGAGTGGGGGTGGAGTGGGTCATCTCTGAGGTTTTTTTTTTTTTTGGCTCTAATTTTGGTTTCTGTCTGTCCAGGAGCCAGGAATGGAGAGAAGGGTAATGGTTTTACTTCTTATTGTGGAAACCTGTTGAGATAATCACAGAGAATATACTGAAGGCATGAAAAATAAGGCAGAACCATAGCAGTGTGTGGCAAGTTGGGGAAGAGTTTTTGGAGAGGGTGAATTTTGCATCGGACCTGACAGAATTGTGTATGGGGAAAGGGAGTGGTTATTGTGGTCTGCTCACATCTCTCATACTCAACCTCATTTCTCCTAATTCTGAAATCTTGAGATCCTCCATCACTAAGAAAGAAAACTACTGTCCAACAGGGACCCTTTATTGCTCACTCCATATGTGAAAGTTAGTCATAGCTAAGGCTAGGGTGCTTTTGGTCAGTATCAGCAGAATATATGCCCCTTTTCTTTTGTCAGCATTACTCAGCTTACAAAGCCCTTCCATGTAGATGACCTCATCTGAGCTTCCTAACAAAGGAGCTGGTATTAGACCCCATTTTACAGTGTGCTTGGGTAGGGAAGAGAGTATAGTGGATTGAGCGGAGGCTTTGGCACCAGACACTGCTTCCTAGCCATGTGCTCTTGGGCAAGTTGCTTAACCCTGCTGAGCCTCAGTTTCCTCAGAAGGAGTCTGTATAAGCAAGGGAAGGGATTGGTCGTAGAAGTGGTATTGTGTTTCGTTTATCTAGTTACGGCAGACTCTCAAAAACAAATGGTTGTATACAATTAAAATTGTCTGCAGTTCCCCTGAATCCATTCACTTGTTCAGTAAATGTGTATTGAGCTTCTACAAGGTGTCAAGCACCATGATCTCTGTGTCAGTGATTTAACCATTTTCGATGGTTACTACAGACCCCTTTAAGAATGTGATAGAAAACTATAGCTCCCTCTCCACAGAAAACTTTTCTAGCTTTTTATTTTGCTTTGCCGAACCATTTCAAATTGGGTGGGAGACATGAGGCTCTAAATACTACAGCATCCACTGCCTTGAAATACAGGTATTCTCAGCCGGGCATGGTGGCTCACACCTGTAATCCCAGCACTTTGGGAGGCCAAGGCAGGTGGATCACCTGAGGTCAGGAGTCTGAGACCAGCCTGGCCAACCTGATGAAATCCCATCTCAATTAAAAATACAAAAATTAGCCGGATGTGGTGGTGGGCGCCTGTAATCCCAGCTACTAGGGAGGCTGAGGCAGGAGAATCGCTTGAACCTGGGAAGAAAAGGTTGTAGTGAGTCAGATTGCGCCATTGCACTCCAGCCTGGGCAACAAGAGAAAAACTCCATCTCAAAAATAAATAAATATGTGAATAAATAAATAAGTATAGGCATTCTCATACATAGCCTCAATAAATACCATTAAGAAAATAATTTTAGACAGGGTGCAGTCGCGCATGCCTATAATCCCAGCACTTTGGGAGGCTGAGGTGGGAGGATGGCTTGAGCCTAGGAGTTCTAGACCAGCCTGGGCAATGTAGTGGGAAGTCTTCTCTACAAAAACCTTTAAAAATTAGCCAAGTGTGGTAGCATGCACCTGTTGTTGCAGCAGCTCAGGAGGCTAAGATAAGAGATTGCTTGAGCCAGGGAGGCAGAGAGGTTGCAGTGAGCCAAGATAGTTCCACTGCACTCTGGGGGACAGAGTAAGACCCTGTCTCAAAATAAATAAATAAATAAATAAATAAAAGGAAATAATTGTTTAATATGATCCAACACCCAGTCTATTTTCAAATTTCCCACAATAGTTCCAAGAATATTTTTATAACCTTTTTTTTTTTTTTTTGCAGGATCCAATCAAGGTTCACGTATTATATTTGTTTATTATTTCTCTTTAGTCTGTAAAAATCAAGAGCAGTTCCTTTGAAGTTTTTTTATGACATTGACTTTTTAAAAGACTAGACCAGTTGCCATGTGAACTGTCCAGCATTCTGGATTTATCTGATTCTTTCCTCATGGTGTGGTTTAACTCCTCCATCGGTACTTTTTCAGTTGTAACATACTTCAGAGTATTCCTTTCCTTTATATTTTGTATAAACTGGAAGTTAGATCTAAAGACTTGACTAGATTCATTCAAGTCAAACATTTTTGGCACAAAAACTTCATAGGTAATGTTGTGTGATTCATATAGTGCCATGCCAGGAAGCACATGGCACTTTGCCCCGTCTGCTGATGACGCTGGATTTGGTCACTTAGTTAACGGTAACCACTGGATCTCTTCCTTATGAAGGTATGTCAGGAAGTAATCCATTCTTGGTGCTTTGGCACTATGGAGACTATCTCATTCTCCCAGAACCTTTCACCTAATAGTTTTAGCATCTATTGATGATCCTTGTGCTATTATAATGGCAGTCACAAAATGATTTTCTAATTCTGTTATCCCTCTTCTACTTATTTGCTGATTAATCTTACAGAAGATTATTCTTCTGTAATTCCCAGACAATTTTAGGTATCTAGTACATGTACAATAATTTTTAGACAGTTTCAGTTTAGAAACCATCAAAGCCCAGCATGGAGCCTGGGTGATGAGGTGTCTTATTTTGCACGGAAGAAGAGCTGTAGCTGAGCTCTTGATAGTCCTTTGATTCTTCTTATTTTGCAAGTAAATTGCAAAATAAGTTCCCAACCCAAAGATAACACAGGCTATCCTTCGACAAAAAAACAACCTCAGCTTTTAAAATTCTAGGCCATTCGGCAAAGAGGCATGCATGAAAAAGGGCTTGAAAGCCCACAGACACACCCAGTACCATTCCTTTTTCCTCTTTCCAAGCACTTGCAGTATGTTACAACTGAAAAAGTGCTGACCCAGGCTTATTTCCTCAACAGTAAAGCCAAGGATTTGGACCAGGCAATTCCTAGCATTTTTTTTTTCTTTTTTGAGATGGAGTCTCACTCTGTCACCCAGGCTGGAGTGCAGTGGCACAATCTAGGCTCACTGTAACGTCTGCCTCCTGGGTTGAGGTGATTGATTCTCCTGCCTCAGCCTCCTGAGTAGCTGGGACTACAGGTGCATGCTACTACGCCTGGGTAATTTTTGTATTTTTAGTAGAGGTGGGGTTCCACCATGTTAGCCAGGATGGTCTCCATCTCCTGACGTTGTAATTCACCTGCCTCGCCCTCCCAAAGTGTTGGGATTACAGGCATGAGCCACTGTGCCTGGCCAATTCCTAGTATTTCTACCAGCATTACTAACATCTAGGAACTTGATACTACTTTCACTTGACAGTTAAATTCCTTGATTCCTTCATTTGAGCTTTGCAGGTGCTTGATTTTCCCCTCATTATGTCTCTTAAGTCACACATACCTAGATCCATTAGTGCTTCCAGTTGGAATTATTATCAGCACTATAATAGTCTCTTATATTTATGTAGTCATTTTACGTTATAAAATGCTTTTTATGTATTATTGTACTAGACCCTCAATGAGTAAACATTATATCCCTGTTTTGTTTACTCTTGGGTCTTATACACTGGGGGTTTTATTTCTGTCCCATTAATGTTACTACTGACCAAGGCCACTGAACTCTGTTGCGATGGACTTTCACCATACATAATCATTAATAGTATTGATTTGCCCGTAATTCAGGTTGCTTCATTCCAGCCTCGCAGTCACCTCTGTGCCCTGCTGGTTGTCTTCCCAGTGCTGCCCTAGTTGCCTTCCATGGATCTATAGGAGAGCAAGTCCTCCAGGTACTGCCCTGTGACGATGTTGTTGAACTCTGTAGCACATGTGTCACTGTGGCTGGTTCTGCTCACTTCCTCTCTTGCTGCCACTTTTGAATTTAACTCTTTGTTTGTGGTTTGGACACTCACTAGATTTGGAAACCAGGGGTTCTGGGTTCTCTCCTAGATTTCCATCTGTGTACCAGGCTTGTACTTAGTACTTTTACCATAATTCTTTCACATGACTTGCTTAGAAACCCTTGAAGGTAAGTATCACTCTTCCCATTTTATAGATGGATACACTGAGGCTCAGTACTTAAGTGACTTCTGTATTGTCACACAGAGTCAGGGATAGGAGGCTGCTCTTGGGGTAGACGTACTGAGGCTCATAACCTCAGACTGGAACTGGGCCAGGACTACAAAGGTAAACAGAAGCAGAGTCCTTTCTGTGTGTCCCCGCTCCCTGTACAAGCCAAGGCCTCACAGCGCATAGCAGCCACAGCCACCTGAGGATTCCTTCCACTAGATGAGGCAGTTACAGCCAAGAACAAGTCCATTGAGGCTAAGCTGTGCCCCTCTGGAGGGCTGAGTTTAGAGTCCAGCCTTCTAGGGGAAGCAAATTAAGCCCAAGCTATAGAATAGCCCAGGGAAACACTTAGGAAGGGAAATGCTGACAGTCAGACTCCTGAAGCTTCCTGATGCTTCTCGAGTTTTGGTAAAGAACTTAGTTTTTTTTTTTTTTTTTAATGTTTTCTGGTTTTTTGTTTGTTTTGAGACAGTCTCTTATTCTGTTGCTCAATCTGGAGTGCAGTGGCACAGTCATGTCTCACTGTAGCCTCCACCTCCCAGATTCAAGTAATCCTCCTGCCACAGCCTCCTCAGTAGCTGAAACTACAGATGTATGCTACTACACTGAGGTATTTTTTTAAATTTTTAATTTTTTTTAGTAGAGACAGGATCTCACTATGTTGCTGAGGCTAGTTTCAAACTCCTGGGTTCAGGTGATCGTCCTGCCTCAGCCACCCAAAGTGTTAGGTTTACAGGGTGAGCCATGTTATGCTGCCCTCTCTTAGTTCTTGAAACCTGAAACCTTGAGGAGCAAACAAAAGGGGTCTCTTGGCCGGGCGCGGTGGCTCATGCCTGTTATCTCAGCACTTTGGGAGGCCGAGGCGGGCGGATCACGAGATCAGGAGATCGAGACCATCCTGGCTAACATGGTGAAACCCTGTCTCTACTAAAAACACAAAAAATTAGCCGGGCGTGGTGGCAGGCGCCTGTAGTTCCAGCTACTTGGGAGGCTGAGGCAGGAGAATGGCGTGAACCCGGGAGGCGGAGGTTGCAGTGAGACAAGATTGTGCCACTGCACTCCAGCCTGAGTGACAGAGCAAGACTCCATCTCAAAAAAAAAAAAGGGGGGGGGGTCTCTTGACTGTATCAGGACCCCCATGACCAGTTGTGTGTCTTGTGCTTTGCACAGTTGAGTGAAGGAGCACTGTGTCCGCAGCAGATGTTGTAGATTTATATATGTGTCATTATGAGTTTCCCAGCAGGTAGTGAGTGATTTTTCTGTTACAGTTGGTGCATTACAGCAATTTTCCAACAGATAGAAGGAAGGGTGTTGAGGCTCTCCCAGCAGGAAGGTATAGGCTATTGGCAGTCCTGCTCTTCACTCTACCAAGCTAATCTTTTTGGGTTTCCATATGCTTATCTGTACAATGAGGGAGTTGGACTAGATCTGTAAGGTCCCCTTCCCTTTGACATTGTGTGAGCCTTGTGGGAGTTGGTGGTGTCTGTAGATTGACTGAGTGCTGGAGCTGGCAGCCCTGTGCAAGGCTGCCACCTCTGCCCCTTTACTGTGCTTGCGCCTGACTCTATGTCTCGTCTCCAAGGAGAAGTCCTCACCAGTGAACGGGGACCTCTCTGAACTAAGGATACCATGGCCACGTCAGCCCCACTACGGAGCCTGGAAGAGGAGGTGACCTGCTCCATCTGTCTCGATTACCTGCGGGACCCTGTGACCATTGACTGTGGCCACGTCTTCTGCCGCAGCTGCACCACAGACGTCCGCCCCATCTCAGGGAGCCGCCCTGTCTGCCCACTCTGCAAGAAGCCTTTTAAGAAGGAGAACATCCGACCCGTGTGGCAGCTGGCCAGCCTGGTGGAGAACATTGAGCGGCTGAAGGTGGACAAGGGCAGGCAGCCGGGAGAGGTGACCCGGGAGCAGCAGGACGCAAAGTTGTGTGAGCGACACCGAGAGAAGCTGCATTACTACTGCGAGGATGACGGGAAGCTGCTGTGCGTGATGTGCCGGGAGTCCCGGGAGCACAGGCCCCACACGGCTGTCCTCATGGAGAACGCCGCCCAGCCCCACAGGGTAAGCCCTTCTCACCCCCGAGGTGGCTTGCCACCTTCAGTGGACGCTCTGCCCTGCAGTCCTCAGAGGACTCAGCCTGATTCTCCCCTCCTGCCCCAGCCCAGAGCATCCACCTGTTGCTAATGCTTGTTTTTCCACAGGAAAAAATCCTGAACCACCTGAGTACCCTAAGGAGAGACAGAGACAAAATTCAGGGCTTCCAGGCAAAGGGAGAAGCTGATATCCTGGCCGCGCTGGTAAGTGACGCTGTTTCAGGAAGCCCTGAGACGGTGCACCCGTGTAGGGCAGGGTGAGCCTGGGCAAGTAGGCAGCAGCTGGGAGGTGTTTCTAGCACTGTTTATAGGGAGGACGGGCGTCAGCCTGGCAGTGGCAGACCTGGGTTTTAGCCCAAGTGCTGTCTTTCTGAGCTATGTGGTCTTGGGCCTGTTTCTTTCTTGTCTGAGAGACAGGTGGGTTGTCTGGATGTCAGCTAGAGTCCCTTCTCTTTTCTGTGACTCTCACCTTGATGGCAGGACCTATGTCCAGCTGCTGGTTCTCTTCTGCCAGGGGACTGAAGAAGGTGTGACTTCATTCTTCCTTTCAGAGAGAGAGAGAGAGAGACAAGGTTGCCTGAGAGTGGAGAGGGTTTGGAAGGAGGGAGCTGGCTCCAGGGTAAGAACTGGGAGGGAAGGGCTAGCGAACAGCTAAGGCAGGCCTGCCAGTTCTGATGGTGCTGTACGTAGTGAGGCCCAGACCCAGGATAATGGTTGCCAGTATAGTGGGACCCCCTCCATATCTGTGGGCTCCACACCAGGTGGATTTACCCAACTATGGATCAGAAATACTCAGAAAAAAGAAAAAGCATCTCTACTGAACATATACAGATTTTATTTCTTGTCATTGTTCTCTAAACAATGCAGTGTAGGCCGGGCGCGGTGGCTCAAGCCTGTAATCCCAGCACTTTGGGAGGCCGAGGCGGGTGGATCACGAGGTCAGGAGATCGAGACCCTCCTGGCTAACACGGTGAAACCCCGTCTCTACTAAAAATACAAAAAACTAGCCGGGCGCGGTGGCGGGCGCCTGTAGTCCCAGCTACTTGGAGGCTGAGGCGGGAGAATGGCGGGAACCCAGGAGGCCGAGCTTGCAGTGAGCCGAGATTCGCGCCACTGCACTCCAGCCTGGGCGACACAGCGAGACTCCATCTCAAAAAAAAAAAAAAAAGCAGTGTAACAGCTATTTATATAGCATTTACATTATATTAGGACATTGTAAGTAATCTAGAGATAATTTAAAGTATATAGTAGATTATATGTAAATATTATTCCATTTTACGTAAGAAACTTGAGCATGCTTGGATTTTGGTATCCTTGGGGAGGGGATCCTGGAACCCATAACCCACTGATACCAAGGGACAACTGTAGTTGGGAAACAGGCAGCACGTTATGTGCTTGATTAGAGATGGGGTTGGCGGGGAACTGATCAAATGGTTCTGATTTTCTGGGGAACTGTGTATGTTGAGGAAGTGAGCAGTGGAGGAGTAGTGGGGTCAGGGCCAGTGGTGAGTCATTAGGCCTGGGGAGAGGGAGAGAGTAAGCTAGAGACGGCTAAGTCCAAGGACCCCTCCAGGCCCTCAGTGTGCATGGCTGCCCTCAGCCCAACACCAGTCAACAGGGCCACTGAGGACTCCCCTCACCCCAACTGGGGAGGAGATTTGGAGGCAGGAAAGGACATGGTCCCTAAGCACAGATGTCACACAGTTTTGCTGAGGAAATAGGATACAGTCTTACGTGGCAGGGGTAGGGTACACATAGGTATTTTAGACTGAACAGTGGGGTGCTGAAGAGAGGACTGGTCAGGCTTAGATGACATTAATCAAGCAAAACTTCCTGGAAGAGGTGACAGAGATTTTGTCCAGGAGGGAAAAGTGCGCCAGCTCATGAGTGAGCCCCACAGAGTTTCTCCAGGGGCCCCAGAGTGTACTGGCTTAGCTAGAACAGACTGTGGCTGACCAGTCAGATAGACAGGGTTTTGATCACATAGTGGTGGGGTGAACTGAACTAATTCATTACTGGTGTCTTCTTTGAGAAGAAGAGCATGGACCAGGAGCCCTCTATACCTCCTCCCACTCCAGATCCTATAGAATTCCTGTACAGGGGTACCGAGGTGAATGAACCAGCCTTGCACATCTGCAGTGCTGGGCCCTCCACCCTGAGCAGAGGTGTCAGCCCTTCTCCCCTTCCTGCCCGTTGCAGAAGAAGCTCCAGGACCAGCGGCAGTACATTGTGGCTGAGTTTCAGCAGGGTCATCAGTTCCTGAGGGAGCGGGAGGAACACCTGCTGGAACAGCTGACGAAGCTGGAGCAGGAGCTCACAGAGGGCAGGGAGAAGTTCAAGAGCCGGGGCGTCGGGGAGCTCGCCCGGCTGGCCCTGGTCATCTCCGAACTGGAGGGCAAGGCACAGCAGCCAGCTGCAGAGCTCATGCAGGTGAGAGGCCATCCCTGGGCAGGGAGCCAGGGACCAGGATGGTGGGTCCCAGCCCTGCCATTCACTTGCAGGACCTTAGGAGACTTGGGGGCTCAGTTTTGTCATCTGAAACATGGGGATGATAATCTTTCCCCCTGCCAATTATTCTGTAGATTGCATGAGCATAAAATGAAATAACTGGCATGGTGTCACTTCAAAAAGTAAACTTTCTATACAAAACTGTTCAAAAAACTAAATGATATGGCATAAAATGGAAGGGAAGATTATTAATATCATTAATTATTATCATTTACCATCCTCCATCCTCACCACTGCCATCATGAGCCCTTCTAACAAGTCACTGGCAGACACTTAGCTGGTGGAAGCTTTTTATGGTGTTGTGGTTGGGGGTGGCTGAGGGAGGGCTGACCAGCAGCTCCTCTCAAAGACCCGGAGGATCTGGAAGAGATAGGGAAACTGGGGAAGGGAGACAGAGATGGCCAGGTTTTCTCTGGGCCCATGGGATTACCACACAGAGAACAAGATGGAAAGCAGACAAGGGGGCCTCGGGGCGCCTCCTAGGGGAGGGGCTTTGATAGTGAGAAAGGGAGGCTTTGGGGCTGAAAAACTGGCTGTGAAGCTGAAATGGCACCACATCTCCTCCCCCGGGAGCCTCTGGGGATCACACTACCCTGAAGAGGGCCCAGCAGCCTTTGGAGGGGTAGAGGGCTCAACCTTCCTGCCCTCACAGGCTGGGAGGAGAGGGGCTCTCTGATGGTATTCCCCCACTTGCACTGTTTAGGGTGGCTGGGTCTGTCTATCAGCAGCAGAACCACCCAGGATTTCTAGGAAGGTGGGGTCTCAGGCCAATGGCAGGGCCAGGAGGGAGAGACGGCAAGACAGACTCCCCAGTGTGTGCACCAGGACAGAGTGCAGAAGGAAGCCGCCACCTGCTCCTCATTGTTGTGAATTCAGATGCACAGAATGAGGACTGGCAGGGAGTTTAGACCTTCCAGTACACCCCTACTGATGAAGTCACTGAGGTCCAGAGAGTGGAAGGAGTTTGTCCCAGGCCATGTGGCAGGTGGCAGGTCACAGCTCGAGCCCAGATGTCCTGACCCCTGGGCTCTGAGCTCTTGTTCTTATTTTGTCCAGAATGTCTCTCTGGCCCCCTCTTTTCCTCCAGATGTCATTCTGTTCCCTCAGATTTCTCTCGTCATACTCTGACTGGGTCATTTTCTGCGTCTCCTTTTGCCCCTGTTCTTCCTCTCCCCACACCCCTGCTATGTGTGGATGCCTATTGTGTGTGGAACAAAGGCACAAAGCTAAGGATATGGTGGGGCTGAAATCCATTGTGTCTGCCCAGAGGGGTGCCTGTTCCTAATGCACCCAGAGAAGTGGCCCTCTGAGCAGAGGCCTGGCCCTCAGTGACTCAGAGCACTCCAATTGCAGCTCTCCCTGGGGTGGGGTAAGGTTAAGGGAAGAGAGAGAAAATGGTGTCTGCTTGAAACTAGTATAGGAAATGTTATTGGTACTGGTTTCTTTTTTTGTTTTGTGTTTTCTCTTTTATTTTTAGTGCTATGTAATGTATATATTTATGGGATATAGAGGTTTTTGTTTATTTGTTTTTGAGACAGAGTCTCGCTCTGTCTCCCAGGCTGGAGTGCAGTAGTGTAATCTTAGCTCACTGCAACCTCCACCTCCTGGATTGAAGCAATTCTGCCTCTGCAACCTCTGCCTCTTGGGTTCAAGCAATTCTCCTGCCTCAGCCTCCCAAGTAACTGGGATTACAGGTGCGCGTCACCACACCTGGCTAATTTTTGTATTTTTGGTAGAGTCAGGGTTTCATCATGTTGGCCAGGCTGGTCTTGAACTCCTGACCTCAGCCTCCCAAAGTGCTGGGATTACAGGCATGAGCCACCGTGCCTGGCCTAGAGTGTTATTTTGATACATGTATATAATATATAATAATCAACTCAGAGTAATTAGTATACCTATCACCTCAAACACTTACCATATCTTTGTGTTGGAACATTCAAAATCCTCTCTTCTAGCTTTTTGAAAATGTGTAGTAAATTATAGTTAATGGTATTCTCCCTACAATGCTGCACAACACTAGAATTTATCCTTCCCATGTAGCTATAACTTTGTATCCGTTAACTAGTTTCTCCCTACCCTCCTCTCCCCAGCCCCCTTCCCAGCCTCTAATCCTTATTATTCTATTCTCTACTTCCATGAACTCAAATTTATTATGGATTAATAGTACTCCATTGTATATATATACTACATTTTCTTTATTTATATGTTGATGGATGCTTAGATTGAGTCCACATCTCAGCTATTGTGAACAGTGCCACGATAAACATGAGTGTGCAGGTATCCCTTTGATATACTGATTTTCTTTTCTTCGGATAAATACCTAGTAATGAGATTGCTGGATCATATGGTAGTTCTATTTTTAGTTTTTTGAGAAACTCTCATACTGTTTTCTGTAACGGCCATAGTTATATGTAGAAAAACCTAAAGGCCCCACCAAAAAACTCTTAGAACTAATAAACAAATTCAGTAAAGTTGTAGGATACAAAATCAACATGAAAAGTCTACTGCATTTTTAATACACCAATAACAAACTAGCTAAAGACATCAATAAAGCAACCCCATTTACAGTAGCTACAAAAGTAAAATAAAATACCTGGGAATTAAGTTAACCAAGGAGGTGAGAGACCGCTATAATGAAAACTACAAAACACTGATGAAAGAAATTAAAGAGGACACAAACAAATGGAAAAATACTCCATGCTCCTGGATTAGAATTAATATTGTTAAAATGACTATCCTACCCAAAGCAATCTATAGATTTAATACAATCCCTGTTATCAAAATACCAATGACATTCTTCACAAAAATAGAAAAAAAACTAAAATTCATAAGGAGTCACAAAAGACCCCAAATGGCCAAAGCAATCCTAAGCAAAAAGAACAAAACTGGAGACCTCACACTATCTTACTTCAAAATATACTACAGCCAGGTGTGGTGGCTCACACCTGTAATCCCAGCACTTTGTGAGGCCGAGGCAGGTGGATCACGAGGTCAGGAGTTTGAGACCAGCCTGACCAACATGGTGAAACCCCCATCCCTACTAAAAATACAAAAATTAGCCAGGCGTGGTGGCGCACACCTGTAATCCCAGCTACTCGGGAGGCTGAGGCGGGAGAATTGCTTGAATCTGGGAGGCAGAGGTTGCAGTGAGCCGAGATTGTGCCACTGCACTCCAGCCTGGGCAATAGAGACTCCATTAAAAAAAATAATAAAATAAAATTAAAAAAAATATATATATATAGTGTGTGTGTGTATACACACACACACACACACACACACACACACACACACACAACAAAGCTGTAGTAACCAAAACAGCATGTATTGATATAAAAGCAGACACATAGACCAATGGAACAGAATAGAGAACTCAGAAATAAATTCACATATTTACAGCCAACTGATTTTCAGCAAAAGCACCAGGAACATACAGTGGGGGAAGGGACAGTCTCTTTAATAAATGGTGCTGGGAAAACGGGGTAACCAACCATATGCAGAAAAATGGTATTGGTAGATTTTGTCTGTGTGCTTATTTGAGTTGATTGTACTGCGTGGGAACTGGACAGCTAACTCCCTAATTAGCATTAATATTTTCCCAGAGATTATTTCGCTGTCAAAGTATAGTAAGAAAAAGACCTAAAATAGGGTCCAGAAGTCTGATAGAGAAATACAGGTGAGGCTGGTGTGGTGGCTCACACCTGTAATTCCAGCACTTTGGGAGGCTGAGGCAGACAGATTGCTTAAACCCAGGAGTTTGAGACCAGCCTGGGCAACATAGTAAGATCCTGTCTCAAAAAAATTAAAAAAAAAAAATAGAAATACAGGTGAGAGGGAGAAGCAGCAGGACAAAATGTGTAAAATAGAAGAGAACTTTTGATAGAAGTGATAGTAAAGGAAAGACAAACCTATGGACTGGGAGCATGAAGAAGACATTAAAGGGATTGGGGTGATAGAAGAGGCCTAGAGGGACACTGCATCCTGGCCTGGTTAACCCAGGCGGGCCCTGCAGGATCAGGTGGCATGCTTGCACCTTGCTTCTCCTGTACACCCCCGTGAAGAACTTTCTTGATACTCTCTGTTAGTAACTGGGCACATCCCCTCCGGGAGCTTACCATGACTCATTGCCGTGGCCCCACTGCTCGGCTCTGCCTGTTTCATGACAGCCTCAGATGTCTTGGGTGAGAAGAGTCCTCCAGGAGATGTGGGCTGATCACTTCCCTCCAGAGGCCCCATATGTGGCTGTGGATGGGGGCCTCTCAGTCTTTCAGCCTCTTCTCAGCAGGGCTAGCCCTGCCCTGGCTCTTGGGACCCCACCCTCCCTGGGCTGCTCACAACCTTTAACCTTTAGAGGACTCTTCTTTCTCCTGTGTGATTCTCTCCCTTTCTACTGTTGTAGGAACTTTCATGTTAGGAAACATGCCCAATTGGGCCCCTGGCCCCCACTCTAGCTACTGCTCCATTCATTTGCTCTTTTATGCCACCTTTGTCAGCAGAGCTGTCAGGACACGCTGTCTGTTTTGTTGCCTGTCCTCTGAAGCTGCCTTGGACTTACGTGTGTTGAGGGGCAGTGTTAGAGGACTTGGCCAGAAATTTGCTGCCAGTCTCTGGGCATTTAGTTGCTTCATAATGCGGGGTCGAGATGTGCCTCTGACTTCTTGTCTTGCTCCTCTGGAGTAAAACTCACCACTCTTCCCAAACTTTCTGAAGCAGTCATCAGCAGCCACAATTTGTTAATTCCATTTGTTTCCCGAATCTCACTCTCTCCAGGAAGCCAGCCTGCACCCCACCGGCCCCTGCTCCCATCCCTCTTCACTCTGCTCTCTTTTCCCGTGGTGCGTATCACTCACATAGTGTGATGTATTTGCTACATTGATTATTGTCTGCTTCCCCCTGCTAGAATGTCAGCTCTACAGAAGTGGGGATTTGTCTCTCTCTCTTTTTTTTTTTTTTTGAGACAGAGTCTCGCTCTGTCACCCAGGCTGGAGTGCTATGGCCAGATCTCAGCTCACTGCAAGCTCCGCCTCCCGGGTTTACGCCATTCTCCTGCCTCAGCCTCCCGGGTAGCTGGGACTACAGGCGCCGCCACCTCGCCTGGCTAGTTTTTTGTAGTTTTTAGTAGAGACGGGGTTTCACCATGTTAGCCAGGATGGTCTCGATCTCCTGACCTCGTGATCCGCCCGTCTCGGCCTCCCAAAATCCTGGGATTACAGGCTTGAGCCACCGCGCCCGGCCTCTTTTTTTTTTTTTTTTTTAACTGTTCTGAGGCTTCTAGATCAGTGCCTGGTACCTAGGAAGCACTTAATAAATATTTGTGGAATGAGTGAAAGGAAGGCAAAAATCAATACAGAGTTTTATGGAGGCTTTTGACTCACAAAAGGGAATCTGAATATCTCAGAATAACCCTCTTCCCACTCACCCTGTCCTACCACCTGTCTGTCACAGAGATAGCACCACCGTTCTCCCTCCTGTACAAACCATGCTCTATTCTTGATTATCCTTTACCGGTATGTCTAGTTGAATCTGTCTAAAATACCTGGAATATATTGCTTCTCTTTTTCTCCCTACTGCCACCACTTTAGTTCAGGCCATCTTTAGCTCTCCCCTGGTCCACAGCAAAAGCCTCCGGACCAACCTCCCCGTGTTCCTGTTGCCTCCTTAGTCCCTTCTCTGTGGGACAGCCAAGTGAGTGGTCACTTAGGGTTTTGGCTCGCTGCTGTACAGTGACGCAAACAGAAGAGAAGTTTATTTCTGCCTCAGTAACAGGTCAGAGGTGCAGGGTCTAGAGCTATCACAGTAGCTGTACGTAAGCTCATCCAGGGGACTGGGTTACTTCCATGTGGTTCTTCTACCAGCTTCTAGGGATGTTGTCCTCTGCTGTGTGGTCAAAGTTGGGCTCACCACCGCCATGTCCAAAATTCAGTTGGGGGAAAGAGGAAGTAGAAAGCAATTTTCTTTTTTTAAAGGACAGTGCCCGGAATTATGGTCATTGCTTTCTGTCGCATTCCATGGGCTGGAACTTAGTCTCATGACCAGACCTTGTCATCGGGGATCTGGAAAATGTAGTCTTCCCAGGTGGACCATCTGACCAGCAATAACTCCAGGGGTTCTGTTGTTAAAAGGAGGAAGGAGAGAGTGGACTCTGGAGGTTACACAGCAGTCTCAGCCACATGTAGAGCGGATCACACATATCATGCCCTTACTTGATAACCTTGGTGCTTTTCACTGTACATGGAGAAAAATTCAAACTCCTTACCATGCGTATCCAGCCCTGCACAATCTGGCCCCTGCCGCTTTCACCAAGCCCTTTCCGATTTTACCTTACCTCTCTCCATCTGGCCAGTACTTCTCATCCCTCAGTTCTCTGCACAGGTATCTCCCAGAGAGGTTGCCCCTGTCATCCCCCAGCCATGGTGGCTTCTGTCATTGTGCTGATTTTGTTTGTTTTCTTGTTGTTTTATCCAGTGACCCCACTGGAATGTCATCTCCATAAAAAAGGGACCACATTTGTTTTGTTCACTGATACGTCCCACCTCTGCTACAGTGTTGGGTGCAGATGCATTGAAGTCTTGTTTGATTCATATTGATACTTGTGCTTTTTTTTTCCCTTCTAGGACACGAGAGACTTCCTAAACAGGTAGGAGTCTCCTCTCCACGGCGTACCTCATCCCCCTTGTTGATGTTCCCTCCCCTTCTGACCAGGTCCATTTGAATCATGGGGAGTGGTATGGTGCCAGAGGTACTCACATCCCCATGGTTCATCCTGATGCCCTTCTGAGGAGCAGGACACATCCTTGAGAACTGGAGACTTGCTCTCCTCCTTATGAGTTTTCTCTGTAACCCCAGCTCCTTGGCCCACTGGCCTTATTTGAGGTGGGACAGAGCAGAGAGGTTAGAAACATGGCTTAGGAGACAGATCGCCCTGGATGTGGAGTCTACTGATGGTCTGAAGCCCTGGCTCAGCTGGTGTCTTTGGGCCACTGTTTTTCTGTCACTTGTCTGGGGACAATCATACCTTTCCTCTCCGCTTCGTAGTTGCCATGAGGATTGAGAGATAAATATGAAGGAAAGTAAAAAGAGCTGAGTAACAGGTTGTTACGTCTGTCATCTTCTCAGGTATCCACGGAAGAAGTTCTGGGTTGGGAAACCCATCGCTCGAGTGGTTAAAAAAAAGACCGGAGAATTCTCAGATAAACTCCTCTCTCTGCAGCGAGGCCTGAGGGAATTCCAGGGTAAGGGTTGGGGAGCGCACAAAGGGTGGGAGTCAGAGCAGGGCTACCTCATAGAAAGAGGGCAGCCGGCTACCTTTCCATCACCTTGTCGAGTCTCACTCTTCTGAGGGCCTCCTGCCTTAGAAATGGATCCCTATCAGGAAATCGATACCGCCCAAGCAAGAAATGGGCTCATGCATTTGCGGGACTTGAGTCATTGCTGTCCTTTTTTCTCCCCAGGGAAGCTGCTGAGAGACTTGGAATATAAGACAGGTGAGTGTCGAGAGGGTGGTTCCCAGATGTACATCAAGTATAGAAAACTCTGCCTGCAGAGATTCTGAGTGCCCCCATTTTCCCCAGGTAGCCCCTTTTGCAACAGGAAGAATTTCCCAGCTGCAGGGTAGAAGCCCCCCTCCCTCCTTGCACTTTCTAATTGGCCTACTCTTTAGTCTACTGAGGCCTCTGCTTGCTAGTCTGACCCTTCTCTGCCCTGTGTTTGCTTTTCCTTTTCCTATCCTCACAGGTCCCACCACCAGTCCTTTTCCCGTGGCCGAGCTTTCTCTCATCTTCCTGTCTGCATGGCTCCTATGTTCAGAGCAAACAGCAGGGGCAACCTAAGGGCAGAGGCCATATCCACCAGAGGCCCCACTACTGTGCTTCCTCTCAGCCCTGCAGTTAGTTTGTACACTGCATACCAACCACCAAGGAGCACCATCCGCATAGACCAAGATGTGAGTGGTGCCCCTTGGATTGTGAAGACTGGTGGTCTCCTCCTGGCCAACTTTCACACTTGCTTTCCTGAGAACCACTGAGGATGTCGAACTGTCTGGGAGCAAACGAGGCCCTGAGAGCTCCATCTAGTTCACAGGATAAAATCCCACAGCAGAACTGAGAGCAGTGGTTAAACCTTAGGTGGTTGTAGCTTCTTTATTAATGTCTAAGCTGTCTGTGAATACCGTCAAATTCTACCCATCAGGTTATTCTAATTATAGAGAATCCTATGAGGATGATGGTGAGGATTATCCCACTCTGTCAGTACATGTTCAGGGTTTCTTGAACCATCTTACAGAGCAGCCTGGTGGTTTTGAAACTGAAACTGAACAGTTTGCAGAGACCCTGAATGCTTGTGTTACAACAGATGATTCTTTGCAAGAACTTGTGGAACTCAGAGGACACATCTGTCCCAAATTTCTTTTTTTTCTTTTTTCTTTTGAGATGGAGTCTTGCTCTGTCACCCAGGCTGGAGTGCAGTGGCCGGATCTCAGCTCACTGCAAGCTCTGCCTCCCAGGTTCACACCATTCTCCTGCCTCAGCCTCCCAAGTAGCTGGGACTATAGGCGCCCGCCACCATGCTTGGCTAATTTTTGTATTTTTAGTAGAGATGGGGTTTCACCCTGTTAGCCAGGATGGTCTCGATCTCCTGACCTTGTGATCCACCTGCCTCGGCCTCCCAAAGTGCTAGGATTACAGGCGTGAGCCACTGTGCACGGCCCCAAATTTCTCTTACATGGGAGCTCGCCTGTGTAATCACCTGGCCCATCATCTGACAGCACATAGAGTAGCACCTTCCGCAAATTTCTACTTCAAGGATGTTGGACTGAATATGACATTAAAGATCAAGCTGCAAAAGGGGATGAAGTTACTCCAAAACTATTTCATGCATTTGTAACCTTTCTGGGAGAGCTTTATCGTAATCTGGAGATCAGAGGAACAAATGGACAGGTTACAAGGGCAGATATTCTTCAGGTTGGTCTTTGGGAGTTGCCGAATGCCTGAATGCCCTCTTTTCTAATCCCATGGATGACAGCTTAATTTGTGCAATAAAATTGCTGAAGTTGACAGGGTCCGTTTTGGAAGATGCTTGGGACGAAAAAGGAGGGACTGATATGGAAGAAATTATTTAGGAAACTGAAAATGTTTATAGATGCAAACTGTGGCAGAGACGTGAAGCAGATGCTCTTGAAGCTTGTAGAGCTCCAGTGCAGGAACTGGAGTAGAGTCCATGCAACTTCATCATACAGAAATGCAACACCCGGAAAAGATCCCAATTGCTATATGAATGAACCAGCATTTTATACATCTCATAGTGTTCGTTTCACTGCAGCTGATCCAGATTCCCAAGAGGCATATCAAGAGTTACTTGAAAAAGAGGACTTTTTTTCTAGATTATGAAGAAAGTGGAACAGATTTATCAGGGGCTGGTGATCCACACTTGGATGATATTGATGATGAGTTGGACCCAGAGATCGAGGAAGCTTATGAAGTTTTGTTTGGAGTCAGAGCGTAAGCGAAAACAGTAAAGTTAAATTTCAGTATATCATGTTTATAAAGCAGTTTAGTTATGGTGATTTAGCAGAATACAAAGCCAGAAAATGTGTCACACTTACACCAAATTAAGGATGTTAAGTTATGTTACTAATATATGCAACTTTAATTTTGTTTAACACTGTCTGCCAAAATAAATTTTATTCCCTCTAACTTAAAAAACAAAACAAAACAGTGATGTTGTTTGTTTTTTTTTTCCCTTGTCCCCACAGTGAGTGTCACCCTGGACCCACAGTCGGCCAGTGGGTACCTGCAGCTGTCAGAGGACTGGAAGTGCGTGACCTACACCAGCTTGTACAAGAGTGCCTACCTGCACCCCCAGCAGTTTGACTGTGAGCCTGGGGTGCTGGGCAGCAAGGGCTTCACCTGGGGCAAGGTCTACTGGGAAGTGGAAGTGGAGAGGGAGGGCTGGTCTGAGGATGAAGAAGAGGGGGATGAGGAGGAAGAAGGAGAAGAGGAGGAAGAAGAAGAGGAGGCCGGCTATGGGGATGGATACGACGACTGGGAAACAGACGAAGATGAGGAATCGTTGGGCGATGAAGAGGAGGAAGAGGAGGAGGAAGAGGAGGAAGTTCTGGAAAGCTGCATGGTGGGGGTAGCCAGAGACTCTATGAAGAGGAAGGGAGACCTCTCCCTGCGGCCAGAGGATGGTGTGTGGGCACTGCGCCTCTCTTCTTCCGGCATCTGGGCCAACACCAGCCCCGAGGCTGAGCTTTTCCCAGCACTGCGGCCCCGGAGAGTGGGCATCGCCCTGGATTATGAAGGGGGCACTGTGACTTTCACCAACGCAGAGTCACAGGAACTCATCTACACCTTCACTGCCACCTTCACCCGGCGCCTGGTCCCCTTCCTGTGGCTTAAGTGGCCAGGAACGCGCCTCCTGCTGAGACCCTGAACCCTGACATCTGCCCCGACCCCACACCCTAAGATGCTTCACTTCTTTGGAATTCAGGACTCTCAATGGGGGGAAGGGATGCCTGGCCTGAGCACCTGGAGCAGGGGACCCCATATCCACTGGCAACCACCTCCCCGTCGCTCTGGCCCCCTGAGATCTCACTCAGTGCTGTTGCTCCATCTACTGCCCTAATGGGGCTCTTCTTCCACCACCTGCTGGTTTCCCGAGGGAACTTCTGACCCTGGAGTCCATGAGGGCTCCTTTCCTTTTTGACCTACTACCTTGGCCCCAGCTCTGCACTCTCTGTGGAGTAAGGGCCTGACACAGCATTTTCTTGCCCACCGTGGCAAGACCTTAGAAAAACTAGTTGATTACGCCTAAGATCATTTTGCTGTCCTTAAACCTCACAGGTTCCTTCTTGCACAAATCCACTCTGCTGCCCACCTTCCCTGGCGTTTTAAACAGACCTACCCCACCCCAACTCAGAGTTAAGCATACACGGCAGTGCTGAAAATAAACAATGAAAATCCACTGAGGCTTCCCAAGCCATTTAAGGCCTGGAGTACCAGCGCATATCATCTCATGGGGTCCAGAGTGGAGTCCAGGCTTCTCTGAAACCAGGGCTGAGCATATTTCCATAGCCAAGGATGTGGGACTCCCTGGAGCTATCTGTGGTCTTAGAGAAGGATCCAGACATACACAGCTTTGGGGTACCAGCTGTGATCACTGATCAATAAATTATCTCTGGATTGGTCCTTGTGGGGGGAGTTTTAAGAATCCAGAACATCTTGCTCTTGATTAGCACATCCAAAAACACCAAGACAAATATCCAGTGGAACAGAACCTCCCCTGCCTAGGGAGTTCTGACCACGTTCCCTAGCAGGGTGTTAATTCTCTGTCCCTGGCCCTACTCAGCATCCAGGTTCCACTTTCCTAGGAGAGAGTGGACATGGAAAGACAGGGAAAGGAAGGCAGCAGGAGGCCACAAGTCCACCAGGTCTTCACGTCAAGAGAGGGAGTAACGTGTCTTCTCATTGCCCACGGACCCAGCCTCTGTCCAGGCGCCCCTCATGGCCACAGTTTAACACAAGCTCCCCTGCTCCAGCCAAATTGATCTCCCAGTCTTGACCTTACCCATTCCAAATGCTCTGCCAGTCCCTGTTCATCCAAGTTTTAAGTCCTCCACCCTGTTCTAAGAGACTGTTCCGGGTCTCAGTGGTCTCTTGACCACCATTGTCTCAGAGCTGCCCACGTTGTGTGTGCCACATGCTGCCTGAGTCACATGTACATCTTATTTCTGCCTCTAGTTTTGTAAGCTCCTGGAGGGCGGATAACATCTTATACTACTCTTGTATTCTGATGGCACCTAGTGCAGTGCTGGGCACAGAGTAGGTGCTCAATAAAGACTTGTTGAATGAACCGCCTGGAGATGTATATCTGTAGGATCTATATTGTATCTCAAATGCCACCGGACCTCAGTCTGGCTACAGAGAAATTCCACTGATGGCAGCAGCCGAAGGTTTTCCTTCTGTGCCTCCTGTAACTGCGTAACTTTGCTTTCTGTTCTCTGTTTGCACACGTGCTGTCATTTCTGGAAGTCCCTCAAAAAGAGCCTGCGGCGGGACACAGACCATTTGTTGCGTGGCTCCACCTTGTTATTCCTCCTGCAGTGGTGCCCTTGAGCTGAGGTCCAGCGTTTTGGAGCAAGTGATGACTCTCCCTGAGAAGGGAGACATCCAGTGTAGCACACCCAAAATTCTTCCTTGGAAAATAAGCACCTGCCCCAGAGGAAGTAGAATGTGCAGCCTTGCCTCCTAACACAGTCAACTGTTTTTCTTGTCCTTTCTGATTTTTTTTTTTTTTTTTGAGATGGAGTCTCGCTCTGTCACCCAGGCTGGAGTGCAGTGGCGCGATCTCGGCTCACTGCAAGCTCCGCCTCCTGGGTTCATGGCATTCTGCCTCAGTCTCCCGAGTAGCTGAAACTACAGGCGCCCGCCACTGTGCCCGGCTAATACTTTTTGTATTTTTAGTAGAGACAGGGTTTCACCCTGTTAGCCAGGATGGTCTCGATCTCCTGACCTCGTGATCCCCCCGCCTCAGCCTCCCAAAGTGCTGGAATTACAGGCGTGAGCCACCGCGCCCGACAGTCCTTTCTGATTTTTTAAATTGCCATCTTAAAAATGGAAAAGGGAGGATTATACAAAACTACCTGTAAAATTACGCTAGTGGCAAAGAGCATATTCTCTGTTCTCTCATTTGTGGACTCGTAAGTTTTCCCTTTTTATTTTTTGTATTCATAGCTTTTAGTTTTTTACAACTATACTTGCATATATGGTAAACTATTTCTACAGTGCTTCTTACAAATAGGCACGTTTCCCTGCCCCATTCCTCCCTCCAAAGACCCAGTTCATACCTTTTAGCAAACTGTTTTGTGTTTGCCTTGGTTTTTTCTAAATAACTCGTGTTTGGGGCCTTATCCGCTCATTTCCCACTATGGAGCAGGAAGATGTAGCCATCTGCTCTCTATCGTTTATCACACACACAAACATTCTCTTCCATCCATCACCATCCCTTCAATGTGATACTAAGTGGTTAAACAGGTATTCGGTGTGCTTGTTATTACATCTGTGTAAAAGCTATTCACACCTGGGCTGTGCATGTGGCCACGATCATTTCTCCTTCCTGCAGAACCTTTTGTCTTCCTGGAGTTCCTTTTCCCTTTTTGCATCATTTCCTATGTCTTTATTACTTATTGTACTCCAAACTCCTTCACGATTGTCAAAATCTCCCGGTCCTCATTCACCAGGTGCTCTTACCAGTTTTGTCTTGATGCATCTCTTAAGACTCCTGGCCTTGAATCTGGAATAGCTGCTTCCTCACCTGTACATGGCTTCCTGGATATTCCTTCACCATTATATTGGGGGTCCTAGATTGCTTCTATTTCTTTATCCTATGTTTTCTCTCTTAATTTACTTCATTTTGGAGGAACATTTTCTAGGAGCTTTCTGAGAAATGGTGTATGGAAGTTGAATTTTTAAAATCTTGAATATCTGGAAATATCTTTATCCCACTTTTATACTTAATTAGGTTCGTTAAGTTTAGGATTCATGGTTGAAAATAATTTTCCTTCAGAATTTCAAAAGCGTTGCTCCACTGCCCTCTGGCATCCTTTGTTGTTGAGAATTCTTGTGACACCCTGAGTTCTGATCCCTTTGTATATGGTTTGTTCTTTGTTTTTGTTTTTTACTGGAAACTTCGGGTCTTGTCTGTGTTCTTACTCTTCTCCTCCTCCTCCCTTTCCTCCCTTCTTCTCTCTCTGTGGTCCCCCTCCTTTCGTCTTTTAGAGACAGGGTTTCACTCTGTCATCCAGGCTTGAGGGCAGTGGTGCAATCATAGCTCACTGTGGCCTCAAAGTCCTGGGCTCCAGTATTCCTCCCACTTGAACCTCCCGAGTAGCTACAGGAGCATGCCACCACACCCGGCTAATTTGTTTATTTTTTGTGGAGACGGGGTCTTCCTATATTGTCCAGGCTGGTCTCAAGTGATGCTCAGCCTCCCAGTGCATTGGGATTAGACGCATGCAACTCCATGCCCTTACTCTTAGATTTCTTGATGTTACTTTGTATGAGCTTTTCCCTCCGTTGTGCTGGTTAAATCAGTGGGCTCTTTCATTCTGGAAACGTATAGCTTTTCAGTTTCATTCTAGAAACGTTTAGCTTTTCAGAATAAAATTTCTGGGAAATTTTATTGAATTATCATTATTATTTTTCGAGATGTAGTCTTGCTCTTTTGTCCAGGCTGGAGTGTAGTGTTGGGGTCAGAGCTCACTGTCGCCTAGAAACTCCTGGGTTCAAGTGATCCTCCTGCCTCAGCCTCCTGACTAGCTGGGATTACAGGCATGAGCCACCACAACTGGCTGAATTTTTATTATTTTAGAGATACGATCTTGCTCTGTCACCTAGGCTCTAGTTGTGGTACACTCGTAGCTTACTGTGGCCTTGAACTGCCGGGCTCAAGTGATCCTCCCACCTCGGCCTCCCAAAATGCTGGGATTACAGGCGTGAGGCACTGCACCCAGCCTGAATTATTTCTTGTTGACTTTTCCCCCTGTTTTCTCTGTTCTTTCAAATCTGTTATCTCCAGGCTTCATATGTCTCCTGAATTCATTTGTTAAGTGCCCGTGATGTGCCAGGATGTTTCTAGGTTACAACAGTGCTAAGTTTAACAATGTTTTTGCACTCATGGAGTTTATATTCCAGCAGATGGTGACAGGCAATATGTTAAAATTGAAAAAAAAAATTAGTACTATGCAGGAAACTGAAAGAAGTCTGTGATAGATGGTGACCTATTATCTATTTTATAATGTGTGATCAGAGAGGAGTTCCCTGAGAAGATGGCATGAGAGTTGAAATCTGAATAGTGAGAGGGAAGGTCTAAGATCACATCAGCTAGAGGGAACAGCAAAGTCCTACGGCAGGGACAAACGGTACAAAAAGACTGCATTTAGAGTATGGGTATGGGAGAACAGAAAGAGCCATAGGTTTTTTTTTTTTTTAAATAGAGACGGAGTCTTGCTCTGTTGCCCAGGCTGGAGTGCAGTGGCGTAATCTTGGCTTACTGGTAACCTCCACCACCTGGGTTCAAGTGATTCTCTTGCCTCAGCCTCCCGAGTAGCTGGGACTACAGGCGCACGCCACCACATCTGGCTGATTTTTTGGTATTTTTAGAAGAGACGGGGTTTTGCTATGTTGACCAGGCTGTTCTCGAACTCCTGACCTCAGGTGATCCACCCGCCTTGGCCTCCCGAAGTGCTGGGATTACAGGCATGAGCCACCGCGTCTGGCCAGCCATAGATATTAAAGTGGAGAAGTAAGCAGGGATGAATCATGTGGGGGTCTTGTGGACCATGCTAAAGAGTTTGGATTTTTTTTTTTCTAAGTGCAATGGGAAGCTACTGAAGTGTTATAAACAGAGGAGTGATGATTCAATTTAGTAAGCAAATATTGAACACGTGCTAGGCACTGTTCTGGGTACTTGGCATGCATCAGTTTTTAAAAAGTTCCTTTCTTCAAGGAGTTTACATTCTAGAAGGGAGAGATAGACAAAAATAAGTACAGAAGTGTTAGAAATAACAATAACAATAAATAACAATAAAATAAGTAATAAGTGTTAGAAAATAAGTGCAACAAAGAAAAAATATAATTACTTAAAAAAAATCTATTTGGAGGAAGTAGTCAAGATGGCTGAATAGATGACACTAGTATGTGCCTCCTCCATGGAGAGGAACCAAAATAACAAGTAGATATTCGCACAGCATCAATCATCTAAGAGAACACTAGGATTCAATAGAGAAGTTACAGGAAACACTGAAAGCAAGGAGAGCAAGGCACGGCAGTTTGCTCAGCCAGGATTGCTGGGGAGCTGGGAGAAGCTCCTGGATGTGGAGAAAGGGTAACAGAGAAACCTCCAGGAACCATACTCCCACCACAGGCTTTTATAGTCTTAGCAATGAGAGAATTTCTCAATCCTTGTGGGCTTCGAGCCTAACACACGGAGCTGCCTAGAAATCAACAGAAACATTGCTCCAGAGAAGGAAGTCACGCAGAGTCCCACAGGCATCAGCCCACAGCAGCTTCAGTATGGTGCCATTCTGAGAACCTCGCTGCCTGGGGTCTATGTCTTGCCCTGAGGCCAGACTGATGTGGCACTGCTGTTTCTGCTACTACTGCTGCCACCAGGCAAAAAAGAGAAGGGAGACTGAGCACTCCCACACATCCCCCGGAAAAATCCCATCGCCACTGCTACAGGCTGCGGTGAGACCAGGGCATGAGAAGACAGCACTCCCTGTGGCTACTTGTCCATGCTGTTCCACGTGAGAGGGGTCCTGCCCTCCTGGTGGCAAACCCATAGTCATTATTCTGAGAGCTCAACCACCTGGGTCTGCATTCTGCCCTTGGGCCTGGCTGGGGCTGCTGTCGCCAAGCCAAGTCTAAGTTGAGGAGGGAGAGTAGAGGCTGGGGACTTCCACACATTCCTAGGACAAATCCCACCGCTACTGCTATGGGTTGCTGAGGACAAAGGTGTGAGCAGACTACACTCCCCACAGCTACTTGCTCATGATGCTCCCGCTGAGAGTGGCCTTCCCTGGTTGCAGGACTACAGTGCAACCACTACAGCCAGCCCACACCTGAGCATTCTGCCAGTGGTCTGGGGACCTCCCCATCTCTGCCTATCACAGCTAGCACCTGAATGCATTGCAGGGGGGCCTGAGGACAGGTCTGCTGACCTGATCCCATCCCTCCAGTACACGAGCACATCAGCCAGGGGCCTGGAAATTGCCCAGCCCAATCTACTACCACTGGCATCTGAATCATTCCTGCCAGGGTCTGAGGTCAGCCCAACTCAACCTACCAATACCACCACAGCTGACACCCACCCACACATGCTATCAGTGTGTCAGGGTACTAGCCTGCCCAACTTGTCACAGCCACCACCAACACCAGCACAGACTGCTTGGGTCCTACTGGGTTGTTCCACCACCGCTACTGCCATTACCTATTTCACACCAGCTGCCCAGGAGTCTGAGAAGTTGCCCACAAGCCTGGCTCACTGCTGCCACTGCTAACATCTAAGCAAGTCACCTGAAGGCCCAAGAATTGGCTGTCCAAGACCCACTAACACTGGTGTCAGTTTAAGCCACTCTGTGGCCCAAGCACAGGCTCATTCAGCCCACTGCTGCCATCACTAGGACCTGAAGACTGGCCCACCTAGCATCTTAGTTCCCAGCCAAACTTCACTACAGCCTTCACTAGTAAGTGCACCTTAAGTCAATGAGGAAGTTACAGATACCACTGATGTTGTATACTGCCAAATAAATCATACAGACATCACACTACTATAGGCACTCAGAATCAAAGCCAAAGCACCCTACTCAACAAATAACATGTAAAATCTTCAGGAAAAAATCCTCCCCTATGAAAGCAATTTCAAAAATGGAAGAAGTGACTGTTGCACTAAGAAGTGCAGATATCAACATAAGGACACAGGAAACAAAAGAACAAAGAAATATGACACCAACAAAGGAACACAATATCTCTCCAGCTACAGTTATCAGTCAGAAAGAAATTCATGAAATTCTAGATAAAGAATTCAAAATACTGATTTTAGAGAAACTCAGTGATATTTAAGATAATTCTGAAAAACAATAGAAAGAAACAAAATAATAATGTAGGATATGAATGAGGAATTTACTGAAGCAATAGATTGTTTTTTAAAAGAACCAAATAAAAATTCTGGATATGAAGAATTTATTAAAGGAAATACAAACTACATTTGAAAGCTTCAACAATAGAACTAGATTGGGGAAAAGAAAGAATCTCGGAGCTTGAAGGCAGCTCTTTTGAGATAACCTAGTCAGACAAAAATAAAAAATAATTTTAAAAAATTCCATTTACTTTACCTAGATAAAAAAATTAGCAAAGACTTCATGATACTTGGGACAGCATAAAGCAACTGAATATATGAATTGTTAGTATCCCTGAGGATGAAGAAGAAATGAAAGGATTAGAAAATCTGTTTTATGGAATAATAGATGAAAACTTTTGAAACCTAGCAAGGGATTTGGACATGCAGGTATAGGAGGCTCAATGTTTCCCAGGCAGATGCAATGCAAAGGGTCTTCTCCATAGCACATTATAATTAGACTGTCTAAAGTCAAAAATAAAGAGCAAATAAAAACAGCAACAGAATAGTGCCTAGTCACCTAAAAGGAAAACTCATCAGATTAACAGTGAATTTCTCTGCAGAAACCCTACAGGCCAAAAGATAATGGGATGGTATATTCAAAATGATGAAAGAAAATAACTGCCAGCCAAGAATATTAGATCCAGTCAAATTAAACTATAAAGGAAAGAGAAATAAAGTATTTCCCAGGCAGGCAAATACTGACGGAATTTGTTATCACTAGATCAGTCCTACAAGAAATGCTCAAGGGACTCCTAAACCTGGAAGTGATAGGATGACATTTACCATCATAAAAACACACAAAAGTATAAAACTCTCTAGTAAAGCAATTGCACAAGGGAAGAAGAGAAAGGACTCAAATGATGCCTCTACAGAAATCCACCAAACCACAATAACAATAAGAAGAAAGGAACAAAGAATATATAAAACAACCAGAAAACAAGAATATGACAGGAACAAAATCTCATATATCAATAATAATCTTCAATGAAAATGGGCTAAATTCTTCACTTGAAAGATGTAGAATGGCTGGATTTATTTAAAAACATAATCCACCTGTAAGCTGCTTCAAGAAACTCAGTAAAGTTTCTTACCAGTAAAGACAAATACAAAGTAAAGGGTTGGAAAAAGATATTCCATACAAATGGAGACAAAAAGTGAGAAGGAGTAGCTATACTTATATCAGATACAGATACAACAGACTTTAAGTCAAGAATTGTGGGGGGGGAAAAAAAAAGCCAAAAATGTCATTATATAATGATAAAGGGATCAATCCAGCAAGAAGATACAACAGTTCTAAATATATATACACCAAACACCAGAGCACCAAGATTCATAAAGCAAATATTACTAGCTCTAAAGAGAGAGACAGATTGGAATATAATAATAGTGGGGGACTTTAGCACCTCATGCTCAGCATTAGACAGATAATCTAGACAGAAAATCAACAGAGAAACATTGGATTTAAACTGGACTTTAGACCAAATGAACCTAATGTTTACGGAACATTCTATTCAACAACTGCAGAATATATATTCTTTTCATCAGAACATGGAACCTTCTCCAACATAGACCATATATTAGATGACAAAACAAGTCTCAACAAATTTTTAAAAATTGAAATCATATCAAGTATTTTCTCAGACCGCAATAGAATAAAATGAGAAATCAATACCAAGAAAAACTTTGGAAACTATACAAATACATAGGACATTAAACCACATGGTCCTGAATGACCACTGCGTCAATGAAGAAATTAAGATGGAAGGCCAGACATCGTGGCTCACACCTGTAATCCCAGCACTTTGGGTGGCCGAGGCGGGTGGATCACCTGAGGTCAGAAGTTCGAGACCAGCCCGGACAGCATGGTGAAACCCCATCTCTATGAAAAATACAAAAAAATAGGCCAGGCGCAGTGGCTCATGCTTGTAATCCCAGCACTTTGGTAGGCCAAGGCAGATGGATCATGAGGTTAGGAGATAGAGACCATCCTGGCTAATACGGTGAAAACCTGTCTCTACTAAAAATAAAATAAAAAAAAAAAATTAGCCGGGTGTGTTGGCGGGCGCCTGTAGTCCCAGCTACTCAGGAGGCTGAGGCAGGAGAATGGCGTGAACCCGAGAGGCGGAACTTGCAGTGAGCCGAGATCGAGCCCCTGCACTCCAGCCTGGGCAACAGAGCCAGACTCCGTCAAAACAAAACAAAACAAAACAAATACAAAAAAATTAGCTGGGCAAGCTGGCGAGAGCCTGTAATCCCAGCTACTTGGGAGGCTGAGGCAGGAGAACCACTTAAACCCGGGAGGCGGAGGTTGCAGTGAGCTGAGTTTACACCATTGCACTCCAGCCTGGGCAACAAAAGCAAAACTCCACCTAAAAAAAGAAAAAAAGAAAAAAAAAAAAGAAAAGAAAAGAAAAGAAAAAAAGAAATTAAGATGGAAATTTTTAAAAATCTAAAAACAAATGAAAATGGAAACAAAAAAAACCTGTGGGATTCAGCAAAGGCAGTGCTAAGAGGAAAGTTTACAGCAATAAATGCCTATGTTAAAAAAGTAGAAAGATTACAAATGAACAATCCAACAATGGACCTGAAGGAGCTAGAAAGCAAGAACAAACCAAACCCCAAATTAGCAGAAGAAAAGAAATAATAAAGATCAGAGCAGAAAATAAGGGACTTAAAGAAATACAAAGGATCAATGAGATGAAAAATTGGTTCTTTGAAAAGATATACAGAATTGATAAGCTACTAGCTAGACTAACCAAGAAGACAGAAGACCCATATGAACAAAATCAGAATTGAAAAAGGAGACATTAAACTGACATCACAGAAATATTAAAGATCATCAGAGACTGTTATAAACAACTAGATAAAATTGGAAAACCTAAAGGAAGTGGATAAATTCCTGGAAACATACAACCTACCAAGACTGAATCAGAAAGAAATAGAAAACCTGAGCAGACCAATAATTAATATCAAGATTGAATCAGTAATTAAAAGTCTCTCAAAGAAGAAAAGCCCACGACTGGAGGGATTAACAGCTGAATTCTACTAAACATACAAAGAAGAACTAATACCGATCCTCCTGAAACTGTTCAAACAAGTCAAAGAGGAAGGAATTTTCCCTAACTAATTATATGAGGTCAGCATCACCCTGATACCAAAACCAGACAGATACACCACAACACCAACACAAAGAAAATTATAGGCCAATATCCCTAATGAACATAGATACAAAAATCCTCAACAAAATACTAGCAAACCAAATCCAACAGCATATAGAAAAATACTACATCACAATCAAGTGGGATTTATAGTAGAGATGCAAAGATGGTTCAATATAAATAAATAAGCATGATACATATTATCAATAGAATGTAGAGCAAAAACCATATGATCATCTTAATAGATGCAGAAAAAGCATTTGATAAAATTTAACATCCTTTTAAGATAAAAACATACAACACACTAGGCATAGATGGAACATACCTCAAAAAATCATATGCGCCATATATGACAAACCCATAGCTAACATGCTGAATAAGGAAAAGCGGAAAGCTTTTCCCTTAAGCACCGGAACAAGGCAAGGATATCTACTCTCAACACTCTTATTCAACATAGTACTAAAAATCCTAGCTATAAGAACCAGGCAAAAGAAAGAAACACAAGGTATGATTTCACCAAAAAACTCTTAGATTTTGAAAATGAATTCAGTACAATTTCAGGCTACAAAATTAATATGCAAAAATCAATAGCATTTCTTTACATCAATAATGATCTAGTCAACAAATAAATCAAGAAGGCAATCTCATTTAGAGATTTTTGCTACCAAAAACAATTTAGGATTGAATTTAACCAAGGAGGTGAAATATCTTTACAAGGAAAACTACAAAATACTGTTGAGAGAAATTCAAAATGACACAAATGGAAAAACACCCTATGCTCATGGATTGGAAGAAATATCAACATCACTAAAATGACCATATTGTTCAAAGCAATCTGTAGATTCAATGCAATCCCTAACAAAATACCAACATCATTCTTCACAGAATTTGAAAAAATAATCCTAAAATTCATATGGACCAACCCTCGTTCCCCAAAAAAGCCCAAATAGCCAAAGAAATCCTGAGCACCAAGAACAAAGCATTACGTTAAATGACTTCAAAATATATTACAGCCCAGTGCCATGGCTCATGCCTGTAAGTATTTTGGTAGGCTGAGGTGGGAGGATCACTGGAGCCCAGGAGTTGAGACCAGCCTGGGCTACATAGTAAGACTTCATTTCTACAACAAATCAAAAAATTAGCCAGCCATGGTGGCATACACCTGTGGTCCCAGCTACTTGGGAGGCTGAGGGCAGAGGATCAGATCAGTCTGAGGCCAGGAGGTGGAGACTGCAGTGAGCTGCGATCATGCCACTGCACTCCAGCCTGGGTGACAGAACAAGACCCTGTCTCAAAAAAAAAAAAAAAAAAAAAAAAATACAAGGCTATAGTAACCCAAACATCATGATATTGGTATAAAAATAAACACATAGCTCAATGGAACAGAATACAGATGCCAGCAATAAAGCCACATATTTACAGCCAACTGATCTCTGACAAAGTTGACAAGGACTTAAATTGGGGAAACGATGGCCTCTTTAATAAATGGTGCTAGGAAATTTGGATAGCCAGATGCAGAAGAATGAATCTGAACCCTTATCTCTCAAGATACAAAATGATGAGAAACATTTTGTACAAAATTAACTTAAAATGGATTAAAGACTTAACTGTGAGACCTGAAACTACAAAAATCCTAGAAGAAAACCTAGAGAAAACTCTCCTGGACGTTGGGCTAGGCAAAGAATTTATGACTAAGACCTAAAAAGCACAGGCAACAAAAATAGACACATGGTGCTTAATTAAACTAAAACCTTCTGCACAGCAAAAGAAACTATCAACAGAGTGAACAGACAACCTGCAAAACTGGAGAAAGTATTTGCAAACTATTCATGTGACAGAGGACTAATATCCAGAATATACAAGATAATCAAACAACTCAACAGGTAAACAACACATAATCCCATTAAAAAGTGTGCAAAAGACATGAATAGACATTTCTCAAAAGAAGACATACAAACAGCCAAGAAGTATATGAAGAAATGTTCACCATGACTAGTCACCAGATAAATACAAATCAAAACCACAACAAGATAATATCTTACTCCAGTCAGAATGGCTATTACTAAAAAAGACAAAAAATCACAGATGTTGGCAAGGAGACAGAGAAAAGAGAACTCATATACACTCTTGGTGGTAATGTAAACTAGTAAAGCCTCTATGGAAAATAGTATGGGGATTTCTCAAAAAACTGAAAATAGAACTACTGTTCAATCCAGCAACCCCACTACTGGGTATCTATGCAAAGGAAATGAAATCAAAATATCAAAGAAATACCTACACTCACATGTTTATTGCAGTACTAATCACAATAGCAAAGATAAGGAATTAACCTAAGTGTTCATCAGTGGATGAATGGATAAAAAAATATGCTATATATATACAGTAGAATAATATTTGGCCATTGAAAAGAATAAAATTGGCCAGGTGCAGTGGCTCACGCCTGTAATCCCAGTGCTTTGGGAGGCCAAGGCGGGTGGATCACGAGGTCAGGAGATGGAGACCATCCTGGCCAACATGGTGAAACCCTATTTCTACTAAAAATACAAAAATTAGCTGGGTGTGGTGGCATGTGCCTGTAATCCCAGCTACTTGGGAGGCTGAGGCATGAGAATCACTTGAACCCGGGAGGCAGAGGTTGCAGTGAGCCAAGATCTTACCATTGTACTCCAGCCTGGGTGACAGAGTGAGACTCTGTCTCAAAAAAAAAAAAATTTTTTTTCTTTTTTTTGAAAAATTGAAAATGAAAATGAAAAGAATGTCATTTGCAGCAACATGGATGGAACTGAAGGTCATTATCTTAAACAAGCCAGGCACAAAAAGACAAACATCACATGTTCTCACTTATATGTGGGAATTTAAAAATTTGATCACATGGAGGCAGAGTGAAAAGATAGAGAATCAGAAACTGAGAAGGGTGAGCAGGGCAGAGGGAGCGGGTGGATGAAGAGAAACAGGTTGAAGGATACAAGCATACAGTTAGATACGAGGCATAAATTCAGCGATTGCAGATTAGAGTTACTATAAAACAAAAATGCATGTGGAATCTGTAAATACCCTAACTTGATCACTATGTATTATATACATGTAACAAAATTTCACATATACCCCATAAAAGTGTATAATCCAAATCTTAAAAAGATCTATTTGTTTGGAGAAATTATTACAAAGGAAGAGAGGACTCAGAGGTGTTTAGTGGCAAGGCTTTTGTGGTCAACCAAGTGAGATGATGCTGGTTTTGACTACAGTGATAGGAGGAGAGATGGAGAGAGGTGAACATATTTGGAATAGGTTTTGAGGGTAGAATCAACAGAGCTTGCTAGTTAGAATGAATAGATTGGAGATGGTCAGAAGAAAAAAAATGGATACCTACTAGATTTGGGGTTTGATCAGGGAGAAAAATATGAACGTTTAGAATGACTGAAGAATAGGTTTGAAAGTAGAGGTGTTAAAAGTAAAGTTCCATTTTGCTCACATTAAACTTGACGTATCTACTGGACATCTAAGTGGAGAAGTTAAGCAGATAATTGGCTGTAAGAGAGCAGAAGTAAAAAATAAGTAGGTGTAACAAAATGTATAGGTACCACTTAGAGCCATGGGGTGAGTGTGAAGATCAAAACTAGACTGGGGCCCATACTGATCCCTGGACACTCTATCTACAGGCCAGGCAGAGGAGGAGCCAGAAAAGACAACAAGCAGCAACCAGTTAGATAGAAGAAGCCCAGTAAAGTAGGGGATGATCCCCAGAGGAGATGTTTAAAGGAGGAAGTGGTGGGGTCGACTGTGCCAAATACTGCGGAGAGATCATGGGCATAAGAGCAGAAGTGACTGATGGATCTGGCAATATGGAAAGGATGAAAGGTGAAGTGGAGAGAGAGCAATTACAACTCATTCAAAGAGTTTAGATGAAAAGGAGTGCTAATTAATTGGGACAATAGGTGGCAGGTCATGGGGAGGGCTGTGGGATGTGTTGGATATTGTTTGCCACACAAGATTCTCTCCCCGTCTGTGCCTATAAAGATGAGCTCTGCGGAGTGTAGAGGCTCTCTTACCCTCTGGCTTCTGATTCCATTTAGCCAACAGATGGCATCTGCAGAAGATAATAGGGCTGGAGTAGAGAGAGACTGGTTGTTCCCCTTCCCTCCTGGGCCGTGGGTTGGCTGATGCCCCTCTCTCCTGCCTTACACTGCAGCTTCTGTGGAAGCTACAGCTCTCTCTGGGTTCAATATTGCTTCCTCACTTCCCCTTTCAGGGCTGGGGTGGTAGTTGCTCTTGTTAGCCCACGAATGCTTCACCATTTCTTGTTGGTTTGCCTTCATCCTACACACACATCTTTGTAGCCAGTCCGTCCATTAAACTCTCTTTTTGGGCAGTGGCAGTGACAGCAAGCCAACTATTGGTTGTGGGTGATGGGGGAAGGAGGAAGAAAGGAGGAAATGGAATGCTGCTGGGGCGAAGCTGTTGGACCTAAGAGACTGAATTGTTATACATATACACTGGGGAGGGTGGGGAGAAAAGGTCCTTAAAGCCTAACCTTGTGGTATTTGCATTAACTTCAAAGCTCTAGACAGTAACTAGGATGAGATAACATGGTGATCATTCAGGTAGTCTGCTCAGGGGACTGATGAAGAGGATGGAGTGGAACTTGGAGAGTATGCTTAGCTTGTGGAAACAATGGACTGATGTCTAACCCAGCTCATGGCCTTGGACAGGGAGGAGACATTGGAGGGTCCTGAGGAATCTTCCTGGAGGGGTCGGAGCAGTTTTGAAGAAAAGCAGATTGAATGATGAAATGATGACAGAAATTGTGATAGATTTGTTTCTTTCGTCTCAATATTCATACTTCTTATTTCTCTTTCTTTTATTTAATTACCTAGGACCTTCAGTGCAGGGTTGAATAAAAGCAGTAATGACATCTTTGTCTTCTTATTTAATCAATTATTTATTTGAGACAGAGTCTTGCCATGTTGCCCAGGCTGGTCTCGAAATCCTGGCCTCAAGTGATTCTCCCACCTCAGTGTCCCAAAGTGCTGGGATTATAGGTATGAGTGGCAGGATCTTTGTCTTGTTCTTGATTTTTTTTTTTTTTTTTTTTGAGACGGAGTCTCACTTTGTTGCCCAGGCTGGAGTGCAGTGGCTGGACCTCAGCTCATTGCAAGCTCCTCCTCCCGGGTTCACGCCATTCTCCTGCCTCAGCCTCCCGAGTAGCTGGGACTACAGGCGCCCGCCACCTCGCCCGGCTAGTTTTTTTTGTATTTTTTAGTAGAGACGGGGTTTCACCGTGTTAGCCAGGATGGTCTCGATCTCCTGACCTCGTGATCTGCCCGTCTCGGCCTCCCAAAGTGCTGGGATTACAGGCTTGAGCCACCGCGCCCGGCCATTGTTCTTGATTTTTAAAGGGGTGCTTTTATTTTTTAGTTAGAATTAAGTTCATTGTATGCCCATTAGATGAATCCTATTTTATTATTTAAGTATGCCACATCTTTATTACAATTTTATGGCTCGGATATTTTAAATCATTAGGAATTTGTTTGTCTTTCAGTATCCATTACAGGGATATATGTTTAAAAACTTGCTACTAAGGTTGTTGACTTACCACGTTTTTCTGGTTAACTCTGTCAATGAACTTTTGGATATGCTAGGGCTTAGAATTGCTATAGTTTTCAGATAAATTGTTCCCTTTACCAGAATGTAGTGTCCTTCTTTCTCTAACCTAATAATACTTCTTTCATTAAAGTATATTTTCTCTGATATTGATATAGTTACATCAACTTTCCTTTGGTCACCCTTGCCTGGTATGTCATTTTTAATCTTTCAGGATCATTGTTTCATTAGTTCTTTCGTAAACATCATAGCTGGATTTTTCCCCCAATCTAGAAGCCTGTCTTCTGGCAAATATGAGTTTATTCTGTTAACACTTATTGTGCTAATTGATGGATCAATTAATTTCTATCATATTATTTTGTGATTTCTACTTATTGTTTTCTATGCTTCTTTTTTCTCCCATTTTTCTTATGCTTGTGAGATTGATTGAGCTTTCTTTATTCCATTGTTTCTCCTCTCCTGGTTTGGAAGTTATATATTCTCTGTTTACCTAAAAAATTGTATATGCATTCTTGAATTAACAAAACGTAAAGTTTATCAGTGCATTTCCCTCTTCCCAGACAGTATAAGACCCTAGAATGCTTTAACTTGGAATGTCTCTTCATCTGATGTGACTTTATTCACAGCTTTGTTCCACATTTGAATTGTTTCCAGTTATCTTTGTTCCTGCTAGGAATATTTCTTCATTCCTCCAAGTGTGCATATACAAGAGTTTCTCTTGTATTCTTGGAGAATACACACAGGAATGAAATTGTGGGGCAATGGGTAGTATGTTTTCAACTTTACCAGATGATGCCAAACAGTTTTTGAAAGTGGTTGTACCAAATCACAATCCCACCAGAAGTGCGTGAACTTTCTCATTGCCCTTCATTGTTGGTAATGTCCATCTTGTAAATGGCTGCCAGTCTGATGTGTAGGAAAATCTCACTGTGGTTATAATTTGCATTTCCCTGGTTGCTAAGGAGGATTTGGACATCTTTATATAGGGTTGTTTCTGTGTTTCTCTCTCGGTGTGCCTGCACAAGTCTTTCATTCATTTTTCTCTTAGGTTGTCTTTTGCATGTTGATCTGTAGTTCTTGTCGTGCTCTGGATTTGAATCTTTTGTCAGTTACATATATATTGTCAATATCTTTTCTTAGAGTGTGTGACTTGTCTTTTCACTCACTCTTTGGTGCCTTGATAATCAGAAGTTCTTAACCTTAATGCTGGAGACTTTATTCATTTATATCTTTATGGTAAGACTTTATTCATCTATATCTTGGTGGTAATCTTTTAAATTTTACTTAAGAAATCCTTTCTTAGCTCTTATATTGTCTTTTACAAGTTTTAAAGTTTTTCCTTCCAATTTTGATATCTAACCTATTTTAAAATGACCTCGAGCACACTTTGTCTTATTTTTATTTATATTATTTTTTGAGATGGAGATTCGCTCTTATTGCCCAGGCTGGAGTGCAATGGCACCATCTCAGCTCGCTGCAACCTCCGCCTCCCATGGAGGCGATTCAAGAGATTCTCCTGCTTCAGCATTCCGAGTAGCTGGGATTACAGTCACCTGCCACCAAGCCCGGCTAATTTTTATATTTTTAGTAGAGACGGGGTTTCACCATGTTGACTAGGCTAGTCTCAAACTCCTGACCTCAGGTGATCTGCCCACCTCGGCTTCCCAAAGTGCTGGTATTACAGGTGTGAGCCACTGCGCCCAGCACCTTGTTTTAATATACCTCTAATTGTCACTACGGTTTTTTCTGTTCTACGGAGCTAAGCTTCTTTATTTTTACTCACTCATTTACCAATTTATTTGCTTATTACTGCTTCTTGCATCCCCTTCTGTCCTTCTGGATTTTACTTCCCTCTTCTTGAGTGGTAAATGTTAGCACGTCTCTCAGCAAGTGTTTGTAGTCAGCTACCTTTTTGTTTCTGTAATTTCATTTCATTCCCATTCTGTCTGGAGCTATAGTTTTGCCAAGAACAGATGTTTAGTTAAATGGTTATTATTATTATTGTTTTTTATAAGTTTGAAGAGACTATTTCCTGACCTCTTTTGTTGCTGTCCAAAAGTCTGCCTAAGAAAGTTTAATTGCTCCTTGGGAATAATCCATTTTCTCCCTCAGACTGCTTTTCAGATTTTTATCTTAGTCTTTGTTTTCTTCAGTTCTGTGTGTGTGAGGGGATGTCAGGGAGGCATGTAGATTTGTCATTATTTATCCTATTCAGGACTTGTGTTTCTTGAATCTATAGATGGTATCTCTTATCAGTTCTGGAAAATTCAGTGAGTATCACTGTCTTAGTTCATTCAGGCTACTACAGCACAATACAAGCTGGATAGCTTATAAACAACAGAACTTTATTTCTCACAGTTCTGGAGGCTGGGAAGTCCAAGATCCAGACACCAGCAGATTCCATGTCTGATGAGGGCCAGCTCCTCATAGACGATACCTTCTTGCTGTGTCCTCACATGGTGGAAAGGGCAAATAAGCTCCCACCAGTCTGTTTTATAAGGGCAGCAATGCTATTCATGAAGGCTCTGCTCTCAGGACCTTGTCATCCTCCCAAAGGCCTCATCTCCTAATACTGTTACAGGAAAGGGGTCTCAGTCCAGATCCCAAGAGAGGGTGCTTGGATCTCACGCAAGAAAGAATTCAGGGTGAGTCCGCAGTGCAAAGTATAAGCAAGCTGATTTAGAAAATAAAGTGGAGAAAGAATAGCTACTCCACAGGCAGAGTAGGGTGTTCCCAAAAGTAAAATGAGAAACGCGTCCACCCTAGGTACAATACTTGTATATACAGGATAAAAAAGAGAATGGGGAGATGTGCTCTGCTACAAGGGTTTGTGATAAAGGATTAATTTTCTTAATTGCTAGTTTTGCAATAATCAATATTATTATCTCTAAAGCAAAATTAGGAATGCCTTTCTTTTCAAGATATTGGGATATTAGGACACTCCCAAGTCTAGGTCTGTTTAGTAAACATTATCAATCTGTTACCTTAACCATAAACATCTAGAGGCTAGGAACACCTAACTTTCTGGAAATGCAGCCCAGCAAGTCCCAGCCTCATTTTCCTAGCCCTCACTCAAGATGGAGTCGCTTTGGTTCAAATGCCTCTGACAATACCATCACATTGAGGATTAGTTCAACATATAAATTTTTGGGGGACACAAACATTCAGACCGTAGCAAAATCACTTAAATTATTGTTCCACCCAATTTCCTTTCTTTTTTTTCTCCCATAACTCATATAAGTCATATCTTGGAGCTTCAGATTCCATTTCTCCAAATCTCCTAACTTTTCTTCTATTTTCCTTCTCCCTGTTTCTCTGTGCTGCATTTTGGTTCATTTCTTCAGAGTTCAAAAACTCTCTCTGCAGCTGCTTTAATTTGTTTCTTTAGCCAAGACAATAAGATTTTGTTTCATTCACCATATTTTTATGTGTAGAAGTTCTTGTTGATTCTTTACAGCAGATTTTCATGTTTTTTTTTTTTTTTTAACATCTCAGTTATTTAATCATTCAAAAATGTTAGTCTTTTTTACACTATTCTACAGTTGGGGTTTTAGGGGTTGTACTCCTCCAAATTTATGTCTTCTGATGGAGAGGGGGTCATTTCTTCATGTGTTTTTAATAATTTATTTTGAGCTCACCTTCAGCAGGGCTTTCTGAGGACATTCCATGCAGTGCTCCTGCCAGCAAACCCAGGTGCAATACTACCAGTTCAATACAACTTTATGTTTATTGTTTGGCTTGGGCAGGGACTGGGGAGTTTCTACACCACATACCAAAATTCTGCGCATGCCCTAGGCAAGGGATCCTGTTTCTCAGAAGGATTCTCAGGGAAAGCTTCCTTCCTGTCTCCCTGTCACTGAGTGATCTCCCCTAACCTATCCTTTCTCTGACTATGCAGTCCTCACAAGGTCCTGAATTTATGCCAACCTCAGTTGTAACTCCATGCCTGTTATTGGTCCAAGGCTTCATGCACTGACCGTTCAAGGACGGTCAGCCTAATTCCTGAGGCATGGAGTCTGGAGTAAGAGAAAATCACACTTGCTCACTGCAGCCTCAACTCTCATAGCCACTCAGAATTTTTGTATAGTTAAAAAAAAAAAAAAAGGTTTTAATTCCTTGAGCATGTCACCAGTACTTACCTATATTTTTTTGCAAAACTGCAAACAAATTTTAACCTACCACTTAACTCATAGTACCACTGGCAGAAACCAGTTGTTAACATGGTGGTGAGCTTACAATGTGGTGAAGCTTGTGATGAGTTATGCTTGTCAACTGTAAATTTAATTCAATATACAAACCCTCAAAACCCCTGCAGCAACTCTGCAGTGGCTCTATGAACCTGCCCCAGAGGATTTCATAACAAGGAAGATCACGTGATCCTGGGACATGCCCTAGTATGAAAGAAGGAGGCCTTGGAGGAACACCTAGCACCTGGGAACTCTTAATTGCTAGTTTTGCAATAATCTTAAAAAAAAAAAAGAGATTGCCTTTTCTCCCAGCTCTCATTTGTTGGAGGAAATAATTCATTTTCCTCATTATTTAAACTTTCTGTGTTTTAATTGCCCTCTCTGTAAAATGGACACCATTAGACGTTTGCCTAAAGGCAAAAGTCTGGATCTTATCAACTTTGAGGTTCTTTCCAGCACACCCTCTTCACTAACTGCTTATGCTGTGCCAGGCAATTGCACCAAGCGCTTTTACATGCATTATCTCTTTAGTCCTTGTAATAGTCCTCAGGTAGGCACTTGTTCCCACTTTTCAGACCAAGAGTCTAGAAGCTCAGAGAGTTAATTAAGTAAACCTCCCTAAGGTCACACAACTAAAACATGTTGGGATTTGAACAAGGGACTTCCTGTTTCTAGAGCCCATGCTTTCACTGCTGGGCACAGAGGTGGGAGGTCATTTCTTTCCTATGAGAACTGTAAGAAAGTATATAAAATTGGCCCCCAGTCATATGAGTAACAAGGTGATACCTAGAGGGTATAAGCAGCACCCTCCCTCCCTTAGATGAACAGCTCCTTGAGGTTAGGGTTTAAGCCACAAGATCTCAGAGTTAGAAGGGATCCTCAGTGCTGTTTAGGCCCTGAGGAAGTGAGATAATTTTCTCAAGGTCAAAGTCATTGTCAGAGTCAAGACTACAAGAGGCCTTCACATTCACACAGCTGGGCATCTTGACTTGTTTGCATTTACTGTTAATTCTGCATAGTTCTTAGGGGCACTCCCCTAGTCTCAGAACTCCTCCACAAAGAGGCTTCTGTGACGAGATGATTCTGGTGGCAATAGCTTTATTGTCATAATAAGAATAATTAGCTCCTGTCTTCTAGACACAAGAGTGTAGTGGGGAGCAGGACATTTACAAATAATATTCACTGGTGATAGCCCCACAATCCTTAATTAAAGGCAATCTGCCCTGCAATTTTCATTAGTGTTTTTTGTTTCTCTGTGAATTTGAATACACCTTTCTTTTTTTTAATTCCCTACTCTGGTCCCCAGACAATGAAGCTGCACTTCTCTTTGCATTCTAGGGACACCTAGCCCTAGAGATGCAGGGAAAGTTGGCCTTGACCAGAGTCCATCCTCGGCCCCACTCCTTCCTTCGTCTGTTATTCTGAGTATGAGCTCTGCTACCTTGGTTGTCTTTGTCTCAGACTGCGGGGCTATACTTATGCCAAATTTCAGACTTTGACCACAGACTTCTTGATCACACATAAGAAAAAGAATAGGTAAGAGAGAATTGTTCTGCTCCCAACTAGGTTTTGTTTAGTGCTTGGGGAATTCTTTCCCCATTGCTTGTTTTCGTCAGGTTTGTCAAGTATCAGATGGTTATAGATGAAAATCAAATCAAAACCACAATGAGATACTATCTCGCACCAGTCAAAATGGCTATTATTAAAAAGTCAAAAAGCAACAGATACTGGCAAGGTTGTGAAGAAAAAGGAATGCTTTGACACTGTTGGTGTGAGTGTAAATTAGTTCAACCATTGTGGAAGACTGTGTGGCGATTCCTCAAAGACCTAGAGGCAGATATACCATTCAGCCCAGCAATCTCATTACTGGGTATATACCCAAAGGAATAGAAATCGTTCTCTATAAAGACACATGCATGTGTATGTTCATTGCGGTAGTATTCACAATAGCAAAGACATGAGGTCAAACTAAATGCTCATGAATGATAGACTGGATAAAGAAAATGTGGTACACATATACTATGGAATACTATACAGCCATAAAAAGGAGTGAGATCATGTCCTTTGCAGGGACATGAATGGAACTGGAGGCCGTTATCCTTAGCAAACTAAAGTAGGAACAGAAAACCAAGTACAGCATGTTTTCACTTATAAGTAGGATCTAAATAATGAGAACACATGGACACATGATGGGAGGTGGTGGGGAACAACACACACTGGGCCCTGTTGGAAGGCGGGGCGGGGGAGGAGGCAGAGGATCAGGAAGAATAGCTAATGGGTGCTGGGCTTAATTCCAGGGTGATAGGATGATCTGTGTAGCTGACTACAATGGCACACATTTACCTATGTAACACCTGCACATCTTGCACATGTATCCCCAAACTTAAAAGTTGAAATTTTTCTTAAAAAAAGAAAAACATTAGGGAGTAACTGCCTACGGGAGTGAGGAGAATGGGAATAAAAATTGGAGAGAGAGGAGAAAATACAAATAAAACAATAAGACCTTGCATGAACTGATGATGATCATATTCCAAGAACTGAGAGGTATGATTGAGTCAATGCTCTACACTGGAAGTCTGAAAGAAGGAAAGAACTGAAAATGAAAGAGAAAATAAAGGCCATGAGTAGAGTCAGGAAGCTTCCTTATAGGACAGGAGAATGGACCCCACATCCAGAGCGAAGTAAGCTGACCAGAGAGACAATGCATCTGTCTTGGCTCTAGTTCCCATTACAACCAGCTCACTGTCATCACGGTCCCTGGGCTCCAGAGAGATTCCCTTATAGGTCCCACCTTGGTCCTTACAATAACCCCTCTGGTTCTCTGAGGCACCTCAGTGTGACTGCTCCTCACATAGTCCAGCAGCCCAGCAGTTCTTTCGTGAAGTCTCTTTTCCTCCTACCCAGTAGTGGACAGAACTCAGCACCTGGAACTCAGGAACACTTACAAAAAGCATTAGGGGCAAGACAGGTTGTGCGGAGGATCCTGTGGGGGAGATAGAGGACACTTTTACATCACAAACACAGGAACACAGCCCTCCTGCGGCTCCAGCTGGACCACCAAATGAATCAATTTCCTCTGCTTTTCCTTCAGGCAGCTTCCAGTCCTCCCCCTGAGGTATTAGCCACTCTCAAATTTCTTTTGGCTTCTAAATTTCTCTTTCCTTTCTTATGCAGAACAATTTATTAATATAGGAACAGAGCCTCCAAATGTGCATATCCACACTTTTAAATTATCTGGACCACTCTAAAATTAGAAGTACCAGAGACCTGGAAATACAGTGTGCTTATGGTTCATCGGGTCTTTTTTTTTTTTTTCTGTTTCATACGGAACCAAAAATGCCCTGTCTGTCTAAAACATGAATTCAATGGGTAGCAAATGAAACAAAGCCGCATTGGGATGTGTCTGTTTTAGAAGTCTGAGTGTGGTGGAAAGGTGACTGCGCTGAGCTCCAGGACAGGTAGATTCTACTTCAGCAGGTCACAAGGACCAGCTGTGAAACTTGTTAGACAAGTTCATTTAACTGTGTGCCAGTTTTCTCAACCACCAAATGAGAAAAACACAATAGGTCTTACGTATTTCACAGGCTTGTTGTAAGGTTCAAATGAAGATATAATTAAAACAAATTTGTTTTAACTTTATAGCCTTGTGTAATGTTTGACCAATGTTACAATTAGCATATGTCGCACATAGCTTTTCTTTTGGAGGGGTTGCAAAGAGTATTTATGGCATAATCTAATTTATGTAAAAAAAAAAGAAAACAATGTATGTTTGTATTCAAAGCTTGCAGGATATACAAAAAATTGATATCAATGATTAACTATGGGGAGTGGCAAGGAGAAGTGTTGAGTGGGTGGGGAAAGAGGTTTTTATCTGTACACTATGAAAATGTTTGAATTTTCTTAACCATGAGCATATACAACTTTTATAATAAGCACTGGGCAATACTACTACTACTACTACTACTACTACTAGGTTGGACTACCAAGCCACTTAGGTCAGACAAGGATGGCTCTGCTCACCACACTGAGGGCGCAGAAGAAACCCCACATTGTCTGGTTTCTTTTATATCAAGAACCTCTATTTGTCCAGCAGTCAAGTTAAGGTTAATTATTCACATCACAATGATTCATGTTACAATTTTTATTTTTATTTTATTTTTATTATTTATTTATTTATTTATTTATTTATTTATTTTTTTGAGACAGAGTCTCGCTCTGTCTCCCAGGCTGGAGTGCAGTGGTGCGATCTCTGCTCACTGCAAGCTCCGCCTCCTGAGTTCCCACCATTCTCCTGCCTTAGCCTCCCAAGTAGCCAGGACTACAGGTGCCTGCCACCGTGCCCGGCTAATTTTTTTGTATTTGGTAGTAGAGACGGGGTTTCACCGTGTTAGCCAGGATGGTCTTGATCTCCTGACCTCGTGATCCACCCACCTTGGTCTCCCAAAGACCTGGGATTACAGGAGTGAGCCACTGTGCTCGGCCATGTTACAATTTTTAAATAAAATTCACATATGGTCCAAACTCTTTGAGTGCCTTTGAAACATCTGACCCATGCTTTAGGAGCAGGGCTCATGCAATAATGAAGATGTTCTTTGTTTTGTTTGTTTGTTTGTTTGTTTCTTGGAGACGGAGTCTCACTCTGTCACCCAGGCTGGGGTGCAGTGGCGCAATCAGCTCACTGCAACCTCTGCCTCCGGGTTCAAGTGATTCCCCTGCCTCAGCCTTCCAAGTAGCTGGGATCACAGGTGTCCGCCACCACACCCAGCTAATTTTTGTATATTTAGTAGAGATGGGGTTTTGTATATTTAGTAGAGATGGGGTTTCATCTGTTGGCCAGGCTGGTCTCGAACTCCTGATCTCAGGTGATCCACCTGCCTCGGCATACTGGCATGAGCCACAACACCCAGCCTGTTTTTTTTGTTTGTTTGTTTCTTTGTTTGTTTTTGAGATGCAGTCTCACTCTGTTACTTGGGCTGGAATGCAGTGGCTCGATATTAGCTCACTGCAACCTCTGTCTCCCTGGTTTAAGTGATTCTCCTGCCTCAGCCTCCTGAGTAGCTGGGATTATAGGCGCCTGCCATCATGCCCAGCTAATTTTTATATTTTTAGTAGAGACAGGGTTTCACCATGTTGTCTAGGCTGGTATCGAATTCCTGACCTTAAGTGATCCACCCGCCTCAGCCTCCCAAAGTGCTGGGATTACTGGCGTGAGCCACCGTGCTGACACTAAAGTGTTCTTGTACACAGGGTATTGTCTTACAGTACAGGGAACCTGGATTGGAGTTGAAGGCAGATTTTTTTCAGAAGTTGGGGTGGAAGGATGAGAATGTGAGTGTTCAACTTGAGAGGAGAAAGGGTAGGTGTTGGGGAAACCATCACTTGTATAGGGATTCATACTTCGCTTTGTAAAGTTATTTTTACCTGTGGTCTGTTTCTGTGTCCACATAATAACTGCAATAATAACAAATATTTGAGAGGTTAGACCTGAGCAAAAGCCTCATTTTATTAAACAGTGGGGCCTGGTGATTGTCCCATAGTCTGTCATCAGGGGTGTCCTGACTAAAAGAAGGGGCAAGATTGTGTCTTGGTCACAGAGGGATCATCACCCTTCCTCTCTGCTTCTACTCCCTCCAGCCATCTCGGCCCTAAATTGCCAACACAGGCATATTCCATTGGATTTAAGCCTTTCCTTCAGTCCCATCAGCACGAATTGGGCATATGGAATCCAGAGGTCTGTGAGTCACACTTTCTTAGGGCACTCTGTACAAGTCTAGAGAAATGACCAGAAGGGGAAGGAAAGGAAGGGGCCCTGGGGTCCACCCAGAGCTGATGAAGAGGCCCTAAGCCTTACAAAGGTGGAGGCATCTTCAGGTGTGTGTCAAAGTACGAAGTTAACTGTATAAATTAGTGCAAGTCCAGCAAAACCCTGGATTTCCCACGATGATTATTTTGAAACAGTTTAAACATTTTATTTTAGATCTCTTTCTCTGTTTTTTCCCTGAAAGCCCGCTGGCTCCTAGGTTGGCTGTTGCCCTAGGCACAGCTGAACCCGCCTGTGGTTCTGCACTCAGAGATGCAGAGAAGGCCGGAGCGTCCCGGAGAGGCTCAGGACGTCAGGGAGCTGAGGGCCTAAGATAAATAAAGTATAAACAACCGCTGTTCGAGACTCAAGTCTCCTGTCCTTTCGCCTCACGCGGGCCGCGCGCTGGCCAGGGGCGGAGCTGGATCCCAGGGAGCCGCTGTCTCCGCTTCGCCGCCCTTCGCGCGCTCCACTTCAGCCTTTCAGGGTAAGGCAGGAACCCTTTTTCCAGACGGCAAAGAAAGGAAAGACTTTGCCGGAGAAAGAGGCAGCGAAGGTGAAGATGGGCTCCTGGGTCTGGGCGTTGAGGAGGGTCACCCGTCCGGCCTCGTAGTCCAGGGTGACGCCCACATAGCGCGGGATCTCGCTCAGCTGCAGGTCGGTGCCCGGTGAAGTGCTGGCCCAGCACTGCTGGTGCGAGATTATCACCGCCCAGAAGCCGTCCTCGGCGCTAAGGCCCATCTCCCCCTTCCTTCTCACCCCCTCCTCGGCCACCCCCACCATGCAGCCGCCGCCGTCGCCGAGCTGCAGGTCAACCTGCCAGCGGTGGCGCCCCGAGGAGAAACCCGGGAAGCCCAGCACCGCCGGGAGGCCGTCGAAGCGCAGAGGGCTGTCTGGCAGGTTCTTCTTCTGCCGGGTGTACCTCACTGACTTCCTGTCTGCCGAGAGAATCAGGCTCCGGCTGGCGGTCTGAGGGTCCAGAGTGATGACCCCTAGAGGGAGGAGAGCGCAGACATCAACAGCGGGCAGCAACCACAGATGTTCCTAGAGCAGGCCACGCGCGTGGGAGGCAGAAGGAATACTGGAATTGGGCAGCCTGCCATTGGGCTCTGAACCGCCCTTCTACCTAATCAGCCAGTGGTGCTGTAAGGATTTGCTTCTCAAAGTGCAGAGGGAGGGACCAGCAGCATCCCCATTGCCTGGGAGCTTGTTAGAAATGCAGAATATTGGGCCCCATCCTACCCTACTAAATCAGAATCTGCATTTTAACAGGATCCCTAGGAGACCTTTCTGCATATTAAGTTTGAAAAGCACTGATCTATACCAGAGTGAGTGAGGTGATGCTTATGGAAACAATTTCTAAATTAAGCACCAATTTAAAAATATATGTGATTTTAAAAAAATTGCACATTTGTTCAAATCAATAAAGAGTCCAGCACAATACTGCTCAAAAAACTAGGACTTGATAAGTATTTTTCAACCAGTAATATCTATACAAGTAGATGACATTAATTGAGCACTTACTATGAGTCAGGTAATACACCAAGCTCTCTGCATGTGTTAATTCATTTAGTCCTCACAGCTACTTATGGGACAGGTACAGTACCTTTTTCTTTTTTTTTTTTTTTCATTTTACTGATGAAGAAAATATTGTGGGACAGAGGCTTAATAACTTGCCCAGTGTCTCAGAGAACTCAAGCAATGAAGCTCCAGAATTCATGCATTTTATTGCTCTGTTTGCTGCCATGGATTGAATGGGTGAATGGAAGAATGACTCCCCAAGTCCCAAGCTGTTTACCTGAATCTGTTTCCAGATGATGCGCCAAGTTTTCTGAGGGAAGCAGAAATAGAAAGAGAGATCTGTGACTTATTACTTCTTATAGGCACCCCCAGGGGCAAGGTGTCTTGAGTACAATGTGAAGATGAGAACAGAAGCCTTGGCTTCTGCTGTGGTCTAGTGGAGGAGAAGTGGTCCTCACCCTCCTGGCATCTCAGTCCCGCACCTGTCCTTAGGGAGTGGAGGAGATGCTCTGGGAATGGTCCCCTGAATTAATTGAGATCACTAAGGGAAGGCTCTGGGGAGGGAAGAGGTCTTGAGCCGGGTTTCGAGGGCAGAGAAGGATGGAGATGGGTGGAAGGCAGGAGGGCAGCTAACGGGACTGGGGAAAACTGCGGCCCCTTCCCCTTTACCTGAGAACATCCTCATCATCTCTGGGAGGGTGAGTATTTTCCTGTGGAAATCACGGATCTTCTTGACAAGGTCAGGAGAGATGGCCTCAGGACTCACAAAAGTCTTCATCTCACACCTGCAGACAGGTTTGGTAACCAGTTAGGTCCAAATTCCAAAAACAAATGTTTGGGTGAGACCAAGTGAGGCTAAAATCAGACTGAAGAATGATCTTGGCGTCTGTGGTGAATAATCAGATTGAGTATCGTTTCTTTACTTTTGCTGGAAATGTGTAGTTACTAAAGTAGTAGGCATTTCAGTTAAACCTAAGAGGAACTAACGATAATTACTTCTCAAGAATTGGAGGTAGGCCCCTTTAGGAGAATGTTTGGGTCTGTCGGGGCCGAGGGACAGAGATCATTACCCCTTTTGACCTCTAGAGGGCAACAGGGTACCATTTGGAAACAGCCTTAAACTACCCTTGTGTATGCTGCTATTTGTAAAGGAAAAGAGGCTAGAAGGGAAGAAAAAAAGGATAAACGAAAATACATATTGCAATGAAAAAAACTCCTGATTCTGGTCCCAGCTCAGTCCTCATTAGAGACTTGCTGCGCTACCTCTTCACCCCCCGCGTCTGAGTTTCTTCATCAGACTGGAAGATCCCCAAGCCCTTCTAGATCTAAACCTCTAATGCTCTTTGAAAAGCATGTTTGGAGACACTTCCTGATTCATGGACCCTGGGTTTATCTTCCCTGCATGTAAATAGGCACAAAGCACGTGACAAGTATTCCCTAGTCACTACACCTCTCCTCATCTCAGTGCAGACTACTAATGCTTATAGCAGAAAGGAAAGGAAAACGCCATGCATTTACAATGCCTCTGGCTCCTGGTGGCTGTCCTTTTACAGTAGCATTAGAAAATCCTGAAGGAAACCAGAGATGTGTGTAAAAAATGAATGAATGAAAGAACAGGTTGGTATTCCCGGTCTCCATGCTTCTCACAGTCTACAGAAAGTATTCCTCCTTTGAATTACATTTTAAATGGTGTTAGATACTGACTCAAGTACTAATAATTTCATAGATTAAATAAATGTTCCTGTATCAACCTAAAAACATGATTATTATTTATAACTTCACTTCTAGGGGAAAAATGTGTCCCCAATACCAACCAATTTAAAAATGAACCTTTAGAACGCAAATCTTTAGTGAGTTTGGACTGTTTGTGGATGGTTGAATGAGACAATGTGTCTGCCAGAGTGCCTTTGCTTTCCTGGAAGAGGGGAAGTAAGTGGGTGACAGTAAGTGACCCTGCCCCTTCGCCTTCAGTCTTGATGTTGAGTAAAAGGAGGCAGGACTGGGGAAGTGGGCCCTACCTGCTCTGGTTGACTCTGACGTCCTACAAAAGAAAGACAAGAACATACCTTTAGTTTCCATAAGTCCTTCCTGTCAGGGATTCTGTACATCCTTTTTTTCCTTAAAATATGAGCTCAAAACTGTCCTTCTGCAGAGAGTTGTCCTGTTTAATTACCTACTCATTAGATTGTTCTTTAACACCATGTTTTCTTACTAATTTGGGTCTCTGTAGTCAGTTCATTTGTGCTGGTTTCCCTGTTTCAGCCTTATCGTGGGGGTGGGTTGTGTCTGCAATGATTAGGAGGTGGTGGAGAGCAGGGGCCTGTCTTCATTTATCAGCTGGACCTGATATGAACCAGGATCACATATTCACAACCACAGCAGACACCAGTTATTGAGTTCTTTCTGTGTACCAGTAACCATGCCAAGCATTTTACATGGATTGTTTCTTATAATTCTGCAACAACTTTATGAGGGAGGTGCTATTATTTTCCCCATGCTTAGAGAGGTTAAGAGACTCAGTCAAGTCACACGATTAGAAGAGCCAACATTCAAATCCAAGACTGTCTGACCCTAAAGCCCTTAACATGACCACAGTGTATGACTTGGGCAATTCTCCAGCCCCTCTGGGTCTGCACTCCCTTAACCTCTCTCCACTTCCCTTTCCTGCTTCTCTCCAGCCCACAGCATGGTGCCCACCCACTTCCCCATGGAGTCCCTCTCGTATCACATGAAGTAATGAGGTGTCTCTCACTTGTAGAAGCTCACTTGCTGGCTGCTGACACTTCTCCTCCAGCTCCCTGACCTGGGCTCCAAGCCGGGTGACTTCCTCAGAGACCTTTGTGATATATTCATCCCTCTCCTTCCAAATCTGCTGTTCCAGCTCCTGCAGCCTGGCCAGCAGGAGACACCGCTGTTGCTCCAGCTCCTGCTGCAGCCTCTCAAAAGCTGCTTCTACCTGATGCTTCTTGTTTTCAATCTGAGTCTGCAAGGGATAAAAAGTAGACATGATTAGGAAGGGGCTCAGAGATAGCTTCCAGGATGATCATCTATATATTTGTTCTTGATTAACAGGGATAGAGAGTAACTAGTTCCAAAACTTATTCTATTTACTAATACACCTAGAAGTAGATAGGTCTCAGGATGAACTTACAAGTGATGAGGACTGTGCTACTGTCTTAGCTAGAGATTCTGATAATAATACTACATTATGCTCTCAGAATTACGTTGAACTTTTCAAAAATATTTCCACAACTACAATACCATCTTAACCCTACTATACCTTCTTAAAGTTAGGGGGGAAGACTGTAGTCATTTCTTAGAGGCAAAAGGAAGTTGTGATATGAGTCAACACAACTTAGTGGGAGAGTGTGTAATTTTGGTTTTAGCCATGGAAATCACCAACTACAGGGCATAGTTTGATGAGAGCTGAGGGGATGGTGGAGAAGTTGTTTTGTCCCCACACTCTCTCCTTGGTCAAGGTACTAGAAATCCCCACACTTGCGATTCCTCCATAACTTTATAGCATGAAAAAAGAGGCATGAGGGACCCAGATGTAGCCACACCATCAGCCTACTGTCCTCAAGGTCAGCCTGTGGTCAGGACTAGAATCCAGACACTAATATACACCTTCTGACCCCAAGCTTCCCATCTGAAAGTGGTGTGTTCAGGCAGACAGACTAGGATGGAAAGAACAATGAATTAAGGGTCAAGAAATCCAGGTTCATTATGAAATTGCACTTTGCTATGTGGCCTTGGGAGCATTGCTTTTCTGGACCTCAGTTTTCTGCTCTGTAAAATGTGATATATAAGATGGATCTTGGATTGCAAGGCATCAGAACCACTTCTAGTGCCCATGGTCTGAGATCCCAAATGCCTTTGTGCAGCCACAGGAAGGTGAATGAGAACAGTTTGCCAGGAAACAGATACCAGCCAACAGGTTTCCCCAGAATCTCTTAAGAAAACCTTCAAAGGAAAAGGTAGCCAGTGAAGTGGACTGTACCAGCAGCACTTGAAGCTTCTGGTCTTCTCGACACTTTACATCCTCAATCTCATCTCTCTCCATGCTCAGAGCTTCCAGTCGACTCCTGAGACGATCCTATGGAGAGAAGAATGGGTGTATAGAGGTGACTGAATTAATAATTCAACTCACAATTATTAGCTATCGCATCTTGGGCACACTGGTAAGTGCTGAGGGATTCAAAGGTGGAAAAGGCCCAGTCCTTATACCTAAAGAGAGATCACTATCTCAGGAAGATGTCAGTGTCAAGTGGTTAAAATACAGATAGATAAATGCAGTAGTCCAGAGGTACACACAGTAAGATGGGAACACAGAGGACAGCTCTGCCTGTAGGCCTAAGGGAAGGTTTGGAAAGCAGATAACATTTACAGTGCACCTTGAAAGATAAGATAAATTTCCAGTTGAATAGACAGGGAGAGAAAAGGACTTAGTGCCCACAGATGTGAAGGACCTCTTCAAGGAGAACTACAAACCACTGCTCAAGGAAATCAGAGAGGACACAAACAAACGGAAAAAACGTTCCACTGTTCATGGATAGGAAGAATCAATATTGTGAAAATGGCCATATTGCCCAAAGTAATTTATCGATTCAATGCTATCCCCATCAAGCTACCATTGACTTTCTTCACAGAATTAGAAAAGAACACTTTATATTTCATATGGAACCAAAAACAAGCCCACATAGCCAAGACAATCCTAAGCAAAAAGAACAAAGCTGGAGGCATCATGCTACCTGACTTCAAACTATACTACAAGGCTATAATAACCAAAACAGCATGGTACTGGTACCAAAATAGACATATAGACCAATGGAACAGAATAGGGGCCTCAGAAATAACTCCATACATCTACAACCATCTAATCTTTGACAAACCTGACAAAAACAAGCAATGTGGAAAGGATTCCCTGTTTAATAAATTGTGTTGCGAAAACTGGCTAGCCATACGCAGAAAACTGAAACTGGACTCCTTCCTTACACCTGATATAAAAATTACCTCAAGATGGATTAAAGACTTAAATATAAGACCTAAAACCATAAAAACCCTAGAAGAAAACCTAGGCAATACCATTCAGGACATAGGCATGGGCAAAGACTTCATGACTAAAACACCAAAAGCAATGGCAACAAAAGCCAAAATTGACAAATGGGATCTAAACTAAAGAGCTTCTGCACAGCAAAAAAATTATCATCAGAGTGAACAGGCAGCCTACAGAATGGGAGAAAAAAAACTGCAAGTCTATCCATCTGACAAATGGCTAATATCTAGAATCTACAAAGAACTTAAACAAATTTGCAAGAAAAAAACAAACAACCCCATCAAAAAGTGGGTGAAGGATATGAACAGATACTTCTCAAAAGAAGACATTGATGCGGCCAACAAACATACAAAAAAAGCTCATCATCACTGGTCATTAGAGAAATGTAAATCAAAACCACAATTAAATACCATCTCATATCAATTAGAATGGCGATCATTAAAAAGTCAGGAAACAACAAATTCTGGAGACGAAGTGGAGAAATAAGAATGCTTTTACACTATTGGTGAGAGTGTAAATTAGTTCAACCGTTGTGGAAGACAGTGTAGTGACTCCTCAAGGATCTAAAACCAGAAATACCATTTGACCCAGCAATCCCATTACTGGGTATATACTCAAAGGATTATAAATCATGCTGCTATAAATACACATGCATACGTATGTTTATTGCAGCACTGTTCACAATAGCAAAGACTTGGAACCGACCCAAATGCCCATCAATGATAGACTGGATAAAGAAAACGTGGCACATATACACCATGGAATACTATGCAGCCATAAAAAAGGATGAGTTCATGTCCTTTGCGGGGACATGAATGAAGCTGGAAACCATCATTCTCAGCAAACTAACACAAGAATAGAAAACCAAGCACCACATGTTCTCACTTGTAAGTGGGAGTTGAACAATGAGAGCACATGGACACAGGGAGGGGAACATCACACATCAGGGCCTGTCAGGTCATGGGAGGCTAGGGGAAGGATAGCATTAGGAGAACTATCTAATGTAGATGATGGGTTGATGGGTGCAGCAAACCACCATGGCCCGTGTATACCTATGTAACAAACCTGCATGTTCTGCACATGTATCCCAGAACTTAAAGCATAACTTAAAAATTTTGTATAAAAGAAGAGGACCTAGTGCCCTGAATTGTAAACTTAAAAAGAGAGAGGTGGAAGAAGGGGAGAAGAGTATTCTAGGAGGAAGAGACTATGTTCAAAAAGTACTGGAAGCAGGAATGAATAAGACAGTTCAGGAAAATAACAGCAAACGCAGCTCAGTCTGGCTAGACATATGGTGCCTTGAGGAGGGTGGCTGAGCGATGAGGCAGGACGGGGAGGAAGGATCCCAACTACAAAGGGCCTTGAATGTCTTGCTAAAGACACTGGACTTTCTTTGGGCACTAGGGATACATGGGAGGATTTTGAGCAGAGGAGTGACTTTGTGTTTTACGAGGATCTGTCTCCCAGCGGATTGGAAGGTGACTGGAAAGGGTGGGAATGGAGACAGGGAATGCAGTTGAGACTGCAAAGTCTGGGCAAGAGATAGGGAGAACCTGGCTGACAGGATAAGGCAGAATTAAAGATTTGGGAGATGTTTCTAAGGAAACCACTTCCAGACCTGGTGACTGGTTGACAAGAGAGAGATCTGAGAGGCTGACGGGAAAATGCCCCAAGATCAGATGGGAAATTCTCACAATTCTGGATGACTGCCGCCCTCCCTTTCTCAAGAAGGAGAGCAGTGCTAGCAGGTTCCCCAGCTCCTCCCTCCCCTCTGTGCCCTGGCAGTCAGGGCCCTAGAAATCCCATTTCCAGTCTAGATCCTGGGAGAACAAACTCACCCTGCCCATAATCTGCAGAAGATTCCACTTGCACTGCAGCTTTCTTTCCATAGTGAGTGAAGCCAAGGCTACAGTTCTTTGCACTCCATCTCTGAGGTGTCCTCTGAGAGCTGGAGCTGAAGTTCCCCCCAGACCAGGAACTAGTACACATCCAAGTGGAGCCTATCTGCCTTCAGGCTGGGAATGCCTGGAAAGTCCCTATAACCTTAGGGTTCCCTGATGTGGAAGCCAGGTCTTTCATCCAGATCCCCACCTGATTTCCTCCCATCGTAACAGGACATCATCCTGCCCCAAATAGGCCCTAGGTAAAGTCACACTTCTTACCCGGTAGGGCTGAATGGCTTCGTCCAGGAATCCCACGGTGTGCGCCTGATGGGTGGGACCTTCTCTGCAGAACACACAGAGGAACTCGGCGTCGTTCTCACAGAAGAAGTAGATCTTCTCCCCATGCTCCTCGCAGTAAGTCTCTCCCAGCGGGCCCAGGGGCACAGGGGCTATGGGAGTCTCTGCCTGCTCCTCCTCTTGGCAGAGCGGGCAGAGCAGGATCTTGCCCGAGGACTGGGCCCCCATCTGGGAGAGCGTGGGGAGGCAGAGCCGGCAGAAGGTGTGTCCACAGGGAGCGGTCACCGCATCCTCCAGCGGCCCCACACAGAAGGTACAGGCGGGCAGCTCGTGGACCACCTTCAGGGACGGGGTTGAGGGCATCACGGTGCCTTCCCCAGCCCGTCCACTCCGGCCTCCTTCTCAGACCACGCGAATTCCCTTTCGCTGAAATCGAGTCACACTTACACGAATCGCAGAGGTAAAGGGCTGCAAGGCAGAGAGAGAGAGAGAGAGGAGAGAGAGACAGGAACGCCAGCACAGGAAGCCACCTGGCTCCGCCTCTTGTGCTCCCTAGAACCCTGGCCACCACCTATCAGCGGAGTGGGTCCAAATTCCAGGGCGTCTTGAATTACCCAGAATTTCCCAGTGGCGGCTAAGTAAACCAGTTCTTTACTCCTGGCTCCTTCTGGTCACTAGGGTGGAGAACAGAACACACCATGAGGTCACAGGGAACTGGGGTTTCCTGGAATCTCTAGACCACAGTGGCTGGGGAGAACTGGGTAGCAGACGCTTCCTGTCAGATTGAGCAGGTGGGTGCCATAAACTTCTAGCTTTGAGGCGTGCCCACAGCATCAAAGTCCAGTCTGGAGTGAGAGGTGTGGACTTCGGGAGACTCTGTGGGAAGTGTGTGGGCGGGACGCTGTTTCCACACTGCGGGTCGGGTGTAAGGATTGCTCATCGGGACCCCTCTTCTCCCCTTTCCTCCCTCACCACATCTGCCCATGGTGGCCCCTCCTACGGTCCCAAATCCCCCGCCACCTGGCACAACAGTCCCCGCAGCGATTCGGGTAACACTGGACGATCTTATTTATTTATTTATTTATTTATTTTTTACTGTAGCAGGGAGAAGGCAAGAAACCGTAATGCAAATGATTTATGTTGATACACGTTAGAAAATGATTAGTCAAAAAGATAAACAGTTTCAGCCACATTTATCTAGGGTTTAGTATTTTTATATCACTACATTCAATTTTAATAACCCTCTAGGCAAACATTATTACCTTCATTTTACAGAGAAAGAGATGTAAACTGACTTTCCAAATGTAAAGTGACTTTCCAGAGGTCACAGGGCTAGAAAGTATCATGTCAGGGAGGAACCCAGTCTCCTGGAGTAAAGCCCTATGCTCCTCCCACACCCCACGCCAGGACCAAGATCAGCTGCCACAGTCCATCCACGCACTCACATCTGTGGATAAAACCAGGCCTTCCCACATTCTCCCACTGGGTGATCAGCCTAGACCCTTGTGGTTGCTCCCTTTTTACTCTAATCACTTTATCTCCTCCCTTTCCCACCCGATCTCTGCGCTTCCTGCCACGAGTGCAGCCCAGGAGCCAATTTGTCCAATACAGGAGCCACCAGTCACACGTGTCTACTGAGCACTGAAATGTGGCCGGTCTGAATGGCGGCGTGCTGTATATATAAAATACACACCGGATTTTTTTTTTTTCTTTTTCTTTTTCTTTTTTTTGAGATGGAGTCTCGCTCTGTTGTCTAGGCTGGAGTGCATTGGTGTGATCTCGGCTTACTGTAAACTCTGCCTCCTGGGTTCACACCATTCTCCTGCCTCAGCTTCCCGAGTAGCTGGGACTACAGATGCCCACCACCACGCCCGGCTAATTTTTTCTGGTATTTTTAGTAGAGACAGGGTTTCACCATGTTAGCCAGGATGGTCTCGATCTCCTGACCTTTTGATCCACCCACCTCGGCCTCCCAAAGTGCTGGGATTACAGGTATGAGTCACCGCAGCCTGACCTACACACTGGATTTCAAAGGCTTTGCACAAATTAAAAAAATGTAAAATATCTTATTAATAACTTTTTATAAGGATCACATATTGAAATGATAATATTTTGGAAATATAGGACCAAATAAAAAACATCATTAAAATTACTTTCACCTGTTTAGACTATTTTTATATGGCTACTAGGAAATTTTAAATTGCATATGTGGCTCACATTGCATTTATGTTGAATGGCATTGCTTGGAAGACATAGATCTGACAGCAAATTATTTACGGTCACTCACCTTCTTACTTGTGTGGCTTGGGCAAGCTGAATAACCTGGCTGGGCCTCAGCTTTCTCATTTATAAAATGGAGATCCTAATAGCACTGATGTTGCAGAGCAGACACAAAAATAAGATCATACTTTTAAATTGCTTATATCAATGTAAGATGTGCCGTCATTGTAAATAAATTCTGGCCATTGCTGGTTTTCTTTCTCCTCCCCAACATAGGGAATATTCCAGCCTCTTTTGAGGCTTGCAGCAGGCCAGTTGAGGCATCACCATTTGAGTTGCTGGTGCAGTGTACTCCCTGGCACAAGGACCTTATCTGAGCCTCACACTCTCCTGCTTGCTGATGGGCAAGCCCTGGGCTGGCTGATATCTCCAATCTCTTTGGAGACAGCTGGCCATATTGCAGGAAAGGCTGGAGTGGCGTCTCCACTCTGTGACCCAGTCTCCCACCTGCCCCCAAAAGAATATTTCTTTTGACAGTGGACAGCTGACATATCACCACTTTCCTTCTGCTGTGAGTGTATCTGGATGGACAGAAAGGAATGGCCAGCCCCTGGTTATGGTCATCTAAGATCACCTCTGAAATGCTGTGAGCCCCTCTTCCTTCCTCTCCTCTGCTATTTCCCATCTCTGCTGTTGGCAGAATAGAATCCTGGTTGCCAGATATGCAAGTGTGTGATGATATGGGTGCTGGTGCATATTTAATATGTACCTGTGTCCAGCCATGTGCACATGTGGGTGTGTGAGTGTGTGGCCCAGCCCTTCCCCCATGGCCAAGCAGGGAGGGTGGCCTTGAGGAAGCCATAGCAGCATGGCCTCTGCTGCCTCTGTGACCAGCCTGGCAGATGAAGTCAACTGCCCCATCTGCCAGGGTACCCTGAGGGAGCCGGTCACTATTGACTGCGGCCACAACTTCTGCCGGGGCTGCCTTACTCGCTACTGTGAGATCCCAGGCCCAGACCTAGAGGAGTCCCCTACTTGCCCACTCTGCAAAGAACCCTTCCGTCCTGGGAGCTTCCGGCCCAACTGGCAGCTGGCTAATGTGGTGGAGAACATTGAGCGCCTCCAGCTGGTGTCCACACTGGGTTTGGGAGAGGAGGATGCCTGCCAGGAGCACGGAGAGAAGATCTACTTCTTCTGTGAGGATGATGAGATGCAGTTGTGCGTGGTGTGCCGGGCGGCTGGAGAGCACGCTGCCCACACCATGCGCTTCCTGGAGGATGCGGCGGCTCCCTATAGGGTAGGAAAGGGGAACTGGGGGATCCCAGGGTGGACTGGATAGGACTAAGAGAAACAGCAGAGTTGTGGATTATTTAGGCCACCCGGAGGCCAAATTCTTTCTCCTTACTTACATGATCACCCAGGCAATAGACCCAGGCATGGAAAATTATGTTTATGTTTTATGTTTTTTTGAGTGTGTTCTGTGTTCACTTGTGGCCAGCAGATAATGGGAGTTCAACAAATACTTGTTGAATGAATGAGTGACCAAAACATGAGTGTGTATGTCTGTGCCATGGATCAGGTGTGTCTGAAGTTTGTATCTGAGGGAATGGTTGTACAAACAGTGTGTATATGTGTTAACATTTGCATGTTTAGAAGTGTGTCTGGTGTGTTTGTGTGGGAGTCTGAGTATGTATGTATTTGAGTGTGTGGGTGTAACTCAGAGCTCCTGTTTGTGAAAAATTCATGTTTACATATATTCAGGTTGGGTAAATATATGTGGCATGACATTTTATCTGTCATTAAATGAGTGTGTGCTAGTTTTAGTTGTTTATGCATTGTGTTTATGAATTGTGTTTTAGTACAAGTCTGTGTGTGGATGTCTTAATTAGTTAATTAGCAACTGATAGTGAGAATTCTAATTTATCTTTGAATACACGTATTTATAATGTGTGTGTACCTGTTCCTAACTCTATTCTGGAGCAAATAATTTTGAAAACAATTTATCAATCATTTTTACATTACCCAAGTTTCTTCTCCCCTTTGGAGTCATACACAGATAATTGATTCCAGTAACAAGGGAGGGTTATTATTTACACATGTTCCTTTGGGATGTGTCGGAAACTGGAATGATTTCGGTGCAGGGCATATCAAACTCAGGACAGACCCCAGATACCACTTACCCGAAGCAAAACATGATAGAATATTTAACCTGAAGAAAGACTCAAGTGGGAAAACCAAGTCACAGCCTCTAGTGGCACAGGATAAAGGGGAAAGTCCTGACCCAAAGTCTTGGAGACAAATCAAGAGGAACAAGACCTAAAGGGACTAAGCTGTCAGGGCGGTGAAGGCTCGGGGATTGTCAGCTAAGGAAGAGACTCCTCTCCTGGGGCCATTTCATTCCTGGAGGCAGAGGGTCAGATGACAAGACAACCCTGAACAAATCGATATCCATCTTGAGTATTTTATGTTCCTTCTCCTCAGGAACAAATACATAAGTGTCTTAAATGTCTAAGAAAAGAGAGAGAGGAGATTCAAGAAATCCAGTCAAGAGAAAATAAAAGGATGCAAGTCCTCCTGGTAAGTCATCACCCCCTCCCCAGGTTCCTCCCCTTCCTCAGGGTCCAATGTCTTCCTGAAACTGAGGCAACATAGATTATAGGGCTTTGAAGTTATTATGAGTTTAAATCCTGACTCTGACACTAACTCTATGACCTCGAGCAACTCTCCAACTTCAGTTTACTTATCTGTAAAATGGAGAGTAAAAATCATCATGATCTCATTGAATTACTGTAAGTATTAAATGAGACTGTGACAAGTAGCTCAGGGCTGTGCACATAATGTGCTTTTCATACAAGACAGGAGGTAGGGTGTCCCCACCACCTCCTCCTATACCTCCTCTAAGCCCTACCCCTTTTAGAAGCTGCAGCAGATGGTGCTGAGACAGCACTGTGAGTCTTGCCCCTTGAAGTGGGATGACAGGTGAAAAGGAAACCATGACGCAGTTCCAGATCTACCTGGGGACAGGGTAGGAGGAAGAGGAGCAGAGGGAGAAGAAGGAAGCAAACTTTCTCTTGGGCTCTCCTCCTGCCCCCTCAGACTCAGGTGTCCACCAAGAGACAACAGGTGATTTCTGAGTTCGCACACCTGAGGAAGTTTCTAGAGGAACAGCAGAGCATCCTCTTAGCACAATTGGAGAGCCTGGATGGAGACATCTTGAAGCAACAGGATGAATTTGATTTTCTGGTTGCTGGAGAGATCTGCCGGTTTAGTGCTCTTATTGAAGAACTGGAGGAGAAGAATGAGAGGCCAGCAAGGGAGCTCCTGACGGTGAGGCTTGAACCTGAACCCTGCCCCACCTGTGCTGTCCTGTGACTCTTGTATCTTTGCCTTGCCTAAGTCATGTCTCCCTGACTCACACATCTCTGTATCCCAGATGGGAGGTGGGTCAGAGGACCAGAAGGTCTCAATTCTGGTTCATGCTTTTCCAAGAGTTCCCTGGTTACTTTTTGCTCTCTGGTCTCCACCTCTCCATCCCACCATCTGCCAAAAAGGGAGGATACTTCCCTTAAATATTTCACAGGGCTTTTGTGAGGATCCAACAGTGAGATGGAAGTGAAAGTAACACTTTGAAAAGTATTAAGCACATTGCAAACCATTCTCTATAGCCTACATGTCACCATCCACCAGTCAGGAAGTTTGTGCTGGTCTATTTCACTTCCTCACACTGGAGGAGAGTTACTGGGGTCCCCACAAGGTATAGGAAAGGCAGCATGACTTAGAAGGATGCCCTCAGACTGAGAAACAGGAGACCTTGGTATGAGACGTACTTTGCCTCTAATGAGCAGGGGAAGGTCACCTCATCATCTTTATCTAAAAAATAAAGGCTTTGGGCTCCGATCCCCAGAGGTGGGTGAGTCCCAATGCTCTGTGACTCTACACATCTGGTATCCTTTTCCTGTCCAGGGCTAGAAATATATTTTGTATTTTCCAGTCATAAGAAAAGTAGGAGGAACCTGGGCAACATAACAAAATTCTGTCTCTACAAAAAAAAAAAAAAAAAAAAAAAAAAATTAGCCAGGCATGGTGGCACACCCTTGTAGTCCCAGCTACTTAGGATGCTGAGGTGGGAGGATCCCTTGAGCCCAGGAGGTTGAGGCTGCAGTGAGCCGTGATCACGCCACTGTATTCCAGCCTGGGCACCGGAGTGAGACCCTTTCTCAAACAAACAAACAAACAAAAAATAAATAAATAAAATAAAAATTTAAAAAAGAAAGAAAGAAAAGAAAAATGGAAAAGAGAAGCTGGAAACTGAATCCTTGGTATCTCTTTCTCCTAGGATATCAGAAGCACTCTAATAAGGTAAGCAATATAGTTTCTCTCTTTTCTTTTTCTATATAAATATACATACATGTACCGCATGCCTAGTTATTGCCACACAAGTATGTAACATTCTCACTTAAGAATGTAAATTTATGTATAAACCTCTATATACCCAAATGCCTTCTCAGGTGTACCCAAAGATGCCCAAAAATGGGCAGTGGGATTCATCCATAGGAAGTATGTCTGCCTGCAGGAACTAGCGCCTTCATGCCATTTTAGAAGATGACCGGCTGAGTCTGGAGACATTATTAAGGATGATAATTCCCAGACCCAACCATTTCTGTGCCCCTAGATGTGAAACCAGAAAGTGCCGGAAACCAGTGGCTGTGTCCCCAGAGCTGGGCCAGAGGATTCGGGACTTTCCCCAGCAGGCCCTCCCGCTGCAGAGGGAGATGAAGATGTTTCTGGGTAAGAGAACCCCAGGCCTCCACAGAGCACAGGTGGCCATGAAGCCCGGGTTTAGGAGTGGACTCCACGCTCCACTGCTGAAAGGTGTGACTTTGGCAAGGTTTATTCGTTCCTGTGCCTTGATTTTCTTATTTGCAGATTTTTATAAAACCTGCCTATTAGGATACTGTAACGATGAAGAAAGAGAATAAAGGTGAATATTTCTGGTGAAAAAGTTAAACTGATTTTAAAATAATTCAACAAATCTGATCGGTGGTCATTAAGCAATATGAAAGATAACGATTAACAGTATATCATTCTTAATAAATTAAAAAATCCCACAGCAACATTTGTAATACGTGATAAGTTTTTGATGATGAGCATTGTTAATTAATAGCCAGCCACAGTATTTATCTTGACCCTGTGGTAGCTGGCCCGTCCCTCCCTCCTTCTCACTTTCCTTCTGTTAGTCTGGCTCTCAGAGTTGGACGGTCCTGCGGGGACTGTGCTCCATTTCCTTTTCCGGAACAGGGAGTGGTGGTAAGGGGCGGGAGAGGGTTTGGAATGAGAGTCAAGAATGGGATATGGCTCTCTGCCAACCACCTCCTCACTAATCGTGACAGAATGAATGATGACACCAATTTTTAAATGACTCATCCACAGTGATGTCACCCTAGAAGGACTTTTCCCATAAGTCCATTTCCTGCAAATATTTCCAGTGGCCTGGCAGTGAAGGAAATTTTACTCTAATCAAAGGCTGACCTTTGACTCTCCCCAAAATTATTTCCAAGTGGAATACTAAATAAATGAACCCATTTCTCTATTCATTAAGCCGATATTTCTTGAGCATTTACTATGTCCTGAGCTCTGTGGGTACAGAGGTGAGCAAGGCAGACATGGTCCCTGTTTGCTCAGGACTGGGGCAGTGGGGCTCCCAGCAGCAGCAGCATTGCCCAGGAACTTGTCACAAATACAGATGTTCAGCTTCACCCCCGAGCACCTGAATCTGAAACAGGTGTGTTTTAGCAAAAGCGCTCCAGATGATTCTGATGCTTGGAGCCCCTGGCCTGGAGGATTCCAGCTTCCATTCTTCTTGTTGTCCCTTCCCTCTTCTGGGCCTCAGTTTCCTCATCATTAAGTGTCTGATGGTTTTGTAAGACTAATAAAATCTCATCCTGGTTTATTTTCTTTACAGAAAAACTACACTTTGAGTTGGACTATGAGCCAGGTAAGCAGCCTATGTCAGGATAGGAGAGAATGAGAAGTCCTTGAAAAGGAGAGACAATTTTGCAGGATTCTATCTGAGCACTACAATAGTCATAATATACACCCATGCATACATACGCATATCATATATATTAAATATACACATATGTGCTTGTATAGAATACATGTGTGTATATATGTGTGGGTGTGTGTCACATTCTTTGTAAGGCTCTCAGGAGAAGCCTTACATCCTGATCTGCACATGTTGAATAGATAGAAAGATTAACACAGAATGGGATAAGGTCCATTTGGGAATGCTTTCTGGATAAAGGGGACTTTGATCTGGGTTTATAATCACATCTTTAGAACTGTGAAGAACCCCTGCTTCCTCTCAGATGTCATTTCACAGATGACAGAAGGAGGGTGGCCTATGGGTGGGAAAGAAATGAACAGAAGAGACCCCTTCAAGGCTGTCGTTTCTCAATCAACCAGCCTAAGAACCTGGGAGTCACGGAGTTGTTGGAGGGGGTTCTCTAACCCATGGATGGGCCTAAATTTATGGAAGCTTCTCAATTTATGAATACTAAAAGTAACAAAATGCAAAGCTCTGCAGCAGCTTTTGGTGTTAGAAAGTGATCCTCAGACTCTGACAATTTCAGAATTACTGAGGCAGAGTGAATAACCCAGGCGTGAGCCAGAGAGCCTGCCAGGAGGGAAGACTATAAATGAGTCACCAGTGCCCTGGGAGGAAAGCAGGGAGGAATCATACAGTTTGGACTGAAGGGGGAAATGTCTCTGCACTCCGGGATAGAGACGGGAGGAGGGGAGAATGTGGTGTATTGGCCCCAGGAGATCCGAGCTGGCACACACAGCTTTGGAAGCTAACCAATTTGCGATGAACAGAAGAACTTTCCCAAGGACCACATGGAACTAAACGAGAGCTTTCACATCTCTGAGGCAGGCTTTTCAGGCTTTACATGTGCACGAATCACCTGGGCATCTTGTTAGGATGCAGATTCTGAGAGTGTATTTCAAACAAGTTCCCAGGTGATGCCACACTGTTGGTCCATGTAGGCACTAGACCTGTTTTTGGTAATAATAACACTAACAGGTAGGGCCCAGGGGGAGTTTCTAGGCCTTCCTTGGAGGTGATAGCATGTCTGCTGACATCTGTCCCTTTTGGTTATCCCCACAGCTCACATTTCTCTAGACCCTCAGACTTCCCACCCCAAGCTCCTCTTGTCTGAGGACCGCCAGCGGGCTCAGTTCTCCTACAAATGGCAGAACTCGCCAGACAATCCCCAGCGTTTTGACCGGGCCACCTGTGTTCTGGCCCACACTGGCATCACAGGGGGGAGACACACATGGGTGGTGAGTATAGACCTGGCACACGGGGGCAGTTGCACCGTGGGCGTGGTGAGCGAGGATGTACAGCGGAAGGGAGAGCTTCGACTGCGGCCAGAGGAGGGCGTGTGGGCTGTGAGGCTGGCCTGGGGCTTCGTCTCGGCTTTGGGCTCCTTCCCCACACGGCTGACCCTGAAGGAGCAGCCCTGGCAGGTGCGGGTGTCTCTTGACTATGAGGTGGGCTGGGTGACCTTCACCAATGCTGCCACCCGAGAGCCCATCTACACCTTCACTGCCTCCTTCACTAGGAAGGTCATTCCCTTCTTTGGGCTCTGGGGCCGAGGGTCCAGTTTCTCCCTGAGCTCCTGAGAAGGAGCAGTTACCTACCCTCCTCTAAGTACAGGACTCAAATCAACCCAAGAACCATGTGGACTTGATCCCTGGCTGAGTCACCTGGACGACTTGGAATAGAAATGACTGCTTTAGAAGATGGGATGGGGCCGGTTGGTAAGGGATAGAGGAGAGGACACTCAATCTACTGATCAAGCCCTTTCTTCAATGCCCAGTGGATGGCCAGGGTACCTGGGTACTCAGGCTGCTGCCAGCTCTCCTCACCACCATCCTTGCTAGGCACAAAAGTAGCTGCATAGACAGAGCACTGGATTTGAAGTCAGAAGACCTGGGTTCTTGAAGAAGCCTTGTAACCAGTTGTATGACTTAAACAAGACATCTCACCTCTTTTCATCTTGTTTTCTTCCAATAATGTTAGAGTTGATGTAATCACATTCTCTAGAACCATTTATTTTGTGTTAACTATGAACCAAGCAATGTGGTAGCCACTGGTGACTTGAAAATATATATATTTTAAAAACCTGTTATGTATCTGAAAGAGCTCTTGGGAAGACAGAGAAACATAAAGAGGAAATTACAGCACAGTGTGGTGGGTGCTATGGGAGGTCCAACCACAGCATTATGGGAGCTCAGGGGAAGGGGCGTAGCCCAACCTGGAGGGAGAGGGTGAGTGGGGGATGGCTTTCTGAAAAGGGTGGTCTAAAGGATGTCTATGGTCAATAGGGAAAGAGGGGAAGAAGTATCTTAAGAAGAGGAAACAGCAGAGAACTGGCTGGATGAGCTGTGACCCATGGAGCACTGGGTCATCTCCATTGTCCTCATGGGCAGATGTGTGCCATCCCCAGCTGGCACCACTCACTGCCTCCTTCCTCCTGGTGGTGCTGCTTCTGGCTGAGATGAAGGTGCAGGCAGACATAAGGCATAGCCATAAATCATAACCCAAGAACCACACTCAGCCCCTGGGGAAATTGTCTTCCTGATCAGTTGATTACCATCTGAGGTCAAGAAATGAGATAGTGGAAGCAAATGGGTCACAAATAGCTCAGCTGTGGGCTCAGAAATTGCTAGGTAAAAGAATTCCAGAAGAAGGCCAGGGCATAAGTTGGATGACCTATGACCTTTAGCCTAAAGACTTGAGACTACCCTAGTTACGACTACAGTAGTGACATCTGAGAAATGGGATGGAAGAGTGACCATGTTTTATTTTCTACTTCTTTTCAATATTGTATTTCATTTTGCATAATCATGCCCTTCACTGACAGACTCTTCAACATCATCTCTGTTTACTCTGCTCAGATGTAAACTACAATGCTCTGTCATCTCCCTACTGGGTGTCCTGGGAGGAGGGGAGCCATCCAGGCTGCAGTCTCTAAGGCAGAAGGCACAGCGTGCTTAGGCCCAAGCTTAGAATTCAATTGAGAAGTTCTATTGTTCATCCTTAGCTCAGCAGGTAGAAAAGAGGGGGAGATCAGAAGCCAGGGATTAGAGATTGAATTGCTTTCCCTGGAAGTGTGCAGTATCTCATTAAAATGTTGTATATTCAAAAAAATGTAGACACACACAAGTGCCTATATAATGATAAAACATATCCAAAACACCCAAACCTGTGATTCCACTCAAAAGTAGATCCTATTTTTCTGTTTATTTTTATTGGCTTTAGCCATGTCTTTTGAAAGGACTATTATCCTCTAAAATGTATGTGTATGAAGATCCTGGCTTGCTGTTGGGGAGCTTTACACACCTTGTGTCACTTTATCTTGCTAACTAGCCAAGATCATGCAACCAGTTCATCCGTGTCTGACCCAGGAGCTCTTAACTGCTGTGCTGCGCTGCCTCATTCAGAGAGAGATGCCTGCATGGGTCCTGGTGATTATTTTAATGCTGGCTACACCCCCACAAGTGACTTGGATTCAGAAATACAATTTATATTTCTTCTTTTTAAATTATTTGATTTTTCTTTTAATAGTCATATGTCAGTGAAAACAATTTATATGTCTTACACTGAGAAATAAAACTGCTCATAAGTGAAAACGATCATGTTGGTCTGTCAGTACCTGCTTCTCCCTTAGGGTAATTTTACTTGAAGTTTACTTGCTTTCAGAGTACAGAGTCAGCACAAGGGAAGTGGATAGATCCTAAAACCTGGTAACTTCAAGATAAGGCAGCTTAATGAACCTCCTTGCTCTGCTGGCCGGAAGTGGGACTCTGGGTTCCCTCCCCAGGAAGTGCTCAAGTCTAGAGGCCCCAGAGTCCCAGCTGCCCTTTCCGATTCTGAAAGACTGTTGCACACTTGTAACATCCACAGTTTACATCTCATTTTTCACAGCTTACATGGTAGCAACCTTTTCTACTGCAAAGAAGTGAGACCCACTCAAGTTAGTTCAAATAATAGGTAAGTTTATTATAAGAGCAGAAATAAGGAAAATGGGATTTTCCAACATGAGCCAGTCCTCGTGAGAAGCTATGTCAGGGGTGAGTGAGTTGGTGGGGTCACCACTTGTTGTGTAGGAAGAACTAGAGATTCCAAAAATGTTGATAACAATAACACACATAGAACTCATTTTGGCCAAACACCATAATAAATATTTGTATATATCAACTCATTTAATCCTCACAACAACCCTGGGAGGTAGATGCTGTTATTAATATGCCCATCTTGTACATAACAGAACTGAGACATGTGGAGGCTGAGCAGCTGGTCTCAAATCAGCCGATAGTGAGTAGCAGAGCCAGCATTTGAATTCTTGTGGTTCGGCTCCTGAGTCTCTGCTCATGACCATTGGTATGTTGTATGCCCAGGACCTACCGGTAAGAAGTGGGCTCGAAGTTCAAAGAAACGTGAAGACTGGATCTTCCTGCAGCTCTCAGTAGCATGGGTTGTGGACACCTGTTCCAATACATCGTGGCTGCACATGCAGTTCTGATTCTCTCTGTGTCTGCTCTTCTTGCCAACTAATGACACATTCATCAAGGATCCCTTCTGAATCTCCAAGAGGACCTGATGGTTTCAGTTAATTACTATTGTCCCTCTTTGATAAGGTCTTCTTTGACAGGTGACCTCATAGACTTGTTTGGCCAATTATCTGGTGTTCAGACTCCCACCCCGGCCCGATCATCTGCAGTCACGTCAGAAGGGACCAAGGGGGGCCTGGAAGGCATCTTCAGTATAACTGACTTCTATCCTGTGGAGAGACCCTGGGGGCTGTCAGTCTCCTCCCACTCCTGGTACAAGTTCTCTTGGTGACATTAACTCCATCTGGGATGCAGGAATTGCTAGCTGTCACCTTCAGGGGTGTTCTTTCCTTGGCTAATGTCTTGCTCTTAGATTTGGGATCTTATGTTTCTCTGAGATCTGCAGCTTCACGCCAAATAACTATACCTATTTTCTGAACATCTACACTAGGCTCTTTCTCCTCCCCTCTCCTTCCAACCCCCAACTCTCTGCCCCAGTACTTCTTGTGCAAACGATCCAGACTGGCTTTCCTTAGACACCACTTCTCCCTTCATTCCTGACTCAGAAACCTCACTATGTCTTGGTGTCATCCATTTAGTCTGCTGACTTCTGGTCTTCCCCATTCCTGAACATTCCAGCCTAACCAGGTCGGTTTCCTCACACTCCTACAAAGGTGCTGTGGCTTTTTCCTACCTCTACGCTTTCATTCATGTGGTTACCATGACCTAGAATGTTCTCACCTTCCTCTCCCACTTGTCCAATCCCCACCTCCCCCACAAAACCTACTCTGACTTTTCCAGCCTCTCTGTGTCTTTCCTCTGAATTCCCAGAGCACTTAGCCCCTGTGATTCCTAATTCAGTGCAGTTACACACTCTCTTCTTATTCTGTGTGTGTTTAGTCATAGCTCCACAGCTAAATTATAAACTTCTGGATGGGGAAGTGGAATTTATTTGAATTTTTTTTATCATTCCATACTTCATTTCAAAAGGGGAAGTGGCTTTTTAAAAAAAAAGATGAAATGAAAAAGGATGAGTTCATGTCCTTTGTAGGGACATCGATGAAGCTGTAAACCATCATTCTCAGCCAGCTATCGCAAGGACAGAAAACCAAACACCGCATGTTCTCACTCACTGATGGGAATTGAACAATGAGAACACTTGGACACACACAGGGTGGGGAACATCACACACCGGGGCCTGTCGTGGGGTAGGGGGAGGGGGGAGGGATAGCATTAGGAGAAATACCTAATGTAAATGACAAGTTAATGGGTGCAGCACACCAACATGACACATGTACACATATGTAACAAACATGCATGTTGTGCACATGTACTCTAGAACTTAAAGTATAATAAAAAATAAAAAGAAAGCCAGAATACACCAAAAAAAAAAAAAAAGATGAAATGAACATACCTGAATGTTTACGTTTTAGACACTTTAGCAGACACCCAGCATGTATTTAATTCTGACAGCAATCCCAGGTCACAGATACCATTACCCTTATTTTAGAGGGGTGAGTACAGAGGTTCAGAGAGGCTAAGTAATTTGCCCAAGGTTACAGAGGCTTTAGGTGTCAGGACCCAGACCTAAACTCAAGTCTGACTCTGTAGCTTTCACTCTTTGCACCACCACGTGGCTTGTTTTATTCTTGTGGCCATGTTTTATTCCTTATACCTCTCAGTATGGTATTGACTACTTTGGCAAGGGCTCAATAAATACTGAGCAAAAGGTAATTGATGGCTCCTTTTAATCAGAGGATTGAGAAGAGCCTTTATGCTTTCTTATTAATTCATTTATACATACATTTAAAATGTTACTGGACACCAATTATGAGCCAGACTCTGTTCTAGACATGAGGACACAGAGTATGATGCCTGCTCACCCAAAGAAGTGAGGCTTATACAAAAATGACTAATATACAATTGTATTCATTATCCATTACTCCATAAAAATTACCACAAATTTACTGCCTTAAAACAACACACGGCCAGGGGCAGTGGCTCACGCCTGTAATCCCAGCATTTTGGGAAGCCAAGGTGGGTGGATCACCTGAGGTCAGTAATTCAAGGCCAGCCTGGCCAACACGGTGAAACCCCATCTCTACCCAAAACACAAAAGATTAGCTGGGTGTGGTGGCAGGCGCCTATAATCCCAGCTGCTAGGGAGGCTGAGATAGAAGAATTGCTTGAACCTGGGAGACATAGGTTGCAGTGAGCCAACATCGTGCCACTGCACTTCAGCCTGGGCAACAGAGTGAGACTCCATCTCAATAAACAAAAACCAAAAAAACAAAAACACACACACACATTTATTGTCTCACCATTTCTGTGGGTGAGAAATTTTGGCACAGCTTCACTGGGTCCTCAGCTTAGACTATAATCAAGGTGTTGGCTGGACTGGGTTCTCATCCGGCTCAGCTGGAGAAGAATCTGCTTCCAGGCTCACTCAGGTTGTTGGCAGAATTCAGGTTCTTGCAGCCACAAGACTGAGGGCCTCTGCTTGTTGTTGGCTGGAGGCTGGAGACTGCTCTTGGCTCCTAGGAGGGGCTCTAAATGGATAGGCCAGCAAGGAGGAGTTCTATACAATGCAACACAGTTGCCGGAGTGACACCCTATCACCTTTGCCTTATTCTATTGATTTGAAGTGGGTCACAGATCCCACTTACACTCAAGGGGAGGGGACCGAACAAGGGCATTCATTCTAAGAGGTGAGGATCACGAAGGGAAGCTGTCTTTGAGTCTGTCTTCCACAACAATAATAAATAAGTGCCAGGTGATTGGTGCAGACAACAAGTATTGCAGGAGCTCAGCTGGGCTTCATATGTGAGGTGGCGTCACTGCTGATGAGCTCGGGCCATTCAGAGGCCTGGAGGATCCTATTTTAATGAGATTATGAGAGATGGGCACTACTGTCAGTTCACAGGCAAAATGGAGATTTCACAAATAGTCCTGGAGACCATGGGCCCCGACCTCCACAGTGGCAGCCCCAAGCATGAGCCTGTCCTAGAAGGGGGCTGACCATTGTCCAAGAGTCAGAGGGTCAGGCATCAGGTGATGATGGTGGGCATGAAGAAATGGGGACATGTTCAGGAGCTGGCAAGCCCGAAGATGCACTGGGTAGATCTAATGGGGGCCTGGACAGGTTGGAGGAAGGAGAGAGAGGAGGCTGAGGTGAGCCTGAAGTGAGGTGTCCCAGGGATGAACAGGTCAGAGCTTCTGAGGACGGCTGAAGAAGCAATTCACTGACTCTTTTCTCCAACTGGGGATAAATTATCTCTAATTTCTGTGGAGCACTCCTAGAAACAAAGAAATCCTTCATAGATTAATATGTATTCACGTATTCCACTGACTCTTCCATTGGCCATGTAGCATGCAGACACAAAAGCTAATGGAGCAGTGGGTCTCCTTGACCGTGACGAAGACCCTGTGCATGTCTGTGATGTGTGGGTTTATATATACGTGTGGGAAAGAAGAAGGGACAGCTCATACCTGTTCAGTAAGTCACCAGCATTCTAGAAGAGAGAAAAAGCGAGAATCATAATTGGTTCTCAGGTTCCTATCACCTTCAAATTCCTTTCCCAATTCACTCTTGGAGGCCACTCTGGGGTGCCACCTTGAGAACTGGGGGAATATAGCAACACCCCTCTTCTGTGCCCATTCTGCTGCAGCAGCACTCTGTAGCTTGGAACAAGCCATGTCTACCACAACTCACCACATATCACACTGGCCCCTCCCTCTTACACCTCCCAGAAGGGTGATGCAGATGGGCTGCCTACTATTGGGGAGAAACCCAGCCCTTGGGGGAAGCCTCAGGGTATGTACCTTCAGTGTGTTGGTGTCTAATTCCTTGGCTGTCCTCTCCAGATCAGTGACCAGGCTGCTGAGCTGTGTTACTGCCCTGGAGATGTCAAGGATTCTGGCCACTTCTGCTGGCATGTGCTCCAGCTGGCCCAGCCACTGCTGAGGGAGGGCATCCAGCTGTTCCCTGGTTTGGTGCTGGCTCTCCAACCCAGCCTCCAGCCTGTGGTTCCCATGGTCTACCTGAAACTACAGGAAAGGGACTCCCTAAGACTCAGTGTCAGGTGGCTCCCTCCTGGCTATTTACAGTCTCTGAATGTCTGAGCAGGAAAGGGGATTCCTCAATCCTCTTCCCCTCATGGTATTGCCTTTGTGTGTCACAGGTATTGCAGAAGCAGCTGTGATTCTCATAAAGGCAGGGACACCTCCCCTTTCCACCTCACTCTCTGAATATCTACAGATGCCACGTGACCAAGAGGAATAGAAAGGTAGACTGTCAGAGACAGAAACGGAGGTTTATTGCTTGTGTAGTAATTTTCAATTGACGAGACACTGGTCTCCTTTGATCCTTACTGTGAGCCAGGACTGGTTCTCATTTAACATATAAGTCGCATAAAGATCAGAGGGCTTAACTTGTGTAGGTCACTCAGCCAGCAAACCTTGACACCAAGGCCAACACCCAGGTTTTCAGCCTCCACGACTATCTGCCCACACCAGGCTTTTCCAGGGACAGACAGATGTCCAGAACAGTTAAGTAAGGGCCCCTGAGAATATTCCGGGGAGTTCTTCCCGGGAACCCGAAAGACCCACCTGCAGAGCCTGCAGTTTCTTTTCCTCCTGAACCTTGAGTCGCTGAAGTTCCGCAATGTCCTTTCTGAGCTTCCTGCTCCGGCGGTTGAGTCGTTCCTAAAGAGACAGACACACCCGCTTGTCAGACTGGGAGTGAGGGGGGCACCCACTGGGAGGAGTCAGTGGAACACAGTAGGGGGCCTGATCTCAGGATGAAACTAATGTAAAATTCTGCCTACAAAGAAACGTTTTTAGAGTGTCATGGTTGGAGTAGGGAACTTGAGAGGTTATTTATTGGATAATGATGGGGGGATATAGTAATGGGTAATTTTTTTACAGTCTTAGAACTACAGAAAAATAAAATAACAGATAGCAATAGAACAATTCCTACTTGACTTCAGGGTGCTTTCTCTCAACATATAAAAGTTATATGACAGTCTTCTAGCACTCTTTACTATTTTACATTAACAAGTGAAGCCAGTCTGGAGAGAATTGCCTTAAAGAGGAGATGTCAAACCTCTGCTACCACTGCTCCCTGGTCCTCACTAGGATGAGTGACAAGATAGAGCCCCTTACTAGGTGCAAACCCATAGCCCAGGCAGGCAGTGCCTTCTCTCTCAATCTTAAATCAGTATCTGGATGGGTCACTGTGTCCTTGAAGCTATGGAGATAATGAATGATTTGAGTTTCTAAAAAAGTTTTGCTTTCAGGTTTTTGATGACCTAAAAGAGAAGCAAAAATAACAACAAATGCTATAAACGGCTGCCCATGGTTCGGGGGGCGGTTGGAGGGTGGATGATAAAATGGAAAACAAAACGAGAAGAGATTTGTGAACAAAAGATCAGGATGCGCTATTACCTGAAAAGTGTGTGTTTCACTAAATATTTCCCACTTCAGATTTTTAAAAAAATCTTTTTTGAGGAGATTTTGGAGATGTGCAGGTAGAAGTCAGGGGATGGTGAACACAACTGAAATTTCTTTCTGGCCTGAGACTTTGCTGGTGAAATCAAGGTCAAAGGACCGTGTGTGTGAGGGGTCAGCAAGGGCATTTGGCAAACAGAAAGCTGCAATAAGCAGAGAAGGCAGTGATGTCACCACGAAGTTACTAAAAATGTGTCATGTCACTGGGTGTTACCCGAAGGCATTTCCCAGCAGAGACAAAATAAAAAAGTCATAGGAGTGGGAGGTAATAAATGGGCACCACGGATGTCGCTCATGAGTCTCGCTGAAGAAGGTGACAGGCTGGGTTGGTGTGGAATTGTTTGTGTGACCACAAGAGTTCAGGTCCTGAAAAGCACAAATATCCTTCACGCCTTGCATCTACTCACTTTCTGCCCTCACAGTCAAGTTGTTTGGTGTTGCTATCTTCACCTCCTCACTGTCGTCATTCCTCAGCCAGCCGCCTTGTTTCTCACCACTCCTTTGAAGCATCTCTCTCCAGGGTCACCTGCGATTTCCAGCCATGAAATCCGCAGGTGCCTTTCTGCACCTCCTCTCCACCCCATCCTTCCTAGATCTGTGCTTTTTGCCACTGCTTCTTTGCCTCTTCATTTTTCCTGTAAAAAGAAGCCTTGAAGTTGGCTCTTCAACCCTTTTCTATCTCAAACTACGTCCTTAGCTTTCCTTTCTGAAGGCTTCAGATCTTAGAATTCCAAAACCAAATATTTCTTCCTAGCAGTCCATCTCATGCTTCCAAGTGAGAGCTAAGTACTGCCTACTGCCCTACTGGCAGCTCAGAATCAATATGGTAGACTCAAGCATGCTGCCCAGTTCCCCACCCTCTTCTGCAGTCCACTCCTCTTGACCTTAGTGTTTCTGACATTGGGACTGCCATTCTGCCTGCCATTCAGCTTGAAATCTGTCATATTTCACCTTTGTTGATGTTACTCCTCCTTCAAAATGGCTTCTCGGCAACAAAGATAAGCCCAAACTCCTTCACCCAGCATCCAAGGTGCCCCAGGACCCAGCCCCAGTTGACATTGTCCGGGATTCTCTCTCTGCTTGCTCTCAACTCTCTTCACCAGCCCACAACATTGCTTTCTGCTTCCTGAACACACCGGTGCAGCCACACCTCCTCATGGCTATCTTTTACTTCCCTCTGTCAGGAATGCTTTATTTTTCTGCCTGCCAAACTCAGGCCTATTAAGGTCCAGTTCGAAAAGCCACAGTCCTATCATCTGGCAGTTTAAAATTTAATAAAGCCGACTACAGACACTGTGTAAATGGCAAAGATAACAGCAATAAAGATAAAGGCATAGAACAACTGAAGATGATACAGACATATTGTTTATAATATTCAAAATGAGTAAGGTAAAGTCCTCTGTTTCTAAAAAATACTTTTTCACCAATTTTTGCATTAAAATATTTAACGGGTGCATATCATATAAATAAGACACTCATTAGCATTGAAACGCCAAATTCTGTACACTTTCACCTAGCAAAATATTCCTTAGAGAAAAAAAGACAAGTTGAAATCTAGAAAATAGTCAAAGACATGTTTTGTCTAAATGAATATTTTAAAATTCTGTCAGACATTCAGATTAAATCATATTAAATTTTTAAAATCTGACAAAAAAGGGCATTAAATTTGTTCTAAAACAACTTGCTAACACAACGTACAAAAGAAAAGTGGTTAACAGACAAGAAGTACCTATCCCTGACACTTAAAAAAAAAAGAAAGGAAAAAAGAAAAATTAACAGCTTTCAAAATGCGTGCTCCTTACAGAACTGTGTCCAAAAATATGGATTAAAAACAACATCACTCACATGATTATGACCTAGAAAATGTCAGAAAATTTTTAAAAAATATATGAGTAAACACATGAGCTCAGCAAAGAACCTCATTTGAATCTACAAGTAAAGATTGTCAAAAAGATAACGTTATAAAATACATAGCTATCCTCAATAAGAGTCAGGGCACATGAGGTTTAAGTAAAGACAATTTAATATCTGATTCAGATACACAGTGGAAAACTGTTAGTGATATATCTGGGTACTAGTTGAGAAGACTAACTAAACCTCCAAAAGTCATGATTCTTAAAGTAATCAACAAATTTAATGCAATAATCATTAAAATCTTACAGAATGCTCTATAAAATTTAGAAACATTGTAAAAAAGCACTCACCTTAAATGACAGCAAAAATATCAGATAATAAAAATTATTAAATGGCAAAAATGCTGTTAGATTTAAAAGTAAACCATAAAGTAACATGTATCAAAACCATAATAATAACAGGAAGAATAATCAATGGACTAGAGTAAAAAAAGCAGCCCATCAGAAGAACATAATTTATGTCAAGCGAGAAACAACACATAAATGTGGAAAAGATTCACTATCATATAAATATTTTGGGAATGACTGGATACCAGAATAAAGAAAAATTAACCTGGAGTCATCCTTCACACAACATACTACATGAAATTCCAAGTAAGCCAGGAATTAATAAATCTTTAAAAATAAAACAGAGCAGCACACTCTTATCAAACAAATTTCTGTGTATTTAAGACATGGAGATTATATTATGAAAAAGAATAGAGCCAATTTAAATACAAATTTCTAAAATTTTGCCCAAAAATATAATTAAGAAGACATAACAGAATAAAAAATGTAGGTTAAACACAATTAATGGAGCTCATGATCCAAAAGATAAACTACTTCGATGCAGTCATGTAGAATGTATGCCCTGATTCTAGGGGAAAATGCAGACTGCTAGTCTTCATGGATAAAAGCCTCACCACTACCAGCATTCATAATCAAGCAAAGTCAAACAATGTACATCACTGTCACACACTTACTAAACCAGCAAAATACATTAAAGTGATTGACACTGGCATTGGTTGGTCAGTGAGGAAACAGGTATACAAATAAGAATTTGTAGATTTTATAAATGTTTCAGTCTTTTTAGAGACAGTCAGGGATTATACGATTATTTTAAAAGAACATAATTTACAATACTTAATCTACAAAGTTTAATTCAAATAAATAGAGACATGGTGAAAAAAATCAGTAAAAAATCCTCCTTAATTTTAAAAGTATGCTATCAATATCAATGAGTACACTTCTTTGACACTCAATCACTTCTTCAGAAATACACTCAACTCCCTTACCCTCTCTCTCTGTATTGCTTTTCAGACAACTCCTTATCCATGGTAAAATGTGCCCTCACCTTCTTGTTTGCCATCTGTCCTCAAGCAGCCTCCTGAAACATGTTAAACATTTCAGACCTCAAATTGGTGCTACATACTGTCTGCCAACCCTACATAGTTTCTCTTGTAAGCACTATCCCACACTGCATCACACCATCTTCTTTCTTTTCAAACCTTTCACATCCATCCTGATCCCACCCATACTGCTGATGTTCCTTCCTCACATATTATTGAGAAAATAAAAACCAAAACAAAACCTACATTTCCAAAACTGCAAAACTACGTATGCTTGCAGACACCTTCTCTTGTTTGCTGTTATTACTATGGAAGAAGTGTGCCTCCTCACAAGCCAGCTCTCATGCCTCTGCCACCATCTTACCGAAGTGTTACCATCGTTCAATGCAATCTATTGTCATCTCTTAAAATACCCTTCTCTCTTAGCAACTGGGACACCATTCCCCTTGTTTTTCTCCTGCCTTTCTGACAACTCATCCTGTCTCCTTTGCTGGGTCCTCCTCTGCCTACATCTAAATGACAGCCTTTCCCAGAAACTTGCCCCAAAACTTCTTTTCTGTCTAGTCTCTTTTGAGGCTATTACATCAGTTTCCTTGGTTGTTTGTTTCTTTGCTTGAGACAGGGTCTTGCTCTGTCGTCCTGGCTGCAGTGCAGTGGTAAAATCACAGCTCACTGCAGCCTCACTCTCTTGGGCTCAAGCAATCTTCCCACCTCAACTTTCCAAGTAGCTGGGACTACAGACGTGAGCCACTGCACCCAGCCCCCAATTGTCACATTCTTTTTTTTAAATCCTGTTAATTTCACTTTGTTGTTGTTGTTCTAGAGATAGTGTCTCACTGCGTTGCCTAAGTGCGCTGGTCTTGAACTCCTGGGCTCAAGCGATCCTCCCACTTTGGCTTCCCAAAGTGCTGGGATTACAGGTGTGAGCCACCGTGCCCACTTTCCTTGGATTTAAATATTGTCTTTGTCCTGATGGATCTTTGTTCTAGGTTCTAGGAATATGACTCTGGAGATCTAAATTTGTGATCCAGCTGCATATGTAAGATCCTATTTTGATGTATCTCAACTTGGACTCAACTTGTCTTGAATGAAACTCTTGGCGTTGCATTCAAACCTGTTCTACCAAGTTCTTATCTTTTACATCATCCATTCAGTTTCTCAAGCCAAAAACTCATGAAGTCATCTTTGACCTTCCTCTTTCCTTCAACCCATATATATATGTGTGTGTGTGTGTGTGTGTGTGTGTGTGTGTATATGCTATCCTTCCCCTACCCCCCTATGCCCTGACAGCCTGACAGGCCCTGGTGTGTGATGTTTCCCTCCCTGTGTCCATGTGTTCTCATTGTTCAGCTCCCACATACGAGTGGTTTTCTGTTCTTGTGTTAGTTTGCTGAGAATGATGGTTTCCAGCTTCATCCATGTCCCTGCAAAGGACACGAACTCATCTGTTTTTATGGCTGCATAGTATTCCGTGGTGTATATGTACCATATTTTCATTATCCAGTGTATCATTGATGGGCATTTGGGTTGGTTCCAAGTCTTTGCTATTGTGAACTGTGCCGCAATAAACATACGTGTGCATGTGTTTTTGTAGTAGAATATTTTATAATCCTTTGGGTATATACCCAGTAATGGGATTGCTGGGTCAAATGGTATTTCTGGTTCTAGGTCCTTGAAGAATCGCCACACTGTCTTCCACAATGGTTGAACTAACTTACACTCCCACCAACAGTACAGTGTGTAAAAGCGTTCCTATTTCTCCTCTTCGTCTCCAGAATTTGTTTCCTGACTTTTTAATGATCGCCATTCTAACTGGCGTGAAATTGTATCTTATTGTGGTTTTGATGTACATTTCTGTAATGACCAGTGGTGATGAGCTTTTTTTCATATGTTTGTTGGCCACATAAATGTCTTCTTTTGAGAAGTATCTGTTCATATCCTTCATCCACTTTCTGATGGGGTTGTTTTTTTCTTACAAAGAATCCATTTCTAATCTATCAGTAAGTCCTGTTGATTCAAACTCTAATGATAAATTCTTCACATATAACAAGACTTATCAGGTGTGGGCATCTGCATGCACTCCCTACCCCCCGTCTTTGCACAGGTTGATTTCTCTTCTGCCAGCCCTCAGCTTCAAGATCACTTCCTCTATGAGGCCCTCACTGACCAAATGGACCTGGGCCACCAATTACTGTTCATTCCAGACCCTTGTTTATTTTCTTCCTAACTAATAAAAAGTTACAGTTATTTTGGGAGGCTGAGGCAGATGGATGACAAGGCCAGTAGTTCAAGACCACCCCGGCCAAGATGGGAAACCCCATTTCTACTAAAAATACAAAAATTAGTTGGGCATGGTGGTGGGCACCTGTAATCCCAGCTAGTCAGGAGGCTGAGGCAGAGAATTGCTTGAACCCAGAAGGTGGAGGTTGCAGTGAGCAAAGATCACGCCACTGCACTCCAACCTGGGTGACACAGTGAGACTCTGTCTCAAAAAAAAAAAAAAAAAGTTTACAGTTCTTTGATTACTTGTTTGTGTCTCCCTTACTAAACTGCAAACTCCTGGCAGAAGGAATGGCATCTGTTTTCACTGATTTCTAACATATACTGCAGTTTCTCACACACAGCAGGAACTTTTAAGTTTTTACTTAATGAACAAGTGTCATTGTTATTTATTTGTTTTAGGTTTCTTGTCATTATTTAAAGACAGATTTGAAGCAAGAATTACGAATCATCTTTGTACTTCCTACAATGCCTAGCATGACATCTAACACAAAGTACAGAACTGAATAAATCACTTATTGAGGAAATAAATTTCTCCATCTTATGCTGCTTCATCGGCAGGTGAGAAATCCCTCCCCACTCTCCTGTGGACACTGCACCTAGAGGGAATGATATTACAACCAAGTAGAACTTTGCCTCTGGCTTTTTGAATTATTTCTCTACCTTTCCATAGTTACTTTAAATCTGGACTCCCCACTTTCTCATTCTGCATCATAACATGTTCTCCGAAAGTCAAGTGTCTCAAAGCTACCTTAGCTTTGGAAATTCAGCCTTCACTATTGGATAGAAGGATGCCATGTGAAAATATTGTCAGTTGTCCAGTCAAATACTAACTGGATTGGGGTCAGGGGAAAGGTTGATAAAAATAATTCTAAAGCGAATTGACAAAATAAAGATATACAAACATCTGCACAAATTCTGAAAAATAAGAGTATTGTGAGGATTCTATCAAAATACCTGACATTGAAATATATGGTAAAGATAAAATCTCTAAAATACCTTGGCTTATAGGCAAGCATAGACAGAATAGAACAGAACAGAGCATCAAGGAAATATGCAAGAAAATACACATATATGGTATATTATGACATTGGCATTCAAATCAATGGGGAAACTCTATGAATCATTCAATAAATAGTGATAGGACAAATGGATTATAACTTGGAAAAACTAAAGTTAGATTTCTATCTTATGCTTTCACCAAAATATATCTTGGATATTCTAGGTTCTCCTATATATCTGTTGAAGGATATTCATTAGAAAATTCTGTGTAATCCTAAAACAAAACAATAGCTTGAAAATAATCCAATGTCTACCAATTTATGGTACATTCATAGAATTCAATACCACACAGTTGTTGAAAATAATTCAGAAGATCTATACATGCTGATGAGAAAATGTTCAAGCCATACTTTTAGATAATAAAAATGAGTTACAGAAAAAAAATACAGAGAGAATCCTTTGAAAGAGAGAGAGAGAGCGCACGCGTGTGTGTGTATAAGAGTGCATTCATAAACACATTTTTTGGAAGGATGTACAAAAATCGAACAACGGTTACCTCTGAGGACTATAAATGGAGGGAGAAAGGAAGACAAGTTTTTAGTCTTGACTTTATACCTTTCAGTGCTTTCTGAATGTGTTACCTACAGCAGGTAACTTTTATGATAGAAATTTAACAGAATAAGACAAAACAATTGCCATAGCAAAGAAAGGAAAAGGGAAGAAAGACAAATGCAGAAGGAAGAGAAAGAGAAAAAAATATGTACTAACTTTCAGGTTTTAATATATTTGCAGGATAATTACTAGTTTATATAAAACCTGATTACATTTCTAGCCAAGTTTCTAGTACTATCAACCAGGAATTCACACAGTCTTAGTCCTGAAAGGGTTTTGCATTAGTTAGTGCAATTGCTCCATTCTACAGATGAGCAGACTGGGACTCTGACATCACAGTGACAGTATCATCTTTTAGACAGACTCACATTAATGCACTGAAACGTCAGCCTCAAAATATACACAGAAGCAAAGACAAGGGTCCAAAACAGGATGAAGCAGAAGAAACAAAGAGAGGTGTCCGTTGTTGAGCTACTCTGAGGTGCCAGGCATGATGAACATGTAGGATGCAGTACTTCAGGGAGGTGGGGCAGGGCCTGGCTGCAGTGACCCAGGCTTACCTTGTAGTGGCTGAGGGCATTTTCTATGGTCAGTTCATGATGAGACACGTGTTCAGGGGACACCAGGCATTCCACACATAGAAGAAGTCTGCTCTCCTCACAGAATCTGCATACCCTCTTCTGGTGGTTGGGGCAGATATAGCCTGTCCCCAGCACCTCCTCAGAACAGGGCTTCCGGCAGAGGGGGCAGCAGAAGACCCCAGAGGCTGAGGCCTTCTCCACGTGCTGTGTCAGGCACACTCGACAGAAGAGATGTCCGCAGTTGGTGCTCACGGCCCCCTTCAGGCTCTCCTGGCAGATGGGGCAGACACCCTCCTCCTGGTTGTCCTTATGCAAAGGTATCATGGCCTTATTCCTACCCTGTCAGCCTCCTGTCTACAGGGCCTCCTTCTTCACTGGTCTTCGGAAGGCCTGTCACCCTCAACAGTCCCAGATAAGAAGGCCCAGCCGGAAGGAGGCAGCCCTGTAGCAGCCTGGAGGACAGGACACAGCCTCCAAGTTCAGGCAATTGCCCGCTCTCCATCAAGGGTGCCGTGACATAGACCACACAAACCACAATTCTGCACGAGTTTCAGAAATAGCTCATCAGCTTTGACATGGACCCTGCGGTTTCCTTGTATTTATTAAACTTGAAATTATTTTTCATACACCTAGAGGAAGCAAGCGATTCAATAACCAATTCTGTTTTCCTCTTGAGAGCTTTCAATGAATATTTTCACAGGCCCAAATTAAAAGGGCAAGGTATCACTATCATGGCCAAAAGCCAGACCACGATAAATTTACAATGCGAGTCTCCGCTGATTTGCCATCAGTAGAGAGAGTTTGGCGTGAGCTTGGACTGTTTTCTCCTACACTGTCACACCAGGTGGCTCACTGCTGCCCATTATTAACACCAATCATTACAGCAGCATCTCCATCAGCTGGTCATTCTCCCAACCAGCATCCCTCCCAGGGTCATATAGATTCCACACTGAAAGAATGAGAAAGAAAACAGGACACAGAACAGATCAGAGACTTATATAATGTTTGAAGCCACTTTGTTCCTTCCTGTCAAATCACCACCAAAGATGACCCAAAGAAGGAAGTCCCCCGCCACTTGCCACTTCCCTTAGATACTGGGGATTCACTCTCATTCCCTCATGCCGCACCTCTTGCCTAGACCCACTCCTGAAAAGCTTTCTTAGTATCCTACCTCAATTTCTCCTGCTACAATTTCAGATCATTTTCTCTGGCTGCAGACCTGGAGAGATGGCCAGCAGGTGAGTGGTTCTTAAATCGTGCCAGTCATACGTGTTCACATGTCAGTAAATCTCAGGGCGGGGGGTGGAAAGACATGCTTTCCTAGAAACACTGAATTACCAGGAAAATTACCTAGGGTAGCTGGAAGGTGAGATGGACTTTGACTGGTACAGGGCGTGGCTTGTTTGCTCACAGGGAGGAGGAAGGTCTTGGGCCTTTGACGTCGATATGACAGGAACTGAGACTCAACTAAGAATGGACATCCTAGAACCCTAGTTATGGAACCCCAGGATCCAGGTGTCACAGAACAATGGCACCCACTCAAGATGCTGGAACATCAACTGCCCACCCCATTGTCTAAGTTCCCTCCAGTCAGGCTAGTCTTGGCATTGAGTTTGAGGGAGCCCCCAAGGGGTGCCACTAACAAGGGCTGTCACTTGAAACTTTTAAGGGTTCAAGATGCTTGTGGAAAACCTCATTTCAGAGCCTCCTCCCTCAATCCCACTTTGCCACTGTTTGCTGTGGGTTGTGTGATATATATATATATAAAATTAGTCTTGGCACAGAGCTCCTAAAACCCTTGAACAGGTGATCCTTAACTTATGATGGGGTTACATCCCAATGAATTCACTGAAGTCAGAAATATTGCAAGGTGAAAGTGTACTCAATACCCCCATCATTGTAAAGTCAAAAATTTTAAGTTGAATCATCCTAATTCCATATGCACCTCAACTTACCACACAGTTATGTTCCAATGAATGTATCTTTTATTATTCATAATAAGTCCTTTTCAACAATACCCGAGTTTATGCTAATGAGGACTCTTGGAGGAAGAATGGGGGCTGGTTGGCAGAACAACCATGTGATTAGAGGGTGGGAACTTTCTTTCTTTTTTTTTTTGAGACAGAGTTTCACTCTTATTGCCCAAGCTGGAGTGCAATGGCACTATCTCAGCTCACCGAAACCTCTGCCTCCCAGGTTCAAGCAATTCTCCTGCCTCAGCCTCCCAAGTAGCTGGGATTACAGGTGCACACCACTATGCCCAGCTAATATTTTGTATTTTTAGTAAAGACGGAGTTTCTCCATGTTGGCCGGGCTGGTCTCGAACTCCTGACCTCAGGTGATCTGCCTGCCTCGCCCTCCCAAAATGCTGGGATTACAGGCATGAGCCACCACACCTGGCCAGCTGGAACTTTCAGTCTCACCTCTGACCTGTGGGGAGGGGAGAGGAGCCCGGGGCTGAGTTAATCACCAACAGCCAGTAATTTGATCAATCATACCTACATAATGGAACCTCTGTAAGACCCTAAACAAAGAGGTTTGGAGAGATTCCAGGTTGGTGAGCGCATCCACACGCTGGGAGGGTGGCACATCCCACACTCCACCCAGGACAGAAGCTCCTGTGCTGAGGATCCTCCCAGACTTTGACCTTCATCCGGCTGTGAAATCACCATGATCCTGGTGATTTCAAAGACTATGTACATGATCATTTAACACCAAGGCCTTTCGGTTCCTTGTCCTACTCACATCCAATGACCTTTGCTTTTGCCACCCACCCTAGTGGCCACTCTCTTGACCTTGTCAGGATTCAGATTTCATCACCTGAAATGACAAATCGAGGCATTGTACTCACTTATAGTTCTCTTCCTAAGCCATTTCCAGCAACGTCTGTTTTTTAACCTTCAATCCTTGACCCCTCCACAATCTACGTTCCTGTCATACCTCATGAAATAATATAAGAAACAAAAATGTGGACAGATTAAGTAACCTGCCCAAGGCCACAGTGGTGTAAACATAGAGCTAGGCTTCAGATCTGGGTGTCTCTCATCCCAGCCCATGGGCTTCATTACCATAAAATGTCATCTCTCTATATATACCTTTTCTTGCTCTTAGAAAGAATTCAGTAAAAGTTTGATAAATGGATGGGTTAGTGGACAGATGGACAGATAGATTGATAATTAGATGTATGGATAGACAGATGAAGAAATAGCACTTTGTACCAACTTATAATACTGATCATATAGTAACTTCTACTCGTTACTTAGGTACTTTTCTTGATTTTCCTACTGGCTTATTGAGCAACTTGAACGCAGAAATCCACTGTATTTAATTAGCAGTAGTAGCTTGAGAATGTTTCAAATGTAGAAACCATAAAAGGAAAGAAAGATAAATTCAGCCACATTAAAAAAGACTTGCACAGGGGAAAAAAACCGTAAGTGCAATGTCAAGAGACAAATGACCAAATACAAATGAAAGAAGAAAAATATTTACAACTACCATCAAAATCAGAGGGCTAATTACCCTTTACATAGAGCACTTACAAATAAGAATTTATCAACTACCAATAAGAAAATTGGGCAGAGGTATCTCAGCAGACATTTCATAGAAAAAGAAATACCAAATGTCTCTAAAGTATATTAAAAGATACTCAGTCTCACTCTCATGAAGAAAAGACAAATTAAAATAACACTGGCATACTATTTTTCCCTATCAGATTGACAGAAATCCAAACGTTTGGTAACACAGTGTTGGTAAGTGTGTGAGGAAATAGGCACTCCCATATACTGCTGATGGGAATGCCAATTAGTACTCCTCCTTTAGAGGAGTAGGGATTTGAGAATTTCCTCCAAGATTACAAGTGTACATTTTCTTTGAGCCAGCAATTCTGATGTTAGAAATTTTACATATATACTCATGCATATGTGAAATGATATATGCGTATACACATTGCATCAATGTTTTAGAAACATTTGCTTCAAATTTTAGAAACAAACCAAATGTTCGTCAATGGAAGTTAAGTTAAATAAACTAGCTACATTCATACAATAGAACACTGTGCAGCCATTCGTAGGGGATGGGGTGAGGAAGGGAACTTTTGCTATTGGAATAATCTCCAACATAAATTGATACATTAAAAAAAAAAAAGCTTGGCCAGGCATGGTGGCTCATGCCTGTAATCCCAACACTTTGGGAGGCCGAGGCGGGTGGATCATGAGATCAGGAGATCGAGACCATCCTGGCTAACACGGTGAAACCCCGTCTGCACTAAAAATACAGAAATTAGCTGGGTGTGGTGGTGGGCACCTGTAGTCCCAGCTACTCAGGAGGCTGAAGCAGGAGAATGGCATGAACCCGGGAGGCGGAGCTTGCAGTGAGCAGAGATCGTGCCACTGCACCCCAGCCTGGGCGACAGAGCCAGATTCTGTCTAAAAAAAAAAAAGAGCTTGATGGTGCCCATCTCATATCAGCCAGGAACAAAGCAACCCCTTGTTTATCCCAGCTTGGCTTCTGGTCTATGCCCATGCCTGGTTTATGCTTTGGACACATAGATTACTGATTTTAAAAAACAAAAATAAATTTAAAATAAGGTACAGAATAGTGTGTATATATGCCATTATTTGCACAGATTGGGGAAGAACATTCTTATTTGCTTTTTATGCAAAGAACATCTCTGGAAGAATACATCAATTAACTAGTAAAGGTTGTTTCTGGAGAGAGAAAATAGATGTCTGGAAACCTGGGGCAAGATGGAGACTTTTCCCTGTGCTTTAAAAATTTTGAGCCAGTAAGTGTGCCATCTATCTAAACAATTACCTATATTTAAAAATGTTTAAGAAGAGGATGGTGAGAATGAAACGAATTCTGGACTAGACAAAGAATCTGGATTATGGTCCTAATTGTGGAGATTTGTAGCTTCATGTTCAGGGATGGCCACAACTTCCGCCTCCTTTACAGGAAAGTGGACGAAATGTCATAGCTGGAAATGGATGTGCTTCATAAACTACAAACTAACGCGCAAGTGTCAGGGTCCTTATTTCCCTGAGTCAGCCTATTTAGCATAGCTCCTTGAATATATTAGGTGCTCAGTAACTGTTTTAAAGGAGTGATCTTATCGAACTTCTCCTGCTTTAAAAATACCGGAGCCAAGAGTCAGGTGATTTTTGTCTTCTCCCTCTCCTTCATGACTCTTGATTGCCTCTGTTTGACATTTCCCAGCAGAAAAGACCTACCTCCTACCTCTTTCTCACAGCTGCTCCAAACCCTTCACATCAGTGGAAGCCCAGCTCAAGTCCAAGTTTCCTGAAACTTTAGTAACAAGTCGGTCTTCATTCTGATTAATGGGGTCTGAGACCTAACCCACAGGTTGCGTGCCAAGCTGTGGGCTCTGACTCAGAGCAGCAGTGGCCCCAAGGAAGTGAACAGATCCATCCTAATTTGCCCAAAGGTGTCAGAGGGGCCTGCAGGTTCTACGTGGATCTCTCTTTCCTAAATCACTGTCTCATTTATTACCATTTGATTTTTGCCAACTTCCCTGGCTTTGGCTCATATTTAGCTCCGTGAGGGATAGGACTATGTCTTTCTGGCTTTCCATACTCTCCTACACCTAGCCCACGGCTGGGCACCTTAAACCACTCTCTAAGGGTCTCCAACTAAGTCCTAAACTCAAATCCCAGCGATATTTTCTCGGTTCACATCCAAACTGATGACTCAAACGTTAGATCATCGGCAGTCCCCTCCTTAAAATTCTCCTCTCCACTGGCTCCTGGGTTCCCTCTCACTTATTTGATCATCCATAAAAGGAGATCTAGTGCAGCGAGGTGGAGCTACGTGGACTTCACAGGCAGAGTGGCCGGATTCAGATTCCCATTGTACCAATGCGCAGTTGTTAGCACTATGCGTATCCTGTAACCTCCCTGAGGCCCGATGCCATCCTAGTATTGATATCCCTATTGAGTTTAAACTTCTGTGCATTCTTAAATGTTCCATCACCACCTCAAGTTCAATGTACCTTCTAATTATTCTTGCCTGGATTATCTGCCACCCTCCCCAGAACAGGCAATGGACAGGATCATTCAGTTGTTTTCGGCAGCTGTCTTTTGGTGGGCAGCAGGTGGCGCTGTCTTTCAAGACAGGACACCGCTTCTCTTCACCTCCGGAAGTTGGAGCATTGTTGCCAAGACTCCAGGGCACCGGGATATTTCTTTTTTTAAATGGTGGCCTAAAAACTGGTAGCGTAATTCCTCAGGACAAGAAACATCTGGCTGTGGAAAGCTAGTCATGAAATATGTAGATTGGAGATGGAAGGAGAGAGAAGGGAAGGGGAACATAAAACTGTGTAAGAGGAAGAGGGGTGGCCCAGGAGAGAGACAGAGCCTGCGGGGCTGCAGAAGACAGGCAACCAAGGAGGAAAGTTTACCAGTGAGAAATGTCTTGGGCAGAAATAGCGAAGGAATGTTTAAGAAAGGAAATGACTAATATTGGACCTTAAGTTGTCTGCTCTGAGATTGTGTCCTCTGATGAAACCTGTCCTGCAACCCAGCACTCAATACCTTTTATCCCTAGACTTCCAGGAAACAAGCAGTCAATCTGTCATGCACGGTGACTTGAGTGAGAGGAAATTTGGAGAAATCACAGGAAAGGTGCTATGCTCTATGTTTGATGATGCAGTTCTCAGAAAAACAGGGTTGGGTAGGAGCAGGGGTTCAAGATCTGAGATTCAGGAGGCATGGGGGACTCCGCAGAGCCCTTGGGAGCTGCTGGTGAAAGCAACAGGTTATTGGTGGAAACCTCTGAATTCCACCCAATGGCGTGGAGGAAACAACCTCCAATACAGCATGACCTCACTTATACTCAGAGTGTAAAAAAGTTAACTTGTAGAAGCAGACAGTATTAATACAACTGTGGTTACCAAAGTCTGGTTGTTAAGGAATCCTTATTTCAAGCCCTACAAAACAGCTGCTCGTGAGAAGCACAGCCAGATGGACCAGTATGGACATTTTAGATGGCGAGGTTGTAGAAAGCAATGAATCTACCCCAAAGTGGAATGCGTATGAGGGGCTGGCTTATGGTAAACACTTAACTGGACACACCTATTTCAACAAAAGGATAGGGTTACACAATCAGCCACTTCCCTGTAATAGGGGAATTTATGAGCTTCCAACTCCAAACTGAGGCACAGGGAAGAATCAAAAAGGGGTAAGCAAATGCAGAGAGTGGTGTTTGGTGAGACAGACAGTAAGACTCAGAATGAAGTGGGACTGCAGTGGAGAGACTTCAGGGACAATCCTGTTGCAGTCGTGAAGTGTGCAGAGGAAGCTCTGCCATTAAGTCCATCCCTTGCACTGGCCCTTTCCAGACCCTGGAATTCCAAGCAATGTGTTCAATATGGTCATGCTAAGTGTTTTGTAAACTTTGCAAAAGTAGGCCGGGTGTGGTGGCTCATGCCTGTAATCCCAGCACTTTGGGAGGCTGAGGCGAGTGGATCACCAGGTCGGGAGATCGAGACCATCCTGGCAAACATGGTGAAAGCCCGTCTCTACTAAAAATACAAAAAAAATTAGCCAGGCGTGGTGGCAGGCGCCTGTAGTCCCAGCTACTTGGGAGGCTGAGACAGGAGAATGGTGTGAACCAGGGAGGCAGAGCTTGCAATGAGCAGAGATCTCGCCACTGCACTCCTGCCTGAGCAACAGAGCGAGACTCCATCTCAAAAAAAAAAAAAAAAAAAAAAAAAAAAAAAAAAAAAAAAAAAAAAAAAAATTTGTGGAAATAACATATTTTAATCACAGTTAGGATTACTGTCTCCTTCTGTGCCAACTTCCCTCTGTCACAGTTTCTCTTGTATCAGGTAGAATTTGGGGGATCTAGCTAAGGGGAAATTAAGTTGGGATTACATTGTTTGAGCTTACTAGGACATGTGGTTCATAAGCATTTCCATGTATAGTCAAGTTATTGCTACCTGTCTCAGTGTAGAAGTGGCTTATAAGAAGCACCACCCACTGAGATAACTCACCTGACATCAGAGACTAAAGTGAAAGGTCAGAGATCTGTCAAAATAAGAATGTATGTTGTGACATGAGGCACCAGAAGTCTGTGGACAGTGAAGCCAATAAATCCTTTTAACCCCTAGATGTAAAAAATTATAAGCGTAGTACTCAGTCTCATCAAAGTCTAGTCAAAATGGAAGTTCTCTTCTTTAGGAATATACCTAACAATTATACATATACAATTATACATACATCATGAAATAAAATGATCTCTTACATATTTGCACATGAAATTAATAGAAGTTATTCTGACATCAAAAAGGGAATTGGAAAAAGAAAAAAAAGTTTGGTTCCAGCCAAAACCAGCAACTTATTGAAGGGAAGGGATACATTTTAAATAGAATAGATGCCTAGATTGTTTGACAATCACTTGATGAAGAATGAACTGCATAAACACATTAAAACTTTAAAAAATTGTTGTTTAGGCATAGACAAACAATTTCATACTACAACTTTACAACAAGGACTTAACAAAAAACAGGCCAATGACTTTTAGCAACTTAAAAGAGTATTTAAGATTAGTCACTGCCCAAGAAAACTTGAAATGCCCTGAAATCTCAGGCTTACATAGGAAACTCTTCACAGAGGCTTCTCCAAAATTAATAGCACTAAAAATTTGCATATTATTAACAATAACGATTGTGAAATGGACATTAACTTTTCTAAACTTTCAATGAAATCTTTTTGTGCTTAACTATGCCAGACGAAATACCAAATTATTCATTCTCACCCAGGAAAATATATTAGAAAAGTGTTGTCAAATGAAGAGGGAATCAAAAAATATAAAGGGGAAAATATAGGGGTGGTTCAAGCAGTTATTAGAACTTTTTTTTGGATTTTTTGATGTTTGTGATATGTCAGTTTTTAAACATTTATCATTTGCTGTCACCGCTTTTCCTCATTCTAAGTCATATTTGCATTTATTCTTAATTTTGTCAAATTTTGTATCCTTTTTCTTTCTTTCTTTTTTTTTTTTTTTTTTTTTGAGACAGAGTCTTGCTCTGTCGCCAGGCCTGAGAACAGTGGCACGATCTTGGCTCACTGCCTCACTGCAACCTCCGCCTCCCTGGTTCAAAGGATTCTCCCGGCTCAGCCGCCCTAGTAGCTGGGATTACAGCCACGCGCCACTGCCCGGCTAATTTTTTGTATTTTTAGTAGAGGCGGGGTTTCACCATGTTGGCAAAGATGGTCTCGATCTCCTGACCTCGTGATCCACCCATTTCGGCCACCCAAAGTACTGGGATTACAGGCGTGAGCCACCGCGCCCGGCTGTATCCTTTTTCTTGAAAAGGTCCAACACCATGTAAGCTTTCAAGCCCCACAAACCTGTCCATCTCCCTGCCCCAAGAGTTCTCCGGCCCAGACAGGCTCCCCAGATAGGGCCGGTTTCCAACAGAAGCCCTAAGGAGAGCTGAACTGGAAAACAAGTCTCTTAGTAGCGCTGGTCCTATGTGTCAGGGCTCAGTGGATAGAGGAGGAACAGGTGAGCAGCAGGGCCCCTGCCCAGTGCCCAGCGGTCAGTTCCCTTGGAAGCTCTGCTGAAAGTTCGTAACCGTCCCGAGGGGCTGCGGCTCCGGGGCTTAGGCCGTTTTGAGTTCCCATCTTTGCGGCGGCTCCAGAATTCCAGGGGGCAAGGCTCGCGCTCTGTCGTTTGCAGAAAACCGTTGCCAACCGGCATCTGGGCCCTCGGGTGTTTCCAGCCCCACCTCCTCCCAGCCTTTCTTGTAACTAACCTGATCGAATGTGTGAGTTGGGGTTTCTTTTAAAAGCCCACCTCAACTGAAATTGGGCCAGTATAATCAGGATTCCCGCTCCCCCTATCTTCACCCCAATCGGTTGCTTTTCAAATACAGCTTTTCTAAAACGCCGCCAGTCACCCGGGCATGGGGGCGCGCTTCCGGCGTTCCTGGGCGCTCACCGCGTGGTCCGCGCAGCAGCCTACCTAACATTCCCCAACTGCCGTCCGAGCTGCCCCACTCTTCGCCCGGTCGCTGATGCAGAGGCTGTCAGGCCTCTCTGCGTACGAAGCCCATCACAGCACCTGGGCCTGCAGCCAGTGCCGGGCTGTCCCCTTCCCACCCCAAGGCGGTCCTCTCGAGTCTCCACACCGCCTCCTTCGGATCCCTCCTCAGCCTGCGGACGTCAGGTCGCCGGCTCATCACTTGGGTCCTGCGCACCTCGGGCTTCTCACAGAGTAGCTGTCTCCATTCTACGGATAGGGAAACAGAGGCCCAGAGCCCCGCCCCTGAGGGTGGCCTCCAAATGCTAGTACTGTGGCTCTGGAAAGATTTACATTTTATTTTCTGCAACAAAGGCAGCCTCAGAGAACTGGCCTCCAAGCCTTTTCCGTGCAGACCCCCAATCCTTCAAGTCACCACAGATCAATTCAGTTGGCAAAAGCTCTAAGAACAGTACACCCCAAACCAATGGAATAAAAAAGTTTAGTTGAGCCTGCAGAACTCTTAGCTGGCTTGCAGATTTCTAAGGCAGCATTTGGCACCTCTGTTTTCTGTTTGGCTCCTCTTTTGGCCTCTAGAGCTGACTGCAGCTCCAATCTCCTTGTCACATCCCGGTCTGCAAACTGAGACCTCTCGGGGCCATTACGCCATAAGGCAACTCCTTATGCCGTTGTCACACTGAAGCTAGAATTCTCAAAGCTGGAGCACTGAGGTGTCTGCATTTCAGAGGTCCCAGCCTGAATATGTGCACAAACAGGCATTTTGTTTCTGAGCCCAGTGAAGAGGACTGCTCTGACTCCAGCTCTTCTGAAATATTAGATGTGTAAAATGCAAGGTTCTCTTCCAGCCCTGACTGGAGGTGATGCAGCAATGTGTGCATGCAAAAAAAGTCCATGCAAATTTTATACAGACTTTACTACTACAGAAAAGAGAATCTTTCTGAAAGCTAAGGCCCAGAGAAGAGCAAACTACTGAAAAACTAAGGCCTGCATTAGAAGGGCTTCTGCTTCCATTAATGGACTGAGTAATTCAGACCAAGCCTCCAAGTGAAGACAACTAAAAATGCTGGGTAAAATATTTTTAAGTATCTTGCTTAAAATATTCAAAGGGTAGTGAGGAATTGCTGGGCCAAAATTTGGGAAAGAAAAGGAACATGGAGATGAGCCTGCAACTGGGGTTGCTTCTGTTCTGGGAGCATTTGTTGAAGATAGTTTAAGAATCCAAGCTGCATTTTTGGCAGCCTTGAAAGGCTTAAAGGGAGTAGAAATGGTGTCCCAAGCCCAGAAAATCTCAAGTAACCACTGAACTTCTTCAAAGTGACTCTAAACTGCTCATGTCAAACACAATCATTCTGGGAAGAAGATAACAGCATCTTAGGCCTCAAATGCATCTAGCAAACAAGCAAAAATAACCAAGCCCCAGAGAGGCGAGACTGCCATAAGAAAAGCAGAAACAGGCCGGGTGCGGTGGCTCATGCCTGTCATCCCAGCACTTTGGGAGGCTGAGGCTGGGGGATTACTTGAGCTCATGAGCTCGAGACCAGCCTGGGCAACATGATGAAACTCCGTCTCTACAAAAAATGCAAAAGTTAGCCGGGCGTGGTGCTGCACACTTGTAGTCCCAGTAACTTGGGTGGCTGAAGTGGGTGGACAGCTTGCACCTGGGAGGCAGAGGTTGCAATGAGCTGAGATCACGCCACTGTACTCCAGCCTGGGCTATAGAGCCAGACCTTGTCTCAAAAAGAAAAAAAAAGAAATAAAACAACAACAGACACCAGAATCAGACCCACGGGGCTTCCAGACTCTGGGGTTATTGGGCATAGACTGTATAACAACGTATATGCTATCTTCAAAAGGATAAAAGCCATGCATGAAACATTTGGCAGAGAGCTAGAAATTATAGCAAGTGACATAGCAGACTTTTTGGGGAAAAGGAAATCTAGATTGAGACAATGATGGGCACTAGAGTTATAAAGTCATGGAAACTCAAGTATGGTGGCCAGGTTGGTCAATCTGTGAGCCTAGAGAGAAACATGAGAGGTTATGTGACCACAGAGAGAAATAGAGAGAATAGCTTCCTATTTTTCAGTTCAGTTTTTTGCTACTACAAAATTATATAACCAAAAATAGATGATTTTAACTATTTAACTTAAAGGGTTATACATTCACTTGGCTCAAAAAATAATATATTAAAAGGTACACATTAAGTAGGATTGTGACCACCTTGCCCTTCATTCATTCCACCTACCACTACCCCCATCCCTGGCCCACCGGTACAAACTTTTATTAGCTTTCTGTGTATCCTTTCAATGTTTCTTTATGTAAGTAGAAGTTAAATACAACTATATATTGGTATTTCTCGCTTTTATTAAGCAAAGTTTTGCATTCTAAACACTGTTCTGTCACTTAACAATGTTGCCTAAAGATTGTTGTCATTGGAGTATAGAGCGCCTGTATAAAATGGCTCAGTTTAGTATGGCAACTGAAAAATTAGCCGTTTTGTGCCAGGTACCATGGTAAGTGCTGAGGATGTCAAGATGAAAAACCATGATCATGGGTAAGAGCTTTTATTTTCACAATCTTAAGTGGAAAATTTTTCTAGAATTTGGCTTTGGGAGGGATTAGATTGCTACCCCTGGGTACTGCATCCCACTGCTTCCTGTCCATCTGCAATGTGGACTCACTGGCACAGTTGGCCCGCGTTAGCTGGCTTTGTGCATTGGAGCAGCTGGACGCCAGCCCAGGAGTTTCTGGAAGGCTGGGCCCAGCAGTTCTGTGCCCACTCTGGGCCAGAGCACACTACTGTCTTGTAGGAGAGAAGGGAGTATCAGCCTTTTACTCCACAGAATCAGCAGAGGCTTGATTTCAGATGTGAGCTGACCTTGAGACAGGACCAGTCTGACTCAGGGATCAACTTTAAGGTGCTGTCAGGTCTCTGTGGAGCTAATGAATGGAGTAGGGGACCATGGGGACAAAGGGTAGTCAGACAAATGGAAGGAGAGGCATCTTCATTTGGAACAAAAGCTGTCTGTTTTTAAAGCCCCCGTAAATGGTTCAATATTTTAAAAGTTAAAAAAAAAAAAAAAAAAACAAACAATTTTTAAAAACACTCGGGTTAAAAACATTGACTAAGGATATTTTACATAAATTAAATAGTGGAAGATTTGAATAAATGTTCTGTGTAACTAACATAGAGTTTCTTTTCTGAAGAGAACTTTGGACTTTCGCCTATACCTGACACCTGAGCCATTGTTCTCTGATTAAAGGTAAAATTTTTATCTATAGGAAAGTCATAATTCAAGATCAAAAAAGGAGCCCTTTTATGATGTTTTTGCAATACCCCACCCTCGTGCCCCCACCCTCCACCACCCAACCACTCCCCAGGAATATCTTTTTTTTTTTTTTTTTTTTTTGAGAGGAGTCTCACTCTGTTACCAGGCTGGAGTGCAGTGGCATGATCTCGGCTCACTGCAACCTCTGCCTCCCACGTTCAAGCGATTCTCCTGCCTCAGCTTCCCGAGTAACTGGAACTACAGGCACGTGCCACCATGCCCAGCTATTTCTTGTAATTTTAGTAGAGACAAGGTTTCACCATGCTGGTCAGGCTGGTCTCGAACCCCTGACCTCAGGTGATCTGCCTGCCTTGGCCTCCCAAAGTGCTGGGATTACAGGCATGAACCACCATGCCCGGCCCCAGGAATATCTTATATTAAATACAGGAGTTGATAGGCGGGCTTATCTTTCATTCCCACCCACATCCATCCCTCCTCCCCACCCTCTGATCAGCTGGAAAAATTTGGAAAGATGGAAAAGAGATTATTCCAGCACAGGGGAAGGAAGATCACTTGTCATATTGCTAGGAAAAATATACAATGCTCACTTAAACTTGAATTTCAGATGTACAACAAATAATTTTTTAGTATGTCTCAAATATTGCATTAATCATTGTTTATCTGAAGTTCACATTTAACTGGGTGTCCTGTACTTTTATTTGCTAAATCTGACAACCCTATTTGGCAACTCTGGGTCACAGGGTATCAGGTCGACTGGAAAAGACAGTCAAGGAATGAAAGATAAGTTTAGATGAAAGGGAAGAGGCCCATGGAGGAGGAGTTGGACTGTATTCTGTAGAAAATGGGGACCAATTGAAGGTGTCGTTTTTTTTTAAGTAACATTTATTGTGGGATCTTTTTTAATTGTAAAAGCAAGTATGCTGATTGTACTATATTTGGAAAGTACAGAAAAGTATAAAAATATAATTACCCATAATTTCACCAACCAGCAGCAACAACTGTTGACACCTTGCTGTTAACTGCCTGAAAACTGATGCCAGTTTTCACATTCTCAGGCCCATTTTGACAGCTCTTTTGAAAACTGGACCCGTTATCGCCTGCTCTTCATGCCCCCTTTCTGCTTTATTTTTTCCTCCATAATATTTATTTCCTCCTTAGAACCTTAATGTGAAAAAAAAAATTTCCTCCTAATGTATGATTCATTTGGTTAGCTGATTTACTGCCTGGCTCTCAGTGGGTGGGGCTTCTGTCTACTTTATTCACTGTAATACGAGTGCCTAGAATTATGCCTGACACACAGCAATAAGTATCCATTGTAATGAACAAATAAATTATCCTTCTGGTTTCTTTTCTCTGACGATATATGCTTTTGATTGTTTCCTTATGTAACCATAATAGATTTGTTGCCCAACAGGCACAGCAAGTCAGTAAGCTGAAACCTGGTTGCAGCAGAGAAAGAGGTTTAATCGTAGGGCCACCAAATGCGGACATGGAAGGGAACTTCAAATCCATCTCCCCAAAGAATTTGGAGCTAGAGATTTTAAAGATTTTGGAGTGGACCAAAGTGATTGGCTGAAGAGTGCAGGGTGAAGTCATGGGACAAGGAGATGAAGAAGCTGTATTATCATGCTGAGAAAACAGTTCCTTCATGGAGGTCTTAAACTAGTTGTCATCATCTGTTCTGCTGAAATTCAGGATCTGCTTAAGCAATTCTTTTAAAAAAAATTTTTTTTAATTTAATAATTTTGTTTTGTAGAGTTGGGATCTTGCTTTGTTGCCCAGGCTGGTCACGAACTCCTGGCTTCAAGCAATCCTCCTGATTTGGCTGATTCTTATGTCAGAAATCCTATGTATAGCAACAACGGGGATATGACTGGTCAGTATCTAGTGTTATGTAACTTTCGGTTTCAAGGAAGTGAGTCAAAGTGCAGCCTGATTAAGGCTTAATTATAAGTATATTTCTGTCCAGAATGATTGTTAACCCTGTGAGGATGGCTTCACTTAGGGAAAATTTTTAGACATGAAATTACTGGGCCAAAAGGTGCATTTAAAAATAATTTTGGTATATATTGCCCACATACAGTCCAGAGGGGCTAAACTGGCTCACATTGCAGCTGCAGGATTGTGGAGTGCCTGCACTGAAGTTTGGAATAGAGGGAAGAGGAGATGAGCACGCTCCATCCAGTAGGAGGTGGAAGGGTCGGGAGACCCCTAGTGAAGAGCTGGAAACTCAGATCTGGGGTTGGGGGGATGGAAAGTGGGCTCTGCAGTGATACGGGAGTTCGCCTGTGTGTTCTTTTGCCAGGACCTCCATAACAAAGTACAACAGGCTGAGTGCTCTAGCAGCACCAATTTATTTTCTCAAAGTTCTGGAGGCTGAAAGTCCAAGATCAAGGTTGTTGCTTGTGAGGCCTCTCTCCTTGGCTTGCAGACGGCCATCTACTCACTGCGTCCTCATAAGGTCTTTCCTCACGTGGAGCATCCCTGGTGCCTCTCTGTGTGTCCAATCTCTTCTTATGAAGACATCAGTCAGATTAGACAAAGGCCCACTCCGATGGGCTTATTTTAACCCTAAGGACTTAAACTCTGACTTTTTTCCTTCTCTTGCCCAAATTTCTACCTAAGCGGCCTGGGGAGTCATGTCCTACAAACGGTAAAGTCTCATCAGAGGGGTTTTATTTAACCCTATATAATGTGGCCTACTTTCCAAACTGGCTCTGGCATAACATAACAAATAAGGAAAGAAATCAAAACATTTTAACCCCAAATATATTTCCTTGCCATATCTTGAAATTGCCCTGCAAAGTCGTCTCTCATGGGGGAAAAATCTACATTCTATAGAGAACCCCCTTTTCTCTTTTTTCAGGTCCAGGAGATAATCAACTAAGAGTCTGGCACCCTTTTTGAGTCTAATAAAAACCATTTACAATCTATTCTCTCTGAAGCCTGCTACCTGAAGGCTTCCTCCGCACATTAAGAACTTTGGGCCAGGCGCAGTGGCTCACGCCTGTAATCCCAGCACTTTGGGAGGCCAAGGTGGGCGGATCACGAGGTCAGGAGATAGAGACCATCTTGACTGAGGCGGTGAAACCCCATCTCTACTAAAAATACAAAAAAATTAGCCAAGCTCTGTGGCGGGCACCTGTAGTCCCAGCTACTCGGGAGGCTGAGGCAGGAGAATGGCGTGAACCGGGGAGGCTGAGCATGCAGTGAGCCGAGATTGCGCCACTGCACTCCAGCTTGGGCAACAGAGCAAGACTCTGTCTCAAAAATAAATAAATAAATAAATAAATGAAAATAATAAAACAACTTTGGTCTCGGCTGGGCGCGGTGGCTTTTCCTGTAATCCCAGCACTTTGGGAGGCCGAGGCAGACGGATCACCTAAGGTTGGGAGTTCGAGACCAGCCTGACCAACATGGAGAAATTCCATCTCTACTAAAAATACAAAAAAATTACCCGGGCGAGGTGGTGCATGCTTGTAATCCCAGCTACTCGGGAGGCTGAGGCAGGAGAATCGCTTGAACCCGGGAGGCAGAGGTTGCGGTGAACCAAGATTGCGTGATTGCTCTCCAGCATGGGCAACAAGAGTGAGACTCCGTCTCAAAAAAAAAAAAGAAAAAAAAAGAAAAAGAAAAATAACTTTGGTCTCTTTGGGAGGTTGAGGCGGATGGATCACAAGGTCAGGAGTTTAAGACCAGCCTGGCCAATATGGTGAAACCCTGTCTCTACTAAAAAACACAAAAATTAGTCGGGCGTGGTGGCACACGCCTGTAGTCCCAGCTACTTGGGAGGCTGAGGCAGAAGAATCACTGGAACCTGGGAGGCGGAGGTTGCAGTGAGTCAAGATCGTGCCATTGCACTCCAGTCTGGTAAACAAAGTGAGACCTCATCTCAAAAAAAAAAAAAAGAACTTTTCTCTCCACAGTTCTTTATCTCAACCAAGACATTTCCTTTCCATTGATCCCAGGTCTTTAGATAAACTCAACCAATTGTCAACCAGAAAATGTTTAAATCTACCTATAACCTGGAAGCCCCCTACTTTGAGTCCTCCTGCCTTTCTGAACCTAACCAATATACATCTTAAATGTACTTGATTGATGTCTCATGTCTCCCAAAAATGTATGAAACCAGGCTGTGCCCTAAACCACCTCTAGCACATGGTCTCAGGATCTCCTAAGGGCTGTGTCATGGGCCATGGTCACCCGTATTTGGCTCAAAATACATCTCTTTGAATATTTTATAGAGTTTGACTCTTGTCAACAATTTAATCGTCTTTTAAAGGCTCTATTTCCAAATATAGTCACATTTTGAGGTTCTTGGAGTCAGGGCTTCATCATACAAGTTGGGAGGGGTGGGTGAGAGAGGGACACAATTCAGCCAGCGGAAATCTGCATAGAAGTGTTGAGACCGTGGGAGAGACAGACATCCACCACAAACCTCCCCGCATCTGGAAGGCAGCACTCTGTACTCCTGAGTCTCTCAGGGTCAACCGGATCCTCCTCCATGCCTCCTGAAACAGAATTTCAAAGCTGCTTGCCATCCAAGTGCCCTCCTCTCAAGGCAGTCCAGTTTGCGGGTACCTTTATTAAAATGTGGTTCCCAGAGTGAGTTACCAAGAGGTCTGTGTCAGGCTCTGGGCATAGTACTTCTGTGGTACAAGAATATGACATAGTCTGATGTGTTCTGATAGGGGCGTTTAGATCCTCAAACCCAAGCATATTTTTATTTCTTCTTGCCACTTTTCTCTCAACTACTTTTCTCTGATGTCACTTATTGTAGAAGCAGCATAACCATAGCAAATGCCTGGGTAGCGCGGCCTAGCCAAGTTGACATATAAAATTAACCATTCCACAGGCCAATCCAATAATTTAAATAATCTAGATAACTGAGTCAAGTGAAGGCCAGGTCTTTTCAGCTTCTTCCCCCTGCCCTTGCTCCTAAGTTGGAGTCACGGTGTTAGGAGGACTGCAGTTTCTCCTGGCAGAGGGAAAGGAGTGAGACCACCATGAGGTTCTTCCATTTGCACTGGCACAACAGCCCTTAAACTATCTCCGGATTTATGCTTCTATGTTTTAATGGGTTTCTCTAAGGAAGAAAGGGAGCTTTACATTTTGTTGGGATTTTTAATCTCATGACTGATCCTTTGGTTGAGCCACTCAGCCCAGTGTTATATTGACTGCTACATATAAACTGACCTTTGTTGCTCCATTTATTTTTATGGCCCTCCAATTTTTTTTTTTTTTTTTTGCTTTCTGTTTGCATGCATATAATCTCTATAGAAAACTTTAAACTTATTTTTTAACGGGATGATATACATGCAAACAGAAAGCAAACATTTTAATCATTCTGGTATTTTAAACAAAACTGTTTTCACGGCTAAGTGCAGTGACTCAGGCCTGTAATCCCAGCACTTTGAGAGGCCAAGGCAGGCTGATCACTGGAGGTCAGGAGTTCAACACCAGCCTGATCAACATGGTGAAACCCTGTCTCTACTAAAAATACAAAAATTAGCCGGGCATGGTGGCACACCCCTGCAATCCCAGCTACTTGGGAGGCTGAGGCAGGAGAATCACTTGAACCTGGGAGGCGGAGGTTGCAGTGAGCCAAGATAGCATCATTGCACTCCAGCCTGGGCAACCAAAGCAACACTCTGTCTTGAAAAAAAAAAAAAAGAAAGAAAGGAAGAAAAAAAAACACCCTGTTTTAACTACGTCCAGTTTCTAATTTCTATTTTTAACTAAATAAAATCTAGCTCTCTTGTCGGGAGACTGGTTATAGGGTATCTCTGTGTAAGCTGTCCCTTGACTTCATTCCGACCCCACCGTCCCTGCCTTATCTTGAAGCCTAAAAACTCTTCTGAAATCCTGTGCATTTTACTTTTCTTCTAATATTCTTTCTAGTCACACTTCAAATGCACTTTAAGTCATTTGCCTTGAGGCTTTTGAAAAAGATAGTGCCCATTCACACTCCAACCAGCAACGTATGAAGTGTCCCATTTTTCCACATCCTCATCAGCTCAGGACATTTTTGAAAAATTTTGCCAATCTGATGAGTACAAAGTTTATCTCATTTTTGTATTTGTATCTCATTATTTGTATTTTCCTGAGTAGTAGGGAAGGAGTTGAACTTTTTCTTAATTTTAGAATTTATTTTAGAATGCCTTTGAATTTCTATTTCTATTACAGTTTTCCTGTTTTAACTAAAATAATTTATTTTGGAAAAACTTAATATAGAAAATAATAGAACATCACATAACAAGCACCTTATAACCACAACCTAGAATTAACAAACATTTTGCTATGTTTGCCTCAGATTTTAGAAAATTAAATATTACAGATAATTTTTTTTTTTTTTTTTGAGACGGAGTCTCGCTCTGTCGCCCAGGCTGGAGTGCAGTGGCCGGATCTCAGCTCACTGCAAGCTCCGCCTCCCGGGTTTACGGCCATTCTCCTGCCTCAGCCTCCGGAGTAGCTGGGACTACAGGCGGCCACCAGCTGGCCCGGCTAGTTTTTTTTGTATTTTTAGTAGAGACGGGGTTTCACCATGTTAGCCAGGATGGTCTCGATCTCCTGACCTCGTGATCCGCCCATCTCGGCCTCCCAAAGTGCTGGGATTACAGGCTTGAGCCACCACGCCCGGCCATATTACAGATAAATTTGAGGTTCCCTCTGTCCATTTAGTTTTCTTCTAAGTTCCATTGCTCTGTCTCGCTCTTTCCTCCCAGAAGCAAATACTGCCATAAACTTAGTATGTGTCCTTTCAGACCTTGTGTTTAAACTTCTATCACATATATGGAAACTGCAGACTATATGAAGTATTGTGTGCTTCTAAGTGTATGTAAATCATTGCATACTTATTACTGTTTTGAGACCTAGCCATAGAACTACATACAGATCACTGGTTTTACACCAGAGGTTTTGTCCCCCAGGGACATTTGGTCATGCTTGGAGACATTTTTGTTTGTCCCAATTGGGGGATGGGAGTGCCCCATGTCACAGTGTCAACAGTGCTGTAATTGAAAAACTCTGATATAGTATTTATTCAATATTTTGCTTTTGTAAACAATATTACACTTAACACTGTTACATGCATTTCTGAGTGTACATGTGCAAAGTTTTCTCTGGAGGGGCAGAATCATACTGGGTGTAAGAAGGCTCTAGAGGTTACCTGGGCTTAAGTCCCCATGCCACTATTTACTTGCTGAATGACCTTTGGGGCAAATTACTTAATCTCTCTTGACCTCCATTGACTTGTCCTCAAAATAGGAATAATAATACTTCCCTATATAAATGAGTTAATATGCAAAATGCTTGGGACTGTGCCTGGCACATGGTAAGCATTGAAGAAATGTTAGCTTTTATTTACTGGTAGTCGTATTTTCATCATCATCATTATTGTTACGTAACCTTGAAATGAAAGTACACCACACCATTTAAATTCTACTAAATATTTTAAAATTACTGTAATTTATACTCTCACCAGTAGGGTATAGGAGTACCTATTTCTCCATGTCCTTGGCTATATTTGATATTCCCGACTTAAACTTAAGATATAAAATGATATCTTCTTTTAATTGGCATTTTCTTTTCTTTTCTTTTTTTCCCTTTTTTTTTTTTTTTTTTTTTTTTTTTTTTTAGAAAAGTTCTTGCTCTGTTACTCAAGTTGAGTGCAGAGTGCAGTAGGGTGGCTAAAGTGCAGTGGCATGATCACGGCTCACTGCAGACCCGGCATGATCACGGCTCACGCAATCCTCCTGCATCAGCCTTCCAAGTAGCTGGGACTGTAGCTGCATGCCACCATGCCTGGCTAACTTTTGTATTTTTTGTCGAGACAGGGTTTCACCATGTTGTCCAGGCTGCTCTTGAACTCCTGCACTCAAGAAATCTGCCTGCCTTGGCCTCACAAAGTGCTGGGATTATAGGCACGAGCCAATGAGCTCAGCTTGCATTTTCAAGATTGCTATTTTCATATACTTATTGGTTAATTGATTTTATTGCTTTGCAAATTTCCATTTCATTCTCTGTCCATTTTTTTGATTTACTATTTAATAAAAACATAATGTAAAAAGTACTAAAAAAAGAAAAAACTTAATGTATTTATACAATTAAAAATTCACAAAATGTAATATATCATTCAAAGAAAAGCCTCTCTTCCACCCCTGTTCCCTGGCTAGTCAGTCCCTCTCCTTAGAGACAATCATTGTTAGTTATTAGATTCTTATCCTTCCAGAAAGAACTTATATGGATATTCAAGAAAATAAGTATATTTTTTCTACCCAAGTGGTAGCGTAGTACATGCATTTTTCTGCATTGTTTTTTTCTTTCCTCATGTAACCATGTATCTTGGTCATATTTTCCATTTGTAAATGAAGAACTCCCTGATTCTTTTTTACTTCTATTCAATTATAAAGCTGGGCTATAATTTATTTAAACATTTCCATACTGATGTACATTTAGGTTGTTTTCTAATATTTTGCTAATGCAAACATTACCACAAAGTCCAAAATAAATTCATATGTGTGAGTATATCTGTAGACTAGATTCCCAGAGGTGGAATTTCTGGGATAAAGGGAATGAGCATTTGTAGTTTTGAAACATGTCACATTATTTTCCTCCGTAGACATGCTACCAATTTACACTGGGCCAGAAATGTGAACCCTGAGGCCAGGGAATCTTCTGTAGCTGGAATCCTGATGCAGGGAGGCTTGTGTAACATGGTGGGGCTGTCTAGTCTGACAACTGAGCTGCCTCTAGCCTTCACTGGCCTCTGAAAAGGTGTCTCATCCCATTAGTCTTGGCAGGTCCCCTCCAGATCTGTGCACCTGCTGCTGCATGGCTCTGTGTCTACTTTCTTGTGTGTGATAGCTGTGTCATGCGCATGAGAGCTCTGCATCATTTCCTGTTCTATGGCTAATTTTTATAAACTCTGTGCCTCAGAACTGGCTTGGAAGTCCTTTGGAACTAACACAATACCAACTCTCTCAAGACCCTAGCCCTTGCAAATTGGAGGCTTTGGTTTCAGACCACTGAGCCTACTAAGAGTTTAAGATATCCATTCAAGGGCTGGGCACAGTGGCTCACGCCTGTAATCTCAGCACTTTGGGAGGCTGAGGCAGGTGGGTCATCTGAGGTCAGGAGTTCAAGACCGGCCCGGCCAACGTGGTGAAACTCCGTCTCTATTAAAAATACAAAAAATTAGCTGGGTGTGGTGGTGGGTGCCTATAATCCTAGCTACTTGGGAGGCTGAGGCAGGAGCATCGCTTGAATCTGGATGTCAGAGGTTGCAGTGAACCAAGATCATGCCATTGCACTCCAGTGTGGGCAATAAGAGTGAAATTCTGTCTCAAAAAAAAAAAAAAAAAAAAAAGAAGAAATAAAAAATATATATGTGTATGTATGTGTGTATGTGTGTGTGTGTGTGTGTGTGTGTGTGCATATATATATGTATATCTCCATTCAGTCCAGTGGATGGATAACCTGGGATAACAATAATAATTCTGAGACAGTAAAGCACCTTTGAAACACTATAGATTCTCCTTTTTTATGTCTAAATTTCTTTCCTTATGAAGCCAGCAGTACCTGTTTGGTGATAGTTGTTTGAAACTCTCCAGTGGTGTTCAGATGAGTATTTTCATTCTCTCTGCTGGCTTGCCCAGCTTCATTGAAATACCAATGTTCTATTAAAATATTTGTTTATCATTTTTAAAGATTGCTATTTGTTTTCGTTAATGCTGAAACAAGAAAGAATAAAGAAGACTTAATGTGGAATAGGAAACCTGGAATGAAGTCTGAGATCTGTCAATTATTAGCTGGATGAGCTGGAACAATTTGTAGTGTCTCTAAACCAGGGGTTACCAATGTGTGAGCTCCCATCAGGAGCATCAACATCTCCAGAGAATTTGCTTAAGATGTCAATCATCAGGCTCCACCAAGGACCTGTTGAAACAGAAAGTCTCTGCTGGAGTTCAGCAAATCTGAATTTTAACAACTTTTCCAAGTGATTCTGAAGAATACTGAATTGCTTTGTTTCAGAAAGGATAAAGATAATTTCTTACAGGTGAGACTTAAATGAGGTAATATAAGCAAAATAAATCTATAAATCAGGGTCATAATGTCAAATGCCTTCAAGGGCCCAGGAGAGGTGAGATAGCAGAGAGTGGTGGGGAACATAGCCACCCTCACTCTAAAGGCATCTACATTATCATTATTTTCTAAATCATCATGCCAGTCAAACAAAACCTGTCAAAAGTTAAATTTTGCTTCTAGGGGCCAGCAGTTTAGGAGTGTAAGTAAAACAATTTACAGATGTTAGGCTGTTTTAATTTAATCCTAAAGCAAACAAACAGAAAGGTCTGGAGATATAACATTTCTGAAAGTCTTTGGTTTACGGCAGTTGCTCTAATGGGAGCCACGTAATTTATAGTCCAAACTGGACATTTCTGAAAGTGAAAGGAGGTGCTATTAATAATTACACCAGGACAAAGTGAAACCCAGGATGGTTCCAGGCAAAGCAGAGTGTATGATCACTCTGGCTATTATTATAAAATCATCCACAAGCCCTGTTTGACCTAAGATTAAGATAAGATAAAAATTAATGGTGTACTTCTTGTTGGGGACAGATGGCTGATAATGGAGAGTGGGGAGGTGAGGGTAGAAGCTATACTAAGGGAAGGGGGAGGGAGGAAGCACCCTTTTCCTTAAGACGAGAGGCAAGGAGGGAAGGTTAGGGCATGAATGTACAGAAGGGAATGTACGTGACACTGGTTGATATATTCCTAGTCAGAACAAAAGCCATAGGAGAAGGCAAGTCAGGGATCAGAGAAGCACCAAGAAGGAAGAAGAAGCACATATAGACAGAATTGGCAAAGCAAAGAACGGGCGTGGAGACACCAGCATCCTGGAGACGTACAGAGAAAAAATCAACAGAGGACAGACTACTACAGATGCTGTGGGGAGGCAGAAGATCACCGGGGCAAGAGCAAGGTACAAAAACAAAGAACAACTTTTCAGAAAGGAAGTTCCTTGCCTCTCCTACTGAACTAGGGAGTGGTTGGTTGGCGCTGTAACTGGCAATTCCCCAAGGTAGGTGATGATAACCTCCACATTTTCACAAAATTCTGTGAGGAACCAAAGTACCTGAGGTAGAGAATTGCCCTTCCCTTACTTTCCAGATGCTCTACCAACGCTTGAACTTTGCATACAAGATACCCAAAGCATGGCAGTGAACTGGCTGTGACCTTTCAGTAGGCATCACCACCCACCCCTCCACTCCCTACTCAGAGCTGACTGGGAAATCCCCTGTGAGTGGTGTTAGGTGCCCCGGTCATTCTGATCTTAGTCAACCACCATACAAAAATACCTTTAGTCCAAAGTTCAGGACAACTTATTTCACTTTATAAGCAACCTATTACACATTCAAAATATCCATTTGTTCTTAAGAGGTAGCAAGGTAGGACTGCCCATCTGTTTTCCTCTTTTTGTAATATTTTCTAGATCCTAAATTTTACCATTTTCTATCATTTTTTTATTTTTTTCTCCCTCTTCTTTTCCTCTTTCTCTGCTCTTCTAACTAATTGGCAGAATCTCTGACCTCCACCTTCTCTGACTCCCTTCTCCCTTCCTAGAGACAGTATCCACATTGGACTCCGGGACTCCTACAGACTTGGCACAGCTTCCGACAGTCTTGAAACAGCCCTGCTGTTCTATCACTGCCAGTGGGTAGTTTGTGAACAAACTGCAAGAGGAAGTGATCGGCCCCATCTGCCTGGACATTCTGCAGAAACCTGTCACCATCGACTGTGGGCACAATTTCTGCCTCAAATGCATCACTCAGAGTGGGGAAACATCATGTGGATTTTTCAAATGTCCCCTCTGCAAAACTTCCATAAGGAAGAACACAATCAGGCTCAACTGGCTGTTGGAAATCTGGTGGAGAAAATCTAAGCTCTATAAGCCTCTGAGGTGCAGTCCAAAAGGAAAGAGCCTACATGCCCAAAGCACCAGGAGATGTTCTATTATTTCTGCAAGGATGATGGGAAGTTCCTCTGTTTTGTGTGTCGTGAATCCAAGGACCACAAATCCAATAATGTCAGCTTGATCGAAGAAGCTGCCCAGAATTATCAGGTAGGCATTTGAGGTTCCCCCATCAGCCCAGGAGTTCAGTGAGGCCCTGGAAACCGCTACCTTCCCACTGAGGGTTTGCACCTCATTGCCTGCACCCCTTGGGCTTGAGTGGGCAGCTCGCAGTCAGGCACAGCGGGTTCAAAGAACTGAGTCTGGGGAACTGCCGACTCTAAATCAAGGCGCAATGGAGAATGGAAAGGATGTGAAAATTTGACTTAGAAGGTTTGGGCTCAAGTCTAGTCTTGTGAATTTACTGTACAACCTGCAAGGAATCACTTTACCTCTCTGAACCTCAGGTATCTCACCTTTCAAATGGCAAAAACAAAACATCTCTCTTAAAGTTGTTGGTAAGACAGATGAAGGGAAGTTTGTAGGAGTTCTTTGATAATTCCAAAGCACCATCCATAGTCCTAGTTAGTCATAAATAACCATGTTCTGGTCATTTAGGTCACTTAGGCTCCAGATTTCTCCCTTCCCAGCAACCCCTTTCCCCACCGGCTTGAGAAAGGCGAGTCCTTAATAATTACACAAGGACTCACCTGGAGAGTGTTACCCGCTCTCCTAAGAGACCTGGAGGATTTAATGAGGCCCAGAAATCTCCAGGCACAGCCTGCGCAAACGGCCCTCTCTCCGCAGGGGCAGATTCAAGAGCAGATCCAAGTCTTGCAGCAAAACGAGAAGGAGACAGTGCAAGTGAAGGCACAAGGTATACACAGCGTCCGGGTCTTCACGTAAGAACAACTCCATCCCACCATCTCTGGAAGCAGAAACATGTCTGCCAAAGCTCCTGGAATCTCCTATTACACTGACCCCTCAGAAAAAGATCCAGTGATAAAGAGTGGCGCAGAGCGGAAAAGAGCGCCAGAGGAACAGACTGGGACAGAGGGCCTGGCGCGGCGGGTTGGGCCATGTCCTCTCCTCTGCGCCTCAGCACAGGCCCCACCAGGCTGCATCACCTCCCGCGTCGGCCTGGTTATCCCAGCGGGTTGACTGCTCAGTCTCCATCTGCAGACGAGGTGGGACACGGAAAACCCTTAGAATCCCAAGTACAGGTTTTTTTTTTTTTTTTTTTTTTTTTTTTTTTTTTGAGACGGAGTCTTGCTCTGCCGCCCAGGCTGGAGTGCAGTGGCCGGCTCTCAGCTCACTGCAAGCTCCGCCTCCCGGGTTCACGCCATTCTCCTGTCTCAGCCTCCCGAGTAGCTGGGACTACAGGCGCCCGCCTCATCGCCCGGCTAGTTTTTTGTATTTTTTAGTAGAGACGGGGTTTCACCGTATTAGCCAGGATGGTCTCGATCTCCTGACCTCATGATCCGCCCGTCTCGGCCTCCCAAAGTGCTGGGATTACAGGCTTGAGCCACCGCGCCCGGCCCCAAGTACAGGTTTTTAAGGCCCAGCTGCGCCCTCAGCGGATTCCCCAATTAGAAAACGAAGACATTGGCGGGGCTCGGTGGCTCACGCCAGTAATCACAGCACTCTGGGAGGCTGAAGATCGCTTAAGCCCAGGAATTTGAGACCAGCCTGGGCAACATTGAGACCAGCCTGGGCAACATAGCGAGACTCTCGTCTAAACAAAACAAAACAAAACAAAACAAAAAAAAACTAGCCGGGCGTGGTAGCACAGGCCTGTCGTCCCAGCTACTAGAGAGACTGGGAGATGAAAGTATTGTTTGAGCCTGGTAGGTTGAGGCTGCAGTGAGCCGTGGTCGTGCACTGCAGTCCAGCCTGAGTGAGAGCCTTTCTCAAAAAAAAAAAAAAAAAAAAAGGGAGAGAGAGAGAGGGAAAATGAAGACATTGTGACCCCACTTAACTATTTTCCTGTGTGTGTGAAAGAAATAAAATCTATATGAAAGATTATAAACTGAAAAGCCTTCTGGAAATGTATTAGACACTTCATTGAAGGCAAGTGATAAACCATAAATTAATAATTTCACTTAAAGCTGAGCACTTAGTAGGTGCTTTTAAATGTTGTTCTCCTCTCCTTTCCTTTCTTCCAGGTCTGCCCTGGCGCATTGATCTGGTTGGGAATTCCATATAAACTTGATAAAATTAATGGCTGAATAAAGTGGGCTAGAAGGACCTTCGAGGCCATCCTTTCATCCTCTGCCTGTCCCTGTTTCTTAGGACCAGGTAGAACATGAGAAGCAAAGGATCCTCACAGAATTTGAACGCCTGCATCAAGTCCTAGAGGAGGAGAAGAATTCCCTGCTGTCACGGATTTACTGGCTGGGTCATGAGGGAGCCGAAGCGGGGAAACACTGTAGCCTCCACCGAGCTGCAGTTGAACTATCTCAAGAAGCTCATTGATTCCCTAAAGACCAAGCAGAACATGCCACCCAGGCAGCTGCTGGAGGTGAGTCCCTTGGGGGCAGAATTGCAGCGAGGTAGCGACCCATCCCTAGTCTCAAGTCAGAGCATGGACCACTGGCAGAATACCTGAGATTGCCCCAACCATCCTACCTCCAGCCCAGTGCTGTCCAATAGCAATATGTGAGCCGCATGTATTAGAATGAAAATGTGAGCCACATATGTAATTTATAAATATAATTCTGGCCACATGTGTGATTTAGAAATGTAAATTCAGCCACATATGGAATTACAAATTTTTCTAGTTAGCCACATTAAAATGATAAAAGTGAAATTAATTTTAATAAAATATTTTAACTCAATATATCTGAAATATTATCCTTTCAGCCTGTAATGAATATTTTAAAAGTATTAATGAGATATTTCACATTCCGGGTTTTTGGTGGTGGTTTTTTTTTTTTTTTCACACTGAGTCTTTGAAATTGTGTGTATATTTTTCACTTTGGCACATCTCAATTCGGATGCTAAATTGTTGATTGTTGAAGTAAAATATAGTCCTACCAAACCAATAAAGTTGTGTTTAATGGAAAAAGTATTTTACACTTCTATTTATTTTATTTTTTCTTTTTTGAGATGGAATCTCTCCCTGTTGCCCAGGCTGGAGTACAGTGGCGCGATTTTGGCTCACTGCAACCTCTGTCTCCTAGGCTCAAGCAGTTCTCCTGCCTCAGTCTCTCAAGTAGCTGGGATTACAGGTCCCGGCTAATTTTTTTTTTTTTTTGAGACGGAGTCTTGCTCTGTCACCCAGGCTGGAGTGCAGTGGCCGGATCTCAGCTCACTGCAAGCTTCGCCTCCCGGGTTCCCGCCATTCTCCTGCCTCAGCCTCCCGAGTAGCTGGGACTACAGGCGCCACCACCTCGCCCGGCTAGTTTTTTGTATTTTTTAGTAGAGACGGGGTTTCACCGTGTTAGCCAGGATGGTCTCGATCTCCTGACCTCGTGATCCGCCCGTCTCGGCCTCCCAAAGTGCTGGGATTACAGGCTTGAGCCACCGCGCCCGGCCCCGGCTAATTTTTGTATTCTCAGCAGACACGGGGTTTCACCATGTTGGCCAGGCTGGTCTCGAACTCCTGACCTCAGGTGATTTGCCCACCTCAGCCTCCCAAAATGCTGGGATTACAGGCGTGAACCATCGTGCCTGGATTCTATTTTTAATTTAAATTTGAATTAGCCAGAATTTCCAATGTTCTGTAGCCATGTGTGGTTGGTGGCTACCGTATTGGACAGTGCAGGTCCAGCTGGTGCTTAAAACAAGCTGAGGTGATCCCTCCTCAAGTTATCTCCTATTCTCCCACAGGTTCAAAAACCTATTTATTTATTTTAAGAAAGATCATGCAAAGCCATTCTAGCCTTTCTCCTGCCCTGGCTAGCAGTGCTCCCCTGTTCAGTCTCAGAGCCAAATTCATCTTCTAAATCTCACTCTTCTCTTCTTCACTCAGTTCTTCTTGAGGTTGAAATACTCTGCTTACTGGCAGAGCAGGTGCTTCTTGGAGAAGCCCTCCGTGGTGAGGAGAGGGGAGGAGGATGGGGTAAGAGAGACTTGGAGGGGTTCTCACTCCTGCTGCTGTGCCCCACATCCAGCAGGCTCTGAACCTCCTCCTTGGCTCCTGGGAATCAGCCAAGTGCTGAGGCTGTGCTGTTTCTCTTCTAGGATATCAAAGTGGTCTTGCGCAGGTATGATGGGCCACCCCAAATGTATTTTGCCTACTGATTCATCCACATACAATTCTCAACACGTATCCAAATGCAGTCAACATTCCTCTCTCAGAAATACCCTCCCACCTCTAACTTTGCATTCACACATTTAGGCTGCAACCGGGGGAAGGCCTGTGCCAACCATATTAGCACGTGGTCGGTTGTTAAAGAAATCAACTGTTTTCTCAGGCTTCCTGCTTCTTCAGTACAGATTCTACTATTTCCTGAATGCCCCCTTGCTCAACTGAATAGCTCCTGGGTTGCCTACTCTGTCTCCCTGATCCTGTTTTTTTCTCTTCTCTCTGTCTCCATCTCCCACCTTCATTTCCATATCTCCCTATGCCCTACCTCACTCCTGCCCCGTATCCCTAGCCCTGGCCTTCTGACTCCCAGCTCACTATCCCTTAACCCCCAGGGTTTTGTTTGTCTGTTTGTTTTGTTGTTTAGATGGAACTTTGCTCTTGTTGCTCAGGCTGGAGTGTAGTGGTGCAATCTCACTCACTGCAACCTTCGTCTCCCAGGTTCAAGTGATTCTCCTGCCTCAGTCTCCCAAGTAGCTGAGACTACAGGTGCTTGCCTCCAAGCCTGGCTAATTTTCATATTTTTAGTAGAGACCGGGTTTCACCATGTTGGTCAGGTTAGTCTCAAACTCCTGACCTCAGGTGATTCACCCGCCTTGGCCTCCCAAATTGCTGGGATTACAGGCGTGAGCCACCGCTTTCAGTCCTACCCCCAAGTTTTCATCCCCTCATTTCTCAATCCCATGTCTCAGATCCTCCTTCTCCCACACCTCATCCCCTGATCTCACCACCCCGCTCAGCCACATCTTCCTAGGAGTGAAGAGTTTCAGTTTCTCAACCCAACTCCTGTTCCTCTGGAGCTGGAGAGAAAACTCAGTGAAGCAAAATCAAGACATGACTCCATCACAGGGAGCCTGAAAAAATTCAAAGGTAAGGAAAAGGCTATATTTTCTGTAGTCACCTACTTCTAGGAGATTCTCTCCCTGCTCATTCCACTGAAATGGAACTATGACTCATACATGCCAACAATTCCTGGGCCCTTCTAGTGCCAGGCTCCTGGCTGAGCACTTTCCATGCATCAGTATACCTCCTCCCAGGCATTTCTTACATTCTGTCTTCGTGATATGTTACTTATCTGCCTCCCTGACTCCTGCGAGAGCCATAAAAAGGGCCTGGACCTATTCCCCACATGGACACCTGGCCGGGAGCAGTGGCTGTTGGGAAGTTGGTGCTAAGTTGTCTGGTGGACCAGAGATGGCCTCAGGCAGGGACTGTCATCTCTGGCTTCTCCTTCTCTGGTGCACGCTGGTGTCTCCTCCTGACTACAGAAGAAGAGAAAATAAATTCAAAATCAGTGACATTTTGGGGAGATTCCTCTTCCAGCCTTACAGGGAAACAAATCAGCAGAACAGTAGTGGATGACTTGGGTTTTAAATGTTCGGACAGATATTTTTCATAGACCTGTCTGTGTTTGCAACTAGGAAGAAGGGTTGGTATTTGTAAGGACTCCCTTTACTGTGAAGACTGTTTTGGTCTAAGGTGAGCATAAAGACAGCTAGATGGAATCTTCTGAAATTATCACCTGGAGTTCCATACCCTCTTCCCCCACCCCAATCCCCAGCCCCCCACACAAACACTTCCCCTTGGGACTATGGAAAAGGAGGACCAGGGCAATGCCCCAAGATCCCCACCCTTTCAGCCAGGAATCTCCACTCAGAAGATATAAACAGGAAAGCATGTTTTGTTTTGTTCTTAATTTTGTTGTCTGAGTTTTTCTTTTGTCCAGTAACCGCTCTGTTTTATCCAGCTCCTCCCATCCCACTGGGCATGATCTCAGTAGATCTAGCACCTTTATTTATTTATTTATTTATTTATTTATTTATTTATTTACTTACTTATTTATTTATTTAGAGATGGAGTTTTGCTCTTATTGCCCAGGCTAGAGTGCAGTGGCGCAATCTCGGCACACTGCAACCTCTGCCTTCCAGTTTCAAGCGATTCTCCTGCCTCAGCCTCCCAAGTCGCTAGGATTACAGGCACCCGCCACCACACCTAGCTAGGTTTTTTTTCGTATTTTTAGTAGAGATGGGGTTTCACCATGTTGGTCAGGCTGGTCTCGAACTGCTGACCTTGTGATCCACCCGCCTCAGCCTCCCAAAGTGCTGGGATTACAGGCGTGAGCCACCATGCCCGGCCTGATCCAGCACCTTTATAGGCTCTTCAGGTCAAGAATAGTTTGGTTCTAGTTTGGAATTTCAATAAAGGAGCCCAGCCCTTTCCACTTCATCAGGTTTGGAGTTGGCAAGACTGGTGTGGTCTGCTCTGTATTCCTTTTTCTCTTCCTCTTTCACATACATAAACACACACACACAGTCCCCCAACTCCCACCTGGCCCTATTTCCTTTTGTTTTCTCTCTTATTTTTATTTTATTTTTACCCCAAAGGAGAAGGCACAATGGCCACCTGACCCCATTAAAGCCCAGGAAATACAGGAGGTGCTGGAGTCCACACACAGGTCCAATCTCCACAGTTCTTATTGTGAAGGTTGGTTCTCCCTGCTCGGGGTGACTGGGTCTGGAACCCATACATGGAGAAGGGTGTGGCTGGGCCCTGAAGCGGCTAAAGGCCTTTGTAGGTGAAGTGCTCCCAGGCAGTGTTTCCTGTGCTCTAGGTTTGCAGACCCCTCCTAAGAGGGTCCCCGAGTCTCCCCTGAGCAGTCCCCATGACTGGGCTGGTGGCTCTCAGGGAAGCTGCCCATGCTTGTCCCACTACCTAGCCCCAGGCTGTCTTGTGCTGTCTTGGGGCTGCAGGACACTGGGGGAAGGGTGCTGGGCCAGACGTAGCTCCCCATCTAGGGGCTCCACCCTACAGCTCTTCACTTAGTTCAGCATCCCTACAGGAAATCTAGGCCACGAATGGGCCACTGTCTCCAACTTCTGGGCTCATCCTCTACCTGCAAAAGGAGTCTCTTATGCCCTGCTCCTATTTCCGGCAGGGGTGAACTGGGAGATGAAGGCCCTCGGCCTCCCCTTGCAGGAGCTCTGTCTTCATTCCCCCTCTCAAGCCCTCTTTCACAGGGAAGAGGGCAGGACTGCCATCCAGGCTTTAGGATAGTGGGGCCTCCTTCTTACGCCACCTGGCTCCTGGGTGGTTAGCCCCACAGTAGGCCTTCTGAAGCTGAAGGGTGAAGCCTCAAGGCTCTCTTTGTCCTAAGCACCTACCTTTGTCAGGCAGTGAGAAAGGGGCTAGCTCTGCACTGTCCAGTTTGGTAGCTGCTAGCCACATGTGCCGACAGGCACTTGAAATGTAGCTAGTCCAAATTCAAACATGCTATATGTGAAGAATCATTAATTTCACAAGATTGATTGTAAAAAGAGACTGTAAAAGACAGCAATACTTTTTATAATAGATGTTGAAATAACATTATTTTGAGAATATTGAGTTAAATAAAATATATAATTAAAGTTAATTTTACTAGTTTCTTTGTACTTTTAAATGTGACTACTAGAAAATTTAAAAATATATAAGTGACTCACATTTGTGACTCAGATTACATTCATACTGGACAGTGCTGGGCTAGGCAACCACCACAGGAAAGCAGAAAGGGCATCTCTCAAGGGTTTGATACCTTCCTGGTCCAGTAAGAATTTGAGATACAAATGCAGCTTCCACTTCTCCCAGGCATTTCAAATCAGTGCCTTGCTGTGTGATACTGAGCTCTTTGCTCAACCCCTCTGGACTCTCACCATTTCATCCCATTCTTTATTCCCCAGACCACCTCCAGGCTGATAGGAAAAAAGATGAAAGCAGATTCTTCAAAAGCGTTAATAATAATGACATGAAGGGCTGTAAGTGAGAAACGATGGTTGGTTGCTCCTGCCATTTGGGGAAAATGAGAAAAGGGGAAGAATTGTGTCTCTATGATTAGATGAAGGCCAGATATAAGTGAATGCCCATTCCTCAGCCAATTGGAGAACAGGCATATGGTTGTTTTGTTATTTTAAACTAAGGTAACTCACAAAACAGTGACTAATCCCAAACTTTGAAGTATTCAGAATTAATAGAAAATTATAAATGTATTTCTTCACTCACAGAGACAGGGAGGAAAAAGTGGGACAAGAAGGAGGCAGCTCCACCTCTGTAGTATTCGCTGTCCTTACAGGGCACCAGGTTTCTGGGCAAACTCCTCTGGGTGTGAGGTCAGGACAGCTCAGGGGATGGAGACCCACTGTAATAACAGCCTGTGCTAAAGTCATTAGAGATGGTTCTGCCACCTAAGATAATAACAGTAGAAGTACCGTTTCTTAAAGGACCACTATATGCACATCTAATATTTCAAAACCCCACAACTATCCTCCGAGGTAGGTGTTACTATCTGCAACTTACAGTGAGGTCCATGCAGCTTCTGGGAGGGGAGGTAAGTTATCCAGGTCATATGATTATTAAGTGAAAGAGAGAGAATTAGAACTCCTTTCTCCAAAGCCAGAAACTACACAACGCATGCCAAAGCCAGAGAGCAGGATTTAGGGATCCTATTCCACCAGCATTTCTCCATGAAAGGAGCTACCGGTGTTTGGAAAGGCCGTCTTTGTGATGCTCCATGACTTTTGCCCTGTTAAATGCTTAGCATCCCAGGCCCCAGAAAGCCCTATAAGCCAGTAGAGAACCCCCTTCTTGTTGTCACTGAGACAACCTGAAAGGTTTCCACACTTCCCCCTGGTGGGGAATAGGCCCCACTGAGAACCATTGACTGTTCGGATGGATGATGGCAGGGTGCTTGTTTTTGTTTTTAATTTGCAGCTTCTGGTTATCAAGACCAAATTGGTTTTCTCTCCTCAATTCCTAGGGGCCTTGTTACAGAAAAATAATCACAAAATGAACAAAACCTCAGAGCCCAAGTCATCTTCTCCAGGTAAGAGTCTTGTCTCTGAATACTAAGGGACCTCCAAGTCTACAGGTGGTCAAAATGCTGTATCCACCCAATTCCACCAAATGGAATAAATGAATAAATGAATGAATTCATTTATTCCATTTCCTCAGTTCCTCCCTAAATTACACCTCTGCCAGGAAACAGTGGGTGCCCCGACTTGTTCGGGTGTACTTTCTTGAGTTTCACCTCCATCTCTCCTGCTGTATGTAGAGCTCAGCTGTGCTGTCTGGGAATGGAGGATTGCTGCTGAGGTGCTCCCACTGACCTCTTTTCTCCTTTCCTTCTCCCGCAATGGCGGCAGAACAACTACATCGGGGCCACCAAATCGCCACTCCTCAGCCATCCCACTCCCTGTTTCGGGCCTCCTCTGCTGGGTAAGTCACTCTTCCAGTGTCTCCTGGCCTCTTATGCTGAGATTTCTGGTCAAGGAGCCAGCTCTCAGGACACAAAGACAGTTGGCGCTGCGCTGCCCGAGGAGCTCCATGCGGCACTGAGTGAGTGACTGACAGCGATCCGGGCTTGTTTTTTTTTTTTTTTTTTTTTTTTTTGAGATGGAGTCTCGCTCTGTCCCCCAGGCTGGAGTGCAGTGGCCGGATCTCAGCTCACTGCAAGCTCCGCCTCCCGGGTTCACGCCATTCTCCTGCCTCAGCCTCCCGGAGTAGCTGCGACTACAGGCGCCCGCTACCTCGCCCGGCTAGTTTTTGTATTTTTTAGTAGAGACGGGGTTTCACCGTGTTAGCCAGGATGGTCTCGATCTCCTGACCTCGTGATCCGCCCGTCTCGGCCTCCCAAAGTGCTGGAATTACAGGCTTGAGCCACCCTTGTGAGGTTCCTTCAAGTCAAGCCAGCTCAGAGAACACGGGGAGCGGTGGTGCTACACGGACTTCGGAGCATAAGAGTAGCGCCGAGTGAGTGACTGAGAGCGACCAGGGTTCTTGATTTAGTGGAATTGGGTCGAAGGAGTGGAGAAGGGGAGGGCTCGGGCTACTGAGAGTGGAGATGGGGGCGGGGGTGGTAGTGAAGAGTTGGAGAAGGAATGGACGAGTTCTTGAGCAAGAGGGGAAAACACAATCTCCAGCCATCCCGCCCCACGCTTGACTTCTTATCACTTTGGCTGTGGTGCCGCCTAGTGGAAAAAGGAAGTCCCTGCAGCAGTCCCCACACTCTTTAAGCAGCTGTTTACCGAGGGCACCAGTTCAGCCAGCAGTGAAGTCCAGAGATGAGCAACGCCAGCCTGGGTCACAGTCGGTCAAACCCCATGAGCCCGCCCACTCTCGCTCTTCCTTACATTCCCACATCCCCGTTCTCTCCCAACCCCCTCATATCAGCAAGGGAATTTAATTAATGCGATTTGATAAATCAGTAGACAGAATGAGCCCCCATTCTGAAATATTTAGCAGACTGGAACCACCACGCAAGCCTCTGTAATGGGTGGATGGAGACACTTCTAGCTTTAATAAACTGCGACTGAACGTAGACTCCTGGTAAAAGTGTGTGTGTGTGGCGGGGGATGACTATTCCTCCTTTTGTATTCCAACACTTCACTCATCCCTGTGTTTGAGGAACTCCACTTTAGAAAATTACTGGGGCTCAGAAAGTCTGAGCCTCGACATCTCTTATACTAGACTCAATTCTTGTCTTAGACATGGGAATTAGGGGCCACGGGAAATGGGCAAGGAAGAGATGGTCTCATCTTCGGGTGTTGAAATGATCTCACCACCACCACCAATGGGGAACTTCTCTCTGCGCCCACAGAACAACACATTGTGAAATTCAGGGATTAACTTTGAGGAGGAGGCGGCGGGGCCGGGCCTAAGACTTCTCTGGGGACCACTAAAGGCAGTGCCTGGGAAGAGAAAGCCTCTCTGACTTCATGGAGCGGGGCGCGGGTGTCAGAGGAAGGTAGAGGGTTTGGACATCTTGACCCGGGATTGGCCACCTCTTTCTCCTCATCTTCACACAGCCCCTGTGACACTGGACGCAGCCTCGGCCCACCCGGACCTCATCCTTTCCCAGGATCTAAAGATAGTGACTCTGGATCTCGCATCCCAGGGCAGTTCGAAGAAGCCGGGAGACCACCGACGCTTCTACCGGTTCCGCTGCGTGCTGGGCTCGCTGGGCCTTTACTAGGGCCGCGGCGCCTGGGGGGCGGGGCCTGCGTGCTGGACGTGGCCTTGAAGCTGGCTCCTAGGCGGGGCTTCCTGGAGGTGGAGCCCTTGACCAGCTTCCGGGCGCTGCACATCACCGGCTCACCTCGAGCGGTTCCCGGGAGGATCTCCCGGTCTGTCCGAACAAAGTGGATGTCCACGTGGATTACGAGGGCGGAGAGGTAGTCTTCTACGACGCCACCTCTAGCCCACATATCTACACTTTCCATGCCTCCTTCCCGGGGCAGATCTCCTTTTTCCAGCTTCTGTTTTCCGGCACCCTGGGTCCCTAGAGTTGTTCTTTGCCTTCCTCTGCATCTCCTCCTCACTTGCTTCTCGCCCCCACCAGCCCACTTTGGGATGTGCTGCAGCTGGAAGGGTTGAAGCTAGGCTTCCAGCAGCCCTATGGGAAGGTTACACCCTTCGGGCTTCCTCCTGATCCAGTGCTGATTTCTCTGACCCTGCTTTAAATACTCCATTTTTCAGTTCCTCTCTCCTTACAATATGCCTGGGTCGAAAAGAAAGGCTCAAATACACTAAAAGGCTATACACTAGGCTGTTCATTGCAGCACAGTTGGTAACAGGATAAAACTGGAAACGTTGAAAAAGCTGCCACGTGCAAGCATCCAGCTGCATCCTGGTTAAGACAGACGTAGGGGACTGGACCACTGACCCCGGCTTGTCCCCCTGGCTCCTCCTCCATCTTATCTCCTGCAGCCCCTGTGGCCCTGCACATCTGAACCTCATCCTGAAAATCGACGTACGCAAAACATTTCCGGTTCTCCATACTACTCAGAAACCAAAATGAATCAGGGCCAGATGTATCCTCCTCTCAAACCCACATGACCACTACCCGCAACAAAAGTCTTGATCATTCCTAGTGTCGCCATGTGAGGGACTGAAGTTAAACCCAGAGAAGGACTGCTCCGGTTTCCTGAGTGAGCCCAAAAAAGTAAAAGGGCGAGGAGGTTGGAAACACAGAGAAGAAATTACCTCTGGACAGTAAAACCCACGATTTGCGCCGATGATTGTGGACTCCTTCCTCTTCCTCCCTTCAGCCCGACTGGGGACTGGGGAGGCGGATGGGACCAGGAGTCTCTGGGCTTTTCCAGCCGCCTCGCTCCAGTAGGGAGAAGGCGGTGTTGCAGGAGGCGTGGGGAGTCGCCCGCCCGACCACCCTGCTGCCCGGCGGGTGGCTGCGCAGCGGGAGAGCCGGCCCAGGTGTGGGGGCGGGAACGAGCCAACGCCCGGAGCGCAGATTCCAGGGGCGCGCAGTCAGCCCTGGCCAGGCTCCCCCATCCAGTTCCCCCAGTCGCCCGCGAGGCGCCGCCGATTACATAAACAGCCTTCACCTCCCTGCGGAGGGGACAACCAAGGGCTGGGGACACGCAGGTCGAGCCCCGAAAGCAACGCCCCTCCGGACTTTCATTCAGAATCAGCCAGGACCGCCCAAATTCCCTGTTTACAATTCTCACAGCCCTCGTCATGGTCATGGGCTTCGCGCCTTTTGCCTTGTTTCCTTTCATTGTATACAGATTTAACTTCCTTACTACAAAGGGAGATCTTTCCCAAGTGTCTTAAGTTGATTTTATACTTCCTGGCTCTACCAACCCCTGACACTTAGCATAGACCCTAGAATGGGGTACTTGATTAATAAATATTTACTAAATTAAAACCATGCCCTAATTTCTCTTTTCCCGCAAAAGACTGATGTCTTGGAAATCCCACTCAATTTTCGTGGACCAGCTCCACCTCACCTCCTCCAGGAAGCCTTCCCCACGCAGCGTTCCTGGTTTTTTCTGTTGGAAAAGTGTGCACATTCCCAAAGCCTCTACAGCCGTCTCCCTGCAGCACTTCCTGCAAGTTGACTGTGAGGTCCTGGAGAACAGAAGTAGCATCTCACTCATTTTCATTCCACTTCCCCACCCTCCTTGCGCAGTACAGGGCCTGGTTCCTAAAGGGATGTAAATAAAGGAAGGGTTCAATGTAAATGAAAGAATACTTTGTAGCAAGGTTTAAATTTGGGGAGGTCTTCCAACCTGGATCTTAACCTTGAACTATGACCACAGTCTTCTCAGCCCTGAGGAATAGGGGTCACCTCTTTAAGAGCTTCTCAGAAGCTCATTTACTGAAAGAGTGTTCTGGCCATTCATTCAATGTTATGACTGGGAAGTCAAGTGAATACTGAACCCTGGCCAAGGGCCTAGATTTCCATTCCCCAGTCCAAAGTGTTTTCTGCCTCTTCACACAGTTATGATACTACTAACAGCATGTTTACAATGTTGAACAGTTTACTAAATGGATTCAGATACATTATTCCATTTGCTTCTCACCACTGCTTAAATTAGGTATCATTACATTCCTATATTCCAAATATGGTATGAATGTTCAAACTCACGTCTTTTAACCCAAAGCACATGCAAAGTTGTCTTGAAAAGATAAAATTTCATAAAATAGATGATAAAATGGTTATAACAAATAATAACTTTCCATGGTATTTCCCTGCACAGACAGACACACACACACACATATACATGCATGCACACACACACACACACACACACACACACACTTACCTGCTATATTAGTTCCTAGGGCTTCCATAACACATCACCATAGACTGTGTGGCTTGAAACAATAGACACTTTCTCTTACAGTTCTGGAAGCAAGAATTCTGAAATCAAGGTGTCAGCAGAGCCATGCTCTCTCCAAAGGGTCTAGGAAAGAACGCTTCATTGCTTCTTCTAGTTCCTGGTGTTTGCTGGCAATCTGCGGCATTCTTTGGCTTGTAGATGCCTCACTCCAATCTCTGACCGCATTTTCACATGGCCGTCTCCAATGTGTCTGTGTCAAAATTTCCCTCTTCTTATAATGGCCCACCATAATCCAATATGATCTCATTTAAACTTGATGAATAGACCCCCCCCCTTTTTTTTTTTTGAGACAAGGTCTGGCTCTATCACCCAGGCTGGAGTGCAGTGGCATGATCTGGGCTTACTACAACCTCCGCCTCACTGGCTCAAGTGATCTTCCCCCATCAGCCTCCCAAGTAACTGGGACTACAGGCACACAGCACCATGCCTGGCTAATTTTTGTATTTTTTTGTAGAGACGGGGTTTTGCCATGTTGGTCAGGCTGGTCTCAAACTCTTGAGCTCAAGCAATCTGCCCACCTTGGTCTCCCAAAGTGCTGGGATTACAGGGGTGAGCCACCTCATCTGGCCAAGACCCTATTTTTGAATAAAGTCACATACATAGGTACCTGGGGCTAGGACTTCAATATGTCTTTGGCAGACACAATTCAACCTACAACTCCATAGTCTGTCACCCACGGGAAAGTGAGGACATAAAAAAGAAACAATGCTATTGGAAAAGAGAGCCAAGGGCAACACTTGTGGGAGGCTAAGATGAGGAGAAGGGAAAATAGATAGTGGATATATTCTCCAGGGAGGGTCAAATTTGAGTACCTGACCTGGAAAACCGAAGAAAGGAGAAAAATGGTTTTCAAAAGCTAAAAGAGGAAAAAGCATGGTAGGAGTGGAGAAGTCATTAGGAGGGTGGAAGAGTTGCTCCCTAGGGAGGGAGAGTAAGAGCCACTCCACTCCCAGGGAAATCCAGTGAAAACTGGGGCAAGTGTCAAGAGATGGAGACCCACGGAACTGAGCCTTTTCCCCACCAGAGTGGCCCCCTTGGGGAGGCAGGAGTCTGCGAGCTCCCAAAGCATATTCCCACAGAAACTTTGGGGTCATGAAGTCATCTTGTCCCCCTTCCCAGACCTGTTCCTGCTGCCTGTTTTCGAGTCATTGTTGCTACCAACCCCCACCCAGTCACCCAACCTAGGTGTTATCCTCAACTCTTTCTCTTCCTCATTCTCACAGTCCTTGAGGCCCCAACCTCCTTGATGTTAGCGCCTGCCACAGGACTCCACCCACCTTCCTCCTAGCACTGTCTAGATCAGCCCTCATCTGGATTATGACAGCTGCCTTTCTCATCTCCCTGCCTCCAGACTTATTCTGCCCAATCCATCTTCCATTACCCAGGCCAAAGTCTACGCTTTTCTAAAATGTTATTTTGAAAATCTTCCGACAGAAGAGTTGAATGAATTTTACAGTGACCATCCAAATACTACCACCTAGATTTTGTCATTAGCATTTTACTATACTTGCTTTATCAAATATGTTTCCATTGATCCATTCCTTCATCCTTCTATTCATCTTATAATTTTTTGTATTTTAAAGTAAGCTGCAGATATTCAAATGGTTTCTAAAAATATAATCTGGTCATGTTAGAACTTGTTGGACTTTCAGTAATGCCCCCCTTCTCTAAAGGATAAAGCCTGAACTCCATGTTGGCAGGCCTTCAGCCTAACCCCTGCCCCGACCTGCTTCCCATTTTTCACTCTAAAAAGCCCCAATTGCCTAAAATTCCCCACTCACCACACTGTTTACATCTCCCTGATCCGCTTTCATTGTTCCTTTTTCTTAGCTTGTCTTCAGCCTTCCAGGGCCTCAAATGCCTCCTTCCCTGAAAGCCTTTCTTGATCCCCCCATTCTTTCTGACACTAGTTTAGGCACCACCACTATGAGCACATAGCAGTCCCCAGGGCATAGCTTGATCACTGCACTAATCTCCACAAATCAAGATGATCTGTTTATGTGTGTTTCTCACCTCTACTCCGATTGAGAGCTTCCTGAAAATTCAGGGATCCTGCTTTATTTGTCTATTGTCCTTGGCACCTAGAACAGTCTGACATGTGTGGGTGCTCCATAAATATTTGTTGAGTGAATGCGTTACTGGCTTTGTCCTTTCTAAGAGCACCTCCTGCCTTTGTACTGGCTTCTCCCACACAACATGGGGCCAGGTCTTCAATGCAGATCCCAGAGGGTTAAGAAGGAAGCAAAGAACACTGAGTGTTATCCGTATTTTCCAGCCAAAGACCCCCCAGGAACATAACGGTCATTAAACACGCTGAGTTTATTACTCCTTGTAGCAAGGAAGAATGTACCCCACGGGGAGTGAGGGACATCTCAATAAGAGTGTTAGGAAAAAAGCTATGATAGGATTTGGGTTTTGGTTAGGTGATTTGGTGAAAAGTCTAAGGAAGTGGGGGTTTGCTCTAGATTAATGCTGCTAGAAAGCAGAGCATTCTGTGAATGAATATCCAAATAAATATTTTCTATAGGGAGGGAAGACTAAAATGAGGGGAAAACTATAATTGGTAAAGAAGTAGCAAACATTTCTGTTAGCCAAGAGAACGGGTGTTTGGTATTCTGTGGGTGGCACAGTGACCTTTTCTTGGGTCTGTGCTCAGAAAAACTTATGAAGCAATCTGACATTGTCTCACTTTATCAAGGTCTAAGAGTAAACTTGTCTGAGATTGGTATTCTGTAATATAGTATATGCCTAATAGGTGAATAACATGGTTTAGCTGTGTTAGGCCAACTTCTGAATGTCAGAGGCTGCTCTTTTTTTTTTTTTTTCTTTTCTCTCAGGGTTTAGGTGGGGGATTGGGAAAAAGATGAATTAGTGGAGTTGGGGCATGTGTATATACGTGTGCAGAATCCTGTTCAATGCAAAAAGCTTTTTTTTTTTTTTTTTTTTTTTTTTTTTTTTTTTTTTTGATACAGAGTTTCCTTCTGTCGCCCAGGCTGGAGTGTAGTAGCACAATCTCAACTTACTGCAAGCTCCGCCTCCCGGGTTCACGCCATTCTCCTGCTTCAGCCTCCAGAGTAGCTGGGACTACAGGCGCCCACCACCACGCCCGGCTAATTTTTTGCATTTTTAGTAGAGACGGGGTTTCACCGTAGCCAGGATGGTCTCGATCTTCTGACCTCGTGATCTGCCCGCCTCGGCCTCCCAAAGTGCTAGGATTACAGGCTTGAGCCACCACTCCCAGCCACAAAACTTTTCAAATAGAGGGTCTGGAGTTTATTTCCAAGGTGTCCACCTCCCCAGTCCAGGCATATAATTCCAGGTCACAGTGCTGACACTTTCAGCCTCCATGGTCATGGAAGGGGACAGATGGCCCAGGTCCCTGGTGGCTCTGAGTTGTGGGGAGGGAGGAGCCAGTGGCCTTGGTTGGGACCTCTCTCAGGCTTCTACCTAGACATCCCTTTTTCTGCCAGGGCAAACACTCTGAAGCTTGTTTTCTTGGCTGGCTGTTTTTGTTTGTCGTCCTGCCTGGTATCACAGCCTCCCAGTGACTCCCAAACCTACTCATTTGAGCCCTGAGGAAAACCTATTAGATATGAATTCTTTGTTGGTTTTGTGACAGTGGCCTCTGACCAGACAGGTTCAGCTCCCTGGACCCCAAGGGCCTTGTTGTCTCTGCTCCCTGCCTTCTGGGGTGATGATCTCACCCTTGCCCCCAGTTTCAGGGATCCAGTGACTCACTGCAGAATAAATCAACAGCATGGCAGATGCTTGGGCACCTGAGGTCTCTGAGGACACTCTAAGGATATGGGGCTGTGATCTTTTTTCATTCAGTCTGGTGCTTCTGTCTGACTGTTAGTGATTCCCCTTTCCTGATAAAGCCTTTAAGATTTCCTTCAAATCAGACAGCCCTGAAGGTGCTGCCTCCTGCCTTCATTATTCCTTTCTGCACAAGGCTGAATTGATTCTGTTCCGAAATGTTCCTCATCCCTGCCCTCCACACACATACTCACACAATGCGCGGCTTGCTTTTTCATGGCCTCTTGTCTTGTGCTTCTCTTCCTTTTGGTTCAAATCTTCTTTTTAAAAAAAAATAAAAAAAATTTTTTTAGATGAAGTCTTGCTCTGTTACCCAGGCTGGAGTGCAGTGGCGCATCTCAGCTTACTGCAACCTCAGCCTCCTGGGTTCAAGGGCTTCTCCTGCCTCAGCCTCTTAACTAGCTGGGATTACAGGTGCCCACCATCACATCCGGCCAATTTTTTGTACTTTTAGTAGGGACGGAGTTCCGCCATGTTGGTCTGGCTGGTCTTGAACTCTTGACCTCGGGTGATCCGCCCACCTTGGCCTCCCAAAATGCTGGGATTACAGGCATAAGCCACCGCGCCAGCCGAAATTCTTCTTTAGCTATGATATTCCTGAATCCTAGTTTGATTTGATCCTTCAGGACATGTTTCTATGTATTTACACATCTGTGTTTTATACACATGGAAGTGTGTGTGTGTGTGTGTGTATGTATGTATGTATTTTTGAAATAGCTATAAACCAGGGACAGTGGAAATGTCCCTGTGTTTGTGAGGATGTGTGTTTGTGGGACCAAGTGAGGTTGTGTTATAAGAAAAAGTTGTATCTTTCGTAACAGAAAATCAATAATAGATAACGCCTAAAATTAGAAGAGTAAATAGTAATAATATAATCCTCGTATTTACAAATGTGAAGGTGAACGCCAAAACAGCTAAAAGAGTTGAAAGTAGTGGAGATGGGGATGAGGGCTGCCGTTTAAAAAAATTAACTCATCTACTTGTTTGACTTTTTATTTGCATGTATAACTGCGATTAAAATCCTGAAAATAATCTAATTGTGTTCTGTGTTCCTGTTTTCCCCTCCAACCAGCCATGTGAAGATCTGTCACCCACTCACTTCCTCAGCCCAATTTCTCACCCTTGCTTCCTCTCCCTCGACTCCATTTCCAGGGGCCAGCCTTGTCCACCCCTTCGGGTCTCTCCTACCTGACTGCTCTCCTCCTGTCTCCAATCTATCCTCCACCTGCAGATAGAACAATCTCTACAACCTGTGTCATCAGAGTGTGTTTCACTTCCACTTGAAAACTCTCTGAGACTTGCCTAATGTAACAGGATTGAGTTATGCCCTCAGTATGACAAGCTTCATATCCCTCTCAGCAGCAACCCCAGACACGCAGCCTGTGCCAGGCTCAGACACGCCTCCTTCTCTTGGCTGCCCTGGCTCTGTACTCCCTTTAACCAAAACCCTTCCCCTGTATGTGTTTCTTTACTATGGATCACAATTTATAGCACATAATGTTCTGCACTGACTTTTTCTTTTAACCATGATCTTATAGATCTTCTCATGTCAACCCAAATAGGTCATCTTCACTATTTTTAACTGTTACATGAATTCAATTACATAATGTATATGAAACCATTTTGCATGCCATCTGGCATATAGGAAGACTCAAATATATCCTTATCTCATTTAAGATTTAAGTTCCCATCACCGCAACATAATGGAGAAACACCCTTTGTCTCCTGTAACACTATAGTTGTAAGATTCCTCCTCAACTCTTATTACAGCTATGCATTGTGCCTTTTAAAAATACTTAATATTTTTTTCATTGAGACAAGTCTTGCTATGTTGCCCAGACTGGTCTCTCACTCATGGGCTAAGTGATCCTCCTGCCTCAGCCTCCCAAAGTGCTGGGATTATAGGCATGAGCCACCGTACCTTGCCCTATGCAATGGTTTTAAACAGATAATGAATTTAATTAATATCACTGTTCTTCCCATTATTTCTGTAACTTTTCCACCCAGCTCCCTACACATCCCTCTTTTGTGGATCTCAACTCCTTGGAGCTCTCCCACACACTCTGCTTGCTTGCTTTTCCCTGAAATGCCCTCTGCTATCCCCTTCCGCCATCCACGGGGGAAGTAGTTCCCTTCTTCCCAGACATCCCCTGTGAAAACTTCTCTAAGCTGTCCTCTCCCAGAGGAGCCCTCAGCCTATGGGCAGCCCCGCCCCCCATCTGGTTTGCACCATTCATATCACTCCTTAACCAGAAGGTCAGTCTTTTGAAAACACGGTGTCTTAGTATCTGCAGTGCCTAGCATATTGCCTGGCACATAAAAAGTGCCCCATAAGTGTTAGTTGGATGAGAATTCTCAACTTCTAAATGTCTAATCTCATTTTTCTATTTAATATGCCACATACAGAAGCAGGTGCTCTGTGGTATAGAGGAGAATGTACATTCTTACTAGCTGTGTGATCACGGGCAACTCACATCACCTCTCTGAGCCTCAGTTTCTTGATCTGTAAAATGGGGGTAATGATATCTATGATGAATGAATGATGAAATAAAATATATGAAGATGTTCCAAAAACGTAGAAAGTATTACCATCACTCCTTCTTCAACCTCATATCAAACTTTCCATAGTTCTGACAAAATCCTCTCCCCAGGTCCAGCCCCTTCTGTAAGACCATGTCTCTCCCCCCGACTCCTGATCCTCATTCTTTTCTTTTTCTTTTTCTTTTTTTTGAGATGGAGTTTTGCTCTTGTTGCCCAGGCTAGAGTGCAATGGCGTGTTGGCTCACCACAACCTCCGCCTCCCGGGTTCAAGCAATTCTCCTGCCTCAGCCTCACCGAGTAGCTGGAATTACAGACATGCGCCACCATGCCCGGCTAATTTTGTATTTTTAGTAGAGACGGGGTTTCTCCATGTTGGTCAGGCTGGTCTCGAACTCTTGACCTCAGGTGATTCGCCCGCCTTAGCCTCCCAAAGTGTTGTGATTACAGGCATGAGCCACCATGACTGGCCTCCTCATTCCTTTCTGGTGCTGTTGTTTTGCCCTCCCATTCCCTTCCTCCAACTTTGTAGGCCTTGTTTTTGCCTAATTTCTCTTCAGTGTTCACTTCTCTGTAGCCTTTGCCTTTCTCCTTTCAGCATGGCTCTATCTTCACAGCTTCCTGGAAGCCATCCCAAGAGCTCTTATAGGTTCCTTTCCTCTGTTTCCTTGAAGCTCCTCCCTGCTTCTCCTGCCACATATGCCACCCAGGGGACAGGCGAGCCTCACATGGGGATGGATAACTCTACCAAGCGCTGGTTTCAAGGACGCTCACAAAGATGCCCAGAAATGGCAGATAAAAGTGTGCGAGATACCACCCTCTGCGGAGGGAGGGGCTGGATGAGGGGAGCCAGAGAGTCCGAGGCAGGTCCCGGGGCCAGTTTTCCTTTCAGAGATTCAGGGCAGGCAGGACAGAGCTGGAGGGGTGTGTTTGGGAGACGGGGGAGGTAACATCTGAGGCTCAGGAGGCAGTCAGAGGGAGTGGCTCCTGAACTAATTGGCAGGCTGGATGCCAGCAGCGTGCCGGTGATGTTTTGGCTACTGGTCACCAGAGGAGAGGAAGGAAGGAAGAGAGGGAGAGTCTGTCATGTGGACCAAGACGCAGAGGCACATGGGGACTGCTGTCAGTGCATCAGGCTTTTCTAGGTCACTCTGCATTGCCGCCCTTGCTGGGTTCCCCTGCTCTGCCTTGTGCTGCCTTGCATGCACCTGGCTTGGTTTCTGTGACTCACAGTCCATGACCCGGACACTGTCTTCAAGTCTCTGTGTTCCTAGGAGTCGGTGCTCTGACACTGGTGGGGAAGAAGCACTTGAGTCCCAGCATGCAGGCTTTGACCTTTACCCTGCATGGCCCCCAGTTTCCTCCCTGTGGCTGGAAGGTGACACAAGCTCCTGGAGTAGTTAAGAAAGTAGTAAAATCTTTAATGATTTGAAAATTATAAAATTACAAAATTATTACTGTGTTAATATGAACTATCCTTGTTCTTTTTGCTTCTCCACCACTCCTAATTTCAGATATGCTTATACTGGGCTGCATAGTTCACAGCACTGTTGCATGGCCCACAGGCCTCCTGGCTTCACATGTCCAACACGCCACCCTGGTCCTCCTGCCCAGGCCAGCTCCTCACAGTTCTTCCCACTGCAGTCACTGGCAGCTCCATCCTCCCTGTGCTGGGGCCAAACTCATTAGAGCTTCCTGCCTCCTCCTTTGCTCTCACACTCCACAACCAATGCAGAAACTCACGTCCAGAAAGCAGTCCCTTCCCACCACCTCCAATGCCTTCCAGGCTCACCTCACCCAGTACCGAAGAAAGTCCTGACAATGACAAGGCCCTGCACAGTCGGTCAGTCGCCTCTCTGACTTCCTACTCCACACCCTCTGCTCCCTCTGGCCCAGCCACATGGCCTCATGTTAAATCTCAAACACATGAGCAGTTTCAGCACCACAGCCTTTGCCTCTGCCTTTCCTTTCATCTGGATGATCCTTCCTTCAGATAAGCACTTGACGACTTCTCTTACCACCTTCAAATCTTTGCTCAAATAGAATCTATTGAGATTGTAACTCTGTCTACTCCATCCAGCACTCCATCCAGCGTTGAGGAAGGCTCATCTCCCTAGGTGATATTTAAGGAGGGACCTGAGAGATGAATAAGAGATCTTCATGCTCAGAGAGGAGAGAAAGGCATTCCAGGCACAGGTAACAGCTTTGCATCAACCTAGAGGCAAGAACAATTTGGGCTAATTTAAGCAAAGTTGACACAGGATGAGTTGGGAGTAAAGATAGCGCAAGATCATAATGAAGACTTAGAGATTAGAGCAAGCAAAAACTTAAGTTTTAGTAGTGGAATAGGCAAGAGTGCAATGGGGGAAGATCCAGGGCCACTACTTGCTAATGGCATTCCCCAGAGTTGTATAAGGCAGTCATCCCAAAGAGAGAAAACTATGCTAGTATTTGTATCTTTCTTCCCAGCTTTATGTTGCTTCATGGTACCTACCATAGATTCCACTTATTTATTTGTTAATGAGCTGTTTTCCCCACTAGAGTTTAATTCCCATGAGGGCAGGTTCCTGTCTGTGTTGATCTCCACTGAGTCCCCATCTTTCAACATTGTATCTGGCACATAGTAGGTCCTTAATAAGTATTTTTGAATGAATAAATATAAATTACTTTTATCATCCCTAAAACGATTTTTTTGATATAAGTATAATTTTTTTCACTTTGTAGTCACAAAACTGCCAAGAGTCAAATCAAATCTTTACACCGTACTGTTTCTAAGTGGTGTCAATGTTCCTTCATACGGTATAATTTCTTACCTGATTTAGTCAAAATGGGCAAAGACTTTAGTCTTTTCAATTTTAAAATGAGGAGTTTGGACTAATAGATTGCCCATTTGCTGGAGGATGATGCCTGCTCCTTCCTCCAGGGCCTCCCCTGCTGCTCCAGTCCAAGTTCTTTTATCTCTTCCAGCCTCACCTCTTCCTGGGGTCTGGACAACAGAGGTTAAATGGTTTAAAGGCCCACTGGGAGACTGTGAATCACAGAAGCACAGGAATCCTTTCCATTTCTATCTGCCTACACTCCATCTATCTCACTGGCTGAGACTTTGAATCTGTCGAGGAAATAGGATGACTACAGAGCAGAAAGAAAAGACAGAGAATAAAAAAGAGAAAATGATGAAGGGGAAGGCAGGGAGGAAGGAGAGAAGGACAGAGCAAACAGGACTCAGTGCATGTTAGGGAATATTCTGCAGAGAGGAGAAGCAGTTATTGTGGACTGTTGTCCAACTGAAACAAAATATCTCATCACTTTGTGCTTACCCCCTCTCTTGTGATCCCATCTCAACATCCAAAGCTCATTAAGAATGTTGCCCATTTCTGTAACAGCTTTGCAATTACACAGTCATCCATTCCAGAAATTAGAAATTCATCCTTGGTTTTCCCCTCCCTCATTGCCCAAAGGCCACTTCAATGTTTTTGTCAATTCTATCTACAAAATACACTTCAAATTGGCCTGCTCATTTTCAGCTCCACTGGATCCCACTATCTCAAGCCATCATCCTTTCTCACCTAAATTACTGGCATAGTTTTCTCTCTTTGGGATGACTGCCATATACAACTCTGGGAATGCCATTAGCAGGTAGTGACCCTGGGTCTCCCTCATTCCATTCCTCTTTATTCCACTACTAAAACTTAAGATCTCGCTTGCTCTAGTCTCTGCCTAAGTCTTCATTATTATCTTGTGCCATCTTTAGTCCCAACTCATCATGTGTCAACTTTGCTTAAATTAGCCCAAATTGTTCTTGCCTCTAGGTTGTTGCAAAGCTGTTACCAGTTCCTGGAATGCCCTTCTCTCCTCTCTGTGCATGACGATCTCTTATTCATCTCTCAGGTCTCCCCCTAAATATCACCTCGGAAGATGGGCCTTCCTCAGTGTCCCCCACCTAAATTAAGGACTTCTGCTCGCAGTCTCTGTGCTCGATATTTGTTAAAATGTCAGATTTATCAAATAAAAATACAGGATGTCCATTTAAATCTGAATTTCAGATAAATAATAAATAATTATTTTGTGTAAGTATGCCCCATACAGTATTTGGGAGATATTTATACTAAAAAAATCATTGTTTATCTGAAATTCAAATTTAACTGGATGTTCTGCATTTTATCTGCCAACCCTACATATGTGGATTGACCTCACTTCCTTTCTATTGAAGAGATTGAAAAGTAAAAAACTATTTCTCAGAGTTTTTGGAGCTAGGATTCTGGACATGAATTAAGTCCTTCCAACTAAATGTATTTGTATGAGATTTGAAATGCAGAAGTGAGGTAGAGGCTATTTTCCTATAGAAGAGCATGGATGAGCCCCAATTAACATGAAATGTCCATGGGGGTAGGGCAGCTGGGCCAGTGGCTGCTATGCTAGCAGCAGCTGCAGCACTACCGACCTATGGTGATTGACCTTGAAGCCAAGAATCCAGTTAGGACATCCTGACTTTTTTTTTTTTTTTTTTTTTTTTTTTTTTTATGAGACGGAGTCTCGCTCTGTCACCAGGTTGGAGTGCAGTGGCACGATCTTGGCTCACTGCAACCTCCACCTCCTGGGTTCAAGCAATTCTCCTGCCTCAGCCTCCTGAGTAGCTGAGACTACAGGCATGTGCCACCACGCCCAGCTAACTTTTGTATTTTTAGAAGAGATGGGATTTCACCATGTTGGCCAGGATGGGCTCGATCTCTTGACCTTGGGATCTGCCTGCCTCAGCCTCCCAGAGTGTTGGGATTACAGGCATGAGCCACTGCGCCCAGCCAATATTTTTTTCTTAATTGAAATAGGTGCCTAAAAGACAGGAAGGAACCTGCTCCTGCATTCTTGAGGGATGAGGATCAGAAAGTTTTCCCTACTTACACACCAGCTAGGTCATCTCTCTGGGCATCCATTTTCTTATCCATATTGTAAGGGCTAGACTACACATTGTTAATGTTCCTTTCAACTCTAACATTCTACAAATCTATGATTCTTTGAAGTATTTAATAGAGGTGGGAGCCAGAATAAAATTAGCTACACTTGGTGCACTTACTAGCGATCCTTGTACGGGATAATAAATAACTTGTTTGGAAGACTATTCTCCCTGATGGGGAAGTGGACATGGAAATGAGATTATCATCTTGAATGTAAATAATGTGAAGGGGGATGGGAATTAGAAAAGAAAACTGAGAGAAAAGACTACTAGGACAAAATGAGCTTCAAAATACGTAAATCATGCTGAGTGTGGTAGCTTATGCCTATTATCTCAGCTGTTTGGGAGCTGAGGCCAAGGTGGGGGATTGATTGAAGCCAGGAGCTTGAGACCAGCCTGGGCAACGCAGCCAGAACCCATCTCTCCAATCAATCAATCAATCAATCAATCAATCAATCAATCAATTAGACCATGTAAATATCACACTTACAGCTCCTCAGTGTCATTCCACTGCTCTTAGAACAAAGATCAACTCCTTATCCTGGTCCCTAAGGTCCTACACAGCTTGGCTCTTAGTACCTCTCCAATCTCACATCAAACCATTGTCATTACACTTCATGCATTCAAGATCTTTCCCACTTCAGGGCCTTTGCATCTGCTGTTGTTGCTCTCCCCCAACTCTTCTCACTGCTGGCTCCCTCTCATCACCTTCTCGGAGGAGCTTTTTCTAACATCCTATTAAAAGTAGTGCACACCTCCTCCAGTTAATTCCTCTTATATTACCTACTTTGTATTCTTCAAAGCACTGATCACAATCTGTAATTATCTTGTTAATTTATTTATTTACTTGCTTATTGTTGGCCTTTTTTAGTGGAATCTAAATTACCAGAGGACAAGGGACTATGACTGGCTTGTTCTCCACTGTTCCTAACTCCTAGAACAATGCATGGTACATAGTAGGTGCTTAGTAAATAGTTGTTGAATGATTAAATGAATGGACGAGTGAATGCACAGCTCTTAAAAGGAAACTGCTGGCCAGGTGCGGTGGCTCACACCTGAAATCCCAGCATTTTGGGAGGCTGAGGCAGGCAGATCACCTGCGGTCAGGAGTTCGAGACCAGCCTGGCAAACATGACAAAACCCCATCTCTACTAAAAATACAAAAATTAGCTGGGTGTGATGGCATGTGTCTGTAGTCTCAGCTACTTGGGAGGCTGAGGCAGGAGAATCGCTTGAACCCGGGAGGCAGAGGTTGCAGTGAGCTGAGATCATGCCACTGCACTCCAGCCTGGTGACAGAGTGAGACTCTATCTCAAACAAACAAACGAACAAACTGGAAGCTGCTAAGGGCTTGGTGAACAAGAAGGCCTTGAGAAAATTGAGAAGACAAATAGTGAACGTTTAAGGGAGAATTTAAATGATGGATAGAAATATTAGTGACATTGACAAGTGTGTTGTTAGAAGGAAAGAGAATAAGTGAGCACCTAGGATGAACTTGAAGGATGGGCAACATTTCAGAGAAACTGTTAGCCCTAAGCAGAGATTTAAAGGGAGAGAAAGGAAGGAGGCTTCCAGGAGGGACAGAAAAGAGAAAGTAAAGTCTCAAAATAAAGAAATTAATATTTAAGGAAAACAATACAGACTTTGGAGCCAGCAGGTTTGAATTTCAGTCCTAGCTCTGCCTCTTGCCGACTGTTTGAGCCTAGTCAAATCCCTTACCATGCCAGAATCCCAGAGGCCTCACTGTAAAACGGCTGGACTTGGCCTTACAGCTGTTCTAGGGTTAAATGAGAAAATGGACTATGAAGGTGGCATTTTTATAACATAGTCATGTATTTGAGTATCAAGATTGATTGGATTAATCTGGCTGGATCTTCTTCCTCTATCCCTGCTTCAAGCCACTCCTCCTAAAACTGCCTCCCACATCAGGGCAAGTTTTACTCAGAGTCCTTGGAGTAGTTGCATAGAAAAATTGCTCTGGTCTAATAGAATTTCCAGTTATGTTAAAGCATAGTGTAAACATCCAAGTCCTTAAAAAAATGAGTCATTATAGAAACAATCAAGATTGAAGAAAATATTTGGGAAGGGCATAGTGAGTGGGAATTGAGAAAGAAATATGGTCTCCTTCATTTGGATTTCTTACCTCCTAGGACTTCTTTTCCCAATCCAGTTTTCTCCCCAGAGATGCTTCACATTCTTTGTTCAGGCCTTTTCACTTCTCTTCCACTCCACTCAACACAACCTTCCTTTCTTTTACAGGTCATCTCCTCCTGGAAGACTTCCTGAAATGATTCCCAATTGTCCTTCAAGCTGTCAACAGAATCCTCACTCACTCTTCCCCCCTCACTGCCCCTTTAAATTTGGTAATGACAGATTTAGGTTGATGACGGATACACTTCATCTGCCTTATTACACACCCCAATTCAGTAATGCTAAATTTTGTTGATGATGGATACACTTTACCTGGCTTATCACACTTCCTAAGGGCAGGAACCATGACTGTCCTGTGATCAGTCTCCCAAACTCCTCCTCATACTTATCTCTCCCTCTTGAAAGCTTCTAAAGACGTGGGCTTTTAAAAGCATAAGGATGTTGCTAATTTGGAGGAGAGAAACTGAAGGATAAATAAAAGGATAGAAGGAAAAAAATGAAGACAAGGAAAAGAAGGGATGGGTCAAGGCCTGTCCCACCTCTAACATTCCCTAGTGCCATGCATGGGTATCGAGCTGTCACGCTCCACAACACCACAAGTAGGAGTCCTGGAAGGAGTTGGAAAGGGGTGGGAACAGTTATTTGGGAGGCACCTATGTTAAGGAAGGAAGATGTGGATCCTAGCAGAGAGATAAGATCCCGTCATGGTCAACTGGAACAAGTCAAGCAAAGCCGACATACATAAAATCACATCCACCCTTCCAGCTCTCTGGAAATAGAATGAACTCGGGGGTGATTAGAGGATCAAGTGTAGAGTGGTTAGGGATTCTGGAAAGGGAGGGAGAAGGTGTCCTGGAACCATTAGGTATGAACTCATTGTAACCAGGACGTAAAGGCTGAGCTGATGCTTTGTTAGCAGGAATCCTCACCATCTGGTTATGGAAGGTAAATGACAACTAGTCATGAGCTTCCTAGCCAGACTAAGCACCATATGTCTTATATCACATGAGTGTTTCCCAGCACTGTGCCTGGAATCTGCCAGTGAGGCATGACTATTGGTTGAGAAGGATAAGAAGGTCTAAGCAGAGTCAATCAAATGACCCTCTCAGATTGTAAATGAGCAATTCAACAGCTGGGCCTAAGTTTATTAAGATTCACTGTGTGCCAGGTGCTATTCTAGGTGCAGGGAAAGCAGCAACGAACATAAAGGTTAAGTCCCTGTTCACTTACCTTCTATTGGACAGAGACAGATCCAAAGTTCATAAATAGATCATTGCAGATAGTAATAAATACCATGGAGATAATAAATATGGGTAAATATATAGTGAATGCCTTTGAGATAGATCACTTGAGATACAGATGGTAAAAGAAGTCCTCTCTGAATGTTACGTTTGGGTTGAGACATGAGTGAGAAAATGGAGAAAGCCATGTGAGGCTCAGGAGGAGCAGGGGCCCAAGTGGAGGGAAGAGCGAGTGCAAAGGCAGTACAGCTGCAGCAGCAGTGGCGTGCTCAGGGAACAACAAATAGGAAGCACTGCAGCCAGGGCACAAGAAGCAAAATGGAGTGACAGGTCCACATGAACATCCACCGTTCAAGACCATGGTTCCCCTGTTAGCTAAACACTGGAACCATCTGGAAAGCTTTTAAAAGTACTGATACCTGGGACCCATCTCCAGAGTGTCCGTTTAATTGGTCTGAGGTGTCACTTGGGCATCAGGAGTTTTAAAGTTTCCCAGATAATTCTAATGTGCAACCGAAGCTGTTAACTGCTGACAAGCCCATGAGGGCCATGGCTAGGCACTTTGATTGATGACAATTGAGGTTCTTGAGGAGTCTCAGAGATATTCCTCCAGTACTTCAAGCCCAGATCCAAAAAGATCCTGAGAGGCCTTGGAGTTGGGGATAAACCAGGACAATGAAGGAAAAGAGATAACAGGAGACTGAAAAAAAGGTCAAGAGAGGCAGAGACATCCAGAAAATATGACAAATTGGAAGGTGCAACAACACAGAAGTGCAAATAGACTCAGAGAGTCAGAGACTGGAGGAGAAAAGGCAATCTTGTGTATTAGTTTCCTATTGATACTGTAAAAAATTACCACAAACTTAGGGGCTTGAAACAATACACATTTGTTACTTTATCATTCTGTAGTTTAGAGTCTGAAATGAGTCTTACTAGGCAAAAATCAAGGTGTCCACAATGCTTGGTTCCTTCTGAACGGTCTGCTAGAGAATCCATTCCCTCGTCTTTTGCAGCTTCCAGAGGTCACTCACTTCCTTAGCTTGTGACTTCCTGCCTCAGTCTCCAAAGCCAGCAATGTCAGGCGATCACTTCTCATGCTGCTATCTCTCTATGCTACCTATCATAGCATAGAAGTGCATCTTTTACAAAATAGATTGCAGTCACAACTGTAGTCTTATGCTTGGATTTCTGTGTGTTTTATGAGCACTGAGCTGGGAGGGTTGTTCCAAGATGAATGTACGTGGGTTTGTTTGTGTAGGTTTATCAGGGTGTCATATTTGAGTGTCTCCCTGATAAGTATGGGGGAGGGGGAAGAAGGGTGCCTGGAGGGGGTGCCTAATAAAGTCCTGCTGCTCCATAAAGACTTACTGCTGTTATACTCTTGTTCTTTGAATAATAAAACTAATGATAGAGTATCTGTCTCTTTGCCTGTTTTCTTTGAGCACGTCCATCTGTTCCTAAATAATACTGGACATTTATCCCAGTGATATTCAATGTGTATGAGGCTATTCATACACATTATATTTAGCTGTGATGTTTGTATTACGTGAATGCTTCTGTCCGCAATTTGGGCATTTGGACATTGATGGATGCAGACACATGTTATATAACAGTGTGAGTGATCATAGTTGTAGACAGCTGGATGTTTACTTATGCGCACACCCCCATGAGTATCTAGTCAGCTAGGCCTGGCATTGGAAGGGCAGAGAAGCTAGGAAGAGGAGGGAGCAGGGAGGAAGAAGAGAGGTTGGGAGAGGAGCAGGTAAGGAGAAAGAGAGATGGAGGTGAGGAATGAAGGCACAAAGTAACACCAGAAAAAAATCAGGAAACAGGAGGGGTCCCAGGGATCTGTAACTGAAAAAGGCAGGGTTGAGTCACAGCAAGAACACAAGTCAGAAGACCAGGGTAGGGTTCCACTTCTGGTCATTCCCTTGCTATGTGACCTTGGCTATTCCAACTCTCTGGGCCTCTGCGAACTACCAGAGTTGAAATAGCTAATACCGGGTACATTCCAAAGAAGGAAGGAAAGAGAGAGCTGGAAATAAAAACACACGCAGGGAAAAACAGAGAGAAAGAACCAGAAAGAGAGACTCACGAAGAAATTAAGGAGAGGCCCTGGGAGCCGGCCACAGGTAGAGTTGCGAGAGCTCTGCCCCGGCTCCCTGAGGCCGGAGTGTGGGTGCCTGTTCCCCACCCCTTACTCCAGAACTTCAGAGTGCCCTTAAGCCCTTAATAGGTAAGGAAGGAAGATGGAAAGGCGAGAGGCACCGGGAATGAAAACCACACATCAACACTCAGAGGTTTGCCAAAGCCACACAAACCAGGATCTCTACTTCCGGCCCCCAGCCCCCAGATGTAGGTGTGCCAGCCACCTGGAATGAATCACACCTTGGCAATGTGGGCGCACATGCCAAGAGTGAGCCTGGGCACCCGGCCCATGCGCGTACCACAGGCTGAGGGGAAGGTAAAATTGGGGCTCTTCGGGGGTTCACAGGCGGCTACCCTCCCCATACAGTGTTACCCCGCCCCAGACCGCCCTCTAGTGACCGCCTCCTAGGCTCGGGGACCCAGGTGTGCTGTTCTCCCCTCCCTGCTCCCCCAAACCTTACCGGGGAAGCGGGAGAACCAGATGAGGCATTACGCAAGGCCTGGTGTTTACCTCCCGTGGGAGCCTCCTCCCTCCCTATAAAGCCTGATGTCGTGGAGAGATTTGCCGAGACTGAGACTCTGGTTGAAGACAGAGGCAATCCCAGGGGAGGGGCGGAAAGCGGCAAAAGTTAATGCGGGAGTCGGAGATAAGGGCATCTACACAGCAAGCAGCAGGGGCGGCCTGCCATCTGCGCGCTCGAAGGCGGTCGCGGTGGTCGCGGAAGGGGCGGCGTCCAGATCCCAACTTTCCATGGATGCGCCCGAGCTGGGCCCGGGGCTGGTGGAGCGTCTGGAGCAGCTGGCGACGTGTCCTCTGTGCGGGGGCTCCTTCGAGGACCCGGTGCTTCTGGCGTGCGAGCACAGCTTCTGCCGCGCGTGTCTGGCCCGCCGCTGGGGGACCCCGCCGGCGACCGACACCGAGGCTTCCCCCACCGCCTGTCCCTGCTGCGGCCTGCCGTGTCCCCGCCGCAGCCTGAGGTCTAATGTGCGGCTGGCAGTGGAGGTGCGAATCAGCCGTGAGCTGCGAGAGAAGCTGGCTGAGCCTGGGGCTCGTGCAGGGAGACGCCGAGGGGGGCGCATCCCCACCATGGGCTGCCTGGACCCTCCTGGGGAGGTGAGGTTGGGCGTGCGTCGTGGAGTTGTTGGTGGAAGCGGGAAGTTCATGGGTTCCCCGGGGAAGCCGGGAATGGCAAGCCTGGAGCCGGAGGCCCTGTGGAAGTTTAGGCAAAGGATGGGGTGGGCAGAGAAAAGCAAAGGATGAAGGGGTGAGGGCTGACCCTGGGTCCTCAAGGTGAGAGGCGTCCGGAAGGACGATGGATGGAGTTGACACTTGGTCCACAGGGGAGGAGGCTGGACGGATGCCTGAGTCTTGTGAGAGGGGCTGGAGAGAAGAGAGTGGGGAGGCAGAGAAGGGGTACTGGATAGAAGGCGCAGAGCCCTGGAGTGGCCGCGAAGGGCAGGAGAACTGTAGAAGTTTTGGCAGGGCAGCCGCAGGAGTCCGGGAGGAGAAAAGCTGGCGGAGGGGAGGGAGAGGCGGGCGGAAGTGGGAGCCGACCCAGGTGAGGGTGAGCAGGGGTCCTGGGAGGATGGTGGGCGAAGGCAGAACCTGCATAGAGGAGCGGGAGCAGGAGGCTGGGCTGGCGGAGAAAAAACTGGGGAGGAGGGGACTGACAAGAGGAAGAGAGCAAGGGGTTGGGGCGGATCCAAACGTCCCCGTAGCGTCGTGGGGGTTGGTCCCGGACTCCGGCTCAAGCTAAGCTGTGTGTTGTTTGTTATTGTTATTTCGGCTCCTCCTAAGGCCCCAGGCAGGAGCGGCCAAGGGTGGAGGCGAGGTGCGGGAGAACGGCCGCCGGGGCCTCTGGCTCCTCTCCACATCCCAGTCTTACCACCCATCTACCCCCGCGCCTCTCCTGGGCCCGGGCTCCTTGGCCACCAACCAACCCATTACCTTGCCCGACCCCCGGGCGTCTGGGACTCCTGACTGGCTTCTCCCCAGCAGCCAAGCTGGTCTTGGGTTTTGCTTCTGCCCTTTGAAGTCTTCATAGACCTAATTAGTCTGGGTGTAATTGGCACAATTAGGCAAATTGTTTCTCTCTCCCTCTCTCCACCATATCGGCCTCCTCCAGACATCAGCACTAGACAGTGAAGTGGAGGGGTCGGGATCCCAGTGTTTGGAGGGGAGCATCCAGCGCCCTCTCCTGGCTCCCATAGTGCTCTATGGATCTGCTGGGCCTTTGGGACACATTCAAGTCTAGCTGCCTCCCTGGCCAGGGTCCAGAGACACAAAGCAAAGGGCCCAATAAATGCCACTGGGCTTTTATTGCAAGAGGGGAAGCAGCTTTATTGTAAGGCTTTTATATACCAACTCTTAGCCCGAGGGCTCTGGGTGTGTGTTTGGTCTGTGTGATGGAGGGCAGAAGGGACAGATGTTTTTCTGGGATGCACTGGGAAAGATGGATAAGGATGGGGCCACTGAAAGAGACAGAGAATGGGACTGAGGGGGCAGCAGAGGAAGGCAAGGGCTCTGGGGACAAGAAAGTCATGGACAAGCCTGGGAACAGAGAATTGAGAACCTTTGGGGAGCGGAAAGGGGCAGGACAGTGGAGATGGAGTTAGGAGGATGAGGGAAAAGTGATGGGGTGAGAGGAAGAAGGGATCATGAAAGGTGAAGGAGGAGAATGAGAGGAAAAGGAGCACAGAGGGTAAGGAGGTGAGATCACTCTGAAAGGTGAGGAGGGACACTGCCAACTCAGACAGAGCTCACCTGAGGAGGGGGGAGATAGGGAGGGATGCCCCTGGGAATGAAGCCCAGAGCTCACATCCATGTTTGTTTCTGCCCATCCTAGGATATGAGGAAGACATGGAGACGGTGAGTTCCACTTTTCTGTTCCTTCCTTTTCGCACGAGCTGCCATAGCCATCACGTTCTCACTGGGCCCACACTTTTGTTGCCATTCATAGGCAGGTTTTCTGGGGTATAGCCTCATCCCTTCTCCCTCCAGAGATGTGAATGGGGTATGCGTGGGGGCATTAGCTTCAGAGGGCTGATTTCCTGACCCTTCCCCTCATCTGTCTAGATTTGAAGTCCCAACACCTAAGTCATCTAAATCAGAGGATGATCTCCCTGAAGATTATCCAGTGGTCAAAAACATGCTTCATAGACTGACAGGTAAGGAAAGAAGAAGGCAGGGAAGGGAAGTGAATGACAGTCTGTGTTAGATTTTCTTCCTTTTAGCCCTAAAAAGTGATCAGGTCCTTTTTGATGTCTGCATTAGTTTCCTAGCACTGCTGTAATGAAGCACCACAAAGTAGGTGGCTTAAACAACAGACATCTCAAAGTTCAGGAGGTAGAAGTCTGAAATGAAGGTGTCAGCAGTGTTGGTTCCTTCTGAGGGCCATGAGGCAGAATCTGCTCCATTCCTGTCTCCCAGCCTCTGGTAGCCTCACATGTTCTTTGGGTGATATAGGTCTGCACATTTTCTTTTGTATGCATTTCTCTCTGTGTCCAAATTTCCTCTTTTATAAGTCAGCAATCTGGATTACAGCCCACCCTAATGACCTTCATTTTAACTTGATTACCTCTGTAAAGATCCTGTTTCAAAGTAAGGTCACATTTGGAGGTTTGGAGGACTTCAACCTATCTTTGTGTGTGTGTGTGGAGTGGGGAAGGGCACAGTTCAGCATATAACAATGTCTATCCTCGATTCCTCATATTCCAGCCATTTTCCCTCTTCCTTTTTCATACATTCAAACAACAGATCCCTGAAGGTTAGGTGCCTCTCAGAAATCTCTGCTTCCGCCACCTCTCATCACTCCTCTCTGGAAGGGGACCCCAGCATCTCCTTGACCCTTCTTTCCTCACTCACTCCCAAGAAGAAGGGTGCCTCTACCCTTCTTTAAACTGCCTAGAGAAGATGGTCCACCCTCTTGGTCATCCACCATCTTGCCCAGTCCAGATTGCTTCTGGCACCCCTAATCCAGAAATCTTTCTTCAAAGCACCCCATACATATAAGACCAATGGTTCTTTCTTTCTGGTCTCTGGCTATCACCACCTGCTCTCCTCCTCTGCCCCCCACACCCTACAGAAATAGGCCTGTCCACCCACCCCCATTCCTGTAGGTGGGTGGGCTGGCTGGTTTCTCAGGATACCTTGGATTCCTCCCTGTGCCCCTCCCATCACTTGAGGTTCCAGTATCAGTATGGCTTTCTCTTTAGATGAACATTCCCCATTTGGCTGACCCAGCTCCCATGCCCCACCCCAGATGCTGCAGATTGAGGTATCAGTCCTTACTCCTCCCTCGAAGTCAGATCAGCCTCACTCTTCCTCCCCCAACCCCACAAACCGGACAACCTCTCCTTTGATCTTCCTGCTGTGCTCCTTGCCCTGGACCAGTATGATCCTTCCCCAGGTCCAGTTCTACAGAAGTGGTGCATTAGTACAAGGTCCGATATTGCCCAGGCCTGTTCTTCACATGCCTTGCTCTTTTTTGGTCCTGCAGCCGCCTTTTGAGCTGTTGTGGGGTCACTAGCACTCAGTCTTTTACGTGATCTCCGTTGACTATTCTCCACCCTACCCCGCCTGTGATATAGAAAACTCTCTCATGAAGTCCTCTCCCTGCCTCCCGCTCTGCAGCCGACCTGACCCTGGACCCTGGGACCGCACACCGCCGCCTGCTCATCTCCGCCGACCGCCGCAGCGTTCAACTGGCCCCACCAGGGACGCCCGCGCCCCCTGACGGCCCCAAGCGCTTCGATCAGCTCCTGGCTGTGCTGGGCGCGCAGGGCTTCAGGGCCGGCCGCCACTGCTGGGAGGTGGAGACTGCGGACGCTGCCTCCTGCAGAGACTCCTCTGGGGAGGATGAGGACGACGAGGAGAGCCACTATGCAGTGGGCGCGGCCGGGGAATCCGTGCAACGCAAGGGCTGCGTGAGGCTGTGCCCTGCGGGGGCCGTGTGGGCCGTGGAGGGCCGCGGCGGCCGCCTGTGGGCCCTCACGGCACCCGAGCCCACCCTGCTGGGCGGAGTCGAGCCCCCGCCGCGGCGTATTCGCGTGGACCTGGACTGGGAGCGGGGCCGCGTGGCCTTCTACGACGGCCGCTCACTGGACCTGCTTTATGCCTTCCAGGCGTCCGGCCCCCTGGGGGAGCGCATCTTCCCTCTGTTCTGCACCTGCGACCCTCGTGCTCCACTCCGCATTGTACCAGCGGAAAGCTGAGTCCAACTAGAAGTCTGGCCCGGCCACTGGCCCTGCAGCTGCTTCTTTTTGGCCGTGCAATTCTCCACTCATTTCTGCGAACACATTCACATGCCCATTGCAGGAGTATTAATACCAACCCACATTTCCCCCCCAAAAATGAGATCTCACCTGGTCTCCACGTTTCCACGTCCCTGCTCAAAATCAAATCCATTCCTGCTTTCTGGCTCTCAGAATCTTCTCTTCCCTACAGCTGCCACAGTACTTCCTGACTTCTCCCATTCAAACCACTCTAGGCCTGCAATGGGGAACAGGCCCTCCCCATCAGTATTGGTAAAGTGACCATGTCTCCTACACAGAGGCTCTGCTGGTCAAATACTTGACTCCCACTCTTGCCTCTCCTAGCTCCAAAGAAGGGCTCAGGGTCTTCCCCACAGATCTAAGGACTGGGCTAACCTGCCTGTCCACTAAGGTTCCTCCTAAAACAAGAGGCTTGACTCTGGTCTGGGCCCTGTGACCCTCTGGGAAGCTTCGTACCCCTTTTGGGGGATCTTAGGGTGGGGAGGGACAAGCTAGTTCCCCAACCTCCTATGACTGCTTTCTATGTTCACAGCCTTTTTTCCATAAGAACCTTCTTGAAACTTCTCCCTGCACATACTCACAGAAAGGAGCCAATGGTGCTACTTCCCCTCTCTCCTCCTCAACCTGGGAATACTTCAGACATCTCCAAACTCATCCTTGTGTATAGTGTCACACCCTTCCCCATATGTACAAATGGGCCCATATTTAACACATTTTCTGATTTTGGGTTATTTATTTTGTGCATCTGTGGCAATAAATGAGATCTCAGTGGTGGTATGGATTTGACTGATCTCTGCAACTGTGTATGGCAAAAGGACTGGAAAATGAAAACCAAATCCCAGTAAGGGGTAGAGAGGGCCAAGAGAACTGAACATCTGGGCTGGCAGAGAAATCAAAGTCTAGGAAGTAAGAGGTAAGAGTGTAGTAAAGGGGATATACCCCAATCTCTTTGCTCCTTCCCTCTTCCTTCCTATCCCAGAGACTCAGGTCCCTGGGACTATATTGGATCTGTCTCTGAAGCTGAAAAACAAAAGGCGGAGGAGATAGTTGGCTCTAAGTGACCAATCTCAAGCCATCTTTGTCAGAAATCCTAAATCATAGGAGAAGGGTGGGAAGAAAGGATATGATTATTTCCTGTTCCATTTTCCGCAAGAGGTGAGAATGACAAGGACCTCTTTTCTAACTCCTCTTCAGGGCGTGAGGAGGGTTAGCAGGAGGAGAAGGGCTGGGAGCTCTGAGGTCTCCTGTAAGACCTCATATCTCACAGTCAAGGACTAAGAATTAAGATTAAATATTTTAGTAGGATAGCTCTAAACCAGGATTAGCAAGCAAAGCTAGGGTGTAAATTCCTGGAATCTGACTGGGACCCTGGCAGTGAAAGCTGGGACTGTTGAAAACCCAATTTAAGTGTTTGCTACTCATGTAGCATGCAGGGCCAAGATAACTAGATCCCAGGACAGGCAGTTTGGCAGTGAGAACAAAAGGAAGAGACTGGGACCAAGCTGACTAGATCCCTTGAGAGAGAAGGGTGGGTATTGGGAGGAAGAATGAGGACTAGGGGAACCCAGGAGGCTGGGTTGGAATAGCAGCAAGTCAGAATTCCAGGATCTCTGTTCACTCTCCTCTTCCTCTTTCCTCTATCAGGCAGAAGAGAGGGAAGGAGGGGGCTGAAGAAGTAGCCACATGGATACATTCAGGGCCAGACAGACACAGGAATGGTGGAGGAGAGAGGAATTTAGTGCTGCATTGGCCCTGGTGGGGGCTGGGAAGGGTCAGGAGGCTGGGGAGGGGTGGTGGGGGTTGGTCCTAGGGTTGCACGACGCCGTCCTTTGCGGTGGCCACGTACACAGTGTGTATGACCACAGCCCTCTTCTTCCTCCTCATCACTTTCTGTGGAGCTCTCGCCAAAGGCCCGAGGTTTCTCATAAATACAGCAGCCTAGATTTAGAGGGAGGAGCCCAGTTAAAGAGGAGGAAGGGTAAGATGTATAGTCAGTTCCATTCCCACTCAAACTCAGCGAAAATTCCTAGTTTCTCTTATGTTCCAGGATCCACCTTCCCCAGGCCTACCCTCTGGGACTCAGGCCCCACTCCTCTTGTCCTCTTAGAGAGCCACGAATTCAAAGCCCTACTTCTCCCACCTCTGATACTTCTTGTCATCAGATCTAGGCAATTCCAGTTCTAGCCCTTCCCTACCTCTTTCCTTGATACCACAGAACCACCAAAAAAGTGACAGAACTATGAGCATCTGGGGGCTTCTGGAAAGCCAGTGGATATGAGTAGATACAAGAGCCAGAACTCTAGGGCTACTGCGGGCCAACAATTACTCACATTTTGATGAGCGGCGGCCCATGTGTTCATTGTCCACAGTGTCACTTGTCCATTCCACCTTTTTCTCTGGCTTCCGTTTCCGAAGTTTGATGGTAAGGCTCCGATTCTCCTAGAAGGTTAGGGATGAGAGTACCTATCTAGTCCCCTCCTACTAACCTTTCCCACTCCCTCCCAGGGAACCTCCTCTCTTATCTTCTTCAGCTCAATCAGTACCATAGACATAGCACCAGAGGAGTTGCAAGAAGATAAAACAGAACAGGTCTTTGACCTCAGACAGTCCCTTGAGGAATAAGTATTATTTCCTGTTCTTATATCACCAGTATAAGAGAAGGCACAATTCCTAACCTAGGGAAGGTTCCAGCAACTCTTCAAAGGAAAATATAATCCTCGCTGTTTCTCCGTCTTCCTCCCCAAATCATCCTTGGTAGTATTAATACACGAATTATTTTTCAGTCCCCAGCACCTAATCTTTGATCTCCCTTCCTTTTTCCAGATCCCCTCTTCTTTTTCCAATTAAACAAACAAACAAAACCTCTCTCATTCTCAAGCTCCAGCTCTCTCTACCTCTTATCCACCTATTCTCTGACATCCTGGCATCTCTAGTAGCAAGTATTACTAATCTATTAATTACCAAGCTCCCTTTAATCCAAGAGTATTAAGCCCAATGCAATCTTCTCCCTTTGAAGGCAACTTAACATGTTTTTGGAAAAATACTTCTTGTTTCTCCATTTACAGTTTTGCTCTCTGATTTCTCAAAATGCCTCTTTCATCTCCTTTTCTTGTTTCCTCATTCCTGCCACTTCCTTTTACATCCATCCATTCAATAAATATTTACTTAAATATAAGCATTGATAATATTGATAAGTTGGTCTCCAACCATGCTTTCTTACACTACCTTTGACTTCCTCCCAACATCTTCCTGGCTCCTTAATCCTCAATTTCCCATTCGTTCATTACTTATACACATAACCACCCCAAGCAGCAACACCTATATCCTAACTGTACCTCCCTATTACATGATCCTTGACCAGCCTCCTGCACCATCTCTGCCACTCTAAATAGCTCCAATACCTTCCGATTCTCCCAGCCCTAGATATTCAATCCCACACCTCCCATATCCCCAGGCCCAGTTCCTCCAACAACTCTTCTAATCCCTGTCCCCTCCCTCCCAGTATCTCCCAGACCCCTAAACAGCACCGCCCCCCCCCCCCGCCTTTCTCACGGGCTCGGTTGTCACGGTAACCGTTGTCTCAGTGACGGTCTCGCTCAGCCCAGCCCCTGCCTCGGCCATGGCTAAGGCTCAGGAGAGGGAGGAGAGGAGGAAGGGGGATGAGACACCCTTTCCTTTTTCTGTCTCTGAAGTCTAAGAGAAGCGGTATCGGATTCAGAGTGGTAGCCAGGATCCTCCACCTTCTTTTTTCCCCCCTCCTCCTGGGCCTCCGTTTCTCCACCCCTGGGGATAACCTGGCCAACCCCACTTCCGGCTCGCAGCTTCCGGGTGTGACGCATGCTGCAGTCCCCCTTTTTCCCTTCCGCGGCACCAAATTCGTCAAAGCGCAGGCGTCGCTGGATTAGTTCCGCCGTAACATGACGGCGCGCAGGCGCTGAAAGAAAGAGAAACAAATTTGGCGGAAGGGGTGTCACTGCGGGTGTGGGAGGCGGCGGGAGAGTCAAGGGCAGCACGCGTACTCACAACCTAGAGGAAGCAGAACGGGCGCCCAGATGGGTAGGGCCGGGCCAGACGCTGCAGAGTGGGTGTGGCGAGGGCGGAGTTGTGTGCACCAAGCTGAGTCCTGCTGCAGATTTCCATTTACCTTGTCTGGGTAGGGGGACCGGCGAGGAAACTTAAGGAGCAATAGTAATGACCCTACCGCGGCCTATTTCCCTTTCCTTGTTGGTCTGGGTTTCTCTAATGAAAACGGGATGTGGGAGCAGTTGGAAACACACTTAAGAGTCAAGCGATGTGGTTCTAGCCCTCGCCTTGTGCCTGTAGATGTTTGAGCAGTTCAGTTTAGTGCACGTTCAGCGTGGGTTTTTTTTCAGTCACTGTGCTAAGCCTTGAAAATGGAGGCACGTAAGAAGCTGAGACCCTGCCTTTTAGCGCCCAGTCTAGTAGAAAAGACAGGCATGCTGAAAACTAACAAAAAAATGAAACATTGGAGCATTAACAAATGCCAAGTCGGATTTGTAAATCTGAATATAGTTACATACTGCCAACATATTCATTCTCTCTGGGGTGATGAGTATGATGAGGCAGAGAAATGGTCGTAAATTACAGTATAGGCCATTTTATAAAAATATATGCAGGTTTCTTAGAGAGCAAAAGAAAGTGGTAAAACAAGAACCAGGAAGGCCGACAAGTAGGTTTTTTTAGAAGAGCAGCTTAAAAAGTTGTAGATGTGTGCGCTACCGGAAATGGAGTTTTGTACCGCTTGAATCTGAGGAAGTGCCAGATGAGGCTTGATAGGTAGACAGTGGTGATATGGAAGGACCAGTATGCTTTGCTAAGAGATTGAGCTTAATCCAGTCACTGTTACGGGCCAGAGAAAGGCTTAAAGTAGCGTAGAAACGTGAACAGGTGTGTTTCAGATTTCAGGAGTGGGTCAGGAAAGTCAACTGCCAAAACAGTTCAAATGTACAATGGGGAAGACTGCACTGCCCATTCTCCAGGTTGCTGTGGGGGTCAAACAAGATAGCTGTGTTTGAGAGCTCTGAATATATATATGAAGGGCCACACAATTATATGATAATTACTACAGTAACCCCTTGATCACGATTTAAGCCAAGGAATGCAGGACCTGAGTATGTATTTGTTCCTCTTGAAAGTTTTTGGTTCAAACAGAAAAAAGCAAGATAGAGTTCAGCATGTCTAGTATAGTCCATTAAAAAAAACCAAACGCATATATAGCAACACACATATACAGAGCCACATATATATACACAAGCACAGATATACAGTACAATTTGGTTATCTCTGTGGAGTAGGATTCGTGACTTGACTTTATCTTTCTATGTAAGAATCTATTATAATAGATATACAATTGATCCTTGAACAACATGGGGGTAAGGGGTGCTGACCCTCTGAACAGCCAAAAGTCCATATATAACTTTTGACTCCCCCAAAACTTAACTACTATTGACCAGATGCCTTACCAATAACATAAACAGTTGATTAACACATATTTTGTATGTTATATGTATTATATACTGCAATCTTACAATCAAGTAAGCTAGAGAAAACATTAAGAAAATCATAAGGAAAAGAATATATATTTACTCTTCATTAAGTAGAAGTTGATCACATTTTTATGTTGAGTAGGCTCAGGAAGAGGAAAAGGACGGCTTAAATGTGCTGCTATCTTATGGGTAACAGAAGTGGAAGAAAATCCACATATATGTAGAATCAAGCAGTTCAAACCTGTGTTGTTCAAGGGTCAACTGTATATTGTATTTATCTCAATAGTAATAAAATATCTATAGTGATCACTTAGTATCAGTTTTTTAGCTGTCCAAATTTATATGCTAAAGAGATCTGGTTAAAATTTTGTTAAATGTCTCACTATCCAAATCCCTAGTTTTTCTTAACTTAAACTCAGGAACCAAATAGATTTAAATAGTATGGCAATACTTACAATTGCTTTTTGTTTATATTAGCCTCATTCCTGACTCTACTTTTTTGTCCTTATTTTTCCCTCTTTTCTTTTTCATATATCTCTGTAAACTCATTTAAATTCCTTTTGGAATAAGGCAGATTATAAGTAACATACGTATGTCAGGGTCTTTTAGGAAAATATAACTTTAATAAGGAAATTCAATTAAGGGTAGGAGTACTCCAGGAACAATGGTAATCCCCACATGATGATCTGACTCTCTTCTAGGAGCAAAACATTGCAACCAGATGGGATGGACAAGGCAGCTAAAAACCCAGTATCCTTCACCTTCCAAAAGGAGGGAGGGAGTGTTGAGTTGCCCAGGAAAAAGGTCAAGAGTCTTCCTTCTCCTGGAACCTATGAGGAAAGAAAGGACTTGTTATATTCACCAAAAGATGAGTTTCTAGTAGTATAAGATAAGATATGCAATCAAATAACTAAGGAAGGACTTTTATTTATGACATCATTGAGGACTGGCTCCCCTAAACAAACCTCCAATTCTAATTCCAAGACAACTAAAAATTCTGGGATTAAAAATATATTCAATGAATTATAACCTCAAAGCAAAGATTTCTTAGGACACAGAAAGCACTAGCTGTAAAAGAAAAAAAAAAAAAGGATAAGCTGGACCTTATAAAAACTTAAAACTTCTGCTCATTTAAAGAGGGTTAAGAAAATAAATAGGCAAGCCACAGGCTGGGAAAAACATCATCTTTTTATTTTTTAAATTTTTTTTTGGTAAAATGACAATCAGTGATAGGAAAAAAATACTTTTAAAAGATATATCTGACTATGAATATTTTTAATCCTTTGATGAGATGGCAAGAAAGTAAAGGCAATCTTCATACTGGTTAAAAGTTCTATAAAACCAGAAATCCAGACAGTGAAGTTAAAACTGATGTCCCTATGAAATGTGACAGTGACACTATGGTGCCCTTTATACTGTTGCAACAGTTACTGGAAGCATAGGAAATGAGGGACAAAATGTGTAAGGTTGATAGGAGATCCTGTGCATAAATTTGGGAACTGCAAAAGGCTGCTCTTTTTTGTAAAAGTGAACAAGAAAAGAAAAAATTAAACTCTATAGAAGGGGAATTTGACTGTCTCAGTAGGTAGAAAGAGAGAAAACTCTCTCCTGAGAATTTCTAACCATAAGCTAGCCCTTACATGGATTTGCAGCTCAAATTCATACTATCTGTCTGCTCCAAAAAACATGAAGCCAAGAATTTATTTAAAGTAATTCCAGCTTGATAGTGCTTCAAGGCACCTAGAGAAGAAACACAAGTGCTGAGAATACAGCACTTACTCCAGGCCTCAAAGAATTCCTACAGTTCAAGTCCTAAAAAACTCAAATTTATTGTCAAAGATCACAAAACAAAGACAAAAAGCACTGTAAGAGAGACAGCAGAAACAGACAGCAGCATCAGACACACAAAATCCATGGATATCAGAATTATGAGACATAGAATATAATAACCATATTTAATATTTTAAATATATATTTAAAGAATAGTGAAAGGAACAATTTAAAATATGATTAAGGAACTGAGAATGATTTAAAAATTGAGATTTGAAAAGTAATTAAATAGAACTCAAAATAATAACAATAGTCAAAAATAATAATACTTGAAATAAACTGAAAACAGAATTAGTGACATGGAAGGGGAACCTGAAGAAATTACTCAGAAGGTGGCGTAAAGAGAAAAGCGATTGAAAATATGAAAAGAGGGCGAGAGAAATGGAGGACAGAAGAGAGAAATCTCATTCTAGTAACTAATTAGAGGTCCAGAATGTGAGGACTGAGAACATGGGGGAAAGAGAATATTAAAAGAGATGATGGCTGATAATTTTCCAAGGTTGATGAAAAAAAAATCCATTCTAGGCCAGGCGCGGTGGCTCACGCCTGTAATCCCAGCACTTTGGGAGGCCGAGGCAGGTGGATCACGAGGTCAGGAGATCGAGATCATCCTGGCTAACACAGTGAAATCTCGTCTCTACTAAAAAACACAAAAAATGAGCTGGGCGTGGTGGCAGGCACCTGTAGTCCCAGCTATTCAGGAGGCTGAGGCAGGAGAATGGCGTGAGGCTGAGGCAGGAGAATGGCGTGAACCCAGGAGGTGGAGCTTGCAGTGAGCCGAGAACGCACCACTGCACTCCAGCCTGGGAGACAGAGAGAGACTCCGTCTCAAAAAAAAGAAAAAAAAAAAAGAAAACAATGCACTCTCAGTTTCAGAAAGCCCAACAAATCCCAAACAGAATAAAAGAAAATCACATTTTGATATACTATAGTGACTGCAGAACACCAAAGACAAAGATGAGGTCTTAAAAGCATTCAGAAAGCCCATGTTCTCTAAATCATGTGTGACTAATTCTCTCCAAAGTAAAGCTACCTTGACTGCGGTTGAAGACTGCAGTATAAGATGCTGACCACTAAACAATACCTGCTTCTTATGGTTTTTTTTTCTTCATTTCCTTTTAAATATCCTAAAAGGAGGTCAGGCAGGGTGACTCATGCCTGTAATCCCCAGCACTTTGGGATGCTGAGGTGGGTTGATTGAGCTCAGGAGTTCAAGACCAGCCTGGGAAACAGAGAAACCCTATCTCTACTAAAAATACAAAAAACAAAACAAAACAAAACAAAAGCCAGGCGTGGTGGCACGTGCCTGTGGTCCCAAAGCTACTTTGGAGGCTGAGGTGGGAGGATTACCTGAGCCCAGGAGGCGGAGGTTGCAGTGAGCCAAGATTGCCTCACTGCATTCCAGGCTAGGTGACAGAGCGACACCCTGTCCCCCCCAAAAAAACCTAAAAGGTTTATTTCACTGGTTATAAAAAGGGTTAAAAAAGTTTAATTTTAAAAAATAAAAACCAAGGAGAGGGGAAAGGATACCCACTTGCAGTTGGTACAGGTGTAGAAGACAGTTTGCCCTTCATCGGCTGAACGCATCTGTCTGGTGTGGTATGCCATTCCTTCATGACCACATCGAGGGCAGCGCCTGTCAACCTGGGAAGAAACTGGTGGGTTATGGAGGCCTGGTCATATCCCCTTACTTCCTACAGGAATCAGGCGATCACGCCTCTCAAACATCGATGCTTTACATCTTTTCCCACTTGGAACTGGGCACAAAACTCTCCAGATCTCTGCAATCACTCCTCCATTTCTTTCCTACTCACCTTATGGAGCCAGTTCTTGATCTCATTAACTTACCACAGGTCCCTGGCACTCAGGCCCTTCCTCCACCGACATAGGAATGGCTGTCCCCAGTTGGTGGAACACAACTGAAGTCTTCACAACCTTCCCCTCAAATTCTGCGCAGGCAAGTAAGACTGGTTACGGAGACAACCAGAGGGAGCTGACACCGGAAACTTCCCCTCTCCCCTGGCTGGTTAGGCCAGGAGGCCCTATATCCTTTCCCTCAGTTTTCATCGCTAGACCAAATGTACAACTGCCTGATGTCCTGCTCTAGGATCCCCTCCTCAACCCAACCGATCTTGAGTTCCCCAAGCTTCCGATCCTGGGCCCTCCGCCAGGACCCCTGCGTACAAGCCTCTCACCCCGAACGTTGATGTTGAAGCCACAGCGAGTACAGGTGACCGTATCCTGAGCCCCGGGCAGAGGCAGGACCGAGCCGCAATCTGAACAGAAATCCAAGTCCGACTGAAAGCTGGAGCAAGTACTGGCGAGATCCATGACAGACATGCAGTTGGGTCTGAGGAGGGAGTTGGAAGTTTATTAACAAAAGAGAGAAGAGTTCCCGCCCCAGAGGTGGTAACTATTCTGTCCCAGGACGTAGGAGTATATAACCCGAGTCCTCCTCCCACGCACGCCTCCTGCCTCTGCGACCAAGGAGCCGAAACGCCAGGAACTCCCACACAGCGTCGGGTACTAAAAGGACTTGGAACCCTTTCCTGGGGCCGGCGAGAGGAGCTGGCCAACTCCGGGGGCTAGAGCGTCAGCTCTGCGCCCGCGGCGGGGCAGCGAGCTAGAGCCGGCTAGAGCGTCACGCTTTCGCGCTGACGATTGGCTGTGACGTCATAATTAATTGCGAACCCTGTCTGGAGCCTTGGAGATGGAGAGTAACCTCTTCTAAGGGAGGTTGCGGCTCAACTTTCATGCTGGTACTGAGACGGTGAGCACAAAATTGGTAACCAATGCTGCGCTTCCAGCAAATTTTCCCACCAGCACCGAATCCTGGGATATTTATTCTCTTTGTTTCACATCCTACGGGAACCCAATCGCGGGGTAATATCCTCCTGAAAACCGTACTTTGCTGAATAATGACTTTTTTGGATTAGAGAACTACAACTCCTCTGGGTCCTGAGCTGGTATTTCCCTTTTGCGGCTGCACAGTAGTTAAAAACAAAGCTAAGTATTCTGGCACGTATAGTTCTAGCGTTCCTTGGGTCCCGCTGGCGAGCGTGGGCTTTCTGCAGAGCACAGCCGGCCTGTGTGCTTTGCGGACGGTTCACCGCCCTTGGAAAGGGGTGAGTCGGCTTCTTGAGGGACAGCAAGTGGTGAGGGTGAAGGCAGGAGGAATCCTTAGTCCCACGGGACGAAAGGAAGCAGGGATGAAGTGGGACACTTGAGAAGGGGCTCAGGACTTCGGAGGTGGTGGAACAGAAGAGCTTGGGGCTTCCCCTCCTTCGACTCCTGCCAGATAAGTGAGGCTAGCAGTAGTCAAGAAAGCTCATTAAGTAGGATTTCATAAGACTTAGGTCGAGTTTGGCTTTTAGTTGTGCCTGCCGTTCATCGAACTCTTAATTCACTGCCGTCATCCATTAAGTGGACAGCTGACATTTCCCTGATCTTTTATAAAACATGGGAATAAGTTTCTTTCGGAAATCTTGCTATTTTCATTACTCTGTAACTTATATTCGAAGTAGAAACTTTCCCTGAAGGGGCAGCTTGTAGTTGTTTACTAGTTTCCTGCTAGTCCTCCCACCACCACCCACTCTGATAGCTGTGCTAAGTTCCTTCATATGAAAGTTCTGGAGCCATCACTATTTTGTCCTGTGAAGGACACAAGCTGTAGTCTTTTCGCTGGGAGAGGCTCCCATCTGCCTTTCTCTGTAATAATGGAGAGAACACCATAGTTAAAGGGTTAAAACTCAGCAAACTGCTGAAGAGTGACAAGCCCTATCACTTAAGTGTGAAATTGCTTGTTATTCTGTCTGACAAAGGGAGATGTGTTGTTGAGCTGATTGTCGTAGACAGTTTTTATTCTCACTTATCTGTGTGTCTCCTTTGAAAATGGAACTTGAAATTCTACCCTTCTCAATTTTCTCTTTTTAATTTGAAAAACACTCACCCAACATCCCCTGTGAGTTGCAGTAAAGAACAAAGCATTGAAAGGCATATCCTTTTCCCAACAAAAGCTCACAATCTATTCAATAAAGTATTTATTGAGCAACTATGGCAGGTTTTGAGCTGAGGCTGAACCTGCAAAGTTGAAATCTGTGTTCTCTGACCTCAATGAACATGAATGAATAATTAGAATACAATAAAAGTGTGCTAGGAGGTACAAAATATGAGAGCCCAGAACATGCATATAAAGCAAACATATCTGTAAACTTCAAGGAAGACTGGGAAATGATTTAATAAAAAGATAGATACAATGTTATGGCAGATATTTAAAAAGATGCTCAGATATTATGTGTCAAGGATCATCAGCAATCAACAAATCATTAATTTTGAGAACTTGGGATCACAGACTGTAATGTTAAATACTGTGCTAGAAGCCATGTACAGAGAAGTAAAAGTAAGATGATCGTATGTCCAAAATCTCAAAATAAACTTACATAGACAAATAAGAATGTTCCTAAGAGGTCAATGAGACCAAATATTTGATATCAGATCCTTTCCAACAATATAGAGGCATATTTGTAGATGTAAATTACAGTTTCATTCCTTATGAGCCTAAATGTCAGCACCAAAATGTTAAAAGTGATATATGAATACAGATATCGCAGTGTAAACCATGATTAATTTTCAAATGAGTTGTAGAATTAAAATATGTCAAGTATTTAGAGGAAGGGAAAATCACTGTGACAGAGTAGACCAGAAAGACTTTATAGTCAGGAACTTGACCTGTGAAGGACAGATAGAATTTATTGAGAACTTACCAAGCTCTTTGCATCTAATTCATATTTGTTCTTTATAACCCTGAGAGGCAGATTTTTGTCTTACATCTCCATTTTATAGATGAGAAAGCTGACAGAAGTTACTTGCCCTGAGTCACACACCTAGGAAGTGGTGGAATTAGGATTCAGATCTAGCCCTGTCAGACTGTAAAGCCCATCCTTTGAACTGTAAATGGTATAAAAGGCATAGAGAGGAAATGCCAGACATCCTCAGGGGCTTAAATACGACCTCACAGTAAACTCAGGCTAGACCAGGGATGACACATAAAGGTTGATAGTTTTCGTTTGTGTTGCCCTCAGCCTCCTCTATAAATAAACCCAGAGTAATCACAAATTCCCATCCTGAGGGGTTCAACAGGGAATAGTCTCATAATGGATTTAGAGTGAAGGATGATTGGCATTGTAAGGCAGGCAAGCAGAGGGCTGAGCAATCAAATAAAAAAATTTCAGAACAAAAGATTAGAGGGCAGAAATGCTGTATGTGCTGATAGAGGCAGAGAGGGCCCGGATCAAGAAACTGCAGGAAGAGAAAACTAGAAACCTAGAATCATCTAGAAAACTAGAACCTAGAATCGTCTCAGAACACAGAGGAGGCTTGAGGACTGACATAGATGTACTTGGACAACACCTCACCAAGGAGCATGTCTCTTCCCACTCGCAATCCCCAATACGAGATTCACAGTGGTTCATGCTGAGTCCACAGGAAAAGTATGCTTGTGAAAGGAAAGATCCTCTTATTAAAAGAGCATTCATTATTTTCTACCATAGGAATGCAGTGGTTTCCCATGTGGGAAATGGCCCTGCTGTAGTCCTGCCTATTAGCAGGTTTGTTCTGACACCTCCTACATTTGAATCTATCTTTGCTTTTTTATCTTTCAGATTGGCCTGGGGTACATCATCTAAAGATCCTAGGATTGCTGCAGGTCAGCAGTCTCCATTGGAAAAAAAGATCTTGGTAAGTAAATTATCTTCACATCATACAGTTTGGAACTACACAGAGAAGGAATCTTAGGTTTAAAATCCTTCTGCCTAAGTGACACATTCACGTAGTATGTCTACACTGGCAAATGTTACCCAGCTATATCCACAGTTGCAAAACAAAGTATCATTTTGAAAACTTCCAACACCATACATTTTTAAAACTAATTATTGATTTGTGGTGGTGACTACTTCATACTTTCAGAGCTCACGGGCTCACCTGGGAGTGATGGGAATAAAATAACAAGCTAAAGTAAAGAGCATGTAGCTGTTCTGGTATTGTTAGGGAGGGTGGGCTTGGCTCCTGTTTAAATGTGTTCAAAGGAAAAAGATGATCACATTATAAATTTCTGACTTCACTTTGACAGAATCTAGGTGGTGTGCATACAACAGCAGCAAGACAGTTGATAACTCAGAAATATCAGGAGGAGTGTGAAATCCTCTATAGGGAGCAAGCTGTTTCTCTTGACTACTGGCTTGCCAAAGCAGAGTCTTATTATAATAAACTAATAGTGGAAATGATGAAAGAAGAGACAGGCAATGAAATCAAGAAAAAAATGGAGAAGAAAACAACCCGAAGCATAGAAGGACTAAAACAGTACTATTTGATACCTGAGAGAGAGATGAAACACATAGAAAGGCACATACATCAAGCAGGACAGGCTGGAGAATTTAAGAACAAGTCATTTAGACAAGTACTGCGACCCTTCAGTGAAAGAAAATTACCAAACATTGTGCCAGAAGGTCATGGCATCCAGAACGCACAGAGAAGAAAGCAGGTAAATGAGAGGGAACAGATGCAGATTAAGGATCACCAGGAACGCATGATTCGAGGGAGAGAACTTACAGAGCAAAGACTCAAGGAAAGAATCTTAAGAAGAAGCCAGAGCCAGCTGCCTACATATGAGAAGCGTGAGAGAGGAAAGAAAGAGATAAAGGAGTTTGAAAGAGTTATTGCATATCCTCTTTTCCAGCCATGCAGTAGAAGTCGGATTAAAGTGAATATTCTTATGGAAAAGTCTCAGAATGGAGAGAAAGGGAATACAATTGTGAAACCATATCAAAGAAAATTCTTGGCCATGCCACCCTTTTTAAGAAGTCAAATAGGAAAAATAAAAGATTAAAGTTTCAATGCTGTTATGATAAAATCATATCTCTTAAGTGAACCCCCCCCTTTTTTTTTAAATGCGTGTTCTCATCTCTCCAGGGTTCAGTGAATATTCCCATTTGTATCAGATACAGATAGATAGTTCTGGACTTGAAAATTAGCTTAACTATTTTTAGTTGACTTGCATTTGTTCAAGTGCATATCCTTTCTAGTGTTCAGTGTCCTCATCTTTAAAATGGCAATAATAATATTTGATTGCATTTGTGGAAGGACTATTGTGTTTGTGAAGTATAGATATGTATTAGTTGTTTCATAAATATTAGTTTCCCCACTTGGGAAGATGGGGGTTGGGCGATGGGGTGAATAAAGAATTATTCTAATCTGCTTCTCTTATTCTCCCTGCTCCCAGCCCTCCAAGGTTATTTTGATGAGATTGATATAGTTTAGTATATGGTCTTTAATGTCTTACCTTCATCAGATAACTACTAGCCAGGCCCTAAAAGTGTAACTTGCCCTGTACAATTTATTTGTATGAGAAACAATTTTGACAGCCTCCTACATGCTAGGCATTGTGTTAGTTACGAAGGTGAATGAAGAGAAGTCTCTGCCCTTGAATAGCTTTCAGCTAATGGCATAGATCACTCTATAAACAGATAATGTAGTAAAGGTTACAATAGAAAGATACAGGGTGCTTTGCAAAGGGCGGATTCTAACCTGGCTTAGGTGAGCAGGGTGAAAAGGAGGAAGGTTAGGGAAAATAGCATAATAGTCTCTCATGTTTCTTCCAGCTCTTTTTGTCACTTTCTGTCACTCACTTAAGCAAGAGCTTCCTAATGTTTGGATCCACTCAGGGGTAGTCAAACTCATCCTTTCTCAAACTCATGCCTTTGTCACTCATTGATAAATCAGAAAGCAAATTTATAAATTTAGTGAGAATTACAGTTGTCAAGCAGAATGAAATTTATGTTTTTTAGTCAGTTTGTTTTCTTTCCAGATTCCAGAAAATTGGGAAAGCAGGGGTTCAGAGTTGGCAAGCAGAGAAGCAAATAAATGGAAATGGATGCCCTCAGGAATCTTATTCTTAAGTTGTGATCATTCTGATGCCTACCTTGCTTTACTAGCAGAACACCCTTTAGCCTGGATATTGCTAGGTCAGCCACTGATAGAAATGTTCTATGTCTGTGCTCCTCAGTACTGTAGCCCTTGCTACAAGTGGCTGTTGAGGCATTCAAAATGTGGCTGGTGCAACTGTAGAATGGAATGTTTAATTGAATTTCATTTAAATTTAAATTGCCACATGTGGCAAGTGACTGCCCTGTTGTACAGTACAGCACTGGATAAACATAACTCCTGTGTTCTAGACTCCAGTCCCACCATTAGCTTTCTGTTTTTGACAGTGTTTTTTGGTATGATAGGTCACTGCTCGTTTTACATTACTATCAGTTTCCTTTGTATTTCAGAGGCTCCCTAATCCCTTAAAGAGATTTAAAAATCAATGTAGACCACTTCTGTGTGAAGATAAGGTGGCTGAATTTGCTTTGATTGGAATTAGGAACTGGCCCTCTCTTTGCTAGTTCTGGAATTTGGCCAGGATGCACATCAAAATCTCATTCCTACCCTCCTGATTTGCCTCATGCAAACTTTGTTGCTGTGTCTGTTCTCTGGTCTTCTATTGCTATGTCTCAGCTTTAGATTCTATGTCTTGTGTAGAAACAGATCATCAGAATGCAACAGGCAGAAGACTTAGAAGTGCAAATCAGTAGGGTAATGACAAACTCTTTTTTTTTTTTTTTTTTTTTTTGAGAGGGAGTCTTGCTCTGCCGCCCAGGCTGGAGTGCAGTGGCCGGCTCTCAGCTCACTGCAAGCTCCGCCTCCCGGGTTCACGCCATTCTCCTGTCTCAGCCTCCCGAGTAGCTGGGACTACAGGCGCCCGCCTCGTCGCCCGGCTAGTTTTTTGTATTTTTTTTAGTAGAGACGGGGTTTCACCGTATTAGCCAGGATGGTCTCGATCTCCTGACCTCGTGATCCGCCCGTCTTGGCCTCCCAAAGTGCTGGGATTACAGGCTTGAGCCACCGCGCCCGGCCATGACAAACTCTTTGAGCTGAGTGGGACTGAAAAGTAACCTAACACATAACCTATCAGTAATTGTTTACCATGAAGATTTTCAGTGCTGGACACAAATTGCTGAGTTCCACTGCCCTCTTTCCCCTCCAAATCTAGCATAAAAGCAACTGGTGATCTCAGGGCAATTTCATACCTAATATGACTAAGAATAAAAGTCTGTGTTTCAGGAGCTCAGTTTGTCCAAACCTGAACCCATCAAATTATATCCACCTTTTCATTTCCTTGCACTGTGTCTGCTTAAATCTTGAGTCACACTTAATGCTTTTTTTTTTTTTTTTTTGGTCTTTCTTCTTTTTAATGTGAAATAGAATATACAATATACAATACAATATACAAATGAAAATGTATATTTAGAAGAACAATAATAAATGTCCAGGTGCCCATTGCTCAAACTGAGAAGTGGAACATTACTACATCCCAGGAGCCTTGTATACTCTCCTCATTCATATCTCTCTCCCCCACAGCCAGAATCAACCACTATCCTGAATTTTGTATAATTGTCACCTAACTTTTATAAATTTTACTGTCTGTGTATCCCTAACAGTTGCTTATTTATAGCCTTTATATAAATAGAATTTTACTGTATATGATTACTTTTGCTCATTATTATTTTTGGATTCATCCATGTTGATGTGTGACACGGTAGTTCATTTCCATGACATGAATATGCCACAACTTAATTATATATTCTGTTAATGTCATTTGGTTGTTTCCAGTTTTTGTTTTATTTTTCTTTTAAAAATGATACTTAGATAAACATTCCTTTAACATACTTAATCTTATGTTCTGGTACCTTTGTACCAGATATATATATAAGGTATATAAATTGTGGTACATTTATTTGACAAGCCTGATCTTGGAGCCTGTTAGATTTCTATTCCATTGTGGTATTATGCCTGTAAGCCTGTTCTGTAGAGTCTGGTACATGTTAGCCTCTTGATAGATATTTGTTGAAAGAAAGGACATTTGTTAACTGCTGGAGAGAGCCAGAACCAAAATACAGAAATAGCTGATAACAGACCACTTTACCTTTTTACTCATCCTGTCCAGGTACAATCATAGTCAACCTTTGTTTATGCTTATATTTCAGTTGAGGCACTAAAATATTTGTTTACTTAGTTGGTTTTCAATGAGCTTCCAGTACAGGATTTGTTTCTGTCACTTTTCCCAAAACTTCACTCCACTGCCTTCTAGTAAAGGTCACTGACATGTCCTCAAGGCACCTGCAGCATGAAAGTTTTATTTCTGAACAAAAGGGTGCCCAGAGAAGGAGACAAGGAGTCTTCTTTCAGTACAAGGTTGCTGGAGTCCTTAGAGGGTCAAAGGCTGTGTAATAACAGTTCCTTCTTGTCTGCTGGACAAAAGCTTCTTCGCCCTCAAGCACCCTGCGACTTAGTTCTGATAGAGTACAGAGTTTGGAAATGGCAGAGTGGTCACCCAAAACAAATCTCCCAATTCCACATTCAGTTTTATCCAGCTTTTCAAATAAGATGAACAAAATGTTCATGTCTATTGATTTGTGCGTGTTGAACCACCGTTGTATTCCTGGGATAAATCCCAATTAATTGTGGTATATTATCTTTTTGATATGTTGTTGGATTCAGTTTGCTAACATTTTGTTCAGGATTTTTGTATATATTTTCACTAGGAAGATTGGCCTGCAATTTTCTTTCTTTCTTTTTTTGTATTTTCTGCTTTTGGTATCAGGGTAATGCAGGCTTCATAAAATGAGTTAAGAAGAATTCCCTCCTCTTGAGTTTTTTTGAAATATTTTGAGAAGTATTGCTATTAACTTTTTTTTTTTTTTGTATGTATGATAGAATTTGACAAGAGAGCCATCCGGTCCTGGGCTTTTCTTTATTGAGACACTTTTAATTACTGATTTAGTCTTATTACTCATTATTGGTCTGTTCAAGTTTTCTATTTGTTCCTGGTGAAATCTTGTTAGGTTGTATGTGTTGCCAGTTATGGTGGCTCACGCCTGTAATCCCAGCACTTTGGGAGGCTGAGGCGGGCAGATCATTAGGTCAAGAGATCAAGACCATCCTGGCCAACATGGTGAAACCCTGTCTCCACTAAAAACACAAAAATTAGCTGGGCATGGTGGTGCATGCCTGTAGTCCCAACTACTCGAGGGGCTGAGGCAGGAGAATCGCTTGAACTCGGGAGGTGGAGGTTGCAGTGAGCCAAGATTTTGACACTGCACTCCAGCCTGGGCGCCAAGATTTCGACACTGCACTCCAGCCTGTCTCAAAAACAAACAAACAAAAATCTGTTTATGGTAAAACTCTCAACAAAGTACAGAAGAAACATACCTCAAAATAATAAAAGCCATATATGGCAAGCCCATAGCTATTATCACACTAAATGGGGAAAAACTGAAAGCCTTACCCCTAAGAACTGGAACAAGATAAAAATGACCACTGTCACCACTCCTATTCATTATAGTAATGGAAGTTCTAGCCAGAGCCATCAGGCAAGATAAAGAAATAAAAGGCATCCAAGTTGGAAAATAAGTCAAATTGTCCCTCTTTGCTGGTGTTGTGATCTTATATTTAGAAAAACCTAAAAGTCTGCCAAAAAGCTCTTAGATCTGATAAATAAATTCAGTAACATTGCAGTATACAAAATCAACATGCAAACATCAGTACCATTTCTATACACAAAGAACTAGCTGAGAAAGAAATTAAGAAGACATTCCTATTTACAATAGCTACAAAAAATGCCTAGGAATATATTTACCAAGGAGGTGAAAGATCTCTACAAGGGAAACTATAAAACACTGATGAAAGAAATTGAAGAGGACATAAACAAATAGAAAGACATTCCATGCTCACGAATTGGAAGAATATCAGTAAAATGATCATACTGCCCAAAGCAACCTACAGATTCAATGCAATCCCTACCAAGGACATACTTCATAGAGATAGAAAAAACAATCCAAAAATTCATAATGGGCTGGGCACGGTGGCTCATACCTGCAATCCTAGCACTTTGGGAAACTGAGGCAGGTGGATCACTTGAGCTTAGGAGTTCAAGACCAGCCTGGGCAACATGGCAAAACCCCATCTCTACAAAAATTACAAAAATTAGCTGGGTGTGGCGGCATGTGCATGTAGTCCCAGCTACTTAGGGGGCCAAGGCAGGAGGATCGCTTGAACCGCAGGAGATTAAGGCTGCAGTGAGCTAGTATTGCTCCACTGTGTTCCAGCCTGGGTGACAAAGATTTGATGGCTTAAAACAGCAAACATGTATTCTCTCACAGTTCTGGAGGCCAGAAGTTTGAAATCCAGGTGTTGGCAGGATTAGTTTCTTCTGAAGGCTCTGGGGAAAGTTCATTCCATGATACTTTCCTAGCTTCTGGTAGCTGTTGGTAGTTGTTGTTCCATTGGCTTGGAGATACATCACCGAAATCTTTGCCTTCATCTTCACATGGCATTCTTGTCTGTGTCTCTTCTCTGTGTTTATGTCACATCTCCCTCTCTTTTATTAAGACACCAGTCATTGGATTTAGGTCCCACCCTAAATCCAGGATGATCTCTTCTTGGGAACCTGAGCTCAATTACATATACAAAGACACCATTTCTAAATAAGTTCACATTCACAGGTACTGGTGGTCAGGTCTTAGACAAACCTTTCGGAGTACACACTTCAACCACCATAAGGTCCCCTGCATCATTTTGTATGTGGCTATCAAGTTTCCCCAGGACAATTTGTTGAAAAGACTGTTCTTTCCTCCATCGAATGTGCTCAGCACCCTTGCTGAAAATCTGTTGACCATAGACACATGGTTTTATTTCTGAATTTCATTTCTATTCTATTGATCTATGTCTGTCTTACACAAGTACCACACTGTCTTGATTACCATTACTTTATGTGATGTTTTGAAATGGGAAAGAATGAGTTCTACTTTGTTCTTTTCTTCCTTCTTTTTGTTTTTTAGAGACAGTTTCTTACCCTGTAACGCACACTGGAGTGCAGTGGCATAATCATGGCTCACTGCACCCTCAACCTTCTAGGCTAAAGCAATCCCCCTGCCTCAGCCTCCCAAGTAGCTGGGATGACAGGTGTGTACCACCATGCCCCACTAATTTTAATTTTTTTGTAGAGACAGGATCTTGCTGTGTTGCCCAGGCTGGTCTTGAACTTCTACTTGAACTTCTAGCCTCAAGCAATCCTCCAGCCTCAGCCTCCCAAAGTGCTGCGATTGATTACAGATATGAGCCACTGTGCCTGGCCCTTTCTTCTTTTTTTCAAGATTGTTTGCATAGTCTGTGTCCCTTTAATTTCTTTATAAATTTATAATCAGTTTGCAAATTACTATGAAGAAGTCATTTAGGAATCTGATAGGGATTGTGATGAATCTGTCAGTTTGGAAATATAATCATTGAGTTATATTAAATATAATCCATGAACTTTACCCCATTTATTTAGATTTTTAATTTCTTTCATCAATGTTTGATTTGCACTTCTTTTGGTAAATTTGCTTCTAAGTATTTTGTTCCTTTAAAGCTATTACAAATGGAATTGTTTTCTTAATTTCATTTCTGGATTTGTCATTGCAAGGATTTAGAAATATAATTTATTTTTGTATACTGGTGTTATATCCTTTATCCTTGCTGAACTTAGTAGTTCTAATAACTCTTTAGTGGATTCTTTAGGATTTTTTATATAAAAGATCATGTCATCTGTGAATGTAGTTTTACTTCTTTCTTTCTGATCTAAATATACTTTATTGTTTTTTCTTGTCTAATTATCTTAGCTATAATCTTCAGTAATGTTGAATAGACATGGTGGGAGTGGATATTCTTGTTTTACTGCTGATCTTAGGAGGAAAGCAACCAGTCTTTCACCATAAATATTGATATGGTTTGGATTTGTGTACCCACCCAAATCTCATGTCAAATTGTAATGCCTCGTGTTGGAGGAAGGATGTGGTACGAGGTGATTGGGTCATGGGGGTGGACTTCCCCCTTGCTGTTCTCATGATAGTGAGGTTTCATTGAGATTTCGTAGTGAGATTTGGTTTTTTAAACGTGTGTGCCACCTCCCCCTTCTCGCTTCTTCCTGCTCCAGCCATGTAAGATGTACTAGCTTCTCCTTCACCTTCCACCATGATTGTGTTTCCTGAGGCCTCCCCAGAAGCAGAAACCTGTGTAGCCTGCAGAACCTTGAGCCAATTAAACCTCTTTTCTTTATAAATTATCCAGTTTCATGTATTTCTTTGTAGCAATGCATAAATGGACTAATACAAGTATGATGTTAGCTGTAGGTTTTTTATAGATGCCCTTTATCCAGCTGAGAAAGTTCCTTTCAATTCCCAGTTTGCTGATTTCTTTCTCTCTCTCTCTCTCTCTCTCTCTCTCTCTCTCTCTCTCTCTCTCTCTCTCTCTCTCTTTCTTTCTTTCTTTCTTTCTTTGTAACATGGTCTCAACACATTGCCCAAGATGCCCTTGAACTTCTGGCCTCAAGCGATTCTCTTGCCTCAGCTTCCTTGAGTAGCTGGGACTATAGACACATGCCACTGTACCCACCTGTTGACTGTTTCTATTATGAAAGAGTATCAAATTTGGTCAAAACCTTTTTTCTGCATCTATTGAGATAATCATGGGGTTTTTTATTCTATTGATATTATATATTGCATTAATTGATTTTTTGGATGTTAAACCCACCTTGCATTCCTAGAGTAAATGTCACTTTGTCATGGTGTATAATTATTTTTGTAAGCTGCTGGGTTGTTTGCTAGTATTTTCTTGAAGATTTTTCACATCTATATTCATGAATAGTGATCTGTAGTTTTTTTGTGATTTTTTTTTTGTCTGGTTTTGGTACCAGCCTTATAGAACATTCGTTATAGAATATGTTGGGCAGTGTTCCTTTTTGGAAGAGTTTATGAAGAAATGGTTTAATATCAGTTATTCCTAGATTAGAGTTTGAGTAGCATGGTGACAAGCCTAGGATAATTTTTTTAGACTTTTATGGATGCTCTGGACTGAATGTTTGTGTCCTCAATCCCCCACCCAAATTCCTATGTTTAAACTTAATCCCCAGTGTGATGATATTTAGAGGTGGGGCCTTTTGGAGGTGATTAGGTTATGAATGCAGAGCTCCCGTGAATGGGATCACTGCCCTTATCAAAAAGACCCCAGGCAGTTCTCTTCACTTTCTGCCATGTGAAGTCACTTGGAGAAGACACAGGTTTATGAAACAGGAAAGGAGCCATCATCAGACATGAAATTAACCAACACCTTGCTCTTGGACTTGCCAGCCTCCAGAACTGTGAGAAATACATTTATGTTGTTTATAAGCCACCCAGTCTAAGGTATTCTGTTATAGCAGCCTGAGTGGACTAAGACAGTGGGGGTATGTGGTGTTATTTATTGGTTTTTGGCCATAGTTACTGGTTCCTAGCTCCTATATTCCCTCGTTACAGTCTTTTGTAATAATGGTGGGTGTGTTAGGCCTCAGCAGGCCTCAGGAATCAGAATCTCTCTTCTGGCCTCATTTTACCTGCCCCAAGGCAGGACTCTAATCTTCTGCCTTTCTGATTATGGGTCTTAAGACCCTCTCCAGAGAGGGTCCCACACTATACCCTGGGAGAAGGAATGCTGGTGTCATGAAGCTTCTGTAAAAACCCAGGAGAACTGGGTTCAGGGAGCTTCCAGGTAGCTGAACAAGTGGAGGTTTTAGGAGGGTGGTGTGTCCAGGAAGGGCATGGAAGCTCCATGCTCCTTCCCAGATACCTCACCCTACACGTATTTTCATCTGTATCCTTTGTAACATCCTTTATAATAAACTAGTAAACATAAATGAATCCCTGAATTCTGTGAGTTACTCCAGCAAATTAGTGAAGCCCAAAGCAGGTGGTGGGAACTCCTGTGATTGGTGTCTCATGTGGAGTAGTCTTGGGGACTAAGCCCCCAATCTGTGGGATATGATGCTATCTCCAGGTAGATAGTGTTGACGTTGAACTGGAGGATACCCAGTTGATTTCCACTGGTTGGAGTGTGGGGAGAAACCTCCACACCTTTGGTCACAGAAGTCTTCTGTGTTGATGATTGTTGTGTTGTGGTGGTGTGAGAGCAGAGGAAAAATGTGGTTTGAGAGAGGGTTTCCTAAAATAGGCTTACAAAAGCATAAATGTCACAGATGCTCTTTCCAGAAAATACGTGCATATACAAAGAAATATAAATATTAGTATAAAATCTTAGTGTAGGCTGGGCGCGGTGGCACAAGCCTGTAATCCCAGCACTTTAGGAGGCTGAGACGGGCGGATCACGAGGTCAGGAGATTGAAACCATCCTGGCTAACACGGTGAAACCCTGTTTCTACTAAAAAATACAAAAAACTAGCTGGGCAAGGTGGCGGGCGCCTGTAGTCCCAGCTACTCCGGAGGCTGAGGCAGGAGAATGGCGGGAACCCGGGGGGCGGAGCTTGCAGTGAGCTGAGATCTGGCCACTGCACTCCAGCCTGGGCGACAGAACGAGACTCTGTCTCGAAAAAAAAAAAAAAAATCTTAGTGTATACACAGGTCCTCTGAAGTCGTAGAAATCTAGATTTTAAAAAATCCTAACAAGAGATAAGTTTTGAGCAATCATTTCACCATTTCGGAATGCTATTCTACTTATCTGATTATAAACTGATCAGGGAAAAGCTGTACTTCATAACTGACTATCAAGGGAATAAGTTGAAAGATGTAATTAATTAGTCACTCATTCGTGCAACCAAACCCAAGTGTCTATGATGTACCAGATGCAGTTTTAGTCTCAGATTACGGCTCTAGGAATTGACTTTTTTCATTCTTTTTCCACTCTATCTTCCGGTGTCCCAGCACCTGAACCCTCTTTCCATGTTAGGAGAATTTCATACTTAAAGAGTATGATTTCATACTTAAAGAATTTCATACTTAAAGAGTCATCGTAGGAGGCAGACACCAACTCCTTCCACAAAAGAGAAAAACTCACTTTTCCAAACATTCTGACAGCTGGATATGGGATGAGGCTTAGGTTTCACCAACAGATAACCATTTGCTGGATTCTGACTCGGCCTGGTGACACAAGCTGGTACTGTGCACACATTTTAGTAAGTGTGGTGTGAGTGGCAGCAGCGATGTCCAATTGCCAGGAGCAGTTGTGACAGCAGTTCTATCTGCAAGGTCCAGTGTCTAGCTTTAGAGTTCCATCTCTGCCCAGCATCAGGGGCAGTGATTCCTATGTGAGACTCCGCCTAGGATGGGATTATAGATTCAGATCCTAGCTATGTAGCTTTAAGCCTATTCTCACAGGCCTTCCCAAAATAAAACGCCAACCTAATGAAGATAGATAGATAGATAGATAGATAGATAGATAGATAGATAGATAGATAGATAGATAAAGTCCTTTATGTTTAAATTAGAAAATATTGCATTTAAATGTGAACTTAAGACCCTTTCCCACCCTAGACACTAGTTGATCGCTGACCTCAGTGGTTCCCACTCTGGCTGATCACCAGGATTCCTTGTAGGTTTGTTACAAAATACTCAGGCCTTTCCCCATTGCCACCATCTCAGAAGTGGAACATGGAGCTCAGGAATGACAAGCTGCAGGTGAGGCTGACGCACAGCCACGTGGGAATCCTGGTCTACATTCTTGCTACCAAAAGTGTGATCCGAAGACCATCAGTGTCTGCTCCAACTTTTTTATAAACACAGAATCTCATTCTCAACTCCTGACCACCTGAATCTTAGAAAGTTGTCCAGGTAATTCCTATGCACACTAAAATTTGAGATTCTCAGATTTACTTACTTTCTAGATGTGGGGTTAGAACTGTGCAGTCTGCTGTCAGAGTGTGTTCTGATGAAATCCCTTAGCACTGAAGGTCCAGGGTTCAGTCCATGTCCTTTTTCTCTTCTATAGCCATCACTCCCTTGGTGACTCATGCATGCTCTATGCTTTAAATATCATTAATATGGCATTAGCTCCTAAATCTATTTTCCCAGCCCAGACATTTCTCCTAAATTCCCAACTTGCGTCACTTGAATGCCTGACATCTGAGATTCAACATTTCCTAAATTGAATGCCTGTGGTGCCCCCTCCTCAGATATGCCCCTTTCAGAATTTTCCCCATCTCTGCTGACAATAACTTCATTTTTCTACTTGCACAGTCTGAAATTTTGGGGTTCCTCTTTGACTCCTCTGTTTCATACCCCAGACTTAATCTATTAGGAAGTGCTGTGAAGTCCATATTGAGAATATGTCCGGAATCCAATCACTTCCCACTCTTTTCTCTGCTCACACCCCAGGCAAAGCAACCAGCATCTCTAGTCTGAAATACTGCACTAGTTTCCTACAGTTTTCCCACTTTCTCACTCACCCCTCATCTCTCAATTCTGTTCTCAGCATAGCAGCCAAGGTGATCCTTTTAAAAGATGTACCAGTCTCTACTCTGCTGACAGCTGTTTTGTATCTCCCCCATCTCACTCAGAGCAAAGTCAAAACTCTTCCAGTATCCTCGAGCCTACATGATCTCCCCAAATCTCTGACCTTATCTCAATGACTCTGCTGCAGCTATCTTAGCCCCCTTTACTCTTCCCACAACACAGATGTGCTCCTGTTCTGGTGCCTTTGCACTGGGGGTTCCCCTGCCTGGAAAGAACCTGCCCCAGATATCCTCATAGATAATTCATCTTTTCTCTAAGGTCACATTCCCAATGAGACACACGCAGACCACTCTAGTAAAACAGCCATCTTCCCTGTCCCCACACACCCACAATCCAGATCACCTGCCCCACAGCCGTCAGTACCTTTTGCCAGAAACACTTTCCTTAGTTACTCTGCTTATAGTTCATAGTCTGTGTTTTCCCACTGAAACAAGGCCAGCAATTTTTGCCTGATTTTCGTTTCCAGATGTAAAACTAGCGTTTCATATAGCCAGCACTCAACAAATATTGGCTAAATGAATGACCAGTGTACAGCACCTCCCTATTCTAGAAACAGTATCTTTATTAATGTAGCTGCAGACCACATGTTGTTTTGTGGCAGCTACAGTGAAACAACCGCTCATGTTGACATCAGTGCCGCCTGTACTTTTCTCACAAGTGCTGTTCTCGCCTCCCTCCCACACCAACCCTCATATACCATAGCACACAATTATAGTTCCCTTTTCTGGGAAAAAAAAAGTGATCCTAGGCTTATGGACCCTATTTTCCAACCAACTGTAAATTAGAGTCTAGACATCCATGAGTTTGGATTTGAACCAGCACTAGGATTATTACAGCCAAAGGCAGGGAAAGGGGGTGGGTGAGCCAAAAATAAATTCCTGTTAGAAACCTAACAGGAGTTTATCTAAGGTGAGAAACCGAGATCTGGTCTCTAATTCCAGAATTTGATTTCCTGAAAAAGATTGGGGAAAAGATGGAAAGAACAATCCAGGAAACAGCTTTGGAAGGACAAGAGCTGGATGGGTCTAAAAATTGGTCTCTTGATACCACAGAGACTCCTGTGTGCAGGGGCTACCCCAGGCCTTGTGAGGACAATGACAGAAAAAGTAACTCCTACTGCTGTGACAGAGGAGATTGGAGACTTGGAGACCAGGACTCAGATACAAGAACAAGAACAGGCATAGACTTCTGTCAAAACAAAACAATGAAAAAGATGGGGACTGAGGGCCAGACCCAAGCCTGAGCCTAGGCTGACCTGACTTAGGTCACGCAAAGCCCTTGCCACAGTCCTAGGGACAGGATAAGGCCTGGCCCCTCTCCTCCTATACCAAATGCTCTTTGTTACACATTCTCCCTTAATCCAGAGCTAGGAGTTATGTCATCGTTTCTCAAACATTTTGGTTTCAGGATCTCTGCATGCTCTTAGGAATTAATGAGGACTTCAAAGGTAATTTTATGTGAGTTACATATGTTAATATTTACCATACTAGAAACTAAAATCATTTAAATTATTTTATTCATTTAGAATATTAATAATGCATTGCAAGTTAGAAATATTTTTATGCAAAGTCAGTATTTCCCAAAATAAACAGTACAGTGAGAAGAGTGCATCTTTTTACATTTTGTATGTTTGTGAATCTTATGTATCTCATTAGAAGATTAATGAATTTTCATTTCCTTTTCTTCATTTAATCTGTTATTTTGGTTGAAGTGTATGAAAAAAAAATCCATCCTCACACAATCATATTTTTGTTACTATTCTTGTTCTGGATTTTGTGGGGGGTTTTGTTTGTTTGTTTGTTTGTTTTGGAGACGTGGTCTCATGCTGTCACCCAGGCTTGAGTGTAGTGGTGTGATCATAGCGCACTGCAGCCTCGAATTCCTGGACTCAAGTGATCCTCCCAATTCAGCCTCATGAGCAGCTGTGACCACAGGCATGAAACACCATCACAGCTAATTTTGTTTATTTTTTGTAGAGATGTGGGTCTCATTCTGTTGCCCAGGCTGGTCTCGAACTCCGGGGGAGAACTCCTAGGCTCAAGTGATTCTCCTGCCTTGGCCTCCCAAAATGCTGGGGTTATAGGTGTGAGTCACCTCGCTAGGCCAGGAATGTTTTTAATACCATTTTTAGAAAATTGTGGATATTCATCCTTGATACTACACTAAAATGATAGAAGTGTTAGCTTCTTAAGGGTTATTTGTAATGTGGAACATGAAACTATCAATAACTGTTTCACATGCTGTTACATTAAAACACATAGGTCTGTCTTCCACATTGAATGCATCTTGTATAAAACATGACTTTAAAGAAAAGAAATACAATTTCACCACGTTATGTCTTCCAGTGTTGACACATTTAACTACAAGTTATCAAAAAAATCAATTTTTTAATATTACCACAGATATCACCAGAAAATGTTGTTAAGTATTGGGAAGCCGTCAGGCTTACAATAGTGAGTACAAGTTCTCCAGGATTCTAATTTTTCTCTTGAAAGCTTGCCTTTTATCATTGGGAATAATACTGTCAGTGGATTATGGGGAGGGGACAGGCTCATGTTCATTTTTGAGAAAGTGTCAGCCAATTATTGAAGTCTAAATGATAATCATTTCTGTCATTCATTCTTTCAAGTAAAAAGGATATTCCATAAAAAATAGACTAGTACAACTCAAAATGATTTTGTGGACATGAACATTTTAATTTGTTTTTGTTTTAAGACAGGGTCTCACTCTGTTACCCAGGCTGGAGTGCAGTGGCGCGATTTTGGCTTACTGAAACCTCCACCTCCCGGGTTCAAGTGAGTCTCATGACTCAGCTTCCCTAGTAGCTGGGGCTAAAGGTGTGCACCACCATGCCTGGCTAATTTTGTATTTTTAGTAGAGATGGGGTTTCACTATGTTGGCCAGGCTGGTCTTGAACTCCTGACTTCAAATGATCCACCTGCCTAGGCCTCCCACAGTGCTAGAATTAATTGCAGGTGTGAGCCACTGCACCTGGTCTCAAACATCCTAATTTGGAATGTGGTAGAAGTACCTTATGTGTACTTACCACTTAACCATTTAATTTAATTTCTCTCCAATCAAAATATGAAACCAGTATGATCTCACTTCTATTAACTTTTGAAGGTTTACAGCAGTTAAAGTATTTTTGCTTCTTTGTATAAAGGTTAAAAAAAATCATTTTAAAAATAAAATACAAGAGCAGCCAATTTCACCATTGAGTAAAAGTAAAAACTGGGATTCTTTTTAAAATTAGTCCAAAGTGGCATTTAGGAATTTAGTTGTAGGCTGCTGCGCTGACACCATCACAAACCAAAGTGTAGGGCTGGGTCTGGTTTTGTTTCGGTTTTCTTTTCAATATCCAGTGCTCATGGATTAAGTTCTGGAAATGTTCCATTTGTAAGGCAGGGATCTGTTTGGATTCCACCATGAGTATGCTCCTTGGGTTGGATGCTGGAGAGTGAGGCACGTTTTGCCGGACCCATGTCGACTACTTCATAGTCATCAAGGTAAAAAACTTCATCGTCTCCTTCTTGGTATTCCATTCTTTGGAAATCTACTTGGTACCGCAAGAGACCTCCAATTCCACCAAATCCTTTCACAAACTGAGACCCTTCTTGTGATTTATATGTGACAATTTCCAAAGTAACTCCAACCTTTTTATAGTTGTTAGCAAACCATTCCAACGGGGGGCATGCTCTCAATAAGCTCATGTTCCCGTCCGGTCTCTTTGTGAAATGAGATTTATCCTTTTCTTGCTCTGGAGTTAGACAGAGAATTTTCTCCTCTTCTGTGCCTTGGCAATGAAGAACATATCCCATTATATTCAGATTTTCATAGGCTATTAAAATTTCTGCAGCTCCCATTTCCAAAGCCTTTAGTGTATCTTCAACGCCAAAACAGTACCTGCCTGTGTTCTGGCTGATTTCATCAATTTATCATCCTATTAATTTCTTCTTTTGAATAAATTTCACTTTGGAGAGGAATTTGGTAGATAACTCAACAGCTTGGTTGAATCAATTTTCACCACTATAGGATATATCAACCTTTTTTTTTTTTTTTTTTTTTTTTTTTGAGACGGAGTCTCGCTCTGTCGCCCAGGCTGGAGTGCAGTGGTGCCATCTCGGTTCACTGCAAGCTCCGCTTCCCGGGTTCACGCCAGTCTCCTGCCTCAGCCTCCCAAGTAGTTGGGACTATGGGCGTCCGCCACCGTGCCTGGCTAATTTCGTTTTTGTATTTTTTTTTTTTATTATTATACTCTAAGTTCTAGGGTACATGTGCACAATGTGCAGGTTTGTTACATATGTATACTTGTGCCATGTTGGTGTGCTGCACCCATCAACTCGTCAGCACCCATCAACTCGTCATTTGCATCAGGTATAACTCCCAATGCCATCCCCCCTCCCCACTCCCCATAATAGGCCCCGGTGTGTGATGTTCCCCTTCCTGAGTCCAAGTGATCTCATTGTTCAATTCCCACCTATGACTGAGAACATGCAGTGTTTGGTTTTCTATTCTTGCGATAGTTTGCTGAGAATGATGGTTTCCAGCTGCATCCATGTCCCTACAAAGGACACAAACTCATCCTTTTTTATGGTTGCATAGTATTCCATGGTGTATATGTGCCACATTTTCTTAATCCAGTCTGTCACTGATGGACATTTGGGTTGATTCCAAGTCTTTGCTATTGTGAATAGTGCCGCAATAAACATACATGTGCATGTGTCTTTATAGCAGCATGATTTATTATCCTTTGGGTATATACCCAGTAATGGGATGGCTGGGTCAAATGGTATTTCTAGTTCTAGATCCTTGAGGAATTGCCATACTGTTTTCCACAATGGTTGAACTAGTTTGCAATCCCACCAACAGTGTAAAAGTGTTCCTATTTCTCCACATCCTCTCCAGCACCTGTTGTTTCCTGACTTTTTAATGATTACCACTCTAACTGGTGTGAGATGGTATCTCTTGCATTTCTCTGATGGCCAGTGATGACAAGCATTTTTTCATGTGTCTGTTGGCTGTATGCGTGTCTTCTTTTGAGAAATATCTGTTCATATCCTTTGCCCACTTTTTGATGGGGTTGTTTGTTTTTTTCTTGTAAATTTGTTTGAGTTCTTTGTAGGTTCTGGATATTAGTCCTTTGTCAGATGAGTAGATTGCAAAAAATTTCTCCCATTCTGTAGGTTGCCTGTTCACTCTGATGGTAGTTTCTTTTGCTGTGCAGAAGCTCTTTAGTTTAATTAAATCCAATTTGTCGATTTTGGCTTTTGTTGCCATTGCTTTTGGTGTTTTAGACATGAAGTCCTTGCCCATGCCTATGTCCTGAATGGTATTACCTAGGTTTTCTTCTAGGGTTTTTATGGTATCAGGTCTAACATTTAAGTCTCTAATCCATCTTGAATTAATTTTCATATAAGGAGTAAGGAAAGGATCCAGTTTTAGCTTTCTACTTAAAGGCTAGCCAATCTTCCCAGCATCATTTATTAAATAGGGAATCCCTTCCCCATTTGTTGTTTTTCTCAGGTTTGTCAAAGATCAGATGGCTATAGATGTGTGGTATTATTTCTGAGGACTCTGTTCTGTTCCATTGGTCTATATCTCTGTTTTGGTGCCAGTACCATGCTGTTTTGGTTACTGTAGCCTTGTAGTATAGTTTGAAGTCAGGTAGTGTGATCCCTCCAGTTTTGTTCTTTTGACTTAGGATTGTCTTGGCAATGGGGGCTTTTTTTGGTTCCATATGAACTTTAAAGCAATTTTTTCCAATTCTGTGAAGAAAGTCATTGGTAGCTTGATGGGGATGGCATTGAATCTATAAATTACCTTGGGCAGTATGGCCATTTTCATGATATTGATTCTTCCTATCCATGAGCATGGTATGTTCTTCCATTTGTTTGTGTCCTCTTTTATTTCACTGAGCAGTGGTTTGTACTTCTCCTTGAAGAGGTCCTTTACAACACTTGTAAGTTGGATTCCTTGGTATTTTATTCTCTTTGAAGCTATTGTGAATGGAAGTTCATTCATGATTTGGCTCTCTGTTTGTCTGTTACTGGTATATAAGAATGCTTGTGATTTTTGCACATTAATTTTGTATCCTGAGACTTTGCTGAAGTTGCTTATCAGCTTAAGGAGATTTTGGGCTGAGACAGTGGGGTTTTCTAAATATACAATCATGTCATCTGCAAACAGGGACAATTTGACTTCTTCTTTTCCTAACTGAATATGCTTTGTTACTTTCTCTTGCCTGATTGCCCTAGCCAGAACTTCCAAAACTATGTTGAATAGGAGTGGTGAGAGAGGGCATCCCTGTCTTGTGCCAGTTTTCAAAGGGAATGCTTCCAGTTTTTGCCCATTCAGTATGATATTGGCTGTGGGTTTGTCATAAATAGCTGTTATTATTTTGAGATACGTTCCATCAATACCGAATTTATTGAGAGTTTTTAGCATGAAGGGCTGTTGAATTTTGTCAATGGCCTTTTCTGTATCTATTGAGATAATCATGTGGTTTTTGTCTTTCGTTCTGTTTATATGCTGGATTACGTTTATTGATTTGCGTATGTTGAACCAACCTTGCATCCCAGGGATGAAGCCCACTTGATCATGGTGGATAAGCTTTTTGATGTGCTGCTGGATTCGGTTTGCCAGTATTTTACTGAGGATTTTTGTATTGATGTTCATCAGGGATATTGGTCTAAAATTCTCTTTTGCTGTGTCTGTGCCAGGCTTTGGTATCAGGATGATGTTGGCCTCATAAAATGAGTTAGGGAGGATTCCCTCTTTTTCTATTGATTGGAATAGTTTCAGAAGGAATGGTACCAGCTCCTCCTTGTACCTCTGGTAGAATTCAGCTGTGAATCCATCTGGTCCTGGACTTTTTTTGGTTGGTAGGCTATTAATTATTGCCTCAATTTCAGAGCCTGCTATTGGTCTATTCAGGGATTCAACTTCTTCCTGGTTTAGTCTTGGAAGAGTGTAAGTGTCCAGGAAATTATCCATTTCTTCCAGATTTTCTAGTTTATTTGAAGAGGTGTTTATAGTATTCTCTGATGGTAGTTTATATTTCTGTGGGGTCGGTGGTGATATCCTCTTTATCATTTTTTATTGCATCTATTTGATTCTTCTCTCTTTTCTTTATTAGTCTTGCTAGCAGTCTATCAATTTTGTTGATCTTTTCAAAAAACCAACTCCTGGATTCATTGATTTTTTGGAGGGTTTTTTGTGTCTCTCCTTCAGTTCTGCTCTGATCTTAGTTATTTCCTGCCTTCTGCTAGCTTTTGAATGTGTTTGCTCTTGCTTCTCTAGTTCTTTCAATTGTGATGTTAGAATGTCAATTTTAGATCTTTCCAGCTTTCTCTTGTGGGCATTTAGTGCTATAAATTTCCCTCTACACACTGCTTTAAATGTGTCCCAGAGATTCTGGTATGTTGGATCTTTGTTCTCATTGGTTTCAAAGAACATCTTTATTTCTGCCTTCATTTTATTATGGACCCAGTAGTCATTCAGGAGCAGGTTGTTCAGTTTCCATGTAGTTGAGTGGTTTTGATTGAGTTTCTTAGTCCTGAGTTCTAGTTTGATTGCACTGTGGTCTGAGAGACAGTTTGTTATAATTTCTGTTCTTGTACATTTGCTGAGGAGTGCTTTACTTCCAATTATGTGTTCAATTTTGGAATAAGTGTGATGTGGTGCTGAGAAGAATGTATATTCTGTTGATTTGGGGTGGAGAGTTCTGTAGATGTCTATTAGGTACACTTGGTGCAGAGTTGAGTTCAATTCCTGGATATCCTTGTTAACTTTCTGTCTTGTTGATCTGTCTAATGTTGACAGTGGGGTGTTGAAGTCTCCCATTATTATTGTATGGGAGTCTAAGTCTCTCCGTAAGTCTCTAAGGACTTGCTTTATGAATCTGGGTGCTCCTGTATTGGGTGCATATATATTTAGGATAGTTAGCTGTTCCTGTTGAATTGATCCCTTTACCATTATGTAATGGCCTTCTTTGTCTCTTTTGACCTTTGATGGTTTAAAGTCTGTTTTATCAGAGACTAGGATTGCAACCCCTGCTTTTTGTTTGTTCTCCATTTGCTTAGTAGATCTTCCTCCATCCCTTTATTTTGAGCCTATGTGTGTCTCTGCATGTGAGATGGGTCTCCTGAATACAGCAAACTGATGGATCTTGACTCTTTATCCAATTTGCCAGTCTGTGTCTTTTAATTGGAGCATTTAGTCCATTTACATTTAAGGTTAATATTGTTATGTGTGAACTTGATCCCGCCATTGTGATACTAGCTGGTTATTTTGCTCGTTAGTTGATGCAGTTTCTTCCTAGCATCGACAGTCTTTACATTTTGGCATGTTTTTGCAATGGCTGGTACCGGTTGTTCCTTTCCATGTTTAGTGCTTCCTTCAGGGTCTCTTGTAGGGCAGGCCTGGTGGTGACAAAATCTCTAAGTATTTGCTTATCTGTAAAGGATTTTATTTCTCCTTCACTTATGAAACTTAGTTTGGCTGGATATGAAATTCTGGGTTGAAAATTCTTTTCTTTAAGAATGTTGAATATTGGCCCCCACTCTCTTCTGGCTTGTAGTTTCTGCTGAGAGATCTGCTGTTAGTCTGATGGGCTTCCCTTTGTGGGTAACCCGACGTTTCTCTCTGGCTTCCCTTAACATTTTTTCTTTCATTTCAACTTTGGTGAATCTGACAATTATGTGTCTTGGAGTTGCTCTTCTTGAGGAGTATCTTTGTGGCATTCTCTGTATTTCCTGAATTTGAATGTTGGCCTGCCTTACTAGGTTGGGGAAGTTTTCCTGGATGATATCGTGAAGAGTGTTTTCCAACTTGGTTCCATTTTCTCCCTCACTTTCAGGCACCCCAATCAGATGTAGATTTGGTCTTTTCACATAACCCCATACTTCTTGAAGGCTTTGTTCATTTCTTTTTCCTCTTTTTTCTTTAGACTTCTCTTCTCGCTTCATTTCATTCATTTGATCCTCAGTTGCTGATACTCTTTCTTCCAGTTGATCGAGTCGGTTACTGAAGCTTGTGCATTTGTCACGTATTTCTCGTGTCATCGTTTTTATCTCTGTCAGTTCATTTATGGCTTTCTCTGCATTGATTATTCTAGTTATCCATTCTTCCATTCTTTTTTCAAGACTTTTAGTTTCTTTGCACTGGGTACGGAATTCCTCCTTTAGCTCTGAGAAGTTTGATGGACTGAAGCCTTCTTCTCTCAACTCGTCAAAGTCATTCTCCATCCAGCTTTGATCCGTTGCTGGCAATGAGCTGTGTTCCTTTGGAGGGGGAGATGCGCTCTTATTTTTTGAATTTCCAGCTTTTCTACCCTGCTTTCCCCCATCTTTGTGGTTTTATCTGCCTTTGGTCTTTGATGATGGTGACGTACTGATGGGTTTTGGTGTGGGTGTCCTTTCTGTTTGTTAGTTTTCCTTCTAACAGTCAGAACCCTCAGCTGTAGGTCTGTTGGAGATTGCTTGAGGTCCACTCCAGACTTTGCCTAGGTATCAGCAGAGGAGGCTGCAGAAGATAAAATATTGCTGAACAGCGAGTGTTCCTGTCTGATTCTTGCTCTGGAAGCTTTGTCTCAGGGGAGTACCCCGCTGTGTGAGGTGCGGGGTGTTGTTCTGCACCTAGTGGGGGATGTCTCCCAGTTAGGCTACTCAGGGGTCAAGGACCCACTTGAGCAGGCAGTCTGTCCATTCTCAGATCTCAACCTCCATGCTGGGAGATCCACTGCTCTCTTCAAAGCTGTCAGACAGGGTCATTTGCATCTGCCGAGGTTTCTGCTGCTTTTTGTTTAGCTGTGCACTCTCCCCAGAGGTGGAGTCTACAGAGACAGGCAGGCCTCCTTGAGCTGCTGTGGGCTCCACCCAGTTCGAGCTTCCTGGGGGCTTTGTTTACCTACTTAAGTCTCAGCAATGGCGGGCGCCCCTCCCCCAGCCTCACTGCTGCCTTGCAGTTAGATCGCAGACTGCTGTGCTAGCAATGAGGGAGGCTCCATCGGTGTGGGACCCTCCCGGCCAGGTGTGGGATGTCATCTCCTGGTGTACTGTTTGCTAAGACCCTTGATAAAGCGCAGTATTAGGGTGGGAGTTACCCGATTTTCCAGGTGTTGTGTGTCTCAGTTCCCCTGGCTTGGAAAAGGGATTCCCTTCCCCCTTGCACTTCCCAGGTGAGGCAGTGCCTCACCCTGCTTCAGCTCTCGCTGGTTGGGCTGCACCAGCTGACCAGCACCAATTGTCTGGCACTCCCCAGTGAGACGAACCTGGTACCTCAGTTGAAAATGCAGAAATCACCCATCTTCTGTGTCGCTCACACTGGGAGCTGGAGACTGGAGCTGTTCCTATTCGGCCATCTTGCTCTGGGTCCTCTGTTTTTGTATTTTTAGTATAGACAGGGTTTCACCGTGTTAGCCAGGGTGGTCTCGATCTCCTGACCTCATGATCCGCCTGCCTCAGCCTCCCAAAGTGCTGGGATTACAGTCGGGAGCCACCGCGCCCGGCCTATCAACTAATTTTAAAACTTTCGATTGTAACCTCTGATCAAACATATCATATTGATTTAGTTCAGTTTTAAAGTCAGCGGATCCAGCTAAAACTAGACCAGCCATCTTCCCTTCGTCCCCAGAAATAAACAGCTGCACAGCATTCTCTGCTACTTTCTGAACATTGTTAGGTCGCTTTTCCATTCTTAAACGGGCAAAACACAAGGCTGACTGACCTCCTCTACTGTGTTTCTTTGGGAGATCCACTGTGAATTTTTGCAGGACTTCTTTTGTGTTTCCTTGGAGTGTGCCAAAAAGTGCACCACTACCATCTATTACAATGAATCCAAACTTGCTATCATCTGAAAGTAGTGCCGTAAGAACCTCTGTATGGAATTTGTTGTCACACAAATAGTATGACGTATTAATTGGTTTGAAAGGTTCAAAATCAACGTTAACTTTCTTTTCCTTTCCTCCTTCTGTTACTATTGTTCCACAGTAAACAACCAGACCATTTGGAGGTACTTTGTTATAAAGTCTGAGTCTTTGTTGTACAAATGTAATGGCTCCCAGGACTGAAGGGCAGTTTAATTGTGACTTAATGTTAGATGCAGATCCGAACTCATCTGCTAACATTTTTGACACTCGTGAAATCTGATCTTTAGGAGGAATGATCAATGATATCATGCTGGTGCCATTGCCGCGGGCCACCTCCAGGCTTTTACTGAACTTCTTCATCTTCCAGATCTCCACGTTCCTGTCGGAAGCACTGGGGTCGTCCATCATCTTCTTGCCTCCTCCTCCCTGAGGGCCTAGTCCTGGGTGGCAGCGGCTGCTCTTCCCAGGTGGTGGCTCTGCTCTGCAGCGGCAGCCCAGGAAATGGATTTTTTTTTTTGTTAGGATTTTATTTTTATTTATTTAGTTGAGTTTTGTTTGTGTTTAATGGGAAATATTACAGCATGTTTGTATGCAGAAATGAATGAGCCAGTAGAGAGGGGAGACTGAACTAGGGGAGACGGATGGATCTTGTAGCCTTAGACAGGAGCTGAGGACCATCCGTCATCACTGGTGGGAAAACCCAGGAGACAGGAGGAGACAGGGTTGTCATGGGATGATGATGCTCTTCTCACTCGAGTCCTTTTTTTTTTCTGAGTGAAAAAAGAAATAACCTCATTGTCTAAGAGTGAGGAGTGGGACAGGATTGGAGGGGTGTGAGGAGGGAAATAAAGTGAGAAGTAGCCCCCTCAGGAGGTACGAGAGTGACCTGACATCTGGAAAGTGAGGGCTGGAGTCACTGAGGTCTGTGCTCATTCACAGAGAAAGAGAAGCACTGAGGCAGCAGCAGGAGGAGGATACAAAACAGACTAAAAGGAAATGCAACAATGTATCTCTGGTGTAAGGTTTACAGGTTATTTTTAATTTGTCATTTATCTTTGACAGCATTTTATAATGTTTCCACAGTGAATATATGTTATATATTATACCTTGTATATATACATATTATAATGTATCAGAAATAAAGAGCTTTGTTTGAAGTTTTAAAAGGGAAGGCAGATAGATGGGTACAAAGTGAGGAAAATGGGGCAAAGAGCTGGACGTGCAGGGCCCCCGTGTCTCGGCTCTGGGCAATGATCTTACAGAGCCCTTTCTCCATTTCGGACGCCACTGGTCTCTATGAGGCCAAACAGCATCTTTCCCTTCTTTGTGGGGTGTGGACATTTATTACCATCTTCTCAGCATTTTGATGCTTTAAGAAAATGAGTTTTGCATTTTAAATGGCACTTTCAGCTTTTTCAGTGGGAGGATTCATTCATATCATCTAACCACCTTTTCCAGAAATGGAAATTTCAAGGCGAAATAGTTCAGTTAGAATACCATTGGTCCTAGAATAGGGGATCAGAATCTGAGTCTTAACACATGATCTGGACACAATCTGTCAAGGGTTTCACAAGTGTAAGGAATTTTTATGTAATTTATTTTTGAGAATATTATTATTATTATTATTATTATTATTATTATTATTATTTGAGACAGAGTCTCGTTCTGTCACCCAGGCTGGAGTGCAGTGGCGCGATCTTGGCTCACTGCAGCCTCCGCCTCCTGGGTTCAGGAAATTCTCCTGCCTCAGCCTCCCAAGTAGCTGGGACTGCAGGTGCACGCTGCCATGCCCAACTAATTATTGTATTTTTAGCAGAGGCGGGTTTCACCAAGTTGGCCAGGATGGTTTTGATCTCCTGACCTCATGATCTGCCTGCCTCAGCCTCCCAAAGTGCTGGGATTACAGGCATGAGCCACCGCACTCGGCTGAGAATATTATTAATGCACACACAAGAAAATTCAAAAGATAGTATAAAATATGCAAAGATAAGTTATTCCCATTGCTCCCCTACCCCCACCACTATTGCTTGTCACTCAGATCATCTACCCAGAAATCTTCACAGTTAAAAATTTCTCATTTCTTTTCCCACACCATGTATTTATGCATTACTGTGTGTTGTTATGTCAATAAAGGCCACAGACTGGGAGAAAGTATTTGCAAATCACAAAACTGATAAAGGACTTATCAGTATCTAGAATATAGAGAGAACCCTTAAAACTGAACAATAAGAAAACAATTTATCCAATTTAAGAATGGGCAAATATCTGAACAGACACCTCACCAAAGAAGATCTACAGATGGCAAATGAGCACATAAGGAGAGCCTCAATGTCATTTATCATTAGGGAAATGCAAATAAAAACAACCATGATACACCATTACACACCTACTAGAATGACTAAAACCCAAAAATCTGGTAATACCAAGTGCTGATGAGGATGAAGAGCAACAGGAATTCCCATCCACTGCTGGCAGGAATGGAAATGGCACAGCCGCTCTAGAAGATATGGGCGGTTTCTTACAAGGCTAAACATAGACTTACCAAACATGGACTCACCATGATCGCCATACAACACAGTGATCATACTCCTAGGTACTTAACCAACAAATTAGAAAAGTTACTTTGCACGAAAACCTACATGAAATCTTTGTAGCAGAACATTCCTTATTTGTGGGCTGCACATAGTGACTTCCTTCGAAAGGCAACAGTATGGAAAGGCAAAAAGTAACAAAGGAATTTGACAGGGGACTGGGAAATACTACCTTAGGCAGGTGATGAAGGTTGACATCATCAGTGATAAATCAAGTGGGTGCCGCGTACCCCTGATGTGTTGAGAGTGGCATTTCATCTCTGTACTGTTCCTCCTCAACACCCACAGCCCCAACCACATTCAAGTCAAAGGACATTCCACAATATGCCTGATCAATACTCCTCAAAAATGTCAAGGTCATCAGAAACAAGGAAACTCTGTGAAATCATCACAGCCAGAGGAGCCTTAAGAGACATGATGGGACTAAATGTAATGTGGTGTCCTGGATGAGATTCTGCTGCTCGCAGGATGAAATGGCCTTATCTCAGGAATTAACTCTGAATTCTCCAATCCCAGGATGGGGGAAGGGAGGAGACACCCTGGAGCTTTGGCCTAGGAACATGAGGGAGGCTCCTGGAGAAGACAAAATAGGAAGGAAATCAGGACAGGAAGGGCAAAGAGGCCAAATGGAGTAGAGGGGAAGGAGTCAGATAGGAGAGGGCGTGGGGAGGGGTCAGCTTAGTGGACAGGACATCTGTGTGAGAAGGATGGGTTCTGTTTGAGGGGAGGCGAAGGAGCTTGAGGGGGCTGACAGAGGTCTCTGTTTCTCACCTGGGTGGTAATTGCACAGGTGTTAGCTCTGTAACTTGGCTATACTTAACTTTTAGGCAATTTTATGTACTGACAGGAATAGTATAATTCAGAAACACACATGGAAGAAACAGGGAAAAGAGAAGATGACAGCGGGGAAATGATGAAGGGGTTCCCCTATTCCGGAGCCAGAACCTCCCAAGTGCTGAGGTGACAGGGAGAATAAGGAGTGGAGGGAGATGAAGGAGCTGGTGGGTAATTTTTAGATATCCCCTGAGAACAACCTTAACTGAGAGAATGAAGTCCTAAAGGAGTTGGGTAAGTGAGCCCTGTGGTTATTGGGAGGAAGAGTGTTGTAGGGTCATAGTCTGCACATCTTGGGGTTCTACTGAAGGAAGCACCGAGGCTGCAGACTTCAGGAAAGACTTCCTGCTGGAGATTGTGGAGATTTGGGTTTGTGTATCACAACTGCTCCCCATTTGTGCCTGTGTTTTCCTAATGTCCTAGAGACTGGGTGAGGGTGAAGGGCCTGTGTATGCAGAAGGCTGGGAGAGGAGCAAGCTGAGGTGGGATCCCAGTGCTAACTGTGTCTATGCTTGTTCTCGCCTGCATCCAGAGTTCGAGGTATGATTCTGCTGTGTTAGTGTGGAAGTTGGCAGAATCAAAATGGAGCCACTAATATTTTTTTTAACCTTGACAAATAGAGCTGGGAAGGCCATGAATAGAGTGTTCCTATGCTTATATACCTGATAACAAAAACTATCACAAAAGACTACAAAAATCACAATCTTGCACAAGGGCAATAACAGCTTTACACAAAAATACTTCTATAAGGATATCAGCCCAGCAACTGCCTGTCCAAACTTGGACTGATGTCAACCTTGTTAGTGGTTATTGTAGCCCTTTAAAAACCTTTGTCTTCCTTTACCTCCCCAGACACACACATAGTTTATTCCAATTGCAATGCTGTATTTCCAAATAAATATTTTTCTTTTAGAGAGCCTTTCTCTGTTCCTATTTTTGTTGATGGATATGGTGTCAGAAACAGGACTTGGAAAAGGTCACTATCAAAACCTAGTGCAGTGATGAACACCTGTAGTCCTAGTTACTCAGAGGCTGAGGAGAAGGATTGCCAGAGCCTAGAAGTTCGAGGCCAGCCTGGGCAAGGTAGGTAGACCCCCATCTCTAAAAATAAAATGTTTAAAAGGTCTCTATCAGAAGGAATCAGTGATCACTGGAACTGGTGTGCCATACTCACTCGAGCCCTTTGAGCTCTGTGCTTCCACAGCTGGCCTTTCCTGCCCTGGTGTCTTCCCTCAGGCTGAGCCTCCCTCCTTTGGTAGAGGTTCTCTTATATTATTTGGAATCTGGTTTGGATACAGTCCCCTTAGTAAAGAACCATACATAGCTCTTGTATGATAAAAGACTATTGGTCTTTTCTAGTAGGGCCTTTCTGGATTGAGTACTCTGGTTTCTACAGAACTTACATATTGTCTGTGAGGCAAGTTATTTTGTGGTGAATTCACTGTTCGTCACACACCTGGTTTAATATTTTGTTCAATCTGCACGCCTTGGTGAAAATATTTGTGAACATTCTTATCTTGGTTTATTTTTGTTTGACTCCTTTTCCATGCCTATTCCTGACAATCTTCCAGGAGCAAAAATAAACATTCAAAATGGACACTGATGGCTAATTAAAAGCCACTCAGGACCAAGTGTGGTGGCTCATGCCTATAATTCCAGCACTTTGGGAGGCCGAGGTAGGTGGATCACTTGAGTCCAGGAGTTCAAGATCAGCCTTGGCAACATGGTGAAGCCTCATCTCTACAAAAAATAGAAAAATTAGCTGGGCATGGTGGTGCATGCCTGTAGGCCCAGGTACTAGATAGGCTGAGGTAGGAGGATCACTGGAGCCTGGGAGGTCAAGGCTGCAGTGAGTCATGAGCATGCCACTGCACTCCAGCCTGGGTGACAGAGTAAGACCCTGTCTCAATAACAATATAATAGTAATAATAATAAATTTAGAGCACAAGAAAATTAAAGTGCAATAATTCATCCTCTCTTTTGAAGCTATATTAGTTATTTACTTTTGCATAACAAATTACCTAAGATTTAGTAGCTCAGAACAACGAGTATTTATTATCTCCTACAGTTTCCAGTGATTATGGGTCAAAACTCCTAACATTCCTTGATGGTATTTATGTAATTTTCTTTGCTCTTGAAAGAGTGATAAACAGATTGGCGTTGTTAACAATTAAGGCATGACAAGTTTTCTAAGAGTCCTGCTGGCTATACATTATGGCCCATTCTTGTGCACATTTATAAGTAGATGGGCAAAATGAAGGAAAATTCGGAACTGAAATGGTAATTATTTTTAAAAACCAGCAATTATAGAGTTAACATGTAGAAGTTCTCTCTTTCTCTCTTTTTTTTTTTCTGCCCACTTGAACCTGTTGACATTTCTACAGGTGTTGAGATAAAACTCACTGCTTATGGCATTTCAGTCAAGGAAAGAAAACAGTCTTAAAGGCTTTGAAATGATGACTTTACAGATTACAATAGCTCAATGGTAATCAGCCACCTAGATATAAATTTAGGTTTCCCTAACAACTATGTACAATAATGAAACACTTAATTGAAAAATTAGTAACATAAAAGAAAAAAAAAGTTTATAAAAGTTAGGCCCTCAGACCAAATAGGTCAAAATCTTGATCTCAGAGCAATAATATAAGGTATCCCTGTTCAACGTAAAAATTTTGTTTTTTGTGCCATGCAAAAGCCAAAAAAGGAAAAAGTGAAGAAAAAAAAAAACAGTTAAAATTCTTCCCTGCTCACATTTGCTAATTAAGCAAACAAGACTGGTAAACAAAAGATTGATTTGTTACTAATTCAAGGCTACTTGGAGATATTTTGCTTATACAATTCAGTTAAAAAGAAACTCATAACTCACTTGAAACAACAACAACAAAAAAGGTGGGGCAATGAAAGAAGTTTTTAAAAACAATCTAACTGCCATGGAAACTGCTTTACCCAAAATCAAAATTGTGGCCCATAGGTCTCATTAGATTATAAGGGCAAATGAAGTTTAAGCTGGACACATAAAATCTACCAAGATTGAACCAAGAAGAAATTAAAAACCTGAGCATATCAATAATGAGTAATGAGCTTGAATCAGTAATAAAAAGTCTCCCAACAAAGAAAAATCCAGTACTGGATGCCTTCATTGTTCAATGCTACCAAACATTTAAAGAGGGACTGACACCAATTCATCTGAAACTATTCCAAAAAACTGAAGGGGAAGGAGTTCTTTCAAATTTATTCTAGGAAGCAAGCATTACCTTGTTATCAAAACCAGGCGAGGATACAACAATAAAAAACTATACACTGATAAACACAGATGCAAAAGTTAACAAAATACTAGCAAACTAAATCCACAACACATCAAAAAGATTATATGCCATGATCAAATGGGATTTGTTCCGGGGATGCAAGAATGGTTACATATCTGCAAATCAATAAACGATAGATCATATCAACAGAATGAAGGACAAAAAATGATCATCTCTAGATGCAGAAAAAGCACTTGATAAAATTCAACATCATTTCATGATAAAAACTCTCAACTGGCTAGGTATAGATGAAAGTTACCTAAATTCAATAAAGGCTGCATATGACAATTCGATAGTTGACAACATACATAATGGAAAAAAAGTAGAAAGATTTCCTTCTAAGATTTGGAACAAGATAAGAATGCCTGCTTTTACCAAATTTAACATAGTACTAGACTGATTCCTATGGAAATGGATAGAAAATTTTTAAAAAATTACAACAATAACAAAAACACATAGTACTGGAAGTCCGACCCAGAGCAATTAGGCAAAAGGAGGAAATAAAAGGCATCCAAATTGGAAAAGAGGAAGTCAATTTGCCGCTGTTTGCAGATGACATAATCTTATTTATACACAAACCTAAAGACTCCATCAAAAAACTCTCAGAACTGATAAGCAAATTTAGTAAATTTACAGAATATAAAGTCAACATACAAAAACTGTAGAATTTCCATACGACTCCATAAACATGATAGAGCATATTAGTGGAATGAAAGGCAAGAATAATATTATCATCTCTATAGATGCAGAAAAAGCATTTGATAAAATTCAATATCACTTCATGATAAAAACTCCCAACCAATTAGGTATAGATGGATTGTACCTAAACACAATAAAGGTCATATAGGCAAACTGAAAATGTTGAAAAATCAAGAAAGAAATCTCTTCACAGTAACTATAAAAAAGCATAGGAATAAATTTAACCAAGTATGTAATGAAAACTATAAAATACTAAGAAAACAAATTGAAAAGAACACAAAAAATTGAAAGATATTCCATTATCATGGATTGGGAGAATTAATGTTGTTAAAGTGACCATACTATCCAAACCAGTCTACAGATTCAATGCAATCCCTATCAAAATACCAATGCCATTCTTTCTAGAAATAGAAAAAGAAATCTTAAAATTTGTATGGAACCACAAAAGACCCTGAATACCCAAAACAATCTTGGGTGAAAATAACAAAGCTGGAAGTACCTGACTTCAAAATATACAGCTATAGTAAAAAAATGGCAAGCAAGGTATTGGCATAAAAACGGACACGTAAACTAATGGGACAGAATAGAGAACCCAGAAATAAATCCATGTATTTACAGTCAATTCTTCTTTTTTTTCTTTTTTTTCTTTTTTTTTGGAGATGGAGTCTCGCTCTGTCACCCAGGCTGGAGCTCAGTGGCACGATCTCGGCTCACTGCAACCTCCACCTACTGGGTGCAAGCGATTCTCCTGCCTCAGCCTCCTGAGTAGCTGGGATGACAGTTGTGTGCCACCACGCCTGGCTAATTTTTGTATTTTTAGTAGAGACAAGTTTTACCATGTTGGTCAGGCTGGTCTCAAACTCCTGACCTCGTGATCCACCTGCCTCAGCCTCCCAAAATGCTGGGATTACAGGTGTGAGCCAGCGCGCCCAGCCACTCAATTTATTTTCAATCAAATCACCAAGAACATGTACTGGGAAAAGGACGGTGTCTTCAATAAATGATGCTGGGGAAACTGGATATCCATATTAGGAAGTATGAAAGTAGACCGCTATCTCTCACCATTTACAAAAATCAACTGAAAATGAATTAAGGACTTAAATGCAAGACCCAAAACTATGAAACTACTGGAAGAAAACATATAGAAAACACTTTAGGGTGTTGGATGCAGCAAAGATTTTATGATTAAGACCTTGAAAGCACAGGCAAAAGAAGCAAAAATATATGAATGGGACTACATCAAACTAAAAATTTTCTGTACAGGAATGAAAACAATCAACAGAGATAAAACAGCAACTTAGAGAATGAAAGTATTTGCAAAGTATTCATCTGATAAGGGATTAATAGCTAGAATTTACAAGAAACTCAAACAACAGCAAAATAGTAGTATGATTTTAAAAAGAGCAAATGTGTACCCATCACCCAAGCAGTGTACACTGAGACCAATTTGTAGTTCTTTGTGCCTAACCTTCTTCCCTCCCTTTCCCCGAGTCCCCGGAGTCCATTATGTCATTCTTATGCCTTTGTATCCTCATAGTTTTGCTCCCACTTATGAGTGAGAACATATGATGTTTGGTTTTCCATTCCTGAGTTACTTCACTTGGAATGATAATCTTTAATCTCATCCAGGTTGCTATGAATGCCATTAATTCATTCCTTTTTATGACTGAGTAGTATTCCATCTCATATATATATATATATATATGTATGCATATATATGTGTGTGTCTGTGTGTGTTTGTGTGTGTGTGTGTGTGTATATATATATATATATATATATATATGACAGTTTATCTGCTCGTTGATTTATGGGCATTTGGGTTGGTTCCACATTTTTGCAATTGTGAATTGTGCTGCTATAAATGTGTGTGCAAGTATCTTTTTCGTATAATAACTTCTTTTCCTCTGGGCAGATACCCATTATGGGATTGTGGAATTGCTGGATCAAATGGTAGTTCAACTTTTAGTTCTTTAAAAAAAACTCCACCTTGTTTTCCATAGTGGTTGTACTAGTTTACATTCCCATCAGCAGTGTAAAAGTGTTCCCTGTTCACCGCATCCATGCCAACATTTATTATTTTTTGATTTTTTGATTATGGCTATTCTTGCAGATGTAAGGTTGTATCACATTGTAGTTTTGATTTGCATTTCCCTGATCATTAGTGATGTTGAGCATTTTTTCTTATGTTTCTTGGCCAGCTGTGTATCTTCTTTTGAGAATTGTCTATTCATGTCCTTAGCCCACTTTTTGATGAGATTTTTTTTTTTTTTTGCTAATTTGAGTTTGTTATAGATTCTGAATATTAGTCCTTTGTCAGATGCATAGATTGTGAAGATTTTTTCCCACTCTGTGGGTTGTCTGTTTACTCTGTTGACTGTTTTCTTTTCTTTTCTTTTTTTTTTTGAGACGGAGTCTTGCTCTGTTGCCCAGGCTGGAGTGCAGTGGCATGATCTTGGCTCACTGCACGCTCCACCTCGCAGGTTCACACCATTCTCCTGCCTCAGCCTCCCGAGTAGCTGGGACTACAGGTGCCCGCCACCACTCCTGGCTAATTTTTTGTATTTTTAGTAGAGACAGGGTTTCACCATGTTAGCCAGGATGGTCTCGATCTTCTGACCTTGTGATCCTCCTGCCTTGGCCTCCCAAAGTGCTGGGATTACAGACTTGAGCCACCATGCCCGACCAGCTGACTGTTCTTTTGCCATGCAAAAGCTCTTTAGTTTCATTGGGTCCCAGCTATTTATCTTTGTTTTTATTGCATTTTGCTTTTGGGTTCTTGGTCATGAAATCCTTGCCTAAGCCAATGTCTAGGAGGTTTTTTTTGATGTCATCTTCTAGAATTTTTATAGTTTCAGGTCTTAGATTTAAGTCCTTGATCCATCTTGGTTGATTTTTGTATAAGGTGGGAGATGAGGATTCAGTTTCATTGTCCTACATGTGACTAGCCAATTATCCCAGCACCATTTGTTGAATAAGGTGTCCTTTCCCTACTTTATGTTTTTGTTTGTGTTGTTGAAGATCAGTTGGCTGTAAGTATTTGGATTTATTTCTGGGTTCTCTATTCTGTTCCATTGGTCTATGGGCCCATTTTCATACCAGTACCATGCTGTTTTGGTGACTATGGCCTTATAGAATAGTTTGAAATCAGGTAATGTGATGCCTCCAGATTTGTTCTTTTTGCTTAGTCTTGCTTTGGCTATGCAGGCTGTTTTTGGGTTTTATATGAATTTTAGGATTGTTTTTTCTAGTTCTGTGAAAAATGTTGGTGGTATTTTGATGGGAATTGCACTGAATTTATAGATTTCTTTTGGTAGTATGGTCATTCTCACAATATTGATTCTACCCATCCGTGAGCCTGGGATGTGTTTCCATTTGCTTGTGTCATCTGTGATTTGTTTCAGCAGTATTTTTTTTTTTTTTTTTTTTTTTTTTTTTGAGACGGGGTCTCGCTCTGTCACCCGGGCTGGAGTGCAGTGGCGCCATCTCGGCTCACTGCAAGCTCCACCTCCCAGGTTCATGCCATTCTCCTGCCTCAGCCTTCCAAGTAGCTGGGACCACAGGCACCTGCCACCACGTCTGGATAATTTTTGTATTTTTAGTAGAGACGGGGTTTCACCATGTTAGCCAGGATAGTCTCGATCTCCTGACCTCGTGATCCGCCCACGTCGGTCTCCTAAAGTGCTGGGATTACAGGCATGAGCCACCACACCCGGCCTGTTTCAGCAGTGTTTTGTAGTTTTCCTTGTAGAGGTCTTTCACGTCCTTAGGTTAAGTATATTTCTAAGTGGTTTTGTTTTGTTTTGTTTTGTTTTGTTTGCAGCTATTGAAAAAGGGATTGAGTTCTCGATTTGATTCTCAGCCTGGTTGCTGTTGGAGTATAGGAGAGCTACTGATTTGTGTACGTTAATTTTGTATCTGGAAATGTTGCCGATTTCTTGTATCAGTTTTAGGAGCTTTTTGGAGGAGTCCTTAGAGTTTTCTAGGTATACAATCATATCAGCAAACAGTGACAGTTTGGCTTCTTCTTTACATATTTGGACGCCCTTTATTTCTTTCTCTTGTCTGATCGCTCTGGCGAGGACTTCCAGGACTGTTGAAGAGAAGTGGTGAGAGTGGGCATCCTTGTCTTTTTCCAGTTCTCAGAGGGAATGCTTTCAACTTTTCCTCATTCAGTATTGTGTTGGCTGTGGCTTTGTCATAAATAGCTTTTATCACATTGAGGTATGTTCCTTGTATGCCGATTTTGCTGAGAGCTTTAATCATAAAGGGATGCCAGATTTTGTTGAATGCTTTTTGTTTTGCATCTATTGAGATGATCATGTGATTTTTGTTTTCAATTATGTTTATGTGGTGTGTCACATTTATTCACTTGTGTGTGTTCAACCATCCCTGCTTCCCTGGTATGAAACCCATTTGATTGTGGTGGATTATCTTTTTGATTTGATTTTGAATGTTTCCATCATAAAGAAATGGTAAACGTTTGATGTGATGAGTGTGCTAAATGCCCTGATTTGCTTATTACACATTGTATTCATGTATCAAAATATCACACTGTACTATATTAATGTGTACAATTATGTCAACTAAAATAAATAAAAATAATAGCCATGACTTTAAATAACCTAAGAAATAATATGATGGACCAGGGGATGAGGAAATAACATGACCCAGCCCTGACCAATCAGAGTTTCCCACACTCTACCATATCTCCCTCACAACAGGTATTAGTCCAAAGGTCATCTTCTCTGGTTCTTTATTTATGAACATTGTGAGAAAGATATCTATTTTTCTGCTGAAGCTGTTAAGGTAGGATAATAGAGAAGTTGGAGCTGATAAGCTGATATTGACTATCTTCTTTAGAAATACAGAGAGCTCTGATGACAAATTTGAGTCTCTGAATTAATCATGTCTCTAGCCAACTTCACCCCTCCCCTGGCCTTTCCAGATAAATTTACATGTTGAATCTTTTCTTTAAAACTGTTAACTTGTGGCGGTCTGTGCTGCAGTGCGAAGGGCTTGAAGATGGCCCGTTGGCAGAGCTACGTGGATAATCTGATGTGCGATGGCTGCTGTCAGGAGGCCGCCATTGTCGGCTACTGCGATGCCAAATACGTCCGGGCAGCCATGGCCAGGGGCATCTTTCAGGGGCATCATCTATTTCATATTTCAATAGAAATAGATATGATTGTAGGAAAAGACTGGGAAGGTTTCTTTACCAACGGTTTGACTCTTGGCGTGAAGAAATGCTCAGTGATCAGAGATAGTCTCTACGTCTATGGTGACTGCACAATGGACATCCAGACAAAGAGTCAAGGTGGGGAGCCAACATACAATGTTGCTGTCAGCAGAGCTGGTAGAGCACTGGTTATAGTCATGGGAAAGGAAGGTGTCCACGGAGGCACACTTAACAGGAAAGCATATGAATTTGCTTTATACCTGAGGAGGTCTGATGTGTAAGCAGCCTCTCCCCATCTACCTAGCAACTGTCTTCATCAACAACCCTAATTGTGGTCACAATGCTACCAAACTATAGATGGTAGCTAATTTTTCTTTACCTATTTTCTAATGTCATGATTCCTGTTTGCCCAATGGATTATTTGTATGTTAACCACTGTATGTAACCAACCCTTATCTGGCAACCTAATTGCAGCACAATAATGATTTGCGTGATACCTTGAAACTGGGGGGAGGGAGCATGCCAACTTGGGCATCACTTTGTCTTAGCAATTAATGGAATATTGATTACTAAAATATGTTAATATTAAGCAAGGTGCCGGTTGTGCAATCTCTGATTAATGTCTTTTCAGCACTTTGAGCATTTACTTGGCTCATTCAGTCTTCCTTTTGTAGCGCATGGTTGGGAGGAAAAAGTGCATGCATCTTTCCTTCTCTCTTCTCTTTTTCCCGCCCCCCTCTCCCTTCGCACATAGGCATTTAGTTTGCTTCCATCTTTTTTTATGCAGTGCCTGTTTTTTTTTAACTAGTTAATATCCCTTTTGTTGATGAGCTATTGAGAGCTGCAGTAGTTTGCTTTTAGTATTGTTGTTGCACGTGAGTAGAGACAAACCTTTATTCATAGTGTCTACAGGACATATGAAGAGTGCAATGGCAAAACAAGAGCAAAAAGCACTTCCTCCCGTGACCTTACAGTAACCATACTGATTGAATCCCCGGGGACATTCCATCATTGCAATAGCTCAGATTTTTGTTCCTGTCTTTTTCTTGGCACATCAGCTCTACTCTTTAGTAAAATTGTAAAAGGTTGCCATTATGAACATTAGGTATCCCAACATAACCATCTGGAGTGTCTCCAGTTTGTTCTTCATAGGACCAATTTTTATTTGCAGCTTGACTTTTTATATGAGGTTGCATTACTGTGGACTTGGCTGTCTTGTGATGAATTTTTTTCATATGTATTCTGTGCCATACAATTGTTAAAATGAACTGTTGCTATTGTGAGATGGATTTTAACTGACCTATTAAGGGTTTCTTTCGAATGGCACTGCTTTAGGGACATTCTAGTATTTGCTTCTATTGTTTGGGCCTTGTGGATGATGTACAGATTTAAAAACAAATCTTGTTGCTGATTTGTCCATTTCTTTCCCTGAACTTTGTTACATCTGGGATACAGTCATAACTTATCTGATTTAATATGCATTTTAAAAAATGCCATAACTATTAAACACTTTGTTTACCGACAGATGAAATAAATTTATTCCAACCAAAGAAAAAAAAAACTATTAACTTGTGACTAAAAAGCTCTTGCTTCTATAACACAAATATTATTTGTTTTTAAGTGAAGGCCCAGCAGATTTTAATGTTCTCTCCATCAATGAACTATAAGTACTAGAAGCGTAGTCTTGAACATGTCACTTGTATTAACCTTTCTAATTCCTAGTGTTACATCTGAACCCTTGAGCTTTGACCTATTATAAGGATTAGGAGGTAGAATAAATGTACCAGGACCTGACACTTGGAAAGTTTTTTAAAACATCCCAGCTGTTTTCGTCATTTGTAAATTGCACTGTTAGTTTATTAACAGTTTTTGAGGGAAAACTTGGATCTGCATCACACATATGCAGTGTTTTTGGCTGATTGGCATACTTATATTTATCCCTTCAATTATGTAATATTTTCCCATCAATATTCAAATTTTAAGACTTATATTTTTGAGAAATATAGAGTCAAAAGCATTTTCTGAATTGACTTTGGGCACAGGTTACTCTGCACAGCATCACTGAGACATACCTATCTCTAAAGCTTTTCTTACACATAATCTCCAAGACGTATAATCCTGTATGGAGACACTTGAATTTCCACAAGGGTGCTGGATATTTCATCAGGACCTTACAGCACTGGAGGCAGATAAGATCTTTCAGAATCATATTAGCTCCCCTTGGCCTGAAGCCTCACATGCTGAGATACGGGGTTCCTAGGATCCCTCCTGAATGTGGTCTTCAAGATGAAGAGAAAATGTTAGGCTATGAGATTCAAAAGAGAGGACTCAGAGAAACACCTCCCCTGGAATCAGAACCAATTTTAGTATTGAGATTCAGTCAAAGAAAGATATAGAAGCTAAATATAGGGCCACCATTTGAAGACACAAGAAAGGTAAGATTTCACAGTGTTAGTGCTGAGATGGGGCCAGTTGTACAATAGGATCCCAGAATCTCAGTGCTGACATCATTCCAAGTTTAATCTTCCAGTTCTCCAACTTAGAATGTCATCTTTTCCTCCTTCACTCCCACGTCACCTCCTGTAGGGCACTTCTGCATCACGTGCAAAGCATCTCCCTCAATGGCTATTTTCTGTGCTTGCCCCTGGAGTCTTCTCTGTGTTGCACCTATAATCACACTGTTCTATAACCAGCTTCTTCCCCCAGAGGACTGAGGGCTCCCTCCATGTATCTCCAGTACCTAGCACAAAATGAGTGTTATTGCATACTTCATTTTTGTTTAAAAATGGTTCTACAAAGCTTATAGTGAAAACTCTATGTTTTCTCTAAGTTTTCAGAGACAGGAATTTTTCCCTGTCCCACATCTCCTAATCTGAAAATTTCTGTTTTGTAGAAGCGGCCACTTTTTAGTCTTCAAAAAATTAAACATAGAATTGACATATGATCCAGCAGTTCCTCTTCTGTGTACATACCCAAAAGAAGTTAAAGCAGAGACCAAGCAGATATTTGTACATCGTGTTTATAACAACATTATTCACAACTGCCAAAAGGTAGAAGCAACAGAGTATATATGCATCAAGGGATGAACAAAATGTGGTAGATCCATACAATGGAATATTTTTCAGAAGAAGGAAGGAAATTATTTTCCTATAATATGTATGAACCTTGAAGACATGAAGCTAGATTAAATAAATCAGACCGAAAAGGAAAAATATTATGTGAATCCACTGATATGATTCAACTAGTTTAGTAAGATTCATAGACAGAATGTAGAATGGAGGTTACCAGGGGCTGGGAGGAGGAGAGAATGAGGAGTTGTTGCTTAATAGACATAGCATTTAGTTTGGGAAGATGAAAAAGTTCTGGAGATGGAGGGTGGTGATGGTTACACAGCATGAATATACTTAATGTCACAGAACTGTACACTTAAAAATGGCAAAATGGTAAATTTTATTATATATTTTTTAACCATAATTTTAAAAAGAAGCAGCTACTCTAATACTTTAAATAGCTTCTTCTTATCCTTAACTCCATATGTCTTTATTTCTTGTTCAAACTTTTCTTTTTTTTGGAGACAAGGTTTCACTCTGTCACCTAGACTGGAGTACAATGACATGATCATGGCTCGCTGCAGCCTTGGCCTCCTGGGCTCAAGTGATCCTCTCACCTCAGTCTTCTGAGTAGCTAGGACTACAGGTGCAAGCTCGCTACACCTGGCTAATTTTTCTGTTTTTAGTAGACACAAGGTCTCGCTACTTTGCCCAGGCTGGTCTTGAACTCTTGGCCTCCCAAAGTGCTGGGATTATAGGTTTGAGCCACTGTGCCCAGCCTCAAACTTTCCATTTTAGAAAACTTCAAATACACAAAAACAGAATTACATAATGACTTCTCGTTATCCATCATCACATTAAATAATTATTAACATTTGTCCATCATGTTTCATATGTTTCCACTTTTTTCCAGGAGAATTTTAAAAAATAGACTTCAGTTCCAGAAGAGTTTTAACTACGGGAAAATTGAGAAGTTGTTTCTCCTCTTATTAACATCTAGCATTAGTATGGTTCATTTCTTACAATTATTGAACCAATATTGATGCATTATTTTTAACCAAAAACCATACATTACTCAGGTGTCCTTGGGTTTTACCGAATAATATTTTTCTCCTCCAAGGTCCCATTCAAGATACCCTATTACATGGAGTTGTCATGCCTCCTTAGGCTCCTCTTGGCTGTGACAATTCCTCAGATTTTTCCTTGTTTTTGAAGACCTAGATGTTATTGAGGAATGCTAGTTAGGTATTTTATAGAATGTTCCTCTGTTAGAATTCGGTGTTTTGTTTTGTTTTGTTTTCATAATAAGTAGGGGTTATGGATTTGGGGGAGGAAAGCCACAAGTGAAGTACCATTTTCATTACATCATATCAAGAATTCACACTTCCAGAAGAGGGAGTTAATGCTCTCCCTTTAAGGCAAAGTATCTACCTCCCTTATTTGGAGTTCTTCTGCAGGGGAGATTTTGCCTCCTCTCCTCCATTGATTTATTTATCACATCATTTATATCATTATAAACTCATCTCACAGTTAAATAGTTCAGCATGCATTCTTTCACATCATTTATATCATTATAAACTCATCTCACAGTTAAATAGTTCAGCATGCATTCTTTCACATCATTTATATCATTATAAACTCATCTCACAGTTAAATAGTTCAGCATGCATTCTTTCACAGAATAGGGTTTTTTAAAAGCATAAAGCCATGCTATTCTCACACTAACAAAATTAACAACAGTTCTCTAATTTTGCTAAATACTCAGTGCATATTCAAATCTCTCTTTTGTCTTTTTCAATTGGTCTGTCTGAAACAGAATCTAGAGAAGGTCCACACATTGCAATTGCTTCTTATGTCTCTTTATTCTCTGTTCTTCTATAACATACCACCCACCCTACCTATGTTTTTTTTTTTTTTCTCAAGCCTTTGATTTGTTGGAGAAACTGTTACCAAAAAAACGGGTCCCGATCCCGACCCCAAAAGAGTATTCTTGGATCTTGCACAGGAAGGAGTTAAAGGTGAGTCACAGAGTATGGTGAGAAGGACATAGTTTATTGAAAGATACAGAGTATCTTTCAGATACAGAGTAGGTGTCCTCAGAAAGCAAAAGGAGGAATGCACCATCTCTGTTGTAAGCTCTTCTAATATAGGGGTTTAATCTATATAAAAGCTAAGTTAAATGTCTATGTGTGGGTGCTCTGACAGCATGACAAAATTTAGTACTTTGTTGATTTAAAGAAAATTATCTTTGGCATTTTAGTTAGTATATCAAAGCATGACTATAATAATCTTAAAAGCATATATTATAATGTGATGTCAGGACATGTGGACATTCTGTTGTCTGTCATAGGTGTTTGTTCTTGCAGGCATTATTAAGTTATTTTTTCGGCTGTAAACCTTTTAGAACCGTGGGTTGTGACTGGCAAGGAATATGCCTTGATAGTTGAAAAATGGAGTTGACTTTAAAATGGTGTCACCCTGGCTCTCCTATGCTTCTGTTTCCCCAAAAAAGCCAGGTTACTTGTCCTGTAGAATGATCCACATCCTGAATTTGGCTAATGGCATTCTCATGGTATTAACTCATTCCTTTATATGTTATATTTTCGGTTACCCACGAAATAATTCTTCTGATACACATTTGTAATCTTACCATGCCAGCATCTGCTACTCTTCATGTTACCAAATTTCTGTTCAAGGACCACTGAAGCCACAGTCAGTGGACATTCTGAGACCTCTAGGGGAGGGTGGAGATGCTGTCCTTTAATATATTCTGACCCAAGAAACCTCCCCACTTGGCATGGTGAATCTAGACAAGCTACAGAACTTACTACACCCCAGGCCTGCACCAGCCCTTTCCTAAGATCTTGGGCACTCTCATTTCCCCCCCTTTTTTTCTAAAGGAAGTCATAGTTTCTCATAACCTTTGCTAGGGATCCCGGACCTTGGTTGTTCCCTGAGGCTGTGTTCTCCACACTGCTGCCATCACTGCTAGAGCAGAGGTGCAGAGAGCTCAGGAGAGAGAAGGGAGGAAAAGCTGAAGATGTTGTGTTATTCATGCTTTCCTGACTCTGGTAAAAGTGCTTCCTCCGCCTACAACCATTTCTGTTTCTATACTGCTGAGTCTTGTGTTCCCAAGACCAAGGGAAGCCCATTTTCTTTAAAGCCAGTCACAATTTCTGTTTGCTGATGGAATATCTGTTGTTCAGCATTTGTGTTCCTGCTCACAAATGCAAAACAGTTTGATGCCGCACACATTCCAGGGCTTAGGCTGGAAATGCTGTCCCTTGCCCCTTTGTTACCTTCTGACAAGGATCAGTCCATAGTGTAGTTGGTGTCACAACAGTACTGAAGAAGCCTTCTAATAGATATCCAAATGTGATTCAAAGCAGCACAGGCACACACCACAGTGCCACACGGTGCCTATGTAAAGCAGGTGTATCAGGCATGCTAAGCAGAGAAGTAGCAGAACACACTGATCCCCATGTTCTCATTGTACAGTTGGGTGCAATTAAGCTGGCACAGTGGACTCTTACTGTGGCTACTCTTCCAGTAGTGTGGATGCCCCGAAATGCTGCATATTAGCCAGGCAGAGAAAACTGTGTACTACGATATGACACTAGTCCCTCTTAGAGGAAGTGACCTTGTTAGAAGTGGGAGTTTCTGAAGCTCTTCAGCTGTTACTGGCCTGCTCTTCCATGGCGTCACTTCAGACCTGCTGGCCCAGCTATCCACTCCGCTAACAGGTCTGTCTCTGCTAACAGGTCTGTCTCTGCTAACAGGTCTAGCTCTAGCTCTGTCTCCTCAGCAGATGTTCTAGGCTCTGACCACAAGAGCTGACTTGGGCTCCCAGCCCCACACAGACCCTCTGTTCCATGAAAGGGCCATCTATGCAAAGTGCCCCCCAAATGCCAAAGGAGCCAGTAAATCAAGGAACAAGACAGACAAATCTAGTTTGTCGGTAAAGGGTGTTCTATTGGGGAACTTACAGACAGAAGCATGATCTTGGATGGCAGCAAGACAGGCAGGGTTCTGCACTTATTACCCCCACACTCAGGGCTTATATACCACATAGAAAGAGTATAAATGCTCTGTGCAAGACAAGGCTACTGTCCAGAACAGGCAAGAATGCTAATGTGTAATAGCCTAGAATTTGTGTGATAACATCAAGGTTGAAATGTTCTTACAATAGGGACGGTAAATAAAGTAGGAATCAGGAGTCAGTCCTGGGACTGGGGCTAATCAGAAGTCAGCATGGAGAATTAGCATCCAAGAGGGAGTCACTTTTCTCTCCACATCCCACCCGTCTAACCAGCTCTTACAATTTCATGGACTCACATTTCCCCCCTGGTCCCTGATCCTTCGGAGGAGGCTGTGGGTGACATTTTGATGGTGTCAGTGACACATTTTATCAATTTGTTTTCTACTTGTTAAGCAGGGGCCACAGCGGCAACACAAACAACAGGCGATGATGTGTATGCCAAGTGTAAGACACAGAATTAAAAATGCCCTTTGCCACGTTTATTCAGGAACCAAACCAAGAGGTGTAGAGCAAAACAGCAATAGGAACAGAAGACTATGGGTGGAATTAAAAATGTTTAGCAGGTACTAGGTGAGGCAGTTTTTCCCTATTAAACAGAATGACTGGTAGCTCCATCTCTGTTGGTTAGGACATAGGATTATGGGCTGGGAGTGTATAACAAACATGTTGCCTGAGGGGCAAAAATGCTGGTATTGTCTGTAGGGTTACAGGGGCAGCAAAGGACCATGTCAAATGGCCAGCCAGGGGCTGTGTTCCAGTTTATTTGTATGTGGAGTGTTTTGGCCCAGACTTTAACAGGATCGATGGAGACCACTTTAGGTGGTAGGGAATTCCTTGCTGTCTGGAAAGAAATGCTCTGTCCAACATAGGGGAAGTTGCTAGTCCAACCTCCATTCAGGTGTCTCCTCCCCTGGCTCAAGATCTTGGGGAGTCCTAAATAATCTTTGCCATTGGCCTTTTATCTGCTCAGGTAGAGACGCATCTGGTTGGACTTTCTTTACTACTATGGTTAATGGACCCTCCTCTATGGTAGTCCTGAGTCATTGGTGTGGTGCCAGAACCATATCATCTGTCTCAACCAAATTAAAGTTTCTAATGGCTTGAGGCAAAACCTTTGTCTAACTATGCAAGATATTGGATTTTGAGAGTGCTCAAAACTGTGCCTTCAAAATACCATTTTTCCTTTCAATCAACCCTGTTGCGTGGTGGGTGGTATACAGTAAGTGAAATATCCAATCTGTGTCCTTTTCATGCATCCAGTCTTGGACACCAGGTCTGGTGAAATGCATGCCTTGGTTGCTATCAAAGTGTGGAGGGTATCCATACGTGACATGGAGTTGCTCCAAGCCCCTGACGGTGGCTGCTTCGTTTGCTCTTACAAGGGAAAGCTTGTAACAGTCCCATGGCAGTGCATACACATGTTAGTGCATACTTTTGTCTGAAGATTACTGGCAGGGGTCTGATATAATCTATCTACAGTCTGTCACAGGGGCAGCTGTCTTATGTATATGTCCAGGTGTATGTGGGATGTGGTAGAAGTACCACATTTGTTAAGTACACATTTGTTCCTTTGTAAAAGGAACAAATTAAGCAGTTTGCTACCGCCACCACTAAATCTCCATAGCAGAGAGACAATCCTGCTCCCTTTGCTATTTGGCAGCCTATTCATGCACTGAAATCCCCACTGTGATATGTACCTAATCAACTAGCTCAGTATTCTAACTTTTGCTAGGATGTCTGCCTTCATGTTTCTGGGAGGTGAATCTGACCAGTGTGCTGAAGCAATTATGTCCACAGTGGGTTCCTGTAGACTTTTCCAAATGTCTTTCCACATACCACCTGCCTATAAGGATTTTAAAATTATACACCAATTATCTCGGGCCCTTTGGGCAAGCCAAATTGTAAGACCTTTAAGTACTGCCAGACTGTCTGTACAGAGAACTATAGGCAGTGGCTCACGGGTACAAACCAACCATGCAGCTCGGAGTTCTGCCCATTGACTGCTCTGCTGCATTCCCATCTCAAACCAGATACTATCTATCTGTGGTTGTGCAGCTACTACTGTCCATCTAAGTACCAAGCATTGTCAGGAATGAGGGCCAGGCCTTCATGTACCATTGGAGACATCTCCTGTGGGGGCTCCACAATAGGGGCAGCACTGGACTCATAATGCACTGGCCCTAAGATAGCATGCAGTTCATCTCTTAAGGGATGCATGGAAAAGACACTATGTTGTTGCACGTATGCATGGCACTTTTGTAAAGTGGAGACTTGGGCAATAGCTGATACAGGCCTGACAAACATTCCTTCTACCCAGTCCTTGATAGACCTGTTCTCCCTGGTACCAGGAAAGCAGCAGTTGAGGATTCAACTGGTGGCAAGACCTTCTATATCCCCAGGACCTGTTGTTCAATTGGGAAATGGCAGGTTTCAGTACCCTTTCATAATTGTGACTAAAATCCTAAAGGAACTGCTTCCCTATGCTGGACTTGCCAGAGGGTCCAATGGTTATATCCAAAGACACTGATATTCCAGGAAGCAGGGACCCTAAGCCTTGTGTCTAAGCCTAGTATTTTATTCTTCTCAAATACTTCCTCTTGTTCTTTATCCCAACACCAGTTAAATCTCTTTCTTTCTAGTCAGTATAAATGTGGGATGAAAAACCACCAATTTCGCAAAAGACCTAGAAAACATAACTATTTAACTGTTTTAGGAGTAGAAAATTGTATTTTGTCAATGAGTGTGCCTGGGTGTCTTACCCAACTAAGTGACCCCTAGCAACTTTACAGCTGATTCTGGGCCTTGTATCTTTTGCAAATTGATGGCCCATCCCCTGGATTGGAGTAGGATGCACAATGCATAGAGATGTTGCTATATAGCAATAACAAGTCTCCATAAATTAGCATAATATCAATATAATATTAGCCTGTGAGTCAGGGTATACAGTGATGCTAAGGAAGGCATTAGCCAAATCTGACACAGCATGATAAATGCCTACATTTTGTATTATTTTTCTCTCTCAACAGGAAGATGATATTGTTTCACATGAATAATTCACTGTGGCGGAGGGAGGTGCCAGGTTGCCATTTTCCCTCTGCTCTTATAATAGCTTTTACTGCTCAAACTCATAGGCATAATTCACCACAGACATTTGTAAAGTGCATCCCAAAAGATGTCCATAACTGAGATGTTTTCTAAGATAGGTGAGATAAAGACAGTGTAGTAAGCAGGGGAGACTCCATCCAATACCAAGGAGGATTGTTCATCTCTACAATAACCATCTATAGCTGCCCAATTACCAGGGTATCTCTCTGGGTTCCCATGAATTAAGGTGCATTCTGCACCTCTGGCCACTAAAGCTAAGGTTCTCTGCTTGTGTTTTGTTTGTTGGGTGAGGGGCAGGGACTTGCACAGATTATAAGCTCCATGTGGGGTCTCTGGGTCACCCCCTATTGCTGGTACATGAAGGCAACCTTGGGACCACCCCCAGTCTGTAGGCCAGAGAGGAGTTCACCCCTGGAACACAGAGACTGGAGTTCTTTTACCTAGGGTTTCTTCTCCTTTTCCCTCTTCTGGCAGGGGACTAGGAAGGGAGCCAGGTCTTTCCAGAGGCCCACGAATACTGCATTTGGTTGTCAATCTATATTTTCTCTCTGCCCCAGCTGAGATCAGATCATACCACATTTGTTTCCTGGTGATCCTAACTGGGCCTTTTTGGCCTCCCTATTTTGATCCAGCAGACTTTGTTTCTCACTTTTCCCCCTTTAGTGATCCAGCAGACCTCATCTCTTCCTTTTTCTATCCCTTCGAGATTAGCTGTAGTTTCTCTCAAATTATATACATCTTGTCCCCCAAGGAGGTTTGAAAGGGACATGAGGCCATGTCAACCTGGGAGCATTCTTGTGACAACTTTTCATGCCTGCAATAAACACAGCCTTCTCTGGCCCTTCGAATTGTTGGGCATAAATAGCCTGGCACATGTCCAGCTCCCTTAGATGTGTCTGTGCTTCTTCTAAAGACTGCCATGGTGGGCTGTGTCCAAGGAAGTCTCCTTCATTTGGCCAAGCTTCTCTCATGGCCATTATAATCCAACCCACAAGGCTATGATTACCCTCGATAATGCTCACATTGTACAAACACTGTCTCAAAGTGAGATGAGTGGCCATATATTATATTATATTATAATTATTTTGCATACATTTTCTTCTATGAGATTTGTAGTTTTGCACTTAAATTTAGGTCTTTGATCCAAGTTAAATATTTTTTTCTTTGAAACAGGATCTTACTCTGTTGCGCAGGCTAGGTTGCAGTGGTATGATCATGACTCACTGCAGCCTCAACTTCCCCAAGATCAGGTGATCCTCCCATCTCAGTCTCCAAAGTAGCTGGGACTACAGATGCATGCCATCATACCCAGCTACTTTTTGTATCTTTGGAGAGATGAAGTCTTGCTATGTTGCCCAGGCTGGTAGCTAGACTAAGAAAAAAGAGAGAGAAGACCCCAAAAAATAAAACTAGAAATGAAAAAGGAGACATTACAATTCATACTGCAGAAATTCAAAGAATCATTAGAGGATACTATGAGCAACTGTTTGCCAATAAATTAGAAAATCTAGAAGAAATAGACAAATTCCTAGACATATAAAACTTATCAAGATTGAAACAGGAAGAAATCCCAAACCTGAATAGACTAATAGCAAGTAACAAAATTGAAATTGTAATAAAAAGTGTCCCAGTAAAGAAAAGCCTGGGACCGAATGGCTTCACTGCTGAATTTTTCCATACATTTAAAGAACTAATATCATCTAATATCATTTCTACTCAAACTATTCCAAAAGATAGAGGAGGGGAGAATACTTCCAAACTCATTCTATGAGGCCCATGTTATCCAGATACCAAAGCCAGCAAAATATACAAAAAAAAAAAAAAAAAAAAAGGAAAAGAAAAAGAAAACCAACAACAAAAACTGCAGGCCAGTATCTCTGATAAATATTGATGCAAACATCTTCAACAAAATTCTAGCAAAACAAATTCAACAATACATTAGAAAGAACATTCATCATGACGATGGGATTTATCCCAGGGATGCAAGAATGGTTCAACCTGTGCAAATCAACGAGATACATCATACCAACGGAATGAAGGGTTAAAAACCATATAATCATTTCAATTGATGCTGAAAAAGCATTTGATAAAATTCAACATTTCCTCATGATAAAAATCCTAAAAATACTGGTGCAGAAGTAACATACCTCAGCATAATAAAAGCTATATACAACAGACCATCAGCTAGTATCATACTGAATGGAGGAAAACTGAAAACCTTTCCTCTAAGATCTGGAACATGACAAGGATGCCCACTTTCACCACTGGTATTCAACTGGAATCCTAGCTAGAGCAATCAGGCAAGAGAAAGAAATAGTGGGCATACAAATTGGAAAGGAAGAAGTCGAATTATTCTTATTTACAAATGATATGATCTTATATTTGGAAAAACCTAAAGTCTTCACCAAAAAACTATTGGAATTGATAAATCCAGTAAAGTTGCAGGATTCAAAATCAACATACAAAAATCAGTAGCATTTCTGTATGACAACAGTGAACAATCTGAAAAAGAAACTAAAAAGTAATCCCATTTATAATAGCCAGAAATAAAATTAAATACCTGGTAATTAAACAAATAAGTGAATGACCTCTATAATAAAATCTATAAAACACTGATGAAAGAAATTGAAGAGGACACTAAATAATGGAAATATACTCCATGTTCATGGGTTAGAAGGATAAATATTATTAAAATGTCCATACTACCGAAAGCAATCTACAGATTCAATTCAATCCCTATCAAAATACCAATGGCATTCTTCACAGAAATAGAAAAAAAATCCTAAAATTTATATGGAACCACAAAAGACCGACAATAGCCACAGCTATTCTAAGCAAAAAGAATTAAATTGGAGGAATCCCATAACCTGACTTCAAATTATATTAGAGCTATAGTCACCAACAGCATGGCACTGACATAAAAACAGACACATAGACCAATGGAACAGAATAGAAGGCCCAGAAACAAGTCCACACACCTACAATGAATTCATTTTTGACAAAGGTGCCAAGAACATACACTGAAGAAAAGACAGTCTCTTCAATAGATAGTGCTGGGAAAATGGGATATCCATTTAGAGAAGAATGAAGCTAGACCCCCTATCTTTTGCCATATACAAAAATAAAATCAAAATTGGTTAAAGATTTAAAGGCCTCAAACTATGAAACTGCTATAAGAAAACATTGGGAAAATCTCCAGGATATTGGTCTGGGGAAACATTTCTTGAGCAATATACCACAAGCACAGGCAACCAAAGCACAAATGGACAGATGGGATCTCATCACATTAAAAAGCTTCTGCACAGCAAAGGAAACAATCAACAAAGTGGAGAGACAACCCACAGAATAGGAGAAAATATTTGAAAACTACTAATCTGACAAGGGATTATAACCAGAATACATAAGGAGCTCAAACAACTCCATAGGGAAAAAAATCTGATAATCCGATCAAAACATGGGCAATAGATTTGTGTAGATACTCCTGAAAAGAAGACATATGAATGGTAGGCAGGCATATGAAAAGGTTTCCAACATCATGAAACGACAGAGAAATTCAAATCAAAACAGTGAATTATCTCACCCTACTTAAAATGGTTTCTATCCAAAAGACAGGCAATAACAGATGCTGGTGAGAAAAGGGAACCCTCGTACACTGTTGGTGGGAATGTGAATTAGTACATCCACTATGAACAGTTTGGAGATCCCTCAAAAAACTAAAAGTAGAGCTACCATATGATCTAGCAACCCTACTGCTGGGTATATACCCCCCAAAAGATAAATTAATATATTAAAGATATATCTGCACTCCTGTGTTTGCTGCAGCACTGTTCACAATATCTAAGATTTGGAAGCAATCTAAGTGTCCATCAACAGATGAATGAATAAAGAAAATGTTATACATATACAGATGGAGTACTATTCAGCCATAAAAAAGAATGAGATTCTGTCATTTGCAACAACATGGATAGAACTGGAGATCATTATGTTAAGTGAAATAAGCAGGTCACAGAAAGACAAACATTGCATATTCTTACATATTTGTGGAATCTAAAAATCAAAACAATGAAACTCATGGACAAAGAAAGTGGGAAGATGGTTACTAGAGCCTGGGAAGGGTAGTTGTGGGGGCAGATGGGAGGTAACAATGGTTAATGGTTACAAAAAAATAGAAGGAATGAATATGACTTACTATTTGATCATACAACAGGTGACTATAGTCAATAAAACCTAATTGTACATTTTAAAATAACTAAAAGTGTGTAATTGGATTGTTTGTAGCATGAAGGATAAATGCTTGAGGGGATGGATACTCTGTTCTCTGTGATGTGATTATTGTGTATTGCATGTCTGTATTAAAACATCTCATGTAGTCCATAAATAAATACATCTTCTATGTACCCACAAAAACTGAAAATAAAATAACTGTGGACATTAAAATAAGAAGAGGGTCAGTCTGCTTCTGGAGTGAAGTAAGTGCTGGGGAGATGTGGACTGAATTGATGAAGAATAAATAAACTGGGAATCTGGATGAGTAAAGCAAGCATCAACATCTTCTGCCATCAGTTCAGACTGATTGAGGAAGGGAGGTGGTGAGGTGAGATAGTTCCCCCCGCCATTGTCTGGGGTCCTTCTAAGAGCATTGGTGAGGCAGCTGTGGGGGCTATCAAACAGATTCAAGGCAGGGATGAGAGCCCTCTGTGCAGCAGGAATGGATGCAAGACCTGCCTGGAAGCAAGAGAAGGATGAGAGACCTTAGTCAGGTCCTGATACACCCTGCCTCAGTTCACAGGACAACCAGTAAAGGAGATGGGGTAGTGACTCCAGAGATGTGTCGATTGGCATATTCTTTCATGTTTTTATTTAGAGTTGATGTTACGTACTCATTTATGCATGCCTGTTTTATGTTTAAGTATTTATATATTTTAGTTAACCTTTATCTAAATACAGTTGAATACAGTTGTCATTAGGCATAAACTTGCATATTCATTGAAGTTTTTGCTTTTATTTTAATCAAATTTACAATTGTCCATAATTGAAAGAGTCAAATATTTGCACAGGATTGCTTGAGAAAAGGGAGAGACTTCTCTGCTTCTTATCTATTTCTGCTTTTCTAGGGAGCAATGACTTTTAATATTTTAAGCTGATTTTTTGACTTGACTTCCATATCTTTGATTACCATTTGTTTATTAATACTGCTTGTTTTTTTTTTTTTTGTTTGTTTGTTTTTTTGTTTTTTCATTGCATGGCACAATGGTGGGTGTTTACAATAGTTAGAGTACTTGTTCTCTTTCACACTTCCCATTCTTTCCTATTCCCAGTGTATGTATGTAGTGATTATGTTTAGGCAGTCATTCCTTGTTTCCTTTTCCATGACTAATAGTTTCATACATCAACTTTAATACTTTTCACTTCTGGCACAACATTTGTTCTTCCTGGAGTTAATACTTGTTTTTGTTTATTTTCTAGATAACTGTCATTAATTTAACTTTGATATCTCTTTTGTCTGTATGACTCTTAAGAAGTTAGAAACTTTGGGCATTCTATTAATTTTACGTTTTTGGAAATATCACTCCTGGACCCTTCTGGTATTCTCTCATCTGAAATGGAGGCTTCTACCTATGGAGCACAGCCACCATCCTCAGATTTCCTACACCACCATCTGGAACAGTGCTTTTACATGCAGTGGAGCCACCTGGGGTCCCGACAAAATTCAAACTGATCGAAGGTGTCAAGCTTGGGCCTGTGAATCTTTCTGTCTTGTTTCATGAGATGCTGAATCTGCTGGTTTGTGGATGATAGCTGGGGTAGCAAGGATCTCTATTTTTGTCTCATGGTTTTCTAGATCACTTTTTTTTAATGGTAAGGATATACTAATATATTTTTAATTAATTTATGTGCTTTTTTCCTAAGTTAGTAACAGGGCTTTTTTTTTTTTTTTTCATTGTGCCAGAAAACATATTACATAAAATTTGGTATCTTAACTATTAGCGTTATCTGTAAGTACATTGTTGTGCCACAGATGCCTAGAACTTTTTATCTTGTAGACCTGAAACTCTATGCCAATTGAACTCCTCATTAATCCCCACCCCCCACCCAGCCCTTGGCAATCACCACACTACTTTCAGGTTCTAAGAGTTCAGACACCTCATATAAATGGGATTGTGCAGTACGGAGCTTCTTTGTGATTGGTTTATTTCACTTACCATTGTTTCTCCAGGTTCATCCATAGTGCAGCATATAACAAGATTTCCTTTTTTTTCAGTTGAATAATATTCCATTGTCTGGATATACCACATTTTCTTGATCAATTCATCTGTTAATTGGTGTTTTGGTTGCTTCTATGTCTTGGCTATTGTGAATAATGCTGCTATGAACATGGCTATGCAAATGTTTTTTTCTGTACCTTCCCTCGTTTTGGTGGAACTAATCTTTTAGTAGCTACTTCAGACAGCACATATTTAAAGTAAGCTTGTATGTTTCAGTGTTGTCCATTATTGTTTTGCTCCTCTCTAGGAAGAGGATAGAAACATATGAAGGCACCAGTTGGCACAGCATTTAATAGGGAAGAGAGAGACAGCATAACTGACCAGTACTGCCTCTCAGCATCCTGCAATTTCAGAACTAATGTGAACACAAAAAGAATTTTTTAAAAAAAGTCCTGCCCGGAAAGGGGGAGTCATCCTCAAATATGGTGGACCTGGCACAGCTGACTCCCCTGCCAGGCCTCTTCCATGGGGGCCCTTTCTGTAGTGACTGAGGTTTCTTCCCATTTCACTGTACCCAGTGTCTTGACTCAAGAGAAAAGCTGTGTCTGCAGCTGTGCCAACACTTGGAGGAAACCTCAGTGGTGTCAGTACATTATAAATATTTGTTTATTATGGGTTATTTTATTATTTATGCAGTGTGTATTTTGATTTCATTTTACTGACAACACAATAAACAAGGATGTGGTGAATCTAACAATCACATCCACTTTCCTGAGTCAAAAAGACCTACCCAGGTAGATGAGAAAAAGACAGTCCTTGCAGCCATAAAAGAGAATGAGTTCATGTCCTTTGCAGGGACATGGATAAAGCTGGAAACCACCATTCTCAGCAAACTAACACAGGAACAGAAAACCAAACACCTCATGTTCTCACTCGTAAGTGGAAGTTGAACAATGAGAACACATGGACACAGGGAGGGGAACGTCACACAGTGGGGCCTGTCAGGGGGTGGGGCAAAGGGGAGGGAGAGTATTAGGATAAATACCTAATGCGTGTTGGGCTTAAAACCTAGATGAAGTGTTGATAGGTGCAGCAAACCACCATGACGCACGTATACCTATGTAACAAACTTGCTAGTTCTGCACATGTATCCCAGAAATTAAAGTGAAAAACCAAAACCAAACCAAAAAAACCTTGTTAGAGTTGAGGATTCAGGGAGAACCAAATGGGCTGGGCAGGAGGGTTTTTACTTGGAACCTGGAAAATGAGCAATGACATCCTCTCCCTACCCTGAAGCTCAGCCCCAGCATCCACTGGGGCTGAGCTTAGTGGTTGCACATGGATGCCTAACAGAGGGGCTCCAAGGTACTGGGGCTCCCTGTAATCAGGTGGGCTCCCTGTAATCAGGTGGGCAAGATGGCTTCATGGACGATGCCACTCAGCCGCACAGGGCTTGCTCATGGAGTCTGTGCACAAAGTGGCCGTGGTGGCTGTGATGGACACTACATGGGCACAGCAACTGACTCGACTCACCAAGGCTGACCTGGCAGCTGCCACTGCTGAGAACCCAGCCTGCCAAAAGCAGCTGTTCATTGAACAGAGAAATAAAACAGGCAGTGTTAATTAAGAATAAGACAGTGTCATAACAGACAAATATACCACTGCAGATATAGGAGAAATTTAAACAATTTTGAAACTGAAAAATTATGTCAACAGAAAGATTTATTACAAGTAAAGAAGTTAAAACAATGGTAAATATTCTATTTCCCTTCAAACATATCCAGTTTTATAAGTATGTTCATGTATCAAACATATAATGAACTTATATAAAATATTCAAGATATATAGGGAATCATAGGAAAATCCAAACAACTCAAATTTTTAGGCACGAATAACATTGATTCTAGAACCAGTTAGGAAATCAATAAAGAAATAGTATTATAGGAATATCACTTTTATATAATTATGTGTGAAAATCCTGAGAAAAATATTAGTAGACTATATCTACCTGTGTGCAATGAATAGACTATGTTGACCAAGTTATGTATCCCAAGAATGCAATAATATATAAATTTTAAATCTTTTAATGCATTTCACCACTTAAAGAATTAAAAAACAGAGACAGTCATATTTTAGTAGATGAAGAAATTACTGTAAAAGAAATTCAACACTCCAACTGACCCACATTTCTTCAGTCATCTCTACTTTTAAGGATTCATATGATCAGATTGGGCTCACCCAGAAAATCCAAGGTAATCTCCCCATCTAAAGGTCTATCCTCTTAATCATGTCAGTAAAATCTCTTTTATTGTGTAAGATAACGTATCTAAAGGTGATAGGCTTAGGGCTTGGACATATTTGTGGGGCCATTATTTTGGATTTCACAATGTAAATGGTGGCCAAATGAGATTTAACATTAGTCTAGTTAAATTCCTACACATCACAAAGTGAGTAAATGTATGAGGCATTCCATAGTTTATGGGTAAAGGTGAAGCAAGTGTATACATAGCACTGTGAATGAAGGATCCACATTTACTCACACTGCACTGGAACTTCAGATGTTAAAGGGAAACAGTCATCTTCAAAGTAGCTACAGAAGACACACAGATCATCTAAGAAGCAACTGGGTTAAGATGTAACTGATTTTTCCCTGTTAATCACAGCAGCCAGAAGAGGCATAATCATCAAAGAGCCTAGAGAAAGCCAACGTCAAATAGAAATTTGTGGCTGGCAAATCCACTTTCAAGAATAAGAGTAAACAAAACATTATCATATAAATGAAATTGTTGGGCTATTTCCAAAATACCCACTCTGAAAATACTTACAAAGACAGAAAAATATATAAGAAAGAAACAGAGAAAGCAGTAATTTTAATTTGGAATCATTGGTACATGTAAGTCAGTACAGTCATTATAAAAATAATGTAGCATTCAAAAGAAAAAAGTAATATAAAATACTGTAACATGTTGTGTTATGATTTCCTTACCCATGTTCCAACCCCCTACCTGTGCCATCTATGAGGTCCAATGAAGTTTGATTCTTTTTTCTGAGATCAACTCCATAGAGTAGAGCCCCAAGAATAAGTTAGGTGCTTAATGAGTTTTTACCATGTGAATAACTTTCCTGAAAGTACTTAGCAGATCAGAAATTGGGATGCATAAGCACAGTTCAAAAAGTGGCTGAGGAGTGACACAAAAGAACATAATGGCGTAAGAACCCTAAGGACCCTCTCCCCGCCCCCCACAGTGGCAACGTGCTTCTTAAAACATCGTTATAAAATAATCTCAATGAGAGCTGTGATGGGATTTAGTGTTGATACATTTTTTGTAAATTGTGGTAAAACATACATACTATATAATTTACCTTCTAACCATGTTTTCAGTGTACAATTTGGTGGCATTAAGCACATTTACAGTGTTGTGTAATCACCACCAATATCCATTTCCAGAACATTTTCGTCATCCCAAACAGAAACCGTACCCATTAAAACACAACTGCCCATTCCCTGGTAACCTCTATTCAATTTTCTGTTTCTATGAATTTGCTTATTCTAGCTACCTCATATAAGTAAAATATCATATTTGTTTTTATTTCTGGCTTATTTCACTTATAGTGTTTTCAAGGCTCATCCAATTAGAATTTCATTCACTTTTAAGGCTGAATAATATTCCATGTGTGTGTGCACCGTGGGCTGTTTATCCAGTCATCCTCTGATGGAAACTCAGTTGCTTCCACCTTTTGGGTATTGGGAATAGTGCTGCTGTGGGCCTGAGTGTACAAATATCTGTGTGAGTTCCTGCTTTCAATTCTTTTGACTATATGCCCAAAAGTGGAATTGTTGACTCATATAGTAATTTTATCTTCACTTTCTTTTTTTTTTTTTTTTTTTTTTTTGAGAAGGAGTCTCACTCTGTCACCCAGGCTGGAGTGCAGTGGCCAGATCTCAGCTCACTGCAAACTCCGCCTCCCGGGTTTACGCCATTCTCCTGCCTCAGCCTCCCGAGTAGCTGGGACTACAGGTGCCCGCCACCTCGCCCGGCTAGTTTTTTTTGTATTTTTTAGTAGAGACGGGGTTTCACCATGTTAGCCAGGATGGTCTCGATCTCCTGACCTCGTGATCCGCCCGCCTCGGCCTCCCAAAGTGCTGGGATTACAGGCTTGAGCCACCGCGCCCGGCCTCTATCTTCACTTTCTTAAGGAACCACTATACTGTTTTCCATGGTGGCTGCACCACTGTACACTCTCACCAGCAGTGTACAAGTGTTCCCATTTCTCCATATCTTCACCAACACTTGGCCTAGTGAAGTTTACCATATTTTTATGTCCTTATCGGCATTCCTTTTTCTTTTCTTTTCTTTTCTTTTTTTTTTTTTTTTTTTTGATATGGAGTCTTGCTCTGTCGCCTGGCTGGAGTGCAGTGGCGCAATATCGGCTTGCTGCAACCTCCGCCTCCCAGGTACAAGTGATTCTCCTACCTCAGCCTCCTAAGTAGCTGGGAGTACAGGTGCATGCCACCATGCCCAGCTAATTTTTGTATTTTTTTTAGTAGAAACGGGGTTTCACCATGTTGGCCAGGATGGTCTTGATCTCTTGACCTTGTGATCCACCTGCCTTGACCTCCCAAAGTGCTGAGATTATGGTGTGAGTCACCACACCTGACCAGCATTCCTTATTTTTATGTCCTTATTGTATATGTTCTTTGGAAAATTGTCTATTCATGTCTTTTACTCATTTTTGAATGAGATTGTTTTGCTATTGTTGAATTGTAGTTCTTTACATGTTCTGGATATTAATTCTTTATCAGATATCTGATTGGCAAATATTTCCTCCCAGTCTGTGCATTTTCTTTTGACTCTCTTAACAGTGTCCTTTGATGCAAAAAAGTTTTTACATTTTGATGCAATCTAATTTGTCATTTTTCTTATATTACTTGTACTAGTGGTCACCAACCAAGAAACCACTACCGATTCGAACGTCCATAAGCTTTTCCTCAGTATTTTCTTAAGGATTTTACAGGTTCAACTCTTAAGGTTAGTTCTTTGAGTCATTCTGACTTTATTTTTGAAAAGGTTGTAATGGAAGGGCATGAATTTTGTCCAGCATCATTCTTTTGCATGTGGATATCCAGGTTTCCAGCACCATTTGTTGATGCACCATCTGTCGCAGTGGGGGTGACACATTTGTTAAGATGCAGTGAGCACTAATACGTGGGAGCACCATGCATTTATTTACCTGTCTTTCCTCCACAGTTGTTTTGAGAAGGCTTTCACTGACAAACCCAACAGAAATGAATATATATCACTTCTTATAAAATCAAATTCAAGTAAAATTATAAATTTTAAAATGTTAAGACTGGAGCAAGACTGGAACATCACTAGACAAGCTGAAACATAGGCTGAAATGGAGGGTTTATGTTTACCTTGCTACACATTCTGTTGGCCCACAATCTCTTATGCTTATTGCATAAGAGAGCCACAGAGTAGGGTGATAGCTTATATAACCAGTCCCTGGTTTTCTGCTTCAGAAACAAGTTTAAATTCTCTGCTTAGACAGAGTAAGGAAACTAACTGAAAGATGTCTAATATGAAGTTGGCATCTACAAAGTCAAAGAGTGAGCAGTAAATGTAAACATCAGGAACCAAGGAGATTCTATCTTTTTACACAGAAATGACCTCACTATGCACTGCTGAGGGGAGAAGGTCCCTTCAGGGGACCTTCATGATGAAGAAAAACCCTATATGATGTGGGGGTTTTCTGCTGCGGCCCTCAAGTGAATTGTCCTTCTCTCTAACTACAGGTCTCACAAAGTTTTATATCTTCAATGATTTCACCTGGGCCAAGATTTTTTTTTTTTTTTTTTTTTTTTTTTTTTTCTGTTTGAGCTGCTGCCTGGGGCTTAGAAAAGTGACTGGGATATTTTCTCAAAATGGTATTTCTTCGATGGAACGTGAAATCTGCGAACGCTCTGCTTTCCTGCTGTATCCCCAGCGCAGGTTGAGTACCTTGCACTTCTTTTCAGCACTTTCCTAGAAGTGGTAGAAGATTGGGAGTTAGGGCCTCCCTCAATCTCTACCCTTTCTTTAATTCAGAGAATCACAAGCTGTTGAGGGAAGAGTGATGTCTTGGGCGTCTAGCTGATCTGATGAATATTAATATCCAATGTCCTGTAATGAAGTCATGTGTGCATGTAACATCACTTCTGCATGCGGTGTCATAGGAAAGTGAGTTCGTGGACCCCAGATTAAGAGTCTAAGCACTAAAGGCACAGAGTTAGAGCTCTAGGAGGGGAGGGATGGCTGGGGTGGAACCTCGTCTTTAGTCTTGGGACCTTTTCACTCCTTACTTGGTGGGTGCTGAGTGTCGGGCAGGTGCCGAAGTTGATGGAGTCGAGGGAGGGAACTGATCGGGACTGGGAAAAACAGGGTTGGAGAGATAATTAAGGCGGACATTATTTTTTCTGAGCATAAGTCATGGCTTGAAATCTGGAGAGCCTGAAGGAGTATCCACCTACCCAAACCTGTTTTTCCTTTTTCCCTCAAGCCTCATTTGGCCACAGGCCCAGTGTCAACACCAGGGGGCGCCCAAGGACCATGAAGGCACCACACAGCTGGGCTTGTTTGTGGTCGGCTCCCCGGGTCCCTGACTTAACTAGGGGAGCCAAGATCCTGTAGCCAGGTGGCCTGGATTCAGCCTGCAGCTCTGGTCCTACTGACACTTTCCCCCCTGGTGCCTCAGTTTCTTAATCGGTGAAATGGTGAGGACATTACAGTACTTACCTCTGGGGCAGGTTTCTCAACAGCAGCACTATTAGCAATTTGGGACAGAGAATCCCTTGTGGAGCGGCCTGTCCTGTGCATTGTGGGAGGTTTGCCAGTACACCCCACTCACCCCCTCCCACCAATCCCCATATGACAACCGAAAATGTCCCGGGCTTCTTAGGTCTCCCTTGGGTCTGGAAGCTGCACTTAGTCAGGTATTTTCCCACCTGACACTTGAGCTCATCTCTGCTTTGGTCCACATAAGGCCACTTTTAAAAAACGTTGTTTCTTTAAAGATTCTATTCATCTTTTAAATAAATCCATTTTCTTCCTCTATGTCTGCATTCAGTTAATCCTTCCAAACCCTTTGTTTAGTATATCTTGAAATTTATCAATTCCAATTCCAGTAATTAGCGTATCTGACTTGCATGATACCTGCTATGACTTCTAGTAGAGCTCTGATTCCTTTATCACAGGGAATATGTTATCAATTCTGCTCTGGATGATGTAAATCAATTTATTTTACTTGTCTGGGATGTTGCTCCTCACCTGTAAAATGTAAATGTGGATACGGCTTGGATTACTAAGTGATTTTATTTCTTAATTCACCTGACATTTGTTGTGTACCTGCTGCAGGTCAAATACATGCCATGATATTGTTTCCTTGATCACACCACAGCAAATGAGAAAATGAGACATTATAGCAGGTGTGGCGGCACATGCCTGTCGTCCTAGCTACTTGGAAGGCTGAGGCAGAATTGCTTCAGCCTAGGAGTTTGAGGTTACAGTGAGGTATGATATCACCATTGCATTTTAGCCTGGGCAACAGACCCTGTCTCTGAAAAAAAGGAAAAACACATTGTGAGCTGTCTGCATGTACTCCATGTCTCAGGAGACTCGTGTCCTGTAATTTTTCTAAATGGCATCTCCATGTGGTTTTTCATTAATGTTTGTCTGGTATTTCTTTTCTATCCTTTTATGTTCAACTTTTCTGTACCTTCTACTGAAATTATGGCATTTGTCAATAGCCTATGGTTATTTATTTATTTACTTATTTATTTTTACCTCCTTGCACTATTTGTCTTGTTTAGTCCATTATGTTTAATGTAATTGTTGACCTCATTGGGTTTAAGTCTGTACATTGTCATTTGCTGCCTTCTAATATTATCTCTTTCTTGCTCAACTATTTTTCTTACATTGCCTTCTTTAGATGAATAAAAAACTTTGCATTATTGTAGTCTTGTGACTAAGTGTTCTAATTATACATTCTCTTATTATTTATTTAATTATCTGAGAAAGCACAATAATCTGTGACTTACTATAACCAACAGCAGACCGTAACTTCCCTGACTTTCACCTGCCTATGCAGACAGCCCAGGGGAGAATAGTGCTCTGGCTCTGAGACACAGGGGTGGTGGAAGTAGGAGAGTGATTGGATGATGAATCTGTAGCTGCAGAGGCATCTGGGCCCCTCACCTGCATTCTCGTAGATGTCTCCTCCACTGAATGCCTGCGATACCCTCTCCTCTGTATGCTCCTGCCAGAGTCTCCCCATCTCCACTGACAGCAGCTCCACCCTTCTGCTCACTCAGTCCAACACTGTGGGTGCCCTTGATTCTTCTTCTCACACCACAGATAAATCCATTAGCAAGTGCTGTGAAGTCCATCTTCACATTCATCCAGAATCCCTTCACTTCCCACTATTTCCCCTGCTCACACCCCAGTCAAGGTAAGCAACATCTCCATCCTGGAATACTCCATTCCTTTCCCACTGTTTTCCCCACTGCCTCACTGGTCCCCACCTCTGAATTCTGTTCTCAGCACAGCAGGCAGAGAGAAGCTTTCAAAGGATAAGTCCTACCATGTCCCACTTTTCAAAACTGTCCTCTAACTCCCCATGTCATTCAGAGCAAAGGTCAACATCCTTCCCAAACCCTCCAGGGCTACCTGCTCTGTCCACACCTCTGACTTCATTTCAGTTTCTCTGTGTCCAGCCCTTCTGGCCTCTTTGTTCTTCCAGGAACACAGACAATTTCCTGCCCTAGTGCATCTGCACTGAAGGTTACCTACCTGAAAAGAACTTTCCCAGACATCCCTGTGGACTCCTCACATCCGTCAAATCTTTATTCCAAGGTCGCATTTGCAACAAGGCCCATGCTGACCACCCAGCACAACAGCCACCTCCCAGTCCCCACAGCCCACACTCTGGATCACCTGCCACACAGCACTTGCCACCTTCTCACTCAAGCATCTTCTGTTCCTACTCTGCTTATACTATATCTATCATCTGCCTACAGAGGTGTCCAATTTTTTGGCTTCACTGGGCCACATGGAAAGAAGAAGCATTGTCTTGAGCCACACAAAAAATACACTAATGACAGCTGATGAGCAGAAAGAATAGAAAAAAAAGTTCATGCATAATATTCATATTTGTCACCACAGATAAGCAAAAAATTCTCACATTCAAAGCTGTCCTGGGTCGCATGCAGTGGGTTGGACAAGCGTGCATCTAGAATATATGCACCACAAGGCTGGAAATTTTTCAGTTTTTACTTTAATGATGTTTTCTAAATGCAGAAACAGTCATATCCCTAGCAGACAACAAATGTCAGTTGAATGAATGATCACTGTAGAGCACCTCTATATTCTAAAGGCAATATCTTTATTAATGTAGCCTCAGGTCAAATGCTGTTTCATGGCAGCTAAAGAACAACATCATCTCACACCACCATCAGTGCCACCAGTGCTTTTCTCACCAGGGCTGCTTGTGTGTTCTTCCTCCCTCCCTCCCTCCTCCCACACCAATCCTTCTATAATGAGAAACTATGGGATCCCCTCCTCTCTGTAAATTTCAGAATCTACTTCCTTTAAGAAGGCTGGGGAAAAGATGGAAAATACAATCCAGGAAAGAGACCTGGAAGGAGGGCGAGAGATACAGGGGTCTGAAAATTTGTCTCTTGATACCGGAAGGACTTCTATGTGTAAGGACCACCCTAGGTGACATCCAAGTCCCTGTGATCGCAGGTCCTGATGGGACAAGGTTCTACTGAAGGGCCAAGGACAATGGAGCAGCAAAGACGACCCAGCCGAGCTGTGACCACATAAAGCCCACGGTGGCCTGAGCACCCACTGGGCATAGCCCCATCTACTCTCCTCCCCTGCAACAAATCAGCACAAGAAGGAAGGTTCTCATTTCTTCCATTTGTGTTGTCTCTCAAATATTAGGAATCTTCTCCTTTAATTAACCCATCAACCTCTCATGGAAATAATTTGAAAAAAGTAAATTTATACTCAGATTCTAATTTTAATAGGGAAGCAAGAAGTTACAGCTCAGTGCACCATGAAGCTGACACACAGATGGAGACATCCCAGCCCCACCTCTCTGGAACAGGAAAGGTGATGGGGGAAGGAATGTAGGTCAGTGTGGGGAAAAGGGTCATGGTGGACACGGAGTTGGGCTGGTCTCACCACCTTCTCACATTATGCCTACAGGAACACATTCAGATGCCTTTACAGAAACAGAAGTCAGGGTTCTTGAAGTCATAAAGGGAAGGCATGAACAAATCTTGCCTCTCAGTCCCACACAAGGCAGCTGTCTCACACTGTAGAAAAAATACTCATGAACAAATTCATATCAGTCACAGCAAGGGGTCACACTTTAAACAGCCCATCACATGCTCAATACATCCAAGTCAAAGAAACTCCATAGCACAGCTATGTCCACTGTTACCCCCAACAACCCACACACATCAGGCCCCCCAGGGTCTCACCTTTATAAGCCATGAGAGACATATGAGAGCCCTGGGCACTTTGGCTACCTGGGGTAGAACAAAAACAGAACCTGGTCAGATAACACAGGAGATGTGGCTATAGTTGGAACTGTGGGCTGGGTGAGCTCCCCCATGGGCTCCCGACCACAATATCCCAAGGATTTCAGGGATCAGCCCCCTTCATACTTACTTGCAGCCTGAGAGTAGCTCCTTCCTTTTCTATCTGTGGGAAGAAAATGTCCTGTGAGAGGCCAGAAAGGTGGCAGGGCCATGAGGTCCTAGAGGAACCTCCTAGTCTTGGACCCTTGAGAAGTTTCCAGAAATGTGTGACTGCAAACCAACGGCAGGATCAGGAAAAACAAGGAAAGCAGATGTAGGTCTGGGACCAACTGCCCTCCTAAGGTCTGTCCTCAGCAAGGGCCTTCCCCTGACCTGTGACTGCTGGGATCAGGTCCGCATCACTACAATCATCAATGTGATAAATCTGTCCTTCACTGTCACAGGTGCGTTACAAAAGAGTAGGTGCTGGCACACAGGCCCCAGGCTGGGTCGGCCCATGAGTGTGGATGGTGCTTCCCAGTAACCGGCAGGGCACTTCTACCTGGGGCTTGAAACCCTCAGTGAGACAAGAAATCTCAGACCCCACCCATCACCCCTTCCTCACCTGAGCTCTTCTTCCTCCATAGCACAGCTCCAGTGATGACAGCTGCAAGGACAACCAGGCTAACAATGATGCCCACGATGGGGATGGTGGGCTGGAGAGACGGCTCTGGGAAAGTAGGGGAATGTGACGGTTCTGACCCCCAGGCCCCAGACCCAACCCTGCTAAAGGTCTCCTGCTTTCCCTAAGAGACATGATCCCCCCATCTCCCTCCTTACCCCATCTCAGGGTGAGGGGCTTGGGCAGACCCTCATGCTGCACAATGCATGTGAATCTCTGCTCCTCTGCAGAAGGCACCACCACAGCCACCCACTTCTGGAAGGTTCCATCCCCGAGCTCCATGTCCTGGGTCTAGTCCTCCCCATCCCACTGCCAGGTCAGTGTGATCTCTGCAGGATAGAAGCCCAGGGCCCAGCACCTCAGGGTGGCCTCATGTTCAGAGACAGGATGGTGGGTCACGTGTGTCTTGGGGGGTCTGAAAGGAAGAGTCAGAAAACTCAGGCACTTTGCATCTCTCATGGGACACTCCAGCAGCACACATGTGGCCATCTTGAGAATGGACAGGACACCTGGGATGGGGAAGGGAGCACAGAACCCAGACACTAGCCTGGACACAGGCACCTGGGATAATCTATTCCTTGGAAAGTTCTAGTCTCTGAGCGGGGGAGCAGGGACTTCTGGTCCTGACCTGAGTGGAGGCCAAGGGATTCAGAGGAGCTGGAGTCAGACCCCCACACACATTGAGTGTGAGGCAGAGAACAAGGCCTAAGGGGAAAAGTCCTGGTGCCCAAGGCTGCTGTGGGATCAAAGGGAACCCCTGATCAGTATTCCAGGGATTGTCTTCCCCTCCACTCCCTCAGAGACCTCATCCCTTGACTGTCCCAGAGAGCAGGGCAGGCCCTCAGAGTCACTCTCTGGTACAGGATCTGGAAACCCAGGAGGATTCTTCTCCCTCAGGACCGGAGGGAGGGCGATATTCTGGTATTGTTGCCATTTTCTTCCCCTCCTTGTGCGAGGCCAGCCCAGGAGATCTACAGGAGATCTAGGAGGCACCCCATGGCCCCTGGTACCCGTGCGCTGCAGCGTCTCCTTCCCCTTCTACAGGTGTCTGCGGAGCCACTCCACGCAGGTGCCCTCCAGATAGGCTCTCCTTTGCTCAGCCATATTGGCTGCCTCTCACTTGCGCAGGGTGGTCTGAGCCGCGGGTGTCCAGGAGCTCAGGTCCTCGTTCAGGGCGATGTAATCCTTGCCGTCGAAGGCATACTGTTCATACCAGCGGAGGAGGCGCCCGTCGGGCCCCAGGTCGCAGCCAAACATTACCAGGAGGGTGTGAGACCCTGGCCCAGTTCCCGCGGTCAGCCCCGCCCACCCAGCCCCGGCCCGGCCCCTAGCAACCTGCAGAGATTTTGGCCTCAACTGAAGATGAAACCGGGTAAAGACTCCTGGGGCTCTCCAGGGTCGAGGATCTCTGCACGTCCCGCAGCCTCGGGGTCGATCTTGGACCCGGAGACTCAGGGTGACCGGGGCCGTCCGTGAGGCATGAAGCCGGGAGTAAGTGATATGCGCCCCGGGCCAGGGTCACTCACCGGCCTCGCTCCGGTTGTAGTATCGGAGCAGGGTCCTCAGGTTCACTCGGTCAGTCTGTGCCTGGGCCTTGGCGCCCAGTGTCTGCAGCTCCCAATACTCCGGCCCCTCCTGCTCCACCCACCGCGCCCGCGGCTCCATCCTCGGACTCGCGGCGTCACTGTCGAACCGCACGAACTGCGTGTAGTCCACATAGCCCACGGCGATGAAGCGGGGCTCCCTGCAGCAGGGCCAGGACACGGCGGTGCTGAAATACCGCAAGGAGTGGGAGCCTGGGGGCGCGGAGAGGCTGAGACCCGCCCGACCCTCCTCCCGGCGCGGCTCCCCGGGTCCTGCGCCCCCGCCTGCGGTCCCCTCCCTCCTCCCCGCAGAGGCCGTTTCCCTCCTGACCCGGCACTCACTGGCCCAGGTCTTGGTCAGGGCCAGGGTCCCCGAGAGCAGCAGGAGGAGGGTTCGGGGTGCCATGACCCCATCGTCGGCGTTTGGGGAGACTCCGAGTCCAGGTGGGTGCGTGTGGACTTTTGAACCGGGGCCGCGCGACCCTGATTGGCTTCTCTAGCAACCCGACATTCAGTGGGAGAGAGAACTGGGTCCGCGTCGTGAGTGTCCAGGAAGAAGGACCCGTCGCAGGTTGGGAGAGGGAGAAGAGAAACTCTGCGGAGATTAGGAACCCCCAACGCTGGGACTCCCCAGCCCATCCACCGCCTTGGGGCCTGAGACTCAGAACCACGCCTGTGGCCCTGGGACTTCGCCCTGACCCCGCTCCTCTTGTGCCAAGCGCTCTGTCTCAATGTCTCCCTGAGTCTTGGCCCAGAAGCTGTCTGAGAAACCGTGAAGAAACCCTCGGCTTGGGCCCGGTCCCTCTCCCTTCACTTTTCATCCTGGAATTCCTGTCCCTGAAATGGACTCCCTGGTCTCAACTCTTTACCTGTCCCCCTGGAGTCTTCTAGAAGAAAACTCACCCCAGGGAGCTTGGTGCCAGAGAGGGAGCTCGCCCTGGGAATGGAGGTGTAGAGACAGGGCTTTTTTTTTTTCTTTTCTTTTTTCTTTTTCTTTAAATCTGGAAAAGTTGTGCCTGAGTGCATGAGATAGAATAGAGATCAGTTTGCTTTTTGTTTATTAACAACAGTGGGTAGCAGAATCTTGATAATCCCTGAATGATCAGGAATCTAATCGGTAAAAAATGTGACTTTGGCCCTTTGATATGTAAATGTGTCTAAAAGCGTTGCAACAGGACTCACAAAGCTCCTAAGTTTCACTTTCGCAGACAATGTATCTGTGACTCCCGCTTGTTGTATTTTAAATTTACCTTCATTCCATAGCCCTGAGTTTCTGTGTGAGTCCAGAACATCTCCTCAATACAAAGTAGCCACTATGTTCCTATATGTTGCAACCAGGAGTCAGTATACAGACTTTATTCACCTCAAATTTGCAAGCACTAAATGCAGTCACAATGCCCATCACCAGTGCTCATGCACTGCCAGGTTTTAGGAAGTATCCACATCTAAGTGGTGTGTATATTTTATAAGAACACTTAGTATTTTTAAAACCTGATTAACATAAAAAATTAGTTTTTAAGCAGATCCACTTAAGGTATTAAAGGCCAACTGAGAGTAACACCCTTCGAGGCTCTGTAGATGAATGTATTGAAATAGTGTAAATTAATGTGTTCAAACCTAAGAGTTCTGCTGCTTTTGAATTCCATCCCCCTGTTCCTTTTCCTCACCTCCTGCATCCCCAGCCCTTCCCTCCATCCCTTGTATCCCTCAGGCCTTCCTCTCCCCTTAGTCCCCATCACACTGTCACTCCTGAATTGTGACACTGGCACTCTCCCATTACCTGCTACGTGACTGTTCTCTCCACAGTGGTCCTGCCAATGTGAGTCAAAGTGTGTCATTTCTCCACCTAAAACACTCCAGTGGCTCCACCTCGGTCTTGTGAAGCTTCTAGAATGCCAGGCACGTGAGCATATGAGGGGACACCTGGTTCATTGTAGGGACTAAATTAATTTTTGCTGACTGCATGAATGAAATATGAGTGTATTAAATTGCATCACAGAAAATTATAAAATGTAAAACACTGAAAAAGTTAAGAAAGATTTTATTTTATGTAACTAGTGTGTATATCAATTCATCAGTTCATTCCATGAGTCTGTGGAGCCTGTGTATGAATTTTATAAGAGTGTGTAACAAATTGTCACAAACATTGGCTTTAAACAACACCCATTTATTGTATTCATTTATTTGTTTTTAGAGACAGAGTCTCCCACTGTCATCCAGGGTGAAGTGCAGTCACATGATCATGACTCACTGCAGCCTCAAACTCCTGGGCTCAAAGAATCCTCCTGCCTCAGTCTTCAGAGTAGCTAGGACTGCAGACAAGTGCCACCACGCCCAGCTAATTTAAAAAAAAAAAAAAATTGTAGAGACGAGTGTCTTACTATATTACCTGGGCTGGTCTCAAACTCCTGGCTGCAAGTAATCCTCCTGTGTCAGCTCCTCAAATGTTAGGATTACAGGCATGTGCTACCACGCCTGGCCAAACAACACCCATTTATCTGTTTATAGTACCTTAGTCAGAAATCTGGGCGCGATGTAGATGGAATCTCTGTTCCGGGCTTCCCAAACCTGAGTCTTCATTTTGAATCCTTCTTTAGACTTATACAGAGGTGGCAGAATGCAGTTTCTAGCAGTTGTAAGACTGAGGTCCCTATTCCTTGCAGGCTGTCAATGTAGAGAACAGAGAAGGCTGCGCTCAATTCCTGGTGCCCATCAGCGTTCTTTGCTACACAGCCCCTTCATTTTCAAAGCCCACAGTGGAGGAAACCCCTCATGCTGAGTGCCTCTCACACTGTGAATCTCTATGCTCAGCAAGAACCCAGTCCTTTCAAGGGCTCACCTGATTAGGACAGTCCAAGCGGAATAAACCCAGCCTAAAGTCAACTAATTGAGGCCCTTAATTATATCTGCTGAATCCGTTCACAGCAGCACCTACACTAGAGTTGGTTGAATAACTGGGGGAAGGTGAATGACCAGGAGTTGGTAGTTGGGGCCATCATAGAGTCAGCCTAGCAATGGTTGGATCTTCCTTTTGTGTTTAATTGGGACACAGTTGGAAATTGAAGTTCAAGTAAAGTGATCATTGTGAACGGTAATAAAATGCATCCTCTTCAGCTGTGGAAATTCTCCTTACCTTTTAAAACTAAGTTACATGTTTAATATCTTATAATTAATTTAGGCCAGGTGTGGTGGCTCACGCCTGTCATCCTAGCATCGTGGAAGGTAGAAGAAGGCAAATTTGTTGACTCCAGAAGTTCAAGATTAGCCTGGGCAACATGGTGAAGCCGTCATCTCTACAAAAAAGTTAGAAAATTAGTCAGGCATGGTGGTTCATGCCTGTAGTCCCAGCTACTCAGGAGGCTGAGATCAGAGGGTCCCTTGAGCCCAGCAGGTCGACACTGCAGTGCATGGTGATCATGCCACTGCACTCCAGCCTGGGTGACAGAGTGAGATCCTGTCTTAGAAATAATAATAATGATGATGATAAATTTAGAGTAAATGCACACTAACGTAATAATACACCCTGTCTTGTGAAAATGTATTAGTTATTTACTATTACATAACAAATTATGTAACACTTAGCAGCTCAAAACAACAAATATTCCTCATCTCTCACAGTTTCCAATGATCAGGAATCCAGGAGAGGTTTCCCTGAGTGCTTCTTGCTCAAGGCCTCTCACAAGGTTGCAGTCCGGTTGTCAGCCTAGGCCTGCATCATCTAAGGGCTTCACTGGGGCTGAGCATTCACATGAAACATGGCTCAGTCACATGGCTCTTGGAAAAGGCCTAGTTCCTTGTTGTCTGTTCCTAGAAGGCCTCAGTTCTCAGCCACATGAACCTTCCTGCAGGGCCACTTATGGCACAGCAGCTGGCTTCCCCCAGAGTTCATGATCCCAGAGACAGAGAGAGAGAAGGTGGAAGCTGCAGTGAGTTTTATGTTCTACACCCAAACTCGCAAACTGCTATGTCAGCATTACTCTATTAGTTAGAAGTTATACTATTCTGTTCTCTCACTGCTGTAAAGAAATACCTGAGCCTGGGTAATTTAAAAAGAAAAGAGGTTTAATTGACTCACAGTTCCACATGACTGAGGAGGGTACCCCAGGAAACTTACAATCATGGCAGAAGACATGGTGGCAGGAGAGAGAAAAGCAGAGTGAAGTGGGGAAAAAATCCCTTATATTGTATATATACACCATGGAATATTATGCAGTCCTAAAAAGGCACAAGATCAAGTCCTTTGCAGGAATATGGATGAAGCTGGAAGCCATTATCCTCAACAAACTAAACAAACTAACAGAGTACCAGAAAACCAAACACCGCATGTTCTCACTTATAATTGGGAGCTGAGCAACGAGAACACATGGACACGGGGAGAGGACAACACATATGGTACTGTTGGTGGAGGGCGGTGGTGGGGGGATCATTGGGAAAAATAGGTTCAATCATTGGCTTCCACAGTGGTTGAATCAATTTACGTTTCCACCAACAGATCTCATGAGAATTCACTTACTATCATTAGAACAGCTTGGGGGAACCGTCCCCATGATTCAGTTACCTCCCATGAGGTCCCTCCCCCAGTATGTAGGGATTACAATTAGCATGACAATTGAAGATGAGATTTAGGTGGGAACACAGAGCCAGGCCATATCAGAAGTGCGTCATTAAGTCCAAGCCACACTCAAGAGAGGGAATTAAGCTGCATCTCTGGAAGGGAGCAGTATTAAAGGATTTGCATATTTGTTGAAAGCAAAATTCAAACTATTGTTTCAGGATTTTGTAAATCAAAGTCTTTTTTTATCTAATTGTTTTTCTTTAATGCTTTAAGCTTATTTTTAAATTTAATTTAATGTTATTTTAAGTTCCAGGGTACCTGTGCAGGATGTGCAGGTTTGTTACATAGGCAAACGTGTGCCATGGTGGTTTTCTGCACCTATCAACCCATCACCTAAGTATTAACCCCAGTATGCATTAGCTATTTTTCCTAATGCTCTGCCGACCACCACCATCTCCCAACAGGCCCCAGCAACTGTGTGTTGTTCCTCTCCCTTTGTCCACGTGTTCTCATTGTTCAGCTCCTAATTATAAGTGAGAACATGCAGTGTTTGGTTTTCTGTTCCTGTGTTAGTTTGCTGAGGATAATGGCTTCCAGCTTCATCCATATCCCTGCAAAGGACTTGATGTCATTCCTTTTAATAACTGCATAATATTACATGGTGTATATGTACCATATTTTCTTTATCCAGTCCATCACTGATGGGCTTTTGGGTTGATTCCATGTCTTTGCTATTGTGAATAGTACTGCAGTGAACATACACATGCATGTATCTTTATAACAGAATGATTTATATTCCTTTGGGTATATACCCTCTAATGGGATTGTTGAGTCAAATGGTATTTCTGGTTCTAAATCTTTGAGGAATTGCCACACTGTCTTCCACAATGGTTGAATGAATTTACATTTCCATCAATAGTGTAAAAGCATTCCTATTTCTCCACAAGCTCAGCACTTCTGTTCTTTCTTGACTTCTTAATAATTGTCATTCTGACTGGCATGAGATGGTATCTCATTGTGGTTTTGACTTGCATTTCTCTAATGATCAGTTGTGTTGAGCTTTTTAAAATATGTTTTTTGGCCACATGTATGTCTTTAGAGAAGTGTCTGTTCATGTCCCTTGTCTACTTTTTAATGAAGTATTTTTTCATGTAATTTGTTTAAGTTCTTTGTAGATTCTGAGTATTAGACCTTTGTCAAATGGATAGATTGCAAAAATTTTCTCCCATTCTGTAGGATGTCTGTTCACTCTGATGATGGTTTCTTTTGCTGTGCAGAAGCTCTTTTGTTTAATTAGATCCCATTTGTCAATTTTTGCTTTTGTGGCAGTTGCTTTGGTGATTTCATCATAAAAATCTTTGCTGATGCCTATGTGCTGAATGGTATTGCCTAGATTTTCTTCCAGGGTTTTTCTAGTTTTGGGTTTTACATGTAAGTCTTTAATCCATCTTGAGTTAATTTTTGTGTAAGGTGTAAAGAAGGGGTCCAGTTTCAATTTTCTGCATATGGCTAGCCTGTTCTCCCAGCACCATTTATTAAATAGGGAATCCTTTCCCCATTGCTTGTTTTTGTCAGATTTTGTTGCAGATCACATGCTTGCAGATGTGCAGTCGTATTTCTGAGTATTCTGTTCCGTTGGTCTGTGTGCCTGTTTTTGTACCAGTACCATGCTGTTTTGATTACTGTAGCCTTGTAGTATAGGTTTTTATTGTTTGTTTGTTTTTGTTTTTTGACGGAGTCTAGCTCTGTTGCCGAGGCTGGAGGGAAGTAGTGAGATCTCGGCTCACTGCAAGCTCTGCTTCCTGGGTTCAAGCCCTTCTCCTGCCTCAGCCTCCCGAGTAGCTGGGACTACAGGCACCTGCTGCCATGCCCGGCTAATTTTTTTGTATTTTTCATAGAGACGGGGTTTCACTGTGTTAGCTAGGATGGTCTCGATCTCCTGACCTGGTGATCTGCCCACCTCGGCCTCCCAAGGTGCTGGGATTACAAGCATGAGCCACTGTGCCTGGCCTAAACTTTTAAAATAAATGTGTAATACTTGATATTGATGACATGTTCTGAAAACAGAGTTGAAGGAATTGAGTTAAAAGCCACTGTCTTGGCTACAGAATCATAGCAGGGAGTTTTATTCAGATTCTGTTAATGACTTCCTGTTGGTTACTTGTTTCTCATATACTGTGGCAGTATACTTTTGACACATAGATTCAGAAAATGCTTACTGATAGCACAATCACATAGGGTTATTTTATATGCTGGGAAATTTTCATAAAAAAGGAAAAAAATGGAGGAAGGGAGTGAAAGAAGGAGGAAGAAAGGAAGGAGTGAAAGAAGAAAAGAAGGAAAAGGAAGAGGAAGAAAGGGGAAAGAAAAAGGAACAAGAAGGAGGGAGAGTAAGAGCTTGAATAGAGAAGAAAGAGAGGGAGGGAGAGACGGAAGGAGAAAGGGAAGGAACGAAGGAGAAAATAAACTAAAATAAAGAAAAGAATAGGTGTTGAGAAATGAGAAACCCTATGTATGGTTAATATTATCAAAGTGGGAGAAAATAAAACAAGTGTAGTTAACCTCTATAAAATAATGGAAATGTAAGAGGACTTCATTAGTTACCCATTGCTGCATAACAAACTACCCCCAAATTTAGTGTCTTAAAGCAAGAAATATCATCAAACTCAAAAACATAATACAAATACCAGCCAAATGGAGCCAATGCAGGTAGAAGAAGTTCAATAAACAAAAGGATTTTACAAATTGGAATAAATAAGAGGTCACTGGTGTGCAGATGAAAACGATTTTGTAGTACAAATACTCCAAAAAGCAAGTGCCATCATGAGATTAAAGTTACAGCATTTTATTAGGGGACACACTGACAAATGATGTGGCAAGGGAGGTAGGTTACCCTGGGAAAGGCAACAGACCAATATCCAAGTGTCAGTGACCCCCAGTGATGGATAGAAGGAGAGAAGATTTAATGGATGTGTCCTAGACCACAGGCAATCTAAGGAGAGTTGAGCAAGGCCAAGGAGGAGTCCTGGAGCTACAGCTGGCCATCAGAGGAGTCCCGTGTCTCCCAAGAATGTCCTGCCTTAGTGTCACTGGTATGACGCATCACTGTTTGGGAACAGCCCATGGAAAGCAGAGCCTCAGCACCAATGCTACTGAGGGTGTCAGAGCACAGGAGCATGGCCTTGGAGGATTACCCAAGAGTGTGACTCAAACTTTCTGCCCTGACGGGTCTGGGGCCTTGGAAATCAAATCCTCTCAGGCTGAATTGCTGGACGATTCTGCTCACACTTACAATGGGGCAAGGGAAACCAGAAGGCTCGCAGGTGGATCTCTGGTTTCCACATACACTTCTACCCTCATTGTATGAAAGTAGCCATGCCTCCTCCTGGGGATGAGGCTATATGGAGAGGAGGAGAATCCTCTTCTCACCAAGTGGTTTCTGGGCACACACTGTCCAAACTTCTCTGGTGACAGCCGTCATGCGTAGTTCAGTGGGCTATTGTCTCCTTTTAAGGGTACCCTCCTTTGGAAACCAGAACCTTGTATCTTGCACAGCCCAGTGCTGGGAGATAAAATATGCAAAATACCCCATTGAGTGAATCTAAGAGATTGGACATGGAGCCAAACTTGCTTCCACCTTTTGATGTCTGGACCCACATGTTCTTCCTATTGAGAACACAGCACTGTAGAGATGTCTCTGATTCAAACAATGCACCGTGTCCTGAAAGATGGCACCCACCCCTCAGAGTGCTTCCTTCAGGCTGGCACTGAGTTGTGCCTGTAGAAGACCTGTCCAGTATTCCTTGTGGCTGGCAGCCCTTGTGGTGCAGATGGTGATAGGATTAGTGGAACCCATAGCCATGGAAACACTGAAACTTTCCCTGCCAAGTGGGTCCTTCAGGCAGATAATGGGCTAGGAGCACTGCCTAGCCTGTGGATCAGGAATGTCAACATCACCCAGAGAGTGGTGCTGGCTGAGTGTCTGAGAGCAGGACAGGAAAACCCACCCATAGAATAGGTGCCTAATCCTGTGAAGATGAACCTCTGGCCCTTCTAAGATGGAAGTAGTTAAAAGTAGTCAACTTGTCACTTAGTAGGTAGTCACATAAAGAAATAGTGCCCCACTGGGGCACATCATGGGATTCAAATGCTGATGAGTTGGACATTCAGAGGTGGCAGCAGCTGGATCTGCAGTAGTGGGGAGTCAGTGCTGCTGGCCCCATACGTAGCCTCAAGCCTGCCACTGTGGTTGCTCCATTCACGTGCCCATCCTACCAGGCCTGCACTGACCCATGGTGAAGGCAGCTAACTTCCATTTGTCTGTTTGCTTGTTCAGTGCCACTTCAGACTTGGGTGTTTTCTGGGGTGTCAACATGAGATTCAAGCACAACCCAGGTGGACCATTTTCACCTCATGATGGATGCTGTTGGGCCTGTGCAATCTATGACTTTGTGGGTCACACAGGCACTTGGAACCCCACAGTTGCTTGGTGTCCCATGGTCAAACATTTATGGAATCAGGACAAGGAACACTAAAAGTTGCTTCTAACATGCGGCATATGTCTCTGCCATGGATGACATGATCTTACTCCAGAATCCCAGGCCAGAGACCCTGCTGTCCTCTCCTGAAGGGCAGATGGTCACATTCCAGAATGAGCAAGTCTCCTACCAGTTCTGTTCAACTGAGGAGGAAACATGGCACAGTCAGAATAAGACATGAAAAGGACGAAGCAAGGCAGGAACACACAGCACATATGCAGACGCTGGTGTACTGCCTGGGTTCAGAGGATGGACTTGCAGATGCGGGGAGAGATGTAATATGATGAGAGAAAACAGAGACCCCACATGGAGGCCAGGAAAACATCCCAACACAGCATCAAAGGCCAGGGAGCATGAACCAGTCAAGTGTTCATGATGCATTAGGTGCTCATGCCCTACGTGATGGGATTGAAGACACAGGAAGGAATAGGAAGGACCTAAGGATTTCATGAAATCAGCACTCACTGTGGAGGAGACATCTGTCTCATCAGGCAGCTCCTAACACTGACCTCAAAGTGATGCGGCCCATCACTGAGGATCCTGGCATCATTCTCATCTAACACAATCGTGATGGCCAAGCCCTGTTCTAAACCAGCCTACTCTAGTCACCTGGAAGGAGACAGGTGGTAGAACTAGAAGACCTCAAAGTAGGAAGACAGCCAGAGGGAGGGATGATGATGAGAAGTGTGAAAAGACACAGAAAATAAGCAGGTAGGAGAGTGGATGTCCCTGTGTGTGGAGCTTACCTGATTCACACAGGTCTCAGAATCCTCAGGCATGTCATAGGTAAAGGCAGTATTCACCTGCTCCATGTCGATGCCTGGGCAAAATGGGGTTGGTAGCCAAAGAATTAGTCTTTAAAAATCTTTTGCGGTCATTCTCAGACAAGTGCAGAACAGTGAAAACTGTTAGTCACCTGAGGTTCATTCTCCTTCTCAGGTTCAGAAATGAACCACATGTAAGAGAAACCAAAGGCTGTAATTCTCATGGTACCCAGAAAACTGGACTAGGGACCTGGAGAGCCATGTGCTTGTCATTGCTCCACGACTCACGTGCTGTGTGACCTCAGGAGAAGCTCTCTACTCCTAGGGCCTCTTTGATTCATCTGTGAATCATGGACAAACACTTCTAGCAACCTTACTGAAATGCAGGGAGAACCAAGTGATCAATGTGGAGGAAAAAAGTGATGACATTTACTCCTACACAAGACTCTTTAGGAAAATGTACTTTAAAAGTAGGAGAAAACATATTATCTGCCATCCCCTGCCAAAAAGCCTCTTTGGTTTAGCAATTATGATTGTTCTTCATCTTTCTATAAAATTAGGGCAAAACTAGCTCACTCAATATCTCAAATAAATTAAACACAGTTTGTGATTCTATGTCCACAACTTTTGCTCTGTGTGAAACTGAAAAGAAATGGGGACACAATCACGTTTGTGTGGTGGCCACAAAGCCTTGGAAATGACCCTATATCATCCATTTTTCATTGTCTCACTCTATGCTTTGGAGTCCCAGGTAATTCATACTCTTAAAAAAAATCACATGTTCATACATAGGACAGGGTAGAAAAGGTAATATTTCTGTTTTAATTTGCTAGGGCTGCCATAACAAAGTACCACAGGCCGGGTGAGTGAAATAATAAATATGTATTTTCCCACAGTTCTGGAGCCTGCAGGTGCAAGGTCAACGTGCTGCAGGGTTGCTTTCTTCTGAGGCCTCTCTCCTTGGCTTGTAGATGGCCACTTCTCTCTTCTCAACATAGGACTTCAACATATGAATTTTGGCTGGGGAGGGACACAATTCATCTCATAATAGCGTAGATCATATTTGGTGGTGGATATTCTAAAATATAAAAAAGAGTATATCCCTTTGGCCTGATGCTTTCTCTTAGTTTTCTGAAATTGTGGTCTTACAAAAAAGAACAGGAACCAACGTTTAGTTTTTCCCAGTAGGTGAACTCTCCCTACGTCTGGATAATCCCAGACACCGAGAAGTGGTGCTGTACAGTTCTCCAAAGTCTTACTTTCTCCAGGAATCTGTTTTTGTCCTTTTTAACTGGGAAGAAGATTCTCTCAGGAGAACCACCTCTTCTGATGCTGTATGGGCTTCATTCTGCTTGAACTTACAAAGTTGATCTTAACAAAAAGGAAATATTTGCAATTTTTTATCATGGTCATATTTTTGTACTGTTTAAAATGTCCCATATTGTGTTGAGTTTGTTGTAAAGTAATACATAACATTTGTACATGTTTATGGGGCACATGTGATCATTTGACACATGCACAGAATGTGGAGTAATCAAGTCAGGGTGTTTAGGGAATCCATCTAAAGCATTTATCTTTTCTTTGTGTCGGGAACATTTAAAATCCACTCTTCTAGCTATTTGAAATACACATAATTTTTAGCTTTAGTTGGCCTGCTGTGCTTTAGAACATTAAAACTTATTTTTTGTATATAACTGTACATTTGTACCCATTAATCTACCTTTCTACATATTCCCACCTCTACATTCTTCCCAACCTCTGGTAACTGTCATTCTACTCTCTACCTCCATGAGATTAACTTTTTTAGCTCACACATATGAGTGACAACATGTGATATTTCTCTTTTCTTGCCTGGCTTATTTCACCTAACATGACCTCTGGTTCCATCCATGTTGCTGCAACTGACAGGATTTCATTCTTTTTGTTTTTTTAATGGCTGAATTGCATTCCATTGTGTATATACTGCAGTTACTTTACTCATTCATCCATTGATAAATTCACCCATTAATTTCATATCTTTGCTATTGTGAATAGTACTTCAACAAACATGGGCTTGCAGGTACTCTTTTGATATGTTGATTTCATTTCCTTTGGATAAATACCCAGAAGTAGAATTACTGCATCAGATAGTAGTTCTATTAATAGTTTCAGTTTTTTGAGAAATCACTCTATTGTTTCCCATAATGACTGCACTAATTTACATTACCACCAAGGGTGTATAACAGTTCTCCTTTCTCCACATGCTCACCAGCATCTATTTTTAATTTTTAACAATAGCCATTCTAACAGGGTAAGATACATCTCATTGTAGTTCGATTTACATTTTCCTGGTATTTAGTGATGTTGGGTGTTTTTCACACACCTGTTGTCCACTTACATGCCTCCTCTTGGGATATGTCTATTCAGATCCTTTGTCCACTTTTTAATTGGAGTATTTGTATTTTTTACTGCTAAGTTTTGAGTTCCTTGTATAGTCTAGATATTAGTCTAGAATATACTAATTGGATGGATATACTAGTTGGATGAATACTTACTGAATATTTTCGCTATCCAACAGGTTATTGCTTCATTCTGTTGGATGTTTCCTTTGCTGTGCAGAAACTTTTTAGCTTAATATAGTCTCATTTGTCTATTTTTACTTTTTTTGTCTGTGCTCTTGAGGTCTTAGCCATAAAATCTTTGCTGAGACTCATGTCCTGTAGTGTTTCCAGTATGTTTTCTTCTAGTAGTTTTATAGTTCTGGGTCTTACGTTTAAGTCTACAATCCCTTTTGAGTTGATTTTTGTATATGGTGAGAGACAGGGGTGTAATGACATTCTTCTGCATTTGGTAGCATTTTCCCAGCACCGTTTATTTAAGATACTGTTCTTTCCCCAGTGTATATTCTTGGTTCCTTTGTCAAAGGAACTCCTTTGAGAGTTCTGATTAAGAAGCAATGTTTAGTTTCACCAAATACTTTTTCTGCATCTATTGAGATGATAATATGGTTTATGTCCTTCATTCTGTTGATGTGGTATATCACATATTTTGATTCACATATGTCAAACAATCCTTGCATCCCTGGCATGAAACTCACATGATTATGGTGTATTGTTTTGATCTGTTGTTGGATTTTGTTGCTAAAATTTTCAATTGCTATTTTTTATTGCTAACATTTAAATTTTTATTGTAAGCATTTTAAACTTATAAAATTTACGTATACTGAAATGATCAGATCTGTATCAATTCACCAATGAATTTTGACAAAAACAGTCATATCACCCATGCCATTATCAAAATACATAAAATTCTCTTTTTTCTGCATTCAACTTAGCCCCCTTTCCCCAGAAGCCATTAATCTGATGGCTATCATGATAGATTAACTCTTCCTGTTTCAAAACTTTATACATATCCACTCAGCCCATGTGGCCTCCCTCGTGTCTGGCTTTTTGCACTTGGTGTAATATCTATGTGGTCTACCAAGGTTGTTGCACGTATCAGTAGTTCATTCATTTTTAATACTGGTAGTATTCCACTGTATCACTGAGTCACAATTTTTTTGTACATTGTGAGGGCATTCCCGGTTTTTTATTGTTACCAATAAAGGAACTGTGGACATTATTGTACAGGGATTCTTGGACATAATCTTTATTTTGCTTGAGTAAATACCTAGGAGTGGAAATGCTAGCCATAGAGTATTAGCTCGTTTAGCTTTATCAGATGATATAAAACTGATTTTCAGAGTGGCTGTTTCATATTCTTATAGGCAACGGATGAGACTGTTTCACATCCTTGCCAACATTTATATTCATTAATCATTTAAATTTTAACCATTCTAATAAGTGCTTAGTGGTTTCTCACTGTGGTTTTACCTGGCATTTTCCCCTGATGACTATTGGACATTCGTGTGTCTTTTTTGTAATGTTTCAGAAGATTTCTCTAAAGATTGTGGAAGGAGCTAAATAAATGTGATTTCTCTTTCCCTAAGTGCTAGACCTAAAGTGGAATGTTTAGAATCCATCCACACTTCCCAGTCTGGCCCACCCAATCCTATATTTGCCCCCTAAAGTCCCCACTCCTTCATCCCTCTTTTATATTCTATCCTCTTCATTCCGGCTCCAGCTCATACTCCTCCAGGAAATCTGTTACTGTGAAGGTCACTGACATGCTCAGTGTTGTCATCTCTCCATCTGTCTGTACCTCTCCACAGCTTTCCTCACACTCGATAACTCTTTTCTTATTTTGCTCAGTTCCTGTGGATTCACTTCACAAATATTAATTCGAAGTAGTCCTAGCTGGAAGAAGAATAGAAAATTATAAAAAATCTTTGTGAAGGCACCACCCAGGTTTGTCAATTGGTGACATTTTAATATTATTGGCTGTATGTAGTATACACAGAAAATAATAGAAATGTATGTCGATAGCCTTGATTTTTCACAGTTCTGATATGCATGTGCTTCAGTGAATACCGTACCTGAGCAAATCAAGAATTGCAGGTGGATGTGTGTCTTGAATTTGGTGTATTCTGTTATATTTTTACTAAGTCTTAGGAAGTCTCTTTGCTTGAAGTCTTTTAGACTTGCTATTTTAGACCGGGTTTCACTCTGTCACCCATGCTTGAGTGCAGTGGCACAAACACAGCTCACTGTACCTCAACCTCCCAGGCTCAAGCGATCCACCCACCTCAGCCACCCAAGTAGCTGGGAGTATTGCTGTGCTCCACCACGCTGGGCCAATTTTTGTATTTTTTGGAGAGAGGGGTTTTTGCCATGTTTCTCAGGCTGGTCTCAAACTCCTGAACTCAAGTGATCCACCCACCATGGCCTCCCAAAGTGCTAGGATTACAAGTGAAGGCCATCTTACCTGGCTTTGCTTTTAGACTTCTTTTAAATAGTTTCTTTCTGATTTTATCATTCATTTGCTTGCTTTTCAGTTAACGTGGTCTATGAGATGAACCTGTGTTCACACAAATAGTTAATTTGTTTTCATTGCTGGATAGTATTCCAGGCAAATAATATGCTACAATTTATCTCTTTCCCTCTTCATTGACCTTTAGGTTGTCTCTATTGTAGACCTCACTGCCAAGAACATCCTAGTTCTCAGGGATATGTGAGTTCCCCTAGGATATGCATCTAGGAGTGGGGTCACTACAGTTTTTCACATGATGCTATATGATGTAGAATTGTTCTGTGAAAGAAATAATCCAAATGCCTGTCAGGAGGGGGCTGGTTAAAAAGCACTGCACTCAAAAGAAGCAATCTCTATTTTTTTAATATTGCATATCTATACAATGGAGTATCATGAAAATTTCAAACAAAGACACAAAGATGTAGGAAAGCTTTTGGTATTTCTTCATGGAATGATCTTTGTGAAACAACGTGAAGGGAAAAGGCAAGTTGCAGGAAAGCAGATGTAGTTTGCTAAAATTTCAGTGAAATGGGAGAAAGATTATATACATATACATTTATATTTGCTTGCATATGCACAAAATGTCTTTGAAAGAATAAGCAAGAAACTGATATAAATGGCTACCTGTCAAGATGCTGTAGAATAAGAGAGAGTCTTTTAAATTTTGAATTTTGAGCCAAGTCAAAACGTGAAAATGTAATTCCAAAGGAGAGAAAACAAACAAAACCAAATACTTCAAAATAAAAAACCTTAAAAACACCAAAGCCTGACAGAATTAATTCTTTTACCTTCCTTAATAGAAAAAAATACTGTTTCAAAGTTATATCACTCCTTAAACAAGGATGTTTATTACCAGTATAATTCAGTATGTTGTTTTCTTTTTATTGCACTATCTTTATGTGTGTCTGTCTTTCATTCATTAAAAGGCAAAATGAGGGCATGATTAATTAACAAATGCAATTGGCTTGGTGAAGGAAATTTAGACCAAATCCTGATGTAAATGGTGAAGCCCAATCTACAAGGAATTCTACGGGGTCCGATGCGCCAATTGTGGCTTCAGCGGGCTCAGAACTCCCTCTACTGTCCACATGGGCTCAAGGATGTGATATTCAGAAGAGAGAACACTTGGGTAATTCTCCTGGAAAACACGTGATTGAATCCATTTGCCGAATTTGGAAGGTCCTCATTATGAACCCATTCTAAGTATTTGTCATATGAAGTCACCCTGTATTTGGATCAGAAGGTAGACTCAGAGCTCCTAGGGTCACATCCCAGGTCTAAACAGCCCAGGACAGCAGTCAAAGGCCTGTAGGTCAGTTTCATAAGGGGTGGGAAGGATTGAGGGTGTGGGGGCCAGTTGTGAAGTAGTGGGAGCCCCAGATGCTGTGTGAAGCTGAGTCTCTGGATTGCTCTGTAACCCCACATTTGGTTCATTCCTGGGTGTCTGCCAATCCCAGGATCCCAAGGAAATCAAACGCTGCAGCCTTGGCTGGGGTGCTCTCCAGGATGGGCCAGGCACGGTCTAGTGTATCCTATATCTCCACCTCTCAGCCCTCTTCTGATGTTAGAAATCAGTGTGGATGGCCTTGGGGTGGTGATTCTCAAAGTGTGGTCCTGGGACAAGTAGCACTGGCATCACCTGAGAACTTGTTAGAAATGCAATTTTCAGTCCCTGCCTTGGATCCAGTGAATCAGAAACTGCATTTTAACAGGCCCCCAGCAGAATTTTGCTTTTTCAAATCAGGGCTCTCTCTTACTGTCTCATGACTCAGTATTGAGCAGCTGTGACTTCTGGATAGTCATATATGGGACACACTTCCTTGCCAGGAAGCTACCTGGTTCCTCAGTCAGCTTAATCTGAGTCCTGGCCTGGCCTAAGGGAGAAAAATTCATGTCCTGGGTTCTGAGCAATGCTCTCCTGTCCTGGATGCCTGTCAGGCTCCTATTTATACCTCAAAATACAGCTCAAATGTTGTCTCTTATGAAGCTTCTGTGATGCCTTGGTCAGAGCAGATGGTCTACATGTGCACCCACAAAACAAGTTGCATGTTCTGCCAACCATTTGTGTAAGAATTTCCTTACTGATCTCTGCCTGTGCAAGACTGGCTCAACCTCGAAGGCAAGGGGAGTTTGGTTTGTCTTACCTCAGCCCCAGCTCCTTTAACAAAATGCCTGGCACACAGTAGGTGTCTGATAAATGTTTGCCAAATGAAGGGATTGCCTGCAATGACCTGGCAGACAAGAAGGAGGAATAAAAACCCACAAGCTGGGCCAGGCAGGCCACCTGTAATCCCAGCACTTTGGGAGACTGAGGCGGGCAGATCATGAGATCAGGAGTTTGGGACTACCCTGGCCAACATGGTGAAACCCTGTCTCTACTAAAAATACAAAAAAATTAGCCGGGCACGGTGTCATGCGCCTGTAGTCCCAGCTACTTGGGAGGCTGGGGCAGGGGAATCGCTTGAACCCGGGAGGCGGAGGTTACAGTGAACCGAGATCATGCCACTGCACTTTAGCCTGGTGACAGAGCGAGACTCCGTGTCCAAAAAATAAAAAATAAAAAAATCCCACAAGCCAAAAGTGGCTGGGAGAAGATTTTCCAAATCCCAGTGCTGTGTGAGCACAGGGCCCACTGAAATTCACTTTTAGAAGCTTCCCAGCTGTCTTGTTCTCTTCTCATCATAGACATCTCTGCTCCCTCACCAAGGCCCACTTAATAACACATTACCTTTCAGGAACAACTTTCAGATTAGCCAGGTGCAAACCCCACATCCAACTTCCTGCCTAGGTTCCAAATACTCAGCAGCAGGCCTGGTGTGGGGCTTCATGCTAATCCTAACACTTTGGGAGGCTGGGGTATCAGATCGCTTGAGGCCATGCGTTAGAGACCCGTGTGGGCAACATGGCACAACCCCATCTCTACAAAAAACACAAAACATTAGCTGGGTCTTGTGGCATGTGCCTGTAGTGCCAGCTATTCAGGGGTCTGAGGTGGGAGGATCGCTGCAGCCAGGGAGTTCAAGGATGTACGGGAAGGAAGAGTTTATTTCTTCTTTCTGAAGTCTCCATCAGCTGGAGATTTTGCCCTGTGAAGTTGACAGGAGAAGTTGCTTGAAACTAAGTTAGGACTGGGCACAGTGGCTCATGCATGTCAGTCCTAGAACACTGGAGAGGCCAAGGACAGGAGGATCACTTGAGCCCAGGAGTTCAAGATCAGCCTGGGAAACATAGTGAGACGTCTTCTATACAAAGTAAGTTTTCAAAATAGATGAGCGTAGTGGTGCTTTCCAGTAGTCCTTACTACTCAGGAAGCTGAGGCAGCAGAATCACTTGAGCCCAGGAGTTTGAGGTGGCAGTGAACTATGATCGACTCACTGCACTCCAACCTGGGTGACAGAGCAAGTCTTCATCTTTAAAAAGAAAAGAAAGTGACCTGAGTTGGGACAGTACATTTGGACTTTTTCATTAAAATTGTATTTCAAATGTTGTAAAACTTCATAATCAGTATTTTATCCTTTTAGAAAGTAGAATCTGCTCAATTACAGAAAATGTAAAAAATGTAGAGAAGCAGAAAGATGGAAACTACCTGTGTCCCCACTGGGAGGACCAGGATGAATCTTTGCCTGGCAGAGCCTCAGAGACGTCAGTGGTCAGGGGCCCTGGAGCTGTGCTTTGCAGCCTTCTCCCTGAGTTTCCATCCCTGGTTTCTGTGCATGTGGTGTCTGTGCAGGATGACTTAGTGTAGTCACACTGTATGAGTTATTTTGAATCTAGATTTTCAAACTTTATTATTATCAGTAAGCAACTTTATATGTTATCACAAACTCTTCTTAAACACTGCTTTGGCCAGCTGTATACTATTTACAAATAAAACCTAGCTACTCTTCTTTCGCATGTTTTTCTTCCTTATTGTAAATAATATCTGATTAATATCCTTATACCTAAAGATTCTTCTATATTTTGGATTTTGTTTTGGAATCATAGATTTCTCAAATATAAATTATATGGTCAAAGAGGCATGAATATTTTAATGCTCGTTATACATGTTATGAAATTGCTTCTCAAAAGCAGCATCCCAATTGAATTCACCTATCATTCACTCCTCATTTGTCAAGCCCCTCCTCTGTACTGGGATGTTCTAGATGCTGGGGATTTTGTGCAAGTGGTGACTGCACAAAATGCTGGCCTCAAAGAATATGTCTCAGTGATACAGACAACAACTTTAAAAATTATTCTAATATCAGTGGCAATTGTTATGGAGAAAATATACCTGGGTTAGAAGACTGGCATTGAGGTGAGGATGGCAGGAGATATATTTTGTTGGGTAAGAGTTTCCTGAGAACTTGACCAGGGGACATTTGAGCAGAGACCTGAATGGTGTGAGGAGTTAGCTATGTACATCACCGGGGAGCAGATGCATGTGGGAGTCACAGCAGGGGCCCGTGGCAGAGACAGGATGGAACAGTGACAAGAGGTTTGTGTGAATGGAAACAAGTGAGCTGGGCTGACAGTTGTGAGATGAGGCCAGAATGGCCAGAGGAGCCCTGTGATGAGGGGCTGTTAGGAAATGATGAGAGGAAGGGAAGAGGCTGGAGTGTCTGTGGGACGTGGTAGTTGAGGATGCGCTCTAATTCTCATTTGAAAGGTTCACTCTGCCTGTTGTGTGGGTGATGAGCAGTGGCGTGAGAGGCAGCAGGACAGCCCAGCTGGAAGGCCCTTCTGATTTACTATCCTAGAGAGGGTGGCTTTGGAGGGGAGACAGTAGAGGAGTGAGAAGTGATTGGATTTGGGGTTAATACATTTTTCAGATGGTCTTAGCAGTTGTTTAATAGAGAACCACACATTTATTTACTGAACTTCATTCCACAGTTGATTCCAGATGGCTTACTGCAACAACTCTAAATAATAAATGTACATGAATTATTTAAAAACCAACAGCTAGGAAAATATAGACTTAAAATATTAAGACTGGGGTAAAGCTAGAACGTTACTAGGCAAGAAGGAACATCTGAAACATTTGCTGAAATGGGGTTGACTGTTTACCTAGCCATGGATTTGTTGGCTCACAATTTTATTGCATCAGGGAGCCACAGAGGGAGGTGACAGTGCAGGTCACCTGGTCCTTGTTTCCTGTTTCAGGAATATTTCCTGTTTTACACTTAAAGTCAAAGCAAATTATGTAACTGTAATTTGTTCAAAAATGAAGTCAACATCTAAAAAGTCAGAAAGTAAATGTACAAACCCCAGTGATCTAAGGAGAGTCTACATTTTTCACCGAAAATTGCCTCACCCTGCACTATCGAATGGAGAGGGTCCTTTCCAGGGGCCCTAAGATGCAGGGGCGATTGGGCTGCAGCCCTAACTAGAGATGTCCTTCTTTATATCTGCAGTTTCCTTACGCCTGGCAGCCAACTTCAGTGATCTCACCTGAGCTAGAAATTCCTTTTCTTGATGGTGGTTCTATTTGAGCCATTGTGTAGATTTAAAAATGTGACATGGAAATTTTGCTACAGTAGTTTTTCTGTGATGGAATTTGACATGCACGGTGGCTCTGGCTTCCCTGTTGGTCCCAGGAGGGAATGGAGTGTCCTGCACTTCATGTGTAGAAGGAATCAGGAGACTTGGAGTCAGGGGCCCCTCCAATCTCACCCTCCTCTCTAATGCTTTTTGGGGTGGGGACCTTGGCTCTCTGCACATCTGGTTAATACAATTGTCCCAGATCCTGAAATAAAAGCACAGGTGCACATAACACTGACTCCTGCAGTGCAATGCCAAGGTGGGGAGGTGTCCTGGATGCCAGGTTTAGCACTTTGACTCTCATTCACACACACACACACACACACACACACACACACACACACACACACATTCTCTCTCTCTCTGTATGTCACATAAACACAGACTCACACACACACTAACTCATACACACAGGAACACACACTTGCACACACACACACATATTTAGACACACTCTCACACACTAGATTCACACACAAACACGCACACACACACAGGCACACACAAAGGCACACACACATTCACATACACACAGCCTGAGCGAACCCTGGGACAGGCTGACCTCAGGGGTGGAGTAACAGGAGTCTCTCAGGTCCCTCTCAGTGGCCTTTGTCTCTTTTTCTTGGAGGTAGAGGAGTCTGTACTCCATGAGGGGACGTCCTCTGAAGAAGCAGGAGATACTCAAGAGCGGGGTCCAGAGAATGGACAAGGATGGGAAAGTGGAGACAAAGCGGAGGGGTCGAGGCAGGGAGGGAGCACGCGAGGAATGGGGAGGGGGAGGATCTTCTAGCGGTCAGAAATGTCACACGCAGAATTCGGTTCTTGGTTTTTGTGTTTTACTAGGATGGATTTAGTAAATCAGCCGGAGTGTGAGATAAGGAGTCTACTTTGCAAAGGAAAAATCTTGGTCTCCTCCTTAGTTTGAACTCATCAACAGTAGCTGGGAGAAGAGAGCCGGGACCCTTGGGTGGGGCGTGCAACGCCCCTTTGCAGCCACTCCATTCTCTACATCCCACGGACCTCCCCTCCTGGGATCACGTTGGTCCCCTCCAACCCAACAGGAAGAAAAGAAAGGAGAAGTCTGAAGGCTTTGGATCCTCACTAGCGCGCCCGCTTCCTCTGCCATTTATTCCCTGAGTGTCCTTGCCTCCGCTTCGCTACCCCAAGCCCCACTATGACAAAGCACATCCTGCGCGGCTGGCGCCGGGAATCCTCCTTTGACCTCTGACTCACTGATGCCATTTCACCGTGTCCTGTCCTTCCGGCTATTGCCACTGGGTGGAGCCCGAGAAGCATCACCAAGATGCGCTGGATTCTTACAGCTTGGAGGCCTGCACAAACTTTCTAGAGACTTCTCTAGATCCGGAAGTCAGCCTGAGTTTTTAGACTTGCTTCGAAAGACTTTGGCCCTTGGAAAACGGAAATCAATACTCCAGGAATAAGATTTTCCTCGACTTTGTCTCAACCCAAAGACACTATAGCAGCGCAGTTTTCAAACGTGCTTTGAAAATAAATAGGACAGTGTGTCCCCACTGGATTTGCGTTTTCTTATTACAGCCCGCCCCTTTTGTAAAATTGTTACACATCTCCCTACTGCACTAAGAACAGCTCTATCAAAGGCACTTTGAGAAGGAATCAATGCCATGAAAATATGAAGTCCTATTAAAAGAGAGTTTCTGGAGTTGGGTTTTAATTAACACTTTGGTTTTTAAAATCCTGTAAGTATTTGGTTACCTTCATAACATTTTTCAAACAAATATTCTTTCTTAACCACCATACAAATCCAAGTTTGTTATTTTTATTTTTAAGTGTTATTTATTTATTTTTGAGACAAGGTCTCTTTCTGTCATCCAGGCTGGAGTGTAGTGGTGAGATCATAGCTCACTGCAGCCTCAAACTCCTGGGCTCAGGCTATCTTTCAGTTTCCAGAGCTGAGATTACAGGCCTGAGCCATCATGGCTGGCTAAAATCCAAGTTTATACTGTAGTAAAAAATTCCAACATTTCAGAGAAAGTGAAAGCCACAAAGTTATTTCAGTCCCTGTCAAAATTTTGGTGAGTAAATTTAAGGTTTTCTCCTACTTGAAATATTATCTAAGTGATATTACTGGCATTATATATATATTCTTGTCCTTTTAAAAATGGGTAAAAGTAGGCTGGGTACAGATCTTCTCATAGCAATACTTAAAAATTCATCCTCCTCTTTTTAACCACTGCATGGAATTTTATTACATGGCTGTTCTTTAGGACACTATGGAAATGTTATTTATCTTCATTGTAGTAGCAGATACGTGGGTGTGTAAAACAGCCTAAGAGTACAACTCAATGAGCTGTACATTTCAAATAGATACATTTATTGCATGCAAAGTATGCCCCAATGACGGTTTAAAAATATTATCCTATTTGAGATTTGTACTTTGATTTTGTGAAACAAAACCAAACGCTTGTTCTTGTACCCAAGAGACACACCCTGGCACATCTGGAGGTAGAAGCTCATGTTGTCTGTAACTTGATCTCACAGGCTCTGAAATTAGCATAATAAGCTGTATACTTACAGATTCACAGAGAGAGAAAAAAAAAACTATGGTAAAAATGCTCATAAATAACAAAACTAGTTACAGGGCAAAATTAAAAGTTAGAAATAATAAAACCATATATTTTAAATATTATTCTCGCCGGCACCTTTTCTCTCCCCTTTTTTCCCTTCCTTTCTTCAACACGTCCCCCCATCCTTCCCTCCTTTCTCCATTCTCTGCATTTGATCCCCGGTGTATTCCAGCCTCCAGGCCAACACGCGTCACTGCGTCCGCCTGGGGCAGGTCAGGGAAGGGACGCGAGGTGGCGCCGTCACCGCATTCTGTGAGCGGCAGCGCTCTGGGCGCCGCTGGTCTTGCATCATTTCAGTGAAGGTCACTCCAGTCTTTGACGGCGCCACACTCGGGGTGTAAATTTGGATCCTCACTGAAGGGGCGGGAACCTGAGAGGCTTTTTCCTGGCCCCTTAGTTGTGAGTTTTCCTGCGGGCGGTGGAGCCCGTTTCCATCAGAACCGGCCAGAGGCGGACGCTGCCTTCCAGGGGTGGCGGAGCAGCAGGAAGCGTTTTCTGATCCTGGAATCAGTGGGCGGACCCGTGGGAGCGGCTGAGGCGCATTTCCTACTCACCCGGATCCGAATCTATCGCGGTGCTGTTTCAAGTGAGTCAAATTCCAGATCGCTCTGCAGCCTGGACTCGGAATTCCTGCCCCGCGGGTCTGCATTTCACAGCGGCAGGTATGAGTGACCCGCAGCTGGAGACCAGAAGCTTGAAGGCAGCTCCGCGCCCCTCCCCCAGCAGGCAGGCGCCGTCGTTCCGTTTCTATATCAGTAAACACGTCTCGTTTTCCATAGACCAGTGCGGGGTGACGGGTGATCCCAGTCCTCGCAGATGAACTCCGGGCCGACTTGAAAACGCGCGCGGGCGCCCAGAGCAGCCCCGTCGTGAGTCACCCAAGCGACCCGCGACCGCGCTGGGCAGTTTCTCTTTCTCTTCCGGACCCAGCAGTGGCGCCTAAAGTCTGCGAGGGGAAAATCGCTTGTGTCCAGGGATCTAAGGCGAGTGCTGAGGGAGAAAACGTAGTTGATGGGTCTGAGAAGAAGGGGCTGGGGTTGGGTAGAGGGGCAAGGCTTTGGGCAGAAAAGACCTGGGAGGTTTGGTTGGGGAGGGGCAGCCAGGCCTAGACGCTGGGGAGCGACTCACACAGACCCTCTGCAGCCTTACTGAGAGCTAGTTTCTAAGAGTGACGTCATTTCCATTTTAAAATTCCTAACCTCAGTACTTGTTAAAGGCGCACTCACAAATCCAATTTTTCCCTGTCCTACCGGGACTTTTCTGAGAGGGTACGTGTTAGACACCTGCTGTTTAGAAGGAATGGGTAAGTTCTTAATGTCCTTTTTACATTGTTCTAATTCTTTTCTTAAATTTGAGCAAGGATTTAAGGGAGCACTGGGTTTATCTCCTTCATGACCCCCAGATTCCTTTTCCTCCAACCTTCCTGTTGCCCCCTGATCTCCTTGTCCTCTACTTTGTGAGATGTATGGGCAGAGGGCAAGCGTGTTAGGGGATCCCAGGGCTTTTCATTGGTTGAGGGCTCTTTACTATGCTCGTTTTATTTCTCTTTAAGGGGAAACATGGGGTTAATTCACTAATCCAACAAATAGCATAAACCATCACCTCTTGTGAGGATGGGGTTTTATCATTCACATAAAGAATTAAAGCATGGCATACACAGTCCTTATTTGAGATAAACTTAGGCCAAAAGACCAAAGGCTGATGAATGGGCTCTTTAGCCTGGAGAAAACAGCAATACTTTATTATTTTTTGTTTTTCTTTATTCCTGGTTCGGGGGTTATTCCCCCCAAGCCTGTAACATCCTCTCCAGTGGACTATCTGGGGGTATGCTGGAGGGGACCTCCTCGGCTTCCTCCTCTCTTTGTTCCCTAGTCCTAGAATTCAGTTGCTCCCTGAGTCTGAGTTTCCCTATATGTTCAACCCCCCTTATTGGAGGTGTCTTCGCAACAGGCAAGTCAACTGCTCTGTAACTGCTTTGTCTATCTCCGGCCTTTTCCTTCCTGAGAGAACAGAACCATGGATTGGGTCTCCACACTCGCTTCATATCTAGGATACGTCTCAGTCACACACACTTGACCTCCCATGATGCCCAACCACCAAGGCAGTGCTCATAGTCCAATCTTCCTACCTGGGCTTATGCACAAGTTTGCCTGGTTGCCGCGGTGCCTACTTTTCTGTTTTTCCCTGTGTCACTTTTGTTGTCTTCTAAATAACAGTTTCAAGTTTGTCTATGGCTTCTGTGGGGAGCTGGGACATCTGGACAGAATGGGCCACATGAATCCAGTGGTACGCTTTTCCTCTTTCTGCCAAAATCTCACTTCACTGCAAGCACAGTGATCCCCGTACAGGCTACTAGATTGTAAGAAACAAACTCACCCATCCAAACCCCCAAAAATGGACTCAGAGACACAGAGAACAGTGAAAGTGAGACTTTTAGTGACAGTTTTGCGATATCGGGTGTCTGGAATGCAGGCACACCAGGGACGGTTTCAACAAACAATTTATTCCCTAGTGCCCACATCCCTCCCCCAGTTCCTCATTAGCTGAGTACTATGGGGTTACAGTCTTTCTGGATGTTGCCTATTGTAGTTTGATTAAGGCTTCCATTATGTACTTTAGAGTCTTTTTGCTGCATTTTGTTGCAGCCCATTAATGCATTGCGATTGTCTCAGGACTCCTGAAACATGTGACTTATGGCCCTAATGGTTGCACTTAGATGATAAGAAAGGGTACAATTATCTACTGTTGCAAGCTAGCCTAAACTAAATTCTTTGGTGAGGTGGGGAGGGGGTCGTCGAGGGGGCCCCAACCAATCAGGCACCTGGCTGGTGCATGAAAAGGAAAGCAGGAAGGAGCTGGGGGATGGCTTAGTACATTTTGCTTTTTTATCTCTTTATGTCCATGTGTCTCTTTATGTCCATGTTAAACCTATACTAAGGCACATAGAATTGAAAATGAACCATCATATGTAGCTTATTTTTGACACCCTTAAGATCTGCCCAAGCCAAGGCTGGGCCAAGGCCCTCGAACATCCAGCTGTGGCCTCCTCCTGCTGCAGGTGAGGAGTGGGCAGCAGGGAGGGCCATGGTACCTGTTCTGTCCCCATTCCAGTCTCTGTCTCTCAGGCTGACCAGGGTGCATCTAGGTGGGTATGTTGGGATTGCATGCTGATTGCTGAGAGCCTGAATGATCATAATCTCAGAGGGAGCCAATAGTAAAGGCAGCTGTGATCTGGTGAGGGGTTAGAAACTAGAAAGGAATCTGAGGAGAGGCAGAGCTTCTGATCCCTTCCTATCTGCATCCCTCTCCCCTGTTTCTCCAGTCATCAGGAGGACACCAAGAAAAAGACCCATGAGACACAGACTGAGGGCCCATGCTTGTAGTTCCCTTTGTGGGCTCCCTTGTAACAGGGAGGGTCCTGAGTGCACATGGACCATCCTCTGTCCACTTTGCAGCTCCCCATTCGCCTTATCCAGGAGCTTTCTTGGGGGTGTCATGTCCTCTGGGTCACTCGAGGCCGTGCTTTTGCCAGGTTCCCACCATGTGGCTCCTATCTCCCTGTGTTTCTGTGCAGATGATGTGGATGAGTAGATAAGCAGATGTCCCTGGGCTATTTGGGGAGTGGGGACCAGCACCCTGCCAGGGCAGCTGTGGTCCCTGTTTTCATCCTATGTCCAGGTATTACTTTTGCTAGCCCCCAAGGGTCATAGTCCCCAGGAGCTGTGTTTCTGGGGCTTTGTTCCATGCTCTGTGGCCTCACCTTGCCTTTCCTGAGCCAATTTTTTCTTCTTAACTTAGTCGTTGTCTGGTAAGTTTAAAATAGGAGACAGTCAGAATTGTTTCCCCCACAATCAGGTTGTTTGAAGGGAGAGGAAAAGAGAAAGCAGAAAGTTTTGTGTTTCTGCAAAGACAGAGGCAGTGCAGGGGACAGTGAGAGGCTGGGGTGTCCAGGAACCCCAAGCCTTTCTGCCATTTCCCCATTTCTGTGTGTCTGGTCAGTGAGGTGGTGGTGACTCATCCTTGAACCGAATTGCACTGTTAGTTGGCCCCTCAGGCCTTGGTAGATGGGAAGGTTTATCCCCTGTCCAGCAGGAAGAGGGCCCCATCCAGGAGCCACCACAGCAGGGGCAGTGCAGGTCTGTGGTTGCTCCTGCTCTCACCTGTAGGGGGATTGTCAATTCTGCTTCCCTGTAGGCAGGAATGGTTTCCTCATAGGTCACTGGGATATTGGCCAGAAAAAGGGGATGAAAATCACATGTTAATTTCTCAAAATTCCTGCTTTAAATGTTGATATCCATCAACATAATTTCAGCTGGATAATCTTAATAGGATGTCCTCCAATACTGATGTTGTAAAGCATGTTGAATGGAACAGGAACTCAAATTTGGAGCTTCCTTTCTCTGAGGGTCCTTTCTCTGAGGGAGATTGTGGCTGTGGCAGTGGCAATCCCCAGGTGCAGAGGGTGGGTGGAGGCAGCCTCAGGATGAGGGTTCTCAAGAAACCCCCTTACTCCACAAGGAGAAGGAGAAGATCCCCTGTGAGCTCCAATGGCAGTGGCCTGGGTGGAATCCCTGCTAGGAACATGCAGGAAGGCTGTGCAGCCTCACTAAAGCAGCAGGTTCTGGGGTGGAGCTGCATTTCTAGGCGGGGGCAATCACAGCCCAAGTGTAGGTCATGGGGAGGGGTGGGCTCCTTGAGCAAGGGGGTCCCCAGCATCAGGTCAGGTGCCGACTCCATCCAGTCATGTATTTCCATGTTGGTCCTTGTGAGCCCCAGGGCTTCCTGATGGGATCTCCAGTTAGAAGCTGCATGCTTAGAGCCGGGAGGGGAGGAACGCTGAGCTGCCAGTGGAGGAAAGAACTCACAATGTGCAGGGCCTGCCCTGGTGTGCAGTTGCCTCTGCAGATGAGGAGGGCCTGGGGGCTGAGGTGGAGAAGGACCCTGTGTTTATGTGACCGAGGCCTAGGACTGGAAGGACATGTAGATAGGGTCAGGGGCTCTCTTTGGAGAGGCCTCCCACTGTGTCAGGGCTGGTCAACCTTGAGAGGAAGAGTTTCCTCCTGGGTCTTTTCCTTTGTTCTGGGGTCCTTTCACTCACTGCACGATGGGTGGTGGGTACAGGGGAAGTGCTTATGTTGATAGGAGTCATGGTAGGGGGACTGGCAGGGGCTGGGAAAAGTACCATGGGAGGGAGAAAAAAAATGGGAATGTCATCTTCCCTCAGAGAAAGGGTGAATTTAATTTTGGAGTGACTGAGGAAGGAGAAGTCCTCAGGGAATAAAAAGCAGCACTCTGCATCCAGGGGAGCATTTATTGGTTTCTGTCTTTTCTCCAGAGTGTGTGAGACTACAAGGCCTGGATCAGCACCCAGTTGGGACAGGAAGAACACCAGGGCACTGCACAGCTGGGATTTCAGTACTCTGATGTCATCTCCTGGGTCCACTGGCTCCTACGCTCTGCAGCCAGGCAGCCTGGATTCAGCTCCCTGCCTGGGTGTCACCAGCACTTTCACTTTTGGTGCCTCAGTTTCCTCATCTATGAAATGGGGAAATTAGTAGCATTTATTTCTTGTGGTTGGATGAATGAAAAGGGTTAGTATATATGAGGTGTTTGCGGCTGTGCCATATTATTTTTGTTATTTTATTATATTTTGATATATTACATATGCAGTAATTGTATTATAGGTGAGCTTTATGAGTGAGTGTCCTGGTGACAGTTCCTTCTGGGGAGCCCAGGACCAGCTTTCCTGGTACCTTGAGGTCCCCTAACCCCTGTCCCACTCTCCTGCATTACCCCATTCTACTCTGTCTTCATATTTTATACTATAGATATTTAACTCTTTTTTTTTTTTTTTTTTTTTTTGAGACGGAGTCTGGCTCTGTCACCCAGGCTGGAGTGCAGTGGCCGGATCTCAGCTTACTGCAAGCTCCGCCTCCCGGGTTCACGCCGTTCTCCTGCCTCAGCCTCCCGAGTAGCTGGGACTACAGGTGCCTGCCACCTCACCTGGCTAGTTTTTTTGTATTTTTTAGTAGAGACGGGGTTTCACAGTGTTAGCCAGGATGGTCTCGATCTCCTGACCTCGTGATCCGCCTGTCTCGGCCTCCCAAAGTGCTGGGATTACAGGCTTGAGCCACCGCGCCCGGCCAAGGGAAACCTGTTTTCACAGAAATACCAAGATGCCATCTGCCTGTTTCATTATGTTGACTTTTCCATTAATGCTGCAAATGCCACGGTAGGTAACACACTCAGCACCTTAGCAGAACCAAGGCAGTGTCACCAAACTGCAGTACCACTTCATATTATCTTTGATGGAATAGTAAAAATTTATGTTTATTAAATTTTGATCCCTGAGTACATGTCTTTAATATTATTTGTGAGAAAGTGGGAAATATGCATGAAACACTTACTACACAGAGAAGCAGGATGGTAGCCTTGAGAAAGGGCACTTGTGTGACTTCGTTATGAGTTCAACCAGTAGATCTCATTCACCCACTCAAAGGCAGCTGCATTAACTCCAGTTTGAAGGTGTTATGGATAAAGCTGCAAGAGTATTTGTGTATAGGTTTTTCATAAACATAAAGATTTCCCATGTTTGAAGTAAGTGCCTAGGAGGTCAATTGCTAGTCATATGATAAATTGCATGTTCAATTTGAAGGAAAACTGCAATACCCATTTCCAGAGTGGCTGTACCATTTTAAAATGCTTCCTACCAGCAATATAAGAGTGACCCAGTTTCTCTGCATCCTTGCCAGCATCTGTTGTTACCTTCTTTTTTGCATTTCAGCCATTCTCATGCTTGCGGTTTTAATTTGTATTTTCCTACTGGATAATGATGTTGAACGTCTTTTCATTTTAGTGTTAGCCCAGTGTTTATCCTCTTCAGTGAAACTGTCTGTTCATGTCTTGCTCATTGCCTATTGTGTATTTGGATTTCATTTTTACTGTTGAGTTTTTAAATCTCTTTGTATATTCTGAGTACAAGTCTTTACAGAACATGTTGTCTGCAGATATCCTCTCTTGTGCTGTAGCCTGTGTTTTTATGCTTGTCACAGGTCTCTCACAGAGCAACAGTTTTTAGTTTTGATAAGATCCAATTTATTAACTTTTTCTTTTAGGGATCATACCTTTGGTGCTATGTCTAAGAACTCTTTCTCCAGTCTTAGTTCTGATGACTTTTTCTTAAAAGTTTTGTAATTAAAATTTTTAATTTATTTATGATTTATTTTAGAAAAAAAAATTATTGCCTAGGCTGGCCTTGAACTCCTGGGCTCAAGTGATCCTCCACCTCAGCCTCCCCAGTAGTTGAGACTACAGGCTTGTGATACTGACACCTGGCTCAATGTTTGTAATTTTAACTCTGTGTTTTGCATTAAAGCTTGTGATTCATTTTGAGTTATTTTTTGTATAAAGTGTGAGGTTTGGGCTGAGGTTATTTTTTTTCCACTGTGGTTGTCCAGTTGCTCCAGCACCGTTTGTTAGGAAAGCGCTCCTTCCTTCATTGAATTGCTATTGTGCTTTTGTAAAAGTCAGTTGAGCATATTTGAGTGTTTTGCTCATTTTCAGTTGAGTTGCTTGTCTTCCTACATTGAGTTTAAGAACTTACCACATATTCTGGATACATGTTCTTCATCACAAATGTAATTTGTGATAAATTGTGATATATTTTCTCTGAGTCTATGACTTGTCTTTTCATTTTCTCAATAATGTCTTTTGGAGCACTCAAGTTTTAAATTTTAACTAAGCCAAATTTCTCTCTGTCTCTTTCTTTCTCTTTTTTTCACTTGTAGATCATGCTTTTGATATTTTATCTAAGAATCTTTTCCCAACTACCCAAAGTCACAAAAATTTTCTCCTATGTTTTCTTTTAGACATTTTATAGTTTTAACTCATAAATTTAATCTGTTTGGGTCTCTACTTTGTTTGAGCTGATATTTTATATGGTGTTAAGTATCACATTGTATTACCTATGCAACTTCGCTGAAAATCAATTGACAAAGAAATATAAGAATGTCTTTCTAGATTTTCACTTCTGCTCATTGATCTCTGTGTCTCTCAGTCTCGCACTGTCTGGATTATTGTAGTTTCTATGACATTCCTTTTTTTTTTTTTCAAATTTGTGTTGGCTCTTCTGCATCCTCTGCATTTTCATATACAATTTTAGACTTATTTTGTCAATTTTCTATAAAATTTCTGCTGGGATTTTGATAGAGATTGTGTTGAACCTATAGATCTATTAGGGGAGAATTGCCATCTTAAGTATTATTGAGCTTTCCAACCGCATCTCTCCATTTATTTAGACCTTTAATTTCTCTCAGTAATGTTTTTTATTTTCAGTGAACAAACACTGCTCTCTTCCTAAATTTATTCCTATTTTGCCCTTTTTTAAACTACTATAATAGAAAAGTTGAGATTTTCATTGCTTGTATAGAGGAATATGTTAATAATTTTTGTTTTGATTTGATATCCTATGGGCCCTTCTGTATTCATTTCTAAGTGCTAGCAGGCGTTTATCTGCTTGTGAATTCTACAGACAAGGTCATGTCATCTGTGAATAGAATTTTATGTTTTCCTTTTTATCTGGATGCCTTTACTTTTTAGTTTTCTGCTTTAGTGCACTGGCTACAATCTCCAGTACAATGTTAAGTGGAAGTGGTGGAATTGGACATCCTTGCATTGATCCCCATCTTAGGAGAAAAGCATTCAGTCTTTCTTCATTAAGCGTGATTTTAGCTGTGTGTGTGTGTGTGTGTGTGTGTGTGTGTGTTTTTCTTTGAGACGGAGTCTCGCTCTGTCGCCCAGGCTGGAGTGCAGTGGCGCCATCTCCGCTCTGCAAGCTCCGCCTCCTGGGCTTACGCCATTCTCCTGCTTCAGCCTCCCAAGTAGCTGGGACTACAGGCGTCCGCCACCACGCCAGGCTAATTTTTTGTATTTTTAGTAGAGACGGGGTTTCAGCATGTTAGCCAGGATGGTCTTGATCTCCTGACCTCGTGATCCGCCTGCCTCAGCCTCCCAAAATGCTGGGTTTACAGGCGTGAGCCACCGCGCCCAGCCAGCTGTGGGTTTTTTATAGATGTCCTTTATTGGAGTGAGGAAGGTACCCTCCATTCCTATTTTGTTGAAACTTATGAACATGAGTGATATTAACATACCTGTCAACTGTTTTTTCTGCATCGTTTGAGATAATTATGTCTTTTATTTCATTAATATGGTGCATTCTATTAATCGATTTCAACTGTTAATCCAACCTTATGTTCCTGGGATGAATTTCACTGGTTATGGAGGGTAATCCTTTTTTATGTGGCATTTTATTGTCTGCCAATGTTTGTTGAGGATGTTTTCATTTGTGTTTATTGCTGATACTAGTCTCTGGTATTCTTTTCCTGTGAGTCTTGCTGTGACTTTGATATGAGGGTAATGCCAGTTCTGTAAATGAGCTGGAAAGTCTTCCCTCCACTCTTCTTGTCTGAAAGAGCTTTTGAAATATTTGATAGAATTCACCAGTAGCGATATCTGGGCTTTGGCATTTCCTTGTGAGAAGGTTTTAAAATTCCTTAGTGTAGAGTTTTAATCAGATTTTCTATTTATTTTTGAGTCAGTTTTGGCAATTTCTTTCTTTTTCTGTGTGTGTGTGTGTGTGTGTGTGTGTGTGTGTGTGTGTGTGTGTGTGTTTTGACAGAGTCTCACTCTGTAGCCCAGGCTGGAGTGCAGTGGCGCAATCTTGGCTCACTGCAAGCTCCGCATCCTGGGCTCAGTCATTCTCCTGCCTCAGCCTCCCCAGTAGCTGGGACTACAGGCATCCGCCACCAGGCCCGACTAATTTTTTTTATATTTTTAGTAGAGATGGGGTTTCACCGTGTTAGCCAGGATGGTCTCGATCTCCTGACTTCATGATCCACCCGCCTCGGCCTCCCAAAGTGCTGGGATTAGGCGTGAACCACCATGCCCGGCCAGTTTTGGCAATTTCTGTCTTTGTATTAATGTATTGATTCTATCTAAGTGGTCTAACTTATTGGCTCCAGATTTTTCAAAGTATTCACTTATAATGCTTCTTAAATTCTTTTTTTTTTTTTTGAGACGGAGTCTCGCTCTGTCGCCCAGGCTGGAATGCAGTGGCCGGATCTCAGCTCACTGCAAGCTCCGCCTCCCGGGTTTACGCCATTCTCCTGCCTCAGCCTCCCAAGTAGCTGGGAGTACAGGCGTCCGCCACCTCGCCCGGCTAGTCTTTTTTGTATTTTTTAGTAGAGGCGGGGTTTCACCGCATTAGCCAGGATGGTCTCGATCTCCTGACCTCATGATCCGCCCGTCTCGGCCTCCCAAAGTGCTGGGATTACAGGCGGCAGCCACCGTGCCCGGCCAATGCTTCTTAAATTCTAAGGGTCATTAGTGATAATCTCTTTTGTTCACAATTTTGGTAACTTATCTCATTTCTCATAATCTCTGTTTTGACTGTTTGTCAAAAAAGACAGAGGCAGCAGATGGCTCTGTGACAGATTCTCTAGTGGCTTTGATCATTCATCGCTGGCAACCAGACTGATGCCAGCAATCCCAAAGGAGCTGCCAATGGATCTTAACAGGAAAGTCACTGACCCTGGGTTGGGCTATGCTCAACCAGGGGCAGATATCAATGCTTCAAGGTCTAGAGAAGAACCAGAAAAAAAGAGATTGCACCAGTTTGGACTGCTGAGAAACATTTTTTTTTTACAAGAAAACACACTTTACAACCTCAAACGGCCAACAATGCACAGGGAGATGTCCTCCTCAGGGGAAAACTTTGATGGAATATTGAAATGGTCAATTAAAACATTGGTTGTCTAAAACCTGTCAATATAATTGTTGGGTAATATAAACATGAAGGACTGGCTGGCTTTTATATCTTTTGAATGTGCTCACTGTCAACATGGGTGGGGCTGCAAGACTGACTCCTCTAGGTAGCTTCCACTCTTTGTCCTCATGAATCAGGACGATGCTGTTATTACTATACATACAATTCTTCCTAAGGAGAGAGGATGCTGGAATAATGACTACCCTTCACTTCAAATTTCTTTTTTCTTAGGTGATGCAGTGGCACCAGGAATAGGGATGGAAATAAAAGTGCCAGAAACAGGAACTATCCCTAAGCAAAAACCATAACTATATTTTTATACCTGTATATAAGAATTCCCAAGCAACTCAAGGATTGTGCTGTGCCTTCATTTCATCTGACAAAGTCAGGATTAACTGTAAGTAGAGCTATGCAGCCTGGTGGTCAGATGGCCTGCACTGGTTCCTAACCTATGTAACCTACTCTCTATGATCAAGAGTAGACTGAGGGAAGACATGCTAGAATACTATCGCTGTCTGCAGTCTAGACCACCACAGCAGCCAAACCTAATATCACTTCCAAAACTGGAAGAGACTGATATAAAGGGACAGAAGGAGGGATAGTGGCTGGGGGTAAGTAAATAAATCAAAGGGTTATATAATGAGGAAAATTCAATATTAGCTTAACTCCTCAAAAGTGGTGTGAGCAAGAGAAGACATTGTCTCTTAGGTCAATTATACTGGATGCCTAAAAAGGTGAAGCCATATGTCCCTGAAACCATTCTTGTTTTTGGAACCTGGTAAGATTGTTGTGTGCAAAGCTGAGTGACTTCATTCTGGGAGACATATTCATACAAGAGGATGATAAACTGGCCTAATTCTGAATGACTGAATGAGACTCTGATAATATGCCAATACCTCTTTACTGTTATAATCCCTTTCCTATCAAAGATATGTAGGTCAAAGAAAAGCACGTATTCTGAGGTATAACAAAAACATGTAATCATTTGTCCCTGGTTTCTCCTAAAAACCTTAGACTCTTGAGTGATAAGAGTGTCTTTAGAGTACTGATGAGAGGACTCTTGACTGAACGGATCCTGGATATCTTGAGAATGGGGACTGGCTGCCAGAGACACATGCCTGTGATGAGAAGGTTGTCTTATTCCATTTTGTGTTGCTGTAAATAAATGTCTGAGACTGACTAATTTATGTAAACAAGGTTCATGTGGCTCAGGATTCTGATGTCTGGAAATGTTTGAGCATTTAGTAAGGGCCTCAGGCTGCTCCCATTCATGGCAGAAGGCAAAGGGGATCTGCTATGTGCAGAGATCACATGGTAACAGAGGAACAGAGAGAGTAGGAAGTTGCCAGGCACTTCTTAACAACTGGCTGTCTTGGAAAATAAGAGAGCAACAATTCATTCACTCCATAGAGAGGGCAGTATCTCTCTATTCACAAAAGATTAGTCCCCATGACCCAAATGGCACCCATTAGGCTCCACATTCCACAGTGGGCATCAGATTTTAACATGAGGTATCAGGGGATAAATATTTATATCATTGAATCCTGCCCCTAGGCAGCCAAAGTTCACATTCTTCTCACATTGCAAAACACAATAATCTCCAAATTGTCCCAAATGTGTTAGGTTGTTCCAGCATCAACTCAAAATTCCAGAGTCTCATCTGAGACTCAAGGTAAGTTCTTATAACTTTGAGCCTATGAAATTAAAAAAAAGTTATTTAATTATAAAATACTAATACAACAGTGGAAGAGACATTTCTTATACATTTCCATTCCAAAAGGAATAAATGGACCAAAAGAAATGAATGCAGTGTCCTCACAGGCTGAAACTCATCATAGCAGACATTAAAACTTAAAGCTCTAAAATAATCTCCTTTGACTCTATATTTTGAATCCTGAGCACATTGACTGGTGCAAGTCCTGGGCTCATAACGCCAGGACATTTGTAGCCCCACATTTATGGCTTTGCTGAACATAACCCATATAGCTGCTCTCATGGGTGAAAACTGAATGCCTATGGCTTTTCCAGGTTGAGGCTGCACATTGCCAGTGGCTGTACCATTTAGTAGTCCTGGAAGGAGTCCTACTCCTGCAACTCCACTAGGAATTGTCCTGGGTATTAAATTTCCCCGTTAAATATCAGGTTCCAGTTTCGGATCATTTCTTTACTCACACATATGTGCATAGGCTATTACAAGCAGCCAGGCCATATCTTGAATGCTATGCTATTTAGAAATTTCTTCCATCAGATACCCTTAGTCATCACTCTCAGGTTCCAAGTTCCACAGATCCCTAGGGAGGGAGCAGAATGCCTCCAAGTTCTTTGCCAGTGCATAATAAACATGATCTTTCCTCTAGGTCCCAGTAAGTTCCTCATCTCCATCTGAGACCTCATCAGCCTGGACTCTATTGTCCATATCACTATCAGCATTTTGGTCACAACATGGGGTCATGTCTCTTTGCCTAATTTTCCTGTGTTCTGAACTCTCCAAACTCTTCCAACCTCTGCTTGTTACCCAGTTCCAAAGCCATTTCCACATTTTCAGCTACCTTTACTGCAATACCCAACTCGTGGTGCCAATTTTCTGAATTAGTTGATTCTCACACTGTTGTAGAGAAATACCTGAGAGTTTGTAACTTATAAAGAGTTTAAATTGGCTCATGGTTCTGCAGGCTATACAGGAAGTATGATTCTGACATCTACTTAACTTTTGAGAGGGCCTCAGAAAACTTTCAATCATGCTGAAAGTTTAAGGTGAAGCAGGCATAACTGACATGTCTGGAGCAGGAGGGACAGAGAGCAGGGAGGTGCCACACACTTTCAAACACCTAGATCTTGTGAGAACTATCACAAGAACAGCATCAAAGATATGGTTCTTAACCATTCATGGAGGATCTATCCCCACAAGCCAATCATCTCCCATCAGGCACAACCTCTAATATAGGGATTACAAGTGGACATGAGATTTGGGTGGGGACAGAGATCCAAATGATATCAGGGCTCGTGGTGGACATGAGGGTGGGCTGGTCTACCCACTTCTCACCTTTTACCAGGGACATAGACACATTCAGACGCCTTGGCAGAAAGAGAAGCCTGAGGCCCTTGAAGTCTCAAAGAGGAGCCATGAACAAATCTTGCATCTCAGTCACTTACAAGGAAGTCTTAGAAAAAAAAAAGTCATGAACAAATTCAAGTCAGTCATGGTAAGTGGTGACACTGAACATCCCACCACACACTGAAAAATTCAAATCAAAGACTCTCCAGAGCCTAGTTGTGTCCCATCTGCCCCAACTCCTCCTTCACTTCAGGCCCTCTAAGATGTCACTTTTACAAGCCTTGAGAGACACATCAGAGTCCTGGGTACTGTTCCTGTTCGGGCTGGAATAAAAACAAAATCTGGTCAGAGCTCACAGGTGATGTGACTAAAGGAGGAATTGTGGGGTGGTGAGCTCCCCCATGGACTCCTGTCTACACTATCCCAAGGATCTGAGGGATCACTCTCCCACCCCTACCACACTTACATGTAAGCCTGAGCATAGCTGCCTCCTTTTCCATCTGTGGAAAGAAAACAAACTGTGAGAGGCCAGGGAGGAGGCAGGGCCATGAGATCCCAAGAGGAGTTTCCAGAACTGTGACTGCAGACCCAGGTCAGGATCAGGAAACCCAAGGAAAGAGGAAGTGTTGAAGCTGGACCAATTGTCCTCCTGACATCTGCCCTCAGCAGGGACCTTCTCCTGACCTGTGACTGCTGGGAGTCAGGTTCCCATGACCACAATCAAGGTGATAAATTTGTGCTTCCATATCACAGGTGCTTTACAAAAGAGCAAGAGTTGACAGGGCATCTGAACAGGGTAAATGTGTGTGGAGATGGTGCCTCACAACTAGGCAGGAAATGAGCCAACTTCCATCTGGGGCTTGAAATCCACCAATGGAAGAAGAAAACTTGGAGCTCACCTCTTTCCTACCTGGTCTCTTATTCTTCAATATCACAGCAACGACCACAGCTGTGGGAACCACAGCACCAAGAACAACCAGGGACAGTAACGATGCCCACTGATGGGGAATATGGGCTGGGAGGATGGCCCTGAGAAAGGAGGTGAATGTGAGGGGCCCTGACCCTCATGCCTCAGCCCTGACCCTGGTGAAGGGCTCCAGAAGGACTCCTGCTTTCCCTGAGAAGAGACATGATCCCTCATTCATCTCCTTAGCTCATCTCAGGGATGAGGGGCTCTGGAAGCACCTCGTGCTGCACATGGCATGTGTATCTCTACTTCTCTCCAGAAGACACCACCACAGCTACCCACTTCTGGAAGGTTCTGTACTCTGCAGATCTGGTCCCCACAAGCTCTGTGTCCTGGATTTGGTCCTCCCCATCCCACTGCCAGGTCAGTATGATCTCCACAGGGTAGAAACCCAGGACTTAGCACCTCAGGGTGTCCTCATGATCAGAGATGGGGTGGTGGGTCGCGTAGTGTCTTAGGGTATCTGAGGGGAAGAGTCAGAAAATTCAGGCACTTTGTATTCCTCATGGGATACTCCAGGAGTGCCCATGTGACCATCCTGAGAATAGCTGGGACACCTGGGGTGGGGAAGGGAGCACAGAACCCAGACACCAACCTGGACAGAGGCACCTGGGATAATCTATTCCTTGGAAAGTTCTAGTGTCTAAGGCGGGAACAGAGATTTCTCGTCTTGACCCGAGTGGAGGCCGTGGGACTCAGAAGAGCTGGAATCAGACCAACAGATACACATTGTGTGTGAGGCAGATAACAAAGGCTGAAAAGAAACTTCCTGGTGCCCAAGCCTGCTGTGGGGTCAAAGGGGACTGCTGATCAGCATTCCAGGGATTGTCTTCCCCTCCTTTCCCTGGGAGACAATCCTTTAATTGTCCCAGAGTGCAGGGCAGGGCCCTCAGTCACTCTCTGGTATAAGATATGAAACTCAGGAGGACTCTTCTTCCTCAGGACAAGTGGGAGAGGGATATTTTAACGCTGGTCCGATTTTCCTTCCCTTCTTTTGGAAGATGGCTCGGGGAGATCTGCAGGAGATCAGGGAGACGCCCCATGGCCGCTGGTACCCTGCGCACTGCAGCATCTCCTTCCCATTCTTAAGGCCGTTTGCTGAGTCACTCTGTCCCACCTTCCCTGCAGGTAGGTTTTGAGGGCCTCTGCGTGTTCCTCCGCCAGAGCATCTGAGCCGCCTTGTCCGCTGCGTTCCTAGAGCGCAGTTCCTGGTTTAGGACGAGGTAACTGGCGCCAGTGTAGGGTATGTTCATCCCCGCGGAGGAGGCTCCAGTCTGGGTCCAGGTCGCAGCTGTGTATCCATTGGAGGGTGTGAGACCCTATCCCCGCGATCACTGCCACTGAGCCCCGCCTCTACCCCAACCAACCCCCGGGGATTTGGACCTTAAGTGAAAATAGAATCTGGTATAGACGCCTGGGGTTCTTATCAGGTTGAGGGTCTCCGCGGGTCCCGCAGCCTCGGGGTGGGTCTCCGATTTTGCTACAGTGTGTAGCCCAATATTGGTAAACCCTGAGTGATCACGAATCTAATTTGTAAAAGAGGTGATTTTTGAGCCCTTTACATAAAAATGTGTCTAACCGCATTGCAATTAGACTCACGAAGTTTTACTTTCCCAGACTATGTATCTGTGACTCTGGTCTGTTGTATTATTACATTATCTTTATTTCATAGCCCTGAGTTTGTGTGTGCAAGTCCAGGACATTGCAACACAAAGCACAATGTGTTACCGTACCTTGCAACCAGGAGCCTGGACAGAATTTAATCACCTCAAAATTGCAAGTGCTCAATGCACCCAAAGTGCCCTTCACCAGTGCTCATGCACTGCCTTTATTTATTATTTATTTAGTTATTTTTAGGCAGGGTGTCACTCTGTTACCCTGGCTGGAGTGCAGTGGTGCACTCATGACTCACTGAAGCCTCGACCTCCTGGGATCATGCGACCAATGCTCCTCGCTCAGCCTCCCAAGTAACTGGCACCACAGGCTTGTGCCACCACTCCTGGCTAATTTTTCTAAAAAAAATATTTGCGGGGACGAGGTCTCCCTATGTTGCTATGATTGGTCTTAAACTTCTGGGCTCAAGCTATCCTCAGCCTCCCACAATGCTATTATTACAGGCACTGAGCCACAGTGGCTGATCCATGCACCTGCCTATTTGTATGAATTATTCACATCTAAGCTATGTGCATATTTTATTGGGACACTTGGTATTCTTTTTTAACCTGTTTAACTTAGGGAGGCAATTAGTTAAACAGGCATCGAATAGGTGCCTATCCCTGTGAGGATGAACCCCTGGCCCTTCAGGGTAGATGGGGTTCAAGCTATTCAACTTGTCACTTAGGGGCTAGTGAGTTACCTAAAGAAATAGTGCCCTATGGGGCTGATCATTGGTCTGTAATGCTTACAATCAGAGTATTCAGAGGAAGCAGCAGCTGGATGGTCCTTGGTAGTGGGGAGTCGATGCTTCTGGACCCACTTGTAGCCTCATTCCTGCCACTGTGGTTATCCACTTATCAGTCCTTCCTGTCAGACCTGGGCTGATCCAGTGATGCCAGCTGGCTAATTTCAATTTGTCTGCAATTTGTGTGGTTATTCAGGGCCATGTCAGGGCTGGGTGTTTTCTGTGGGTGTTAACATGGAATTGAGGCTCAACCCACATGGACCATTTTCATCTCATGATAGATGCCGCTGGGTCTGTCCCATCTATGATTCTGTGGGTCACATAAAAGCCAATACACACAGGCACTTGGAATCACGTCATTGCTTCGTGTCCCATGATCAGGAATTCTATCTTATCAGGGCCAGGAACATGTTAAAAGTTGCTTCTAACAGGGAGCATGTTTCTCTGCTGTGGATTCCATGGCCTTACTCCAGATCCCAGGCCCTCCATTCTGACTCCCACTGATGCTTGGTTCAGCTCCATCCTGCATCTTTCCCCACATCGCCACCTCCAGCACCAGGGGTCTGAGGGATGGTGACTGACTGCACCACAGCCTGGGTCTGCTGCAGTGTCCTTTCCTGTCCGGGTCCCACTCAAAACTGGCCTCCTCGTATATCACCCAGAGTGTGGGCCAAAGCAATGTACTTAGATGTGGAATGTGGCATTGCCAGAACCCAGCGAGGCTCACCAGGCAGTATACGTCCTTCCTTCTGGTGAGGATGTAATATGCAAGTGTGTCTTTTACTTTGGAGGGGAGAGCCCTGCATGCCCCTAACCACTGGACCCATAAACCTTCACTGCAGTGGCCACTCTTGAAGCTCTGTAAGGTTTATCTTCACCTTCTGTAGTGCATGCTTTGCCAAGGAATTCAGCTGTACTTTCCTCCTCTTGCTCATCCATCCCTATTTATGTAATATTGCCAATGAAATGAGCAGATTTAGTATTCTGTGAGATATTTGATTTGTCCAGGTCTCTTAAGGCGATATTTATAGAAGGTTGAGTAGTTAAGGTAGCCCTGAGGCAAGCTATCAATAAATGCATTATAAATCCCATGTGAATGTGAATCATTCCATATAGATTTTCTAAATGAAATGGGAGGGAATGCACTCACCAAATCTACAGCTGCTTGCCATGTGACTGAGGCCTTATTAATCTCCTCAAGCAGTGATATCCAGCCAGCATGGCAGCTGCAATCAGGACTCCTACTTGGTCAAGTCTGGAGAAATTCCATTCACTCTCTATGAGGCTTCTTCAGGGACAGATTGCTGAATTATATGGAGATAACAGGCAATCCCAACGCCACCACCCATCCTTCAGCTCTCTAATGGCAGTGCTACCCCTACAATACCTGCAGTACCCTCCACAAGACCCATCCCTGGGGCACAATATTGCTTCTGGCTTGGCTGGGATGAGGGAAGTTTTAGAGGATTCCCTTTGGGCTTCAGTACAATGACAGTCCTTACTTTCCAGACTAGGGACGCAGTGTGGGGGTGACCAAAGTTGCCAGTGCACTGAAAGCCAATTATGCATGTGGAGAATGGGGAGATAACCAGGACTGGGTTTATGGACCCAGTGGTCCCACTGTGGGCCATAGTGTGTCCAGGTTTATTTCCTGGCCTCCTTAAGCCCCACTGTGGATTCTGAATCTGAAGCTTGGCTGAAGTCTAGGAATTGAGACTGGGATCATGACTTTGTATTTGGTCAAACACCCTCGGCCTCCTGCCCCTCAATTCCTTGCATTCTCATCACAGATATGAAGCCGTGCCCTCGCTGGCTGCCCATCTGATCTGACCCTGGGACACCACTTTTTATTAACCTTCCCCACAACTCCTTGAGGGCCGAGCCCCCTTGGCTGCTATTCTGGGCTCTCACAGTAACCTGTGCCCTCTATCTTTTGCAGGTCACTGCAAAGGAGGGTTCCTAAAGCATTCACTCCTAATCCTGAGGGAGGCGGGTGCACTCATTCCAGGATTCAGGTCTGCCACAGAGAAGCAAAAGTTCCTCACATTCAGAACTGTCCTGGGCCACATTCAGCTCACGAGCCGTGGGCTTGGACAAGCTTGCATCTAGAATGTATGCACCACAACAGCCAGAAATTTTTCTGTTTTTACTTTAATGATGCTTTCTAAATGCAAAAGCAGTCATATCCCTAGCAGACAACAAATGTCAGTGGAATGAATGATCACTGCAGAGCACTTCCCTATTCTAAAGCCAATATTTTTATTAATGTAGCCTCAGGGTAAATGCTGTTTTGTGGCAGCTAAAGAACAACATCATTTCATGTGGACATCGATGCCGCCAGTGCTTTTCTCACCAGGGCTGCTTGTGCGTCCTCCCTTCCTCCCTCCCTCCTCCCACACCAACCCTCCTGCACACTGCAGCACGCAGCCATATTTTTCTCTTCAGGAACAATAACCCTAGCCTTATGGGTACATTTTTCCAACCACATATGAATCTAAATTAGATTCTGCTTTATACATCCATGAGTTTGGATTGGAGCCAGCGCTAGGATTACTACAACTCAGGGCAGGAAGATGAGTAGGACAGTAGAAGAGGAGCTCCAACAGAAAGTTACCTATGACAAGAAGCTAGGGGACCCATCCTCTCTGCAAATCTCAGAATCCGGTTCCTTTAAAAAGATTGAAGACAAGATGGAAAATACAATCCAGGAAAGAGCCCTAGGAGGAGGGCAAGATCTGAACAGGTCTGAAAATTTGTCTCTTGATACCACAAGGAGATTTGTATGCAGGGACCACCCTAGGTGACATCCAACTCCCTGGGATCCCAGGTCTTGGGGGGACAAGGTTCTACTGAAGGGCCAAAAGGACAATAAAGGAGCAAAGATGACTCAGCCAAGCAGTGACTACATAAAGTCCATTGTGGCCGGAACACAAACTGGGCACAGCCCCATCTACTCTCCTCCCCGCAACAAATCCGCGTAAGAAACACATGGACTCTGGAAGGTTCTCAGGTCTTCCATTTATTTTGTCTCTCAAATTTTAGGAATCTTCTCCTTTAATTAACTCATCAACCTCTCATGGCAATAATTTGAAAAAGTAAATTTATGCTCAGGTTCTAATTTTAATAGGGAAGGAAGAAGTTACAGCTCAGTGCACCATGAAGTTGAGACAGCGATAGAGACATCCCAACTCAACCTCTCTGGAACAGGAAAGATAAATGGGGAGGAAACACAGGTCAGCGTGGGGAAGAGGGTCATGGTGGACACTGGGGTGGGGTGTTCTCCCCACCTCCTCACATTATGCCTGCAGGAACACAGACACATTCAGGTGCCTTTGCAGAAAGAAAGTCGGGGTTCTTCAAGTCACAAAGAGAAGGCGTGAACAAATCTTGCCTCTCAGTCCCACACAAGGCAGCTGTCTCACACTATAGAAAAAATATTCATGAACAAATTCATATCCGTCACAGTGAGGAGTGACACTTTAAACAGCCCATCACATGCTCAATGCATCCAAGTCAAAGAAATCCCATAGCACAGCTGCGTCCACTGTTCCCCCCAACACCCCACACACATCAGGCCCCCCAGGGTCTCACCTTTACAAGCCGTGAGAGACACATCAGAGCCCTGGGCACTGTCACTGCCTGGAGTAGAACAAAAACAGGACCTGGTCAGATCCCTCTGGAGATGTGGCTAGAGGAGGAACTGTGGGCTGGGTGAACTCCACCATGGGCTCCCAACCACAATATCCCAAGGATCTCAGGGATCAGCCTCCTTCATACTTACTTGCAGCCTGAGAGTAGCTCCCTCCTTTTCTATCTGTGGGAAGAAAATGTTCTGTGAGATATCAGAAAGGAGCCAGGGTCATAAGGTCCTGGAGGAATCTTCTAGTCTTGGACCCCAGAGAAGTTTCCAGAAATGTGTGATTGCAGACCCAGGGCGAGATCAGGAAACATGAAGAAAGCAGGTGTGGGTCCTGGACCAAGTGCTCTCCTGAGGTCTGTCCTCAGCAGGGACCTTCCCTTGTGACTTGTGACTGCTGGGATCAGGTCCCATCACCACCGTAATCTAGGTGATATATCTGTCCTTCATTTTAACAGGTGCTTTACAAAAGAGTAGGTGCTGACACACAGGGCCCAGGCTGGGTCGGCCCATGAGTGTGGATGGTGCTTCCCAGTAACCGGGCAGGGTACACTTCTACCTGGGGCTTGAAACTCTCAGTAAGACAAGAAATCTCAGACCCCACTCCTCACCCCTTCCTCACCTGAGCTCTTCCTCCTCCATATCACAGCAGCAATCACAGCTCCAGTGACCACAATTCCAAGCAGAACCACACCAGCAATGATGCCCACGATGGGGATGCTGGACTGGGAAGATGGCTCTGGGAAAAGAGGGGAAGGTGAGGGGTCCTGACCCTCCTAAAGGTCTCTAGAGAGGCTCCGGCTTTCCCTAAGAGACATGACACCCCCATCTCCCTCTTTACCCCATCTCAGGGTGAGGGGCTCACGCAGACCCTCATGCTGCACATGACAGGTGTATCTCTGCTCCTTTCCAGAAGGCACCACTACAGCCGCCCACTTCTGGAAGGTTCCATCCCCTGTAGGCCTGGTCTCCACGAGCTCCGTGTCCTGAGTTTGGTCCTCTCCATCCCGCTGCCAGGTCAGTGTGATCTCCGCAGGATAGAAGCCTAGGGCCCAGCACCTCAGGGTGGTCTCATGGTCAGAGATGGGGTGGTGGGTCACATGTGTCTTGGGGGGGTCTGATGGGAAGAGTCAGAAAATTCAGGCATTTTGCATCTGTCATGGGACACTCCACCAGCACGCATGTGGCCATCTTGAGAATGGACAGGACACATGGGGTGGGGAAGGGAGCCCAGAATCCAGACACCATCCTGGACACAGGCACCTGGGATAATCTCCTATTCCATGGAAAATTCTATTCCCTAAGGAGGGAACAGTGACTTCTGGTCCTGACCTGAGTGGAGGCTGAGGGACTCAGCGGAGCTGGACTCAGACCCCTACATACATTGAGTGTGAAGTAGAGAACAGGGCCTGAGAGGAAAAGTCACGGGGCCCAAGGCTGCTGCCGGTGTCAGAGGGAACCTCTGATCAGTATTCGAGGGATTGTCTTCCAGTCATTCCCTCAGAGATTTTATCCTTAACTGTGTCAGAGAGCAGGGTGGAAGCACAGAACCACTCTCTGGTACAGGATCTGGAAACCCAGGAGGATTCCCTCAGTACCAGAGGGAGGGCGATGTTCTAGTGTTGGTCCCATTTGTCTCCCCTCCTTGTGGGAGGCCAGCCCCGGAGATCTACAGGCGATCAGGGAGGCGCCCCGTGGCCCCTGGTACCTGCGCGCTGCAGCGTCTCCTTCCCGTTCTCCAGGTATCTGCGGAGCCACTCCACGCACTCGCCCTCCAGGTAGGCTCTGTACCGCTCCGCCCAACCTTCCGTCTCCCACTTCCGCTGGGTGTTCTGAGCCGCCATGTCCGCGGCCGTCCAGGAGCGCAGGTCCTCGTTCAGGGCGATGTAATCCCTGCCGTCGTAGGCGTGCTGGTCATACCCGCGGAGGAGGCGTCCGTCGGGCCCCAGGTCGCAGCCGTACATGTTCTGGATGGTGTGAGACCCTGGCCCCGTCCCCGCGGTCAGTCCAGTCCCCCGAGCCCCGCCCCGCCCCGCCCAACCCGCGGGGATTTTGGCTTCAACTGAAAATGAAACCGGGTAAAGGCGCCTGGGGCTCTCCCGGGTCAAGGGTCTCGGGGTCTCGCGGCTTCGGGGTGTATCTGGGACCCGGAGACTCGGGGCCACCCGGGCCGTCGGTGGGGGATGGGGAGGGGTCGTGACCTGCGCCCCGGGCCGGGGTCACTCACCGGCCTCGCTCTGGTTGTAGTAGCGGCGCAGGTTCCGCAGGTTCACTGGGGCATTCTGTGTCTCGGCCTTCATGATCCGTGTGCTCCGGTCCCAATACTCCGGCCCCTCCTGCTCCACCCACGGCGCCCGCGGCTCCATCCTCTGGCTCGCGGCGTCGCTGTCGAACCGCACGAACTGCGTGTCGTCCACGTAGGCCACGGAGATGAAGCGGGGCTCCCCGCGGCCGGGCCGGGACATGTAGGTGTAGAAATACCTCATGGAGTGGGAGCCTGGGGGCGAGGAGAGGCTGAGACCCGCCCGACCCTCCTCCCCGCGCGGCTCCCCGGGTCCTGCGCCCCCGCCGGGCGGGCCCCCCCTCCTCCCCGCAGAGGCCATTTCCTTCCCGACCCCGCACTCACCTGCCCGGGTCTGGGTCAGGGCCAGGGCCCCTGAGAGCACCAGGAGGAGGGTTCTGGGCGCCATAACCGCCATCCTCGGCGTCTGGGGTAGAATCTGAGTCCTGGTGGGTGAGTGGAGACTTTAGAACTGGGACTGCGGCGACACTGATTGGCGTCTCTAGAAACCCGACACCCAATGGGAGTGAGAACGGGGTTCGCGTCGTGAGTATCCAGGAAGAAGGACACGACGCAGGTTGTGAGAAGAAGAGAAACTGCGGAGATGGGGAATCCCCAACGCTGGGACTCCCCAATCCATACACCGCCTTCGGGACCTGAGACCCTGAGAGCCACACCTGGGGCCCTGAGACTTCGCCCTGACCCCGCTCCTCCTGTGCCAACCGCTGTCTCAATGTCTCCCTGAGTCTTGGCCCAGGAGCTGTCTGAGAAACCAGGGAGAACCCCTGGGCATGGGCCCCGTTCCTCTCCCTTCACTTTTCATCCCGGAATCTCCCTCCCTGAACTGGACTCACTGCCTCCCACTCCTTACCTGTCCCCCTGGACTCTTCTAGGAGAAAACTCACCCCACGGAGCTTGGTGCCAGAGACTGAGCTTGCTCTGGGAATGAAGGTATAGAGACCGTGTTTGTTTGTGTGTTTTTTTTTTCTTTTTAAATCTGGAAAATTTGCACCTGAGTGCATGAGACAGAATAGAGATCAGTTTGTTGTTTATTAAATACATTGAGTAATCTTGGTAATCCCCGAATGATCAGGAATCTAATCGGTAAAAAATGTGACTTTGACCCCTTGATTTATAAATGTGTCCAAAAGGGTTACAACAGGACTCACAAAGCTCTTAAATTTCACTTTCGCAAACAATGTATCTGTGACTCCTGCTTGTTGTATTTTAAATTTACCATCATTCCATAGCTCTGAATTTCTGTGTGAGTCCAGGATATCTCCTCAATACAAAGTAGCACACTGTGTTACTATATGTTGCAACCAGGAGCCAGTTCAGACTATTCACCTCACAGTTGCAACTGTTCAATGCAGTCACAGTGCCCCTCACCAGTGCTCAGGCGCTGCCTGTTTTTAGGAAGTATCCACTCCTACGTGTTGTGTATATTTTATAGGAACACTTAGTATTTTTAAAACCCGATTAACATAAAAACAATTAGTTTTTAGGCAGACCCACATAAGATATTAAAGGCCAACTGCCAAGGACACCCTGCTAGGCTCTGTAGATGGATATATTAAAATCCATAAAACGTGTATTGAAACCTAAGAATTCTGCTGCTTTCGAATTATTTCATCTGCTCTTTTTTCTCACCACCTGCTTCTCCAGCCCTTCCCTCAGTCCCTCTCATCCTTCAGGCCCTCCTCTCTCCATAGTCCCCACCACACTGTCACTCGTGAATTGTGACACTAGCACTGTCCCATGACCTGCTACGTGACTGTTCTCTCCACAGTGGTCCTGCTCCTGTGAGTCACAGTGTGTCATTTCTCCACCTAAAACACTCCAGTGGCTCCATCTCGGTCTTGTGAAGCTTCTAGAATGTCAGGCACATGAGCATATGAAGGGATACCTGGTTCTTCGTAGGGAGTAAATTCATTTTTGTTGACTTAATGAATGAAATATGAGTGTATTAAATTGCATCACAGATAATTATAAATTGTAAAACACTGAAAAAGTTCAGAAAGATTTTATGTAACTAGTGTGCATGTCAATTCATCAGTTCATTCATGCACTACCACGCCTGGTGAAACAACACCCATTTATCTGCTTCTAGTTCCTTGGTCAGAAATCTGGGCAAGATGTGGATAGAATGTCTGTTCTGGGCTTCCAAAAGCTGTTTTCATTTTGAATCCTCGTTCAGGCTTATACAGAGGTGGCAGAATGCAGTTTCTGGCAGTTGTAAGACTGAGGTCCCTGTTCCTTGCTGGCTGTCAATGTAGAGAACAGAAAGGGCTGCGCTCAATTCCTGGTGCTCATCAGTGTTGTTCTTTCCTACACAGCCCTTTCATTTTCTTTCCTTCCTTCTTTTCTTTTCTGCTGTCTCTCTCTCTCTCTCTCTCTTTCTTTCTTTCTTTTCTTTTTTGAGACAGAGTCTCGCTCTGTCACCCAGGCTAGAGTGCAGTGGTGTTATCTAAGCTCACCACAAGCTCCATCTCCCAGGTTCTCGCCATTCTCCTGTCTCAGCCTCCCGAGTAGCTGGGACTATGGGCGCCTACCACTATGCTGGGCTAATTTGTTTTTTTTTTTTTCTTTCTTTCTTTTTTTTTTATTTTTAGAAGAGGCAGAGGTTTCACCTGTGTTAGCCGAAGATGGTCTCGATCTCCTGACCTCATGATCACCCACCTTGGCCTCCCAAAGTGCTGTGATTACAGGTGTCAGCCACCACTGCTTGTCTCACAGACCTTTCATTTTCAAACCCCATGTTGGAGGAAACCCCTCATTGCTGAGTGCCTCTCACACTGTGGATCTCTATGCTCAGAAATAATCCAGTCCTTTCAAGGGCTCACCTGATTAGGACAGTGCAAACAGGATAAACCCAGCTTAAAGTCAACTAATTGAGGCCCTTAATTATGTCTGCTAAATCCTCTTCATAGCAGCACCTACATTAGAGTTGGTTGAATAACTAGGGGAACGTGAATGACCAGGAGCTTGTTGTTGAGGCCATGATAGAATCTGTCTAGCAAGAGTTGAATCTTCCTTTTGTGTTTAATTGGGACATACTTGGAAATTGAAGTTCAAGTAAAGTGATCATTGTGAATGGTCATAAAATACATCCTTTTCAGCCATGGAAATTCTCCTTACCTTTTAAAACTAAGTTACATGTTTAATATCTTAGAATTAATTTAAGCCAGGTGTGGTGGCTCGCGCCTGCAATCCTACGACTGTGGAAGGCAGAGGAAGGCAGATTTCTTGACTCTAGAAGTTCAAGATAAGCCTGGGCAACATGGTGAAACCCCCATCTCTACAAAAAATTAGAAAATTAGCCAGGCATGGTAGTTCATGCCTGTAGTCCCAGCTACTTAGGAGGCTGAGATCACAGGGTCCTTGACCCCAGGAGGTCCACACTGCAGTGCATGGTGATCATGCCACTGCACTCCAGCCTGGGTAACAGAATGAGACCCTGTCTCAAAAATAATAATGATGATGATAAATTTAGAGCAAATGCAATTTAACATGTAATAATACATCCTCTTTTGTGAAAATGTATTAGTTATTTACAATTGCATAACAAATTATGTAAAACTTAGCTCAAAACAGCAGATATTCCTCATGTCCCACAGTTTCCAATGGTTAGAAATCCAGGAAAGATTTTCCTGAGTGCTTCTGGCTCAGGGCCTCTCACAAGGTTGCAGTCCAGTTGTCAGCCAAGGGCTGCGCCATTTGAGGGCTTCACTGGGGCTGAGGATTCACAAGAAACATGGATCAGTCACATGGCTGTTGAAAAAGGCCTAGTTCCTTGTTGTCTGTTCCCAGAAGGCCTCAGTTCTCAGTCACATGCACCTTCCTGCAGGGCTGCTTATGGCACAGCAGCTGGCTTCCCCCAGAGCTCATGATCCCAGAGATAGACAGAGAGAATGTGGAAGGCACAGTAAGTTTTATGTTCTACACCCAGAGTCACAAACTGTTATGTCAGCATTACTCTATCAGTTAGAAGTTGTATTAGTCTGTTCTCACACTGCTATAAAGAAATACCTGAGATTGGGTAATTTATAAAGGAAAGGGGTTTAATTGACTCACAGTTCTGCATGTCTGAGGAGCCTGCCCCGAGGAAACTTACAGTCGTGGCAGAAGTGGAAGCGAACACGTCCTTCTTCACATGGTGGCAGGAGACAGAAATGCAGAATGAAGCAGGAAAACACCCCTTATAAAACCATCAGATCTCAGGAGGATTCCCTCAGTATCATGAGAACAGCATGGGAGCACCGTCCCCATGATCCAATGACCTCCCATGAGGTCCCTCCCCCAATACACAGGGATTACAATTCGAATGACAATTCAAGATGAGATTTGGGTGCGGAACACAGAGCCAGGCCATATCAGAGGTGCATCATTAAGTCCAAGCCACACTCAAGAGAGGGAATTAAGCTGCGTCTCTGGAAGGGAACAGTATCAAAGGATTTGAATATATGTTAAAAGCAAAATTATAATGATTGTTTCAGGTTTTTGAAAATCAAAGCCTTCTTTTATCTAATTGTTTTTAATTAACTCTTTAAGGTTGTCTTTTAATTTTATTTTAAGTTCCAGGGTACATGTGCAGGATGTGCAGGTTTGTTACATAGGTAAACATGTGCCATGGTGGTTTGCTGCACCTATCAACTCATCACCTAGGTATTAACCCTGGCATGCATTAGCTATTTTGCTAATGATCCCCCCCACCCTCCCCCAACCTGCCCCAGTGTGTGTTGTTCCTCTCCCTGTGTCCATGTGTTCTCATTGCTCAGTTCCCAATTATAAATGAGAACATATGGTGTTTGGTTTTCTGTTCCTGTTAGTTTACTGAGGATAACGGCTTCCAGCTTCATCCTTATCCCTGCAAAGGACTTGATCGAATTCATTTTTATGGCTGAATAATATTCATGGTGTATATGTACCATATTTTCTTCATCCCATCCATCACTGATGGACATTTGGGTTGATTCCATGTCTTTGCTATTGTGAATAGTGCTGCAATGAATGTAAACATGCATATATCTTTATAACAGAATGATTTATATTCCTTTGGGTATATACCCTGTAATGGGATTGCTGGGTCAAATGGTATTTCTGGTTCTGCATCTTTGAGGAATCACCACACTGTCTTCCACAATGGATTAATCGATTTACTTTTCCACCAACAGTACAAAAGCATTCCTATTTCTCCTGCAACCTCGCCAGCATCTATTCTTTCTTGACTTTTTAATAATTGCTATTCTGAGTGGCATGAGATGGCATCTCATTTGTGGTTTTTATTTGCATTTCTGTAATTATCGGTGATGTTGACCTTCTTTTCATGTTTTTGTTGGCCACGTGTACGTCTTCCTTTGAGAAGTGTCTGTTCATATCCTTTGTCCACTTTTTAATGAAGTTGTTTTTTCATGTAAATTTGCTTAAGTTCTTTGTAGATTCTAAATGTTAGACCTTGATCAGATGGATAGATTGCACAAATTTTCTCCCATTCGTAGGATGTCTGTTTGCTCTGATGATAGATTGTTTTGCTGTGCAGAAGCTCTTTTGTTTAATTAGATCCTATTTATCAATTTTTGCTTTTGTGGCAGATGATTTTGGCTATTTCATCATAAAATCTTTGCCCATGCCTGTGTCCTGAATGGTATTGCCTAGATTTTCTTCCAGGGTTTTTCTAGTTTGGAGTTTTACATTTAACTCTTTAATCCATCTTGAGTTAACTTTTTTGTAAAGTGTAAGGAAGGGGTCCAGTTTCAATTTTCTGCATATGGCTAGACAGTTCTCCCAGCACGATTTATTAAATAGGGAATCCTTTCCCCATTGCTTGTTTTTGTCAGGTTTGTTGAAGATCAAATGGTTGTAGATGTGCGGCCTCTTTTCTGAGTTCTCTATTCTGTTCCATTGGTCTATGTGCCTGTTTTTGTACCAGTATCATGCTGTTTTGGTTACTGCAGCCTTGTAGTATAGTTTTAAGTCAGGTAGCTTGATGCCTCCAGCTTTTTCTTTTTGCTTAGGATTCCCCTGGCTATACGAGCTCTTTTTGGATCCATATAAATTTTAAAATAGTCTTTTTCTAATTCCAAAGTAAGTTTCCCTTTTTAAATTCATGATTAAAAGTTTGAGATATCACAGAGCCTTTAGTGCTGAGGGGAAAACAGTTCGAGAAAGAGAAAGGAGATACAACAGTATCTCTGAGTTTTTCTTGCCAGTACCTTTAATAACAATGTTCTCCTCAATGGGTTACCACAGTTGAGAACATAAAGTAACTAGATGAAATAGTTCCAAGACTTCAGTCCTGTAGAATGAATGCCTTGAAAATAAGTCTTTGCTTTGTCTAAGATGTCTCAAATTTAGTGGAAATATGCCCCAAACACCAATTTTCTTATTGAAATGTCATCTTCACTAACCATTTGCCTAGCACTTAAAAAAAAATAACTCTGCTCTATGGAGTAGCTGTTCTTTTGTTTCTTTACTTCTCTAATAAACTTACTTTCACTTAGAAAAAAATTTCCTAATCAAATTGCTTTTCATTTACAGAAATGTGAATCTCATACTTCAGTCAACACACCTAGCTTAACATGATGCTAATATCTTTGGTTTCACGCCATAGCCTGAAATGGTTAGCTCGAATTGAGAAACAAGTTTTTTTTTTTTTCCCAAAAACTGGCTATTCGGTGGGCATTCTATAATAAACTTAACATCTTTCGTTGTGGTATTCAATGAGGATGTGATAGAAGTGATTTGAACACCACTATGATTCTATATAGCACTCTATTATGTACTTCTGAAATTTTTCTTTTCTTTCTAGCAGTCCTATTCTGTTTTCCATTCATATTTGCTATTCTGTCACTGGGTATTCCTTCCTACTCTTTTCTTGCTTCATTTGTTTTGATCAATGATGTGCATTTCCAATTCTGTAAAAGTTTAATTCAGTTTCATGTGTGGTAAAATGTAACATCAAATCCTTTACAAGGACAGAATTACCTTGCACAGCATGATTGAACATTGTATAATTGAAAATCTGGAGAGATGCCAGTGAGCCAAGGATCAGATGGCCTATTTGTAGCCAAGGCCATTTTCATGGCATCCTGTTCCTCTGTCACATGGCTCCTTACAGTTCTCTGTGGTTTTCTTCCAATGTAAGTAGTTCTTGTTAAGGATCCTTGTAATGAACTTTGAAATTCTTTTCTCTCTCATTTCTATAAAAAACACGTATATTTTAATTTGGAAAACTCTGTTTAAGGAATTATGATCAAGTAACTACCAGGGTGCCCAGCAGTGGTGTAAAACACAGAACCTGTAAATCTATCCTGGGCTGCTGCCCATTCACATCCCCCAGAAGGAGACTCCATCCTGAATCTGTGATTATTATTCCTTTGTATTTCTTTAAATATTTTTGCAATAAGTATATATATATATATATCCCCACACCAAGTGTCAGTTAGTTTTGCTGGTTTTTAAGTTTCCTGTACAGCACATTCCTACTGCATTTATTTTCCCACGATGCACATTACATATAAGAGTTACCTGTGGTGCGGGAGACTGTCATTCATTCATTTTTACTGCTGAAGGTTTACATTTTATGGTTATACCACAATTTCACTACTTTCCTATTGATGTATATGTGGCTGATTCTGGTTTTTGCCATAAACATTAGTGTGCATGTCTCCTGTGCACATAGGTAAGAAAGCCCCCCAGAATAGATGATTAAGAATGGGTTGGTTGGATGATAGGTTGTATGGATTTAACCATGCTAGATAATGATAATATGATTTCCAAGTGATTGTGGCTACTTAAACTTTTACAATAAATGTGCAATACTTGATGTTAATGATGTGTTCTGAAAACACTGCGTTGAATGAATTGAGTTAAAAGCCACTGTCTTGGTGGTAGAATTATAGCAGGTATTTTTATTCAGATTCTGTTAATAACTTCCTGTTGTTTACTTGTTTCTTATATACTGTGGCATTATACTTTTGACATATAGATTCAGAAAATGCTTACTTATAGCACAATCACATAGGATTATTTTATATGTTAGAAAAATTTCATAATAAAAAGGAAAAAACAGAGGAAGGGAGGGAAAGAAGGAGGAATGGAGGAAAAAGTGAAAGAAGAAAAGAAGGAAGGGGAAGGGGAAGGAAAGGGGAGTTGGAAGGAGGGAGGACGAGAGGTTTAATGGAAATAGAGAAGAAAAAGAGGAAGGGAGGGACAGAAGGAAGGAACAAAGGAGAAAAGAAACTAAAATAAACAAACGAATAGGTGTTGAGAAACTAGAAATCCCATGTATGGCTAATATTATCAAAATGGGAGGAAATAAAGCAGGTGTAGTTAACCTCTATAGAATAATGGACATATAAGAGGGCTTCATTAGTTATCCATTGCTGTGTAACAAACTACCCCCAAATTTAGTGACTTAAAGCCACAAACATCGACAAACTCAAAAACATATTACAAATACCAGCAAAATGGTGCCAATGCAGATAGAAGAAGTTGAATAAACAAAAGGATTTTACAAATTAGAATAAGTAAGAGGACACTGGTGTGCAGATGAAAATGATTTTGTAGTTCAAATAGTCCAAAAACCAAGTTCCAACATGGGATGAAAGTTACAGCATTTTTTACGGGACACACCTGTCAGAAGATATTGCGAGGAAGGCAGATATTGGGAAAGGCAACAGACCAAGATGCAAGTGTGACCCCCGCCCCCGTGATGGACAGAAGGAGAGAAGGTTTACTAGACGGGTCCTAGACCACAGGCAATCTACGGAGAGTTAAGCAAGGCCAAGGAGAAGTCCTCAAGCTACAGCTGGTCATCATATGAGTCTCCTGTCTCCCAGGAATGTCCTGCCTCAGTGCCACTGGTGTGACCAGTCACCGGTTAGGAAGAGCCCATGGGAAGCAGGGCCTCAGCACCAGTGCTACTGAGGATGTCAGAGCACAGGAGCATAGCCTTGGGAGATTATCCATGAGTGTGACTCAAACCTTCTGCCCTGATGGGTCTGGGCCTTTGGAAATCAAGTCGTCTCAGGCTGAATTGCTGAATGATTCTGCTCACACTTACAATGAGGTAAGGGAAACCAGAAGGCCCCCAGGTGGATCTCTGGTTTCCACACACACTTCTGCCCTCATTGTGTGAAAGTAGCCATGCCTCCTCCTGGGGATGAGGATCTGTTACCTGGGCCTGGAGAGGAGGAGAATCCTGTTTTCACCAGGTGGTCTCCAGGCACATACTGTCCACACTTCTCTGGTGACAACCATAATGTGTAGTTCAGTGGACTGACTTTTGTCTCCTTTTAAGGGTACTCTCCTTGGAAACCAGGACCTCGTACCCTGCACAACCCAGTGTTTGAAGATAAAACATGCAAAATACCCCAGTGGGTGAATTTAAGGGATTGGACGTGGAACCAAACCTGCTTCTGCCTTTTGATTTCTGGACCCACATGTTCTTCCTATTGAGAACACAGCACTGTAGAGTCGTCTCTGATTCAAATAATGCACCGTGTCTTGAAAGATGGCACCCACCCCTCAGAGTGCTTCTCCAGGCTGGCACTGAGCTGTGCCTATAGAAGACCTGTCCAGCATTCCTTGTGGCTGGCAGCCTCTGGGTGGTACAGATGGTGATAGGATTAGTGGAACCCACAGACATGGAAACACTAAAACTTTCCCTGCCACGTGTGTCTTTCAGGCAGGTAGTGGGCTAGGAGCACTGCCTAGCATGTGGATCAGGAATGTCAACAGCACCCAGGGAGTGGTGCTGGCTGAGTGTCTGACATCAGGACATGAAAACATCCATGGAATAGGAGCCTGTACCTGTGAAGATGAACCTCTGGCCCTTCCTAGGATGGAAGTAGCTAAATGTAGTCAACCTGTTACTTAGTGGCTAGGTAGTCACCTAAAGAAATAGTGCCCCATGGCCAGGTGTGGTGGCTCAAGCCTGTAATCCCAGCACTTTGGGAGGCTGAGATGGGCAGATCACGAGGTCAGGAGATCGAGACCATCCTGGCTAACATGGTGAAACCTCGTCTCTACTAAAAATACAAAAAAATTAGCCAGGCATGGTAGTGGGCAGCTGTGGTCCCAGCTACTTGGAAGGCTGAGGCAGGAGAATGGCGTGAACCCAGGAGGCAAAGCTTGTAGTGAGCCGAGATCGTGCCAACTGCACTCCGGCCTGGGCAACAGAGCGAGACTCTGTCAAAAAAAAAAAAAAAAAAAAAAAAAAAGAAGAAGAAGAAGAAGAAGAAGGAAGAGAAGGAGAAGGAGAAGAAGAAATATTGCCCCACTAGGGCACATCATGGGCCTCAAATGCTGTTGAGTTGGGCATTCAGAGGTGCTGAGGTGGCAGCAGCTGGATCTGCCTTGGCATGGGGGAGTCAGTGCTGCTGGCCCCATACGTAGCCTCATGCTTGCCACTATGGTTGCTCCATTCATGCGCTCATCCTACTAGGCCGAGGCTGACCCATGGTGAAGGCTGGCTAACTGCCATTTGTCTGTTTGGCTGTTCAGTGCCACTTGAGACTTGGCTGCTTTCTGTGGGTGTAAACATGAGATTCAAGCTCAATCCAGGTGGACCATTTTCCCCCAGTGGTGGATGCTGTTGGGTCTGTACAATCTATGACTTTGTGGGTCACACAGGCACTTGGAATCACATAGTTGCTTGGTGTCCTGAGGTCAAGCATTCTATCTAATCAGGACAAGGAACTCTAAAAGTTGCTTCTAACATGGGGCTATGTCTCTGCTGTGGATGACATGATCTTACTCCAGATTCCAGGCCCTTCAATGTGACTCTCCCACTGGTGCTTGGTTCAGCTCCATCCTGCATCTTTCCCCACCACTGGCACCACCAGCCCCAGGGAGTCTGAGGGATGCTGGCTGCTTGCACCATGGCCTGGATCTGTTTCAGGGTCCTTCCCTGTGTGGACCCCACTTGAACCTGGCCTCCTCCTATGTCACCTAGAGTGTGGGCCAAAGCAACATGCCTAGATGTGGAATGTGGTGTCGTCAGGACTCAAAGAGGCTCACCAGGCAGTGTGCTTCCTTCCTTCTGGTGAGGATGCAAGATGAAACAGTTTGTATTTTACCTTGCAGGGGACACACCTGCATTCCCCTAAACACTTGGCCCTTGTTCACCCATAAAACTTCACTTCAGTGGCCACTCTTGAAGCTCTGTAAGGTTTACCTTCACCTTCTGGGGTGCGCTTGTTTTGCCAGGGACTCCAGTGCACTTTCTACCTGCTGCTCATACACCCTAGTCAACATGAAATTGTCAATGAAATGAGCTGCTTTAATATCCTATAGGATATCCAGTATGTTTAGTGTAGTCTTTGTACTATAGTGGGTAGGGGAGTTACAATAGCCTGTGAGGCAAACTATAAATAAATGTGTGGTGGATCCCACATGAATGTGAATCACTCCATATCTTCTAATTGGAGAGGAAAGGAATGCACTCACCAAATCCACAGCTGCACGCTAGGTAGCCCAAGGTTTTATTAATCTGCTCTACCAGTGATATCTAGACAACATAAAAGCTGCAATTATAACTCCTACTTGGCCGTACCTGGAGTAATCTCATTCATTCTTTAGGCCTCGTCAGGCTTCCTAAGGGACAGGTTGCTGGATTACGTAGAGACAATAGATAGCTCCAACATCATCCACCTCCTTCAGCTCTGTAATGTTGGTGCGACCCCCCACAGTACTTTCAGTGTCTTCCTCAAGACCCACCCCGGGACACACTGTGATTTCTGATTTGGCCAGGATGGAGTCAGTGTCAGAGGTTTCTCTTTGTCTTACAGCACAATGAGAGCCCTTACTCTATAGACTAGGGACCCATTGTGGGGGTGGCTCCACTTAGCAGTGCATCAGTGTCAATTATGCACTCAGAGAATTGGAAGATAACCAGGACTTGGTCTATGGATCCAGTCGGTCCCATTGTGGCCCATAATGTGTCCAGGTTTACTCCCTGACCTCTGTAAGCCCCACTATGATGGGAGACATGATAGTGCTGTGGGCATCTGGGCATCAGTGTCCCCTCACACTCAGTGTCAATAATCCCCCCAGTTCTGCCTGTTTCCTTTCCCCAGTGTATAGTCTCCCGAGTAAATGGCTATAGGTTCCTTTGCTGAAGGACTGAGGGAATTGTCCCGGCATATACTTCCATGGGATTGCAGGGTCTTCCTCTGTCATTTCCTCTGTCACTGAAATCTGAATCTGAATCTTGGCTGAGGTCTAGGCATTGAGGATGGGATCATGACTTTGTATTGGGTCAAAAACCTTTACCCTCCTGTTCCTCAATTCTTGCTTTGTTATCATAAATATCAACAAGTGCCCTTGTTGACTGCCTGTCCTAACCCTGTGACACTACCCCCTATTAAGCTTCCTCACATTCCCTGCAGCTTGAGTGCTCTTGGCTGCTACTCTGAGGCTGCCATAGTAACGGTGCTCTATGGCTTTTTCAGGTCACTGTCACCACTTAGTCTTTGTCTCTTCAGGGCCACACCCTCCCCAGGGATATTAATAAATGCAACTCTGGGACCATGTTTACTACCATCACCCCCAGCCTGCACAGGACAACACCCCGACACTTCTTAGTGATGCAGGTCCCTCTCACCATCTCGTTCCTGAGATTCTGGTGGAAGGTGTGCCGTCTGCATCCTCTTGTGGAGCATGGTCTTGAGGGGCATTCACCATGCCCAATTTGCTCAGCCTCGTTATTCCATCCTCTACATGTTCTAGGGCAACAAAGACATGTCTACCTTGTTGAGATTTGGGAATCATTTTATCTAGATTCACCCCAGCAGTGGGTTTACCCCCACTTATCAAAGTTCTGGGGTGTTTGATAAACCCATGCCCTGAGAAAGTGCCTCCAAGCCAAAGGATTTTCATTCATCCAGACTGACATTCTGACCCCTTGATCACACACCCTCAAATTTCAATCCCAGAAGTGCTCCCTGTGCTCTTATTGGGACACACCGGCTGGTTCCTGCAAAGCTCCTGAGTGGGATTCCCAATGCATCATAGGGATGAGGCTTCTGCAGCATCTTCCAGCATAGGAAGTGGGAACCATTACCAGAGAAGGGTGAGCCTCCTCTATATGGCCAGAAGATCCTGGGCAGCACCCATCAGATGATCTTGTTCCGGTTTGCAGAATCTCAGGTTTCCCCACCATGGCCCTGACTTTCTTATAACAGACCTGCATTGGCTGAGTGTCAAAGATCTCTGGAGCACTGTGGCCCTCATAATGATGTCTTCAGCTACCATTCCATGGTATCTATCCTTTCGCTGCAGGAGATAAAGGCTTCTCCATGAGACACTGCAGAGGCTCTCACACGTAGCCAGTGACAGCTGTGAACAATCTGCAGATTCTCGTTATCCTTTTATAGGGCATCAACACAGCTGGGAAGTAACCAGCCAACTCCACTGTCTTTGTAGGTTTCCCCCCAATTCCATCACTATTGTGCAGGGCATTCAATCACCACACCTGCCATAGCTTCTTTTAACCAGGACATTGTCTCAGGTTAGCACTGGTGACACCTGCAGCAGCTCAGCTGCACCTTGTGCCACTGGACTGTGTCCCCCACTAACCCAGATGGCATCCTCTTGGCCTGCAAGGCAGTGGGAAAGCTTATTTCAAGTTCCAATTTTTGCCCATTTTCACCCTTGATACCTCTTTGTGGTATCACCCTTGATACCTCTTTGTGGTATCACCCTTGATACCACTTGTGTTAGCTATAGTCTCCTGAGGAGCAGACCCCAATACAGTATTAAATGTGCAAGGACTTATTAAGGGAAATGCTTGTGATAGAAATTCAGGATAGAGACAGAAAACACTGGGAAAGCCATCAGACCACAATGCAACTTTGGGCCCCAGTGAAGGAGAGAGCGCAGGAAGGTTGGCTGGAAGCACCCTAGACCCTGTGCTGCCTAAGGAAAATTTGGTAAGTGTGGCAGGGAGCCCTGGAGCCTCAGTCAGCCTTCAGAGTAGAAATATTCCTGCCTTAGTTTCCCTGCTTTCCTCAATCAGGAAAAAGCCAAGGCAGGTGTAAACGTGACAATAGATTTCAGACTGCGACAGCTAGAGCATCATCAATTATTCTTCCTCTACCTGAGGGCCTGGGATGTGCATCCTCATGAGTGCCACAATGAAACACTGGAATAAGAGGAAAAGGAATGATGATAGACAGAATAAAAGGTATTACTTGATGAACTAACACCTTTAAGTAGATGAGAAGAGATGATGTTCAGCACACCCACAGATGAACTGACTCTGGTTGGGAGCAGAATAGTTAACACCCAACAGTCTGCCATGTGGAAAAATGCCTGCCATGCGGTGGAGCTGCAAATGCATGAGCAGACGGTGGTGGAATCTGTGAAATTGTCTTCTAATGTGTTCAGTTTTCTCAGTGAAGTAGGAAGCAAGGTCATCAGCTGAAGAAAGAATGGAAAAGGAGGGTTGGGTATGTGAACACAGGGAGAAGGTGTGTAAGAGTCACCCAGGCCGAGAGGAGGCTGAGGGTGAGCCATGCAGGGAGAGGGTGATTGCTGGCCATGGTGGGGGCTCCCCGTGAGATTTGGGTCATGAAGGTAGAGAGAACAGTCAGTGTGCTGTGTGCTTCTCTCCTGCAGCTCAAGGGGCAGGTGCAGTGTAGACAGAGGCGGAATCCACCAGCTATGTAGTTTTGCCAAGCAAGTGTGACAAGCGCAAGGGAGAGGCAAGGGAAGGATGGAAATTATTTACTACAGAATCCAAAATGGGTGAGGAGTTGAATCCAAGCACTGAGGGAGAGAGAGTATATGGCAGGATCGCTGGACTAGGAATCCCAAGGGGGTGGAAGAATTGCTGGAATTGATGTACTACAGAATGGACTCCACACCTGGAAAGCAGGCACATAAGCAATGAGTGTTTCACTGATATTACATCACAGCATATAATAAAATAATAGTATCAGTGTCCTCAGAGCCTGTGGCTACCCTGCAAAGGATGAGTGGAAAGATAGAGAGTGGAAAGTGTGAAATTGAGAGTGTGGAAGGGCTGGGCTTCTTTGCCATGAGGAAACCTAGGGGATAAGAAGGGCATGAGATTCAGAGGAGGACATGATTATGAAGGAAAGGAGTTCCAGGATCTGAGAGGCCAGAGAGCATGGTCGTCTTCTCTGCTGTATAGGTGACTATTGCTGCCATAAAAATTACCACAAACCTAGCAGCTTTAAACAGCACCTAATTATCATGCCACAGTCTTATGGGCTGCAAGTCCACACAGTCTCATGGGGCTAAGATCATGGTATGGGCAGGTCTGTGTTCCTTCCTGGAGATTCTGGGGAAGCATCCTCATCCAAGCTCATTCAAGGTTCTTGTCTGAACTCATTTCCTTGCAGATAGAACTGAGCTTCCCACTTCCTTTTTGGGAGCACCCTTAGATCCTAGAGACTTCTCTCTGGTGCCTAAAGCACATCCAATCCTCTTGCTTGGAACCTCTGATCTCCCCTTTGCTGTGTCTCCTCTGCCTTCCTTCTCTACAGCATCTGACTCCATCCAGAGCAGATTCTCTACTTTTAATGGCTCGTGTGATTTGATTGGGCCAACACAGAGAGTCCAGGATAATCTCCCTACTTCAAGGTCCTTTATCTTCATTACATGAATAATATCCCTTTTGCCATGTAATGCAATCTGTTCACAGGTTCCAAGGACTAAGACTGGACCTCTTTGGGGACTAGTACTCAGCCCACGACCTCTGCATATGTCAAAGTCACAAAGAATCTAGGAGACAGCACTGCTGGAGAGGATGATGGTGATCCAGGAGCTACAAGATTCAGGATTGACAGGAACGGTCTGGGTCCCACAGGGAGTGGCTACAAGAGCGGAATGGGGCCCTAGTCTGATGACAGCTTAGGGGTTTAGGGAGGAGAGAGGCAGAAAGGTCTGAGAACCACAGTGAGGATCAAGGATCCCACCTCACCTCTGAACCCGGGAGTACAAGTTCCTGGGAAACTCCCCCATGTGAGGGAACTTCAGAAGGGGTCACATTTCAGGAAGACCCGCTTCCTGTTAGAGCTTCAAGGTGAGGGAATATCCTGAGAGAAGATGAGAAGGTTTTGCTGATCGTGGACTGTGGATTCCAAGTGGTGCAGTGGGAAGATTTCTGGAGTTAGGTAGGGGACATGCTGTGGGGACAGAATAGGAGTGTGCGGAGCCTTGTGGGGATGCTAGTGCAGGGAATGTGGGAGACCCAGTGTGACTGACACAAACAGGGAAAGGGCATGAGGAGCTCAGTCCTGGTGGACTTGAGGCAGACGATGGTGCTGAGGCTATGGGAGATGAGGGAGGAGGAGCAGGGGTGGCTCTCACCTGGGCTCTGTCCATGGAGGTGAGGATGGTGAGGTGGTTGGGTCTTAGTGCTGTGTGGACCTTCTGATGGCTGGATGGAGTGTCTGAGGGAGGAGGGGTCTTAGAGGATCCATTTGTGACCCTGAGGGAGGGTGTGTGTTCATTCCAGGTCCCAGGTCTGCCCTGACACCTTTCTTTCTGGCTTAGGGCTCCCTACTGTGAATTATTTGGGGTTAGTCCATTTTGGAGTCTATAACCTAAAGCCAAAACTAAGATGGATGAAATGTCATTTTCATGAAGCTTTGTTATTAGCCTGTCATATAGGCTGTCTTGCAAAAGTCTCATTTGTATTTTTTTTTTCTAATTGGCTGTTGATCTTGTTTTAAATTTACAAATGGAGTTAATTTATCTCCACTGTTAATTGGTTGTGGATTGTTTAATTTTGTACTGTGTAGTTTTACATATCTATAACAACAGTAGTTTTGGCCTCTTATATTCTAATAATTAAGACTGTAAGCTGTGTACACGTTGCCATTCAAGCATGAGTCATGCATAACCTTAGCACTATGAGACAAGTGGGAAAGTTTCTCTCTCCTAAAATTTTGCAAAGGTTCTGGGTTCTTTTTCCACTGAGTGGGAATAAGTCAGCTAGTGAGGAACATGAGGTCTTAGGCCTCATCTAAAGGTGATTCAGCTCCCAACTGTGAGAAGCACTGACCCATAAGAAGGGCTCCCTGCCTGGTTCCTGGACCCCTACACCATGGCAGAGGCCATCTTCCCCTCCAATGCAGAGTGATGTCCCAGATAGCAAGCTGTTTAGCTGCTGCCAGCTTTGGGGCAGTGTTGTCTTCTAAGGCATGGGGTCTCAGGATCTTCCTGTTCCCAGATGACCAAAACTGGGGTCATCCACTCTTTTCTGAGCCACCTCTGCCCAGAGACCTGTGGCTATGCCCTCCAGTCACAACAGAACACCCTTTCAGAACACCCTGCAGGAAGCCGACATCTCTATACAGACCCACATGCACGGTGTGTGCACAGAGCTTCAGTTCTAGTTCAGGAGGTGTGGAGGGAGGCTCACTAGTCCAACAGAGCTTGAGGCTAGTACCAGTGTCATATGCCAAGAGCCTAGGTTACAAAGGACACAAAGTGTCCAGACCTACCAGAGAAAGCAAACCCCTGCAGCATGCAGGGCTAGACAGGGACAAGAAACAAGGTGATTCTGGGCCAGCAAGAAGAGGGAAAGGGAAATTACAGACATACCTCAGAGTTATTGCAGATTTGGTTTCAGACCATGCCAACAAAACAAGTCACAATTGTTTTGGTTTCGCAGTGCATATAAAAATTATATTTATACTCTATTATAGACTATTAAGTGTACAATAACATTATGTATAAAATAGATATGTACATACCTTAACTTATACTACTTCTAAAAAATGCAAACAGTCATCGGAGGCTTCAGCTAATACTAATATTTTTGCTGGACGAGGGTCTTGCCTCAATGTTGATGACTGCTGACCACAACGGGGGCTGCTGTGGCAACTTCTTAAGACAGTAAAGTTTGTAGCATGGATTGTAAAGCGGGAATCAGTGCTTAAGTAAGGTCAATATGAGTTTTCAATCTGGTGAACCTGAATATGAACCCTCCAGGCCCTTCCACCAGCTAGCTATAGAGCCCTGGCACATCTGGCCCACAGTTGGCCCTGACAGACACTTGCCCAGTGAGTGAGTGCTGAATGAACCCATCTGAGTCAGTTTCCTCATCTGCAAACCAGTGATGTAATTCCTGCCTTGCCAATTCAGAAGAATAAATGAGAAGAAACACAGTGCCAAGAAAAACAGACACAAGACCTGTGGAAGGCTGGGCTCCAGTGCTCTGAAGCAAGTTCTGTCTAAACTGACAGGAACATTTTTCACATCAGAAACAGGAGTTGGTCTGGATTGTGTCTGAGACCAGGCTGAGAGGGAGGTGGAGGCAGCAGAGCAGGGCAGGCGTGGGGCCTTTGCAGGGCCAGGCACTGAAGTAAAGCCAAGGCCTGGAGAGAGCAGTCTCCGACTGTCTTCTGGGCAACTCAGACTGCTCCTGGGCCTCACACACCATGGTTTTCCCTCTTCAAGGCTCCTTAGTGCTATTGTCTCCACCTCCTCCTGCCCTCCTGGTCCCTAGCACTCTAGGACTCACAAAGTTGCTGCTCTGAAAACCCCAAGGCAAGCATGGAAGAGCAGAACAGCTCCAGGGGCAGTGGGAAGATGAGGTCACCCTCACATGTTGACGCACACCAAGGGTGGGGGTGGAGGATGTGAAGGGGATCAGCACAGAAGTCAGGGGAGTATCTTCTAAATCCCACCTTGCACCAACCTCAGCCCTGCAGCTCCTTGTCTAGTTACAGCTCTCAGCTCCTTCCTACCCCCACACCAGCCCAGACCTCAGGGCTCCCTCTCCCCACCCTCTCCAGAGCAGCACAGTCCACAGAGCCCTTGAACAGGAATTCCCCCTCATCTAACAGTTATTTATTTCTTAGCAGGGAGGTACAGCCGGTCCTCTCTTTCCAGTGACCCCATATCCTTGTTCAAGGAATCCAGTTACACTCCCTGAGCCAGGAAGCTCTATTTGTCCACACCGGCCTATCCCCAAGGCAAGGAGGTCCCTGGGCTTCTCAGTACGGGGGGCCTTAAGCTAATGGGCTAGAAAAAGGAAAAGGGAGGTAGAATTCCTCCCTTAGAGCCAGACCCTGCAACACAGGTTTTGAGGGCCTCAGCCCCCTGCCCTGGCTGATGCTCCTTTCACCACTCCCTCTCACCAGGGCCTTGAATCCCCCACACAGCTGATCTAGATCAAACTGTGGAGTTACTGGAGCAGCAGGTGGAGCTGGACCAGGCCCTGGTGTAAGGGCAGAAGTGGATCAGGGGCCCCGGCTCTGGTGCTCAAGGTCCAGAAGCTGAAGGAACAGATGAGGAGGTACTGATGGATTCTGGGAGGAGACACTCAAGCTTCCCACCAGTGCCCATGGCACCCTCTATCCACGGAAGTACTGCACACCATCCCCCAGGAGCCCCGGGATCAGAAACATCCCCATCTCTTTCAGGCCAGATAAAGCAGAAGAGACCCCAACAAAGGACCGACAATTGGCAGGTAATGGGGGAGCCGGGGCTCTGCAGTCTTAGTCCCATCCTCCTTTGACCTCACAGCAGGGCACCCAGGCCTTAAAATAATTTACCCTGGACCATGCCCTAAAGTAACCTCACCCCAAATACAATACAACGAAAGAGCACCCACACATAATGCAGATGCACTTGTGTTTCATGTTTAGTTGTGTTAAAAATTCTGACAATCAGTAATGGGGGTTCAGAAGTGGTGCTGATGCAGAAGTGTGAAGCCGTGGGGTGTTGCGGGAAGTCAGGGACCCCGAACGGAGGGACCGGCTGAAGCCGTGGCAGAAGAAAATAAATTGTGAAGATTTCATGGACATTAGTTCCCCAAATTAATACTTTTATAATTTCTTATACCTGTCTTTACTGTAATTTCTGAACATAAATTGTGAAGATTTCATGGACACTTGTCACTTCCCCAATCAATACCCCTGTGTTTTCTTATGCCTGTCTTTACTTTAATCTCTCTTTTTTTTTTTTTTTTTGAGACGGAGTCTCGCTCTGTCGCCCAGGCTGGAGTGCAGTGGCCGGATCTCAGCTCACTGCAAGCTCCGCCTCCCGGGTTCACGCCATTCTCCTGCCTCAGCCTCCCGGGTAGCTGGGACTACAGGCGCCGCCACGTCGCCCGGCTAGTTTTTTGTATTTTTTAGTAGAGACGGGGTTTCACCGTGTTAGCCAGGATGGTCTCGATCTGCTGACCTCGTGATCCGCCCGTCTCGGCCTCCCAAAGTGCTGGGATTACAGGCTTGAGCCACCGCGCCCGGCCTACTTTAATCTCTTAATCCTGTCATCTTCTTCGTAAGCTGAGGAGGATGAATGTCGCCTCAGGACCCTGTGATTGTGTCAACTGCACAATTGTTTGTAGAGCATGTGTGTTTGAACAATATGAAATCTGGGCATCTTAAAAAAAGAACAAGTTAACAGCGATGTTCAGGGAACAAGAGAGGTAACTTTGAACTGGCTGCCAGTGAGCCAGACGGAACAGAGCTATATTTTTCCTCTTTCATAAGCAAATAGGAGAAATATCGCTGAATTCTTTTTCTCAGTGAGGAACATCCCTGAGAAAGAGAATGCGCCCTGAGGGTAGGCCTATGAAGGGCTCTCTCAAAGCGTGCTGTCTTTTGTGGTCGAAGCTGAAGGGATGAAATAAGCCTTGGTCTCCTATAGTGCTCCCAGGCTTATCAGGTTGAGGAAAATTCCCACCTAATAATTGTGGTCAGACTGGTTATCTGCTCTCAAACCCTGTTTCCTGATAAGATGTTATCAATGACAATGCATGCGGAAACTTCATTAGCAATTTTAATTTCACCTCCTCCGGTGGTTCTGTGATCTCCCCCTGCCTTCATTTGCTTTGTGATATTTTATTACCTTGTGAAGTATGTGATCTCTGTGACCCACATCCTATTCGTGCACTCCCTCCCCTTTTGAAAATTGCTAATAAAAACTTGCTGGTTTTACGGCTGGCTCAGGGAACATCAGGGATCCTGCTCGTGATGTCTCCCCCGACACCCAGCTTTGAATTTCTCTCTCTTGTGCTCTTTCCCTTCATTTCTCAACCCAGCTGAGACACTTAGGAAATAGAAAAGAACCCACGTTAAACATCGGGAGCAGGTTCTCCCGATAGTGGGGTAGCAGTGGAGGCTGTCGGGGGTGGGGGGTGCAGGGTCTCTTTCACCCCTACCCTGCCATCCTCTCCTGAAGGGCAGATGGTCACTTTCCAGAATGAGCAAGTGTCCTACTGCATCTGTTCAACTGAGGAGGAAACATGGCATAGTGAGAATAAGGTATGAAAAGGGCAAAGCCGGGCAGGAACACACAGCACACATGCAGATGCTGGTGTACTGCATGGGTTCAGAGGATGGACTTAGGGATGGGGCATGAGATGTAATAAGGTGAGGGAAGACAGAGACCCCACACAGAGGCCAGGAAAACATCCCAACACAGCATCAAAGGCCAGGGGGCATGAACCAGTCAAGGGTCCATTATGCATCAGATGCCCATGACCTGCATCATGGGATTGAAGATAAACCTACTAAGGAACAGGGAGGACCTAAGGGTTTCGTGAGATAAGCACTCACTGTGGAGGGGACGTCTGTCTCATCAGTCATCTCACTATCACTGACCTCAAAGCGATGCTGCCCATCACTGAGGATCCAGGCATCATTCTCATTTGACACAAGCATGACGGCCAAGCCCTATTCCAAACGAGTCTACTCTAGTCACCTGGAAGGAGACAGAGGGTAGAAACAGAAGACTCCAAAGTAGGAAGACACCCAGATGGGGGATGAGGATGTGAAATGTGAAAAGGTACAGAAAATAAGCAGATAGGAGAGTGAGTGTCCCTCTGTGTGTGGAGCTTACCTGATTCACATGGGTCTCAGAGTCTTCAGGCAGGTCATAGGTAAAGGCAGTTTTCACCTGCTCCATGTCCATGACTTGGCCAAATAGGTTGGTAGCCAAAGAATTAATCTTTAAACATCTTTTGGGGTCATTCTCAGACAAGTGCAGAAAAACAGAAAATGTTAGTCACCTGAGGTGCATTCTTCTTCTCAGGTTCAGAAATGAACTACATGTAAGAGAAACCAAAGGCTGTAATGGCACCCAGAAAACTGGACTAGGGACCTGGAGAGTCATGTGCCTGTCATTGCTCCACCGCTCACATGCTATGTGATCTCAGGAGAAGCTCTCCACTCCTAGGGCCTCTTCGATTCTTCTGTGAATCATGGACAAACACCTCCGTTCTAGCAACCTTACTGAAATGCAGGGAGGAACAAGTGATCAATGCAGAGGAAAAAATCAGTGATGATATTTACTCCTAGGCAAGACTCTTTAGGAAGATGTACCTTAAAAGCAGGAGAAAACATAGTATACTTGCAATCCCCTGCCAGAAAGCCTCTTTAGTTTAGTAATTATGATTGTTCATCATCTTTCTATAAAATAAAGGCAAAACTATTCACTCAGTATCTCAAATACATTAAATACAGTTTGTGATTCTATGTCAGCTTATGTCCACAACTTTTGCTCTGTGTGAAACTGAAAAGAACTGGGGACACATCCATGTTTGTGTGGTGGCCAGGAAACCCACAAAGGCTTGGAAATGACCCTATATCATCCATTTTCAATTGACTCACTCTGTGTTTTGGAATCCCAGGCAATTCATACTCTTAAAAAAAATCACATGTTGTTACATAGGACAGGGTAGAAAAGGTAATACTTCTGTTTTAATTTGCTAGGGCAAAGTACCACAGGCTGGGTGAGTAAAATAATAAATATGTATTGTCTCACAGTTCTGGAGGCTACAGGTGCAAGGTCAAGCTGCGGCAGAGTTGCTTTTTTTCTGAGGCCTCTCTCCTTGGCTTGTAGACAGCCACTTCTGTCTTCTCAACACAGGACTTCAACATATGAATTTTGGTTGGGGAGGGACACAATTCATCTCATAACAGCATGGATCATCCTTGGTAGTGGATATTCTAAAAAAAAAAAGAGAGAGAGAGAGAGAGTACATCCCTTTAGCTTGGTGCTTCATCTTGGTTTTCTGAAATTTTGGTCTTGCCATAAGAACAAAAATGGACAAGAAGCCAAAGTTTTGTTTTTCCCAGAAGGTGAACCCTCCCTAAGTCTGCGTAATCCCAGACACCAAGAAGAGGTGTATGCAGTTCTCCAAAGTCTTACTTTCTCCAGGAATTCTGTTTCTGCCTTTTTAACTGGGAAGAAGATTCTCTCAGGAGAGCCACCTCCTCTGATGCTGTATGGGCTTCATTCTGCTGGGACTTACAAAAGATAAAAGTTGATATTAATAAAAAGAAAATATTTGCCAAATTTTTAATATGCTCATTATTTTTGTACCGTTTAAAATGTCCCATATTGTGTTGAGTTTGTTTTAAAGTAATACATAACATTTACACATGTTTATGGGGCACATGTGATCTTTGATGCATGCTCAGAATGTGGAAGTAATCAACTCAGGGTGTTTGGGGAACCCATCGCCTCAGACATTTATCTTTTCTTTGTGTTGGGAACATTTAAAATCCACTCTTCTAGCTATTTTGAAATATACATTTTTGTTAGCTTTAGTTGGCCTGCTGTGCTCTAGAACACTAGAACTTATTTTTTCTATATAACTGAATGTTTGTACCCATTAATCTACCTCTCTACATCTTCCCACCCCTACGTTCTTCCCAACCTCTGGTAACTGTCATTCTACTCTCTACCTCCATGAGATTAACATTTTTAGCTCACTTATATGAGTAACAATGTGTGATATTTGTCTTTCCTTGCCTGGCTTATTTCACCTAACATGACCTCTGGTTCCATCCTGGAGCAACTGACAGGATATCATTCTTTTTTAAATGGCTGAATTGCATTCCATGTGTATATACTACGGTTACTTTATTCATTCACCCATTGATAAATTCACCCATTGATTTCACATCTTTGCTTTTGTGAATAGTGCTTCAATAAACATGGGCAGTGCAGGTACTCTTTTCATATATTGATTTCATTTCCCTTGGATAAATACCCAGAATTAGAATTGTTGCATGGGATAGTAGTTTCATTAATAGTTTCAGGTTTTTTGAGAAATCACTCTACTGTTTCCCATAATGGCTGCACTAATTTACATTACCACCAACAGTGTATAACAGTTCCCCTTTCTCCACGTGCTCACCAGCATCTATTCTTTTTTATTTTTTAATAATAGCCGTTCTAACTAGGGTGAGATATATCTCATTGTAGTTTGATTTACATTTTCCTGGTATTTAGTGGTGTTGGGTGTTTTTCACACACCTGTTGGCCACTTGTATGCCTTCTCTTAGGAAATATCTATTCAGATCCTTTGTCCACTTTTTAATTGGATTATTTGTATTTTTTACTGCTAAGTTTTGAGTTCCTTGTATATTCTAGATATTAGTCTAGAATATACTAATTGGATGAATATACTAGTTGGGTGAATACTTAGCAAATATTTTCACTATTCTACAGGTTATCTCTTCATTCTGTTGGAGGTTTCCTTTGCTGTGTAGAAGCTTTTTAGCTTAGTATAGTCCCATTAGTCTATTTTTACTTTTTCTGCCTGTGCTTTTGAGGTCTTAGCCATAAAATCTTTGCCTAATCTCATGTCCTTTAGTGTTTCCCATATGTTTTCTTCTAGTAGTTATATAGTATTGGGTCCTACGTTTAAGTCTATAATCCCTTTTGAGTTGATTTTTGTATATGGTGAGGGACAGGGGTCTGGTGACATTCTTCTGCATCTGGCAGCATTTTCCCAGCACCATATATTTAAGAGACAGTTCTTTCCCCAGTGTATATTCTTGGTTCCTTTGTCAAAGGAATTCCTTTGAGAGTTCTTATTAAGAAGCAATGTTTAGTTTCACCAAATGCTTTTTCTGCATCTATTGAGATGATAATACGGTTTATGTCCTTCATTCTGTTGATGTGGTATATCACATTTTTTTATTCACATATGTCAAACAATCCTTGCATCTCCTGATATAAAACTCACTTGATCATGGTGTATTGTTTGGATCTGTTATTGGATTTGTTTGCTAATATTTTCAATTACTCTTTTTTATTACTAACATTTAAATTTTTATTGTAAGCATTTTAAACTTGTAAAATTTACATATATACTGAAATGATCAGATCTGTATCAAATTCATCAATGAATTTTGACAAATACAGCCATATCACCCATGCCACTATCCAGATACAGAGTTCTCTTTATTCTGCATTCAACCTAGTCCCCCTTTGCCCAGCAGTCATTGATTTGATGACTATCATGACAGAGTAGTTCTTCCTGTTTTAAGACTTCATATGTATCCTCTCATGCCATGTGGCCTGCCTTGTGTCTGGATTTTGGCACTTGGTGTAATATCTATGTGGTCCACCCAGGTTGTTGCATGTATCAGTAGTTCATTCATTTTTATTGCTGGTAGTATTCCATTGTATGATTGAATCACAATTTTTTTGTACATTGTGGGGCTATTCTTTTTATTTTATTGTTACAAATAAAGGAACTATGGAAATACTTGTACAGGAATTCTTGGACATAACTTTATTTCTCTGGAGTAAATACCTAGGAGTGGAAATGCTCGCCATAGAGTACTAGCTTGTTTAACTTCATCAGATGATACAAAACTGATTTTCAGAGTGGCTGTTTCATATTCTTATAGGCAATGGATGAGACTGTTTCACATCCTTGCCAATATTTATATTTATTAATCATTGAAATTTCAGCCATTCTAATAAGCACTTAGGGGTTTCTCACCGTGGTTTTACTTCGCATTTTTCCCTGATGGCTGTTGGCTGTTTGTATATCTTTTTTGTAATGTTTCAGAAGATTTCTCTAAAGATTGTGGAAGGAGCTAAATAAACGTGATTTCTCTTTCTGTAAGTGCTAGACCAAAAACGGAATGTCCAGAATCCATCCACACTTCCCAGTCTAACCTGCCCAACCCCATATTTGCTCCCTGAAGTCCCCACTCCTTCATCCCTCTTTATATTCTATCCACTTCATTCTGGCTCCAGCTCACTCTCCTCCAAAACGTCTGTTACTGTGAAGGTCACTGACATACTCGGTATTGTCATCTCTCCATCTGTCTGTACCTGTCCACAGCTTTCCTCACACTCAATAACTCTTTTCTTATTTTGCTCGGTTCCTGTGGATTCACTTCACAAATATTAATTCAAAGTAGTTGTAGCTGGAAGAAAGAATAGAGAGTTATAAAAAAATCTTTGTGAAGGCACCACCCAGGTTTGTCAATTGGTGACATTTTAATATTATTGGCTGTATGTAGTATACACAGAAGAATAATAGAAATGTATGTAGATAGCCTTGATTTTTCACAGCTCTGATATGCATGTGCTTCAGTCAATACTGTACTGAGCAAAGCAGGAATTGCAGGAGGATTGCAGGAGGATGTGTGTCTTGAATGTGGTGCATGCCTTTGTATTTGTACTGTGTTAGGAAATCTCTTTGTTTGAAGTCTTTTAGAGTTGTTTTTTAGACCGAGTCTCACTCTGTCACCCACGCTTGAGTGCAGTGGCACAAAAACAGCTCACTGTACCTCAACCTCCCAGGCTCAAGCGATCCACCCACCTCAGCCACCCAAGTAGCTGGAAGTATAGCTGTGCTCAACCATGCAGGGCTAATTTTTGTATCTTTTGGAGAGAGGGATTTTTGCCATGTTTACCAGGCAGGTCTGGAACTCCTGAACTCAAGCAATCCACCCACCATGGCCTCCCAAAGTGCTAGGATTACAAGTGTACACCACTTTGCCTGGCTTTGCTCTTAGACTTCTTAGAAATTGTTTCTTGCTAATTTTATCATTCATTTGCTTGCTTTTTCAGTTAACATGTTCTATGACATGAATCTATGTTTATACAAATAGTTCATTTGCTTTCATTACTGGATAGTATTCCATGGGAGGAATATAGTACAATTTATATCTTTCCCTCTTCATTGACCTTCAGGTTGTCTCTATTGTAGACCTCACTGCAATGAACATCCTGGGACATTGCCTCCTGCTCTCAGGGATATGTGAGCTCCCCTAGGGTATGCATGTGGGAGTGGGATCACTGCTCTTTTTCCACATGATGCTACATGATGCAAAATTGTTATCTGAAAGATATAATCCACATGGCCATCAAGAGGGGGCTGGTTAAAAAGCACCACACTCAAAAGAAGCAATCTCTACTTTTAAAAAAAATATTACATATGTATACAATGGAGGATCATGAAAATTTCAAACGAAGATATAGCAAAGCTCTTGGTATTTCTTCATGTGATCGTCTTTGTGATACAATGTGAAAGGAAAAGGGAAGGTGCAGGAAAGCAGATGTAGTTTGCTAAAATTTGTGTCAAGTGGGAGAAAGATTATATACCTATACATTTAGATTGACTCGCATATGCATAAAATGTCTTTGAAAGAATAAGCAAGAAACTGATATAAATGGCTGCCTGTCAAGATAGGGTATCATAAGAGAGAGACTTTTAACTTCTTGAGTTTTGAGCCAAGTCAAAACATAAAATAGAAGATAATTCCAAGGCAGACAAAACAAACAAAATCAAATCCTTCAAAATAAAAAACTTAAAAAAAAAAAAAAAAGCCTGACAGAATTAATTCTCTTACCTGTTTCCTGCCACTTTAATTCAGTATGTTGTTTTCTTTTTCATTGCACTATCTCTCTTTATGTGTGTGTCTGTCTTTCATTCATTAAAAGGCAAAATGAGGGCATGGTTAATTAACAAATGCAATTGGCTTGATGAAGGAAATTTAGACCAAATCCTGATGTAAATGGTGAAGCCCAATCTACAAGGAATTCTACGGGGTCCAGTGCGCCAATTGTGGCTTCAGCGGGCTCAGAACTCCCTCTACTGTCCATGTGGGTTCAAGGATGTGATATTTAAAAAAGAGAACACTTGGGTAATTCTCCTGGAAAACATGTGACTGAACCCTTTGCTGAATTTGGAAGGTCCTCATTATGAGCCCATTCTAAGTATGTGTCATATGAGGTCACCCTGTATTTGGATCAGAAGGTACAGTCAGAGCTCCTAGGGTCACATCCCAGGCCCAAACATCCCAGGACAGCAGAGCAAGGCCCATAGGTCAGTTTCATAAGGGGTGTGAAGGATTGAGGGTGTGGGGGCCAGTTGTGAAGTAGTGGGAGCCCCAGATGCTGTGTGAAACTGAGCCTCTGGATTGCTCTGTAATCCCACATTTGGTTCATTCCTGGATGTCTGCCATTCCCGGGATCCCAAGGAAATCAAATGCTGCAGCCTTGGGTGGGATGCTGTCCAGGATGGGCCAAGCATGTTCTAGTGTATCCTATACCTCTGCCTGTCAGCCCTCTTCTGATATTAGAAACCAATATGGATTGCCATAGGGTACTGATTCTCAAAGTGTGGTCCTGGGACAAGTAGCATTGACATCACCTGAGAACTTGTTAGAAATACAATTTTCAGGCCCTGCCTCGGACCTATGAATCAGAAACTGCATTTTAACAGGCCCCCAACAGAATTCTGCATTTCAAATCAGGGCTCTCTCTCTCTGTCTCAAGACTCAATATTGAGCAGCTGTGACTTCTGGATGGTCAGATGCGGTACACACTTCCTTTTCAGGAAGCTTCTGGCTCCTCAGTCAGCTTAGTCTGAGTCCTGGCCTGGCCTAGGGGAGAAAAATTCATGTTCCTGGGTTCTGAGCAATGCTCTCCTATCCTGGATGCCTGTCGGGCTCCTACTTATACTTCAAAACACAGCTCAAGTGTTGTCTCTTATGAAACTTCTGTGACTCCTTGGTCAGAGCAGTTAGTCTACTTGTGCATCTGCAAAGCAAGTTGCATGTTCTGTCAACCATTTGTGTAAGAATTTCCTTACTGATCTCTGCCTGAGCAAGACTGGCTCAACCTTGAAGACAAGGGTGTTTGGTTCCTCTTAACTCAGCCCCAGCTCCTTTAACACAATGCCTGACACATAGTAGGTGTTTGATAAATGTTTACCAAATGAAGGGATTCCCTGCAATGACCTAGGAGACAAGAAGGTAGAATAAAAACTCACAAGCCGAAAGTGGCTGGGAGAACGTTTTCCAAATCCCAGTGCTGTGTGAGCACAGGGCCCGCTGACTTTCACTTTTAGAAACTTTCCATCTGCCTTGTTCTCTTCTCATCAGAGACATCTATCCTTCCCTGCCAAGGCCAACCTAATCACACATTACCTTTCAGGACCACCTTTCAGATTAGCCAGAGTGCAAACCCCTACATCAGCTTCCTGCCTTAGCTCCAAATACTCAGCGTCAGGCCTGATGTGGGGCTTCATGCTAATCCTAACACTTTGGAAGGCTGGGGCAGCAGATCACTTGAGCCCAGGCCTTAGAGACCAGTCTGGGCAACATGGCACAACCTCATCTCTACAAAAAAACACAAAACATTGGCTGGGGTTTGTGGCACACACCTGTAGTGCCAGCTATTCAGGAGTCTGAGGTGGGCGGATCGCTGGAGCCGGGGTGTTCAAGGCTGCAGTAAGCCATGATCATACCACTGCATTCCAGCCTGGATGACAGAGTGAGACCCCATCTCAAACAAACAAAAACTACACCTCTGAGGCTAATTTGTTGGGAGTTAAGAGCTTATCCTACTGCGGTGTCACTATGAGTGATACTGGGTAGCTTTAAGATGAGGGGGTGTTTACATTTCTAAAAAGAAAAATGTGGCCGGGCGCGGTGGCTCAAGCCTGTAATCCCAGCACTTTGGGAGGCCGAGACGGGCGGATCACGAGGTCAGGAGATCGAGACCATCCTGGTGAACACGGTGAAACCCCGTCTCTACTAAAAATACAAAAACTAGCCGGGCGAGGTGACGGGCGCCTGTAGTCCCAGCTACTCGGGAGGCTGAGGCAGGAGAATGGCGTAAACCCGGGAGGCAGAGCTTGCAGTGAGCTGAGATCTGGCCACTTCACTCCAGTCCGGGCGACAGAGCGAGACTCCGCCTCAAAAAAAAAAAAAAAAAAAAAAAAAAAAAAAAAAAAAAAAAAAAAAAAAAAAAAAAAAAAGAAAAATGCTCCACAAAGAATGTAGAGTTTTGGTGTGTGCAGGGGTGGGGTCTTCAGGAGAAAAAAGGCAATAACTCAGTAATACTCATAGCTGACTGTCCACCCACCTGTCACCCACAGCCTAGGCAGGGGCTGGACTCTTACCTCAGCCCCTCCTCTGTGTGTCCTGGATGTGGATGGTCCCTCAGTGTGAACCCACCTGGGCTCTGACCCTGGCTGCTCTTCCCACTGTTATGGAGCCTCTGTGGGTGTGGCGCATGCAGGGGGCCTGCTCAGGAGACCGAGTGCCCTTTAAGTCTTAAGGCCTACATTTTTGAAGGACCCATGTCAGATGTTCAGGATGGAAGGGACTCAGATGCTCAAAACATAATAAAAGAAAGACTCCATCCCACTCTGTCAGGTGTGGTGGAATTAAAATTAAATGACAATCGGTAATCTAAAATGATCATATTCTCAGTGTTGACTTTATCATTCAGCCGACGCCTATAACCCAGGGATGGATCAGGCATTATGGAGGAAGAGTTTATTTCTTCTTTCTGAAGGCTCCATCAGCTGGAGTTTTTGTGCCGTGATTTTGGGAGGAGACTTTGCTTCAAGGTAAGTTAGGACTGAGCACAGTGGCTAACCCATGTCATCCTAGAACATTGGGGAGCCTAAAGGAGGAGGATCACTTGAGCCCAGGAGTTCAAGACCAGCCTAGGAAACAGTGAGATGTATTCTGTTCAATTTTTTTTTTAATTAGATGGTAATTTTGGTGCTTTCTTGTAGTCTTGGCTACTCTGGAGACTGATTCTTCACTTTAGCCCAGGAGCTCAAGACAGCAGTGAACTATGATCAACTCACTGCACTCCAGCCTGGGTGGCAGAGCAAGTCCCTATCTCTAAAAAACAAAGAAAGTGACTTGACTTGGGACAGGACATTTGGACTTTTTCATTAAAATTGTATTTCAAATGTTATAAAACTTCATAATCAGCATTTTATCCTTTTAGAAAGTAGAATCTGCTCAATTACAGAAAATATAAAAAATGTAGAGAAGCAGAAATGTGGAAAACACTTGCTTCCCCACTGGGAGGATCAGGATGAACCTCTGCCTGGCAGAGCCTCAAAGACTTCAGTGAAGAGGGCCCCTGGAGCTGTGCTTTGCAGCCGCCCCCTGAGTTTCCATCCCTGGTTTCTGTGCATGTGGTGTCTGCGCAGGACGACTTAGTGTAGTCACACTGTATGAGTTATTTTGAATCTTGCTTTTTCAAACTTCGTTATTATCAATAAGCAACTTTATATGTTATCACAAACTCTTCTTAAACAGTACTTTTCCTGGCTGTATACTATTTCCAAAAAATGACCTAGCTACTTTTCTTTTGCAAGTTCTTCTTCCTTATTGTAAATAATATCTGATTAATATCCTTATACCTAAAGATTCTTCTGTATTTTGGATTTCATTGTAGAATTATAGATTTCTCAAATATAAGTTATTTGGTCAAGTGCACGACCTTTTGTTTTGTTTTGTTTTTGAGACGGTGTCTCACTCTGTCGCTGAGGCTGGAGTGCAGTGGCAAAATCTCAGCTCAGTGCAACCTCCACCTCCCAGGGTCAAACCATTCTTGTGTCTCAGCCTCCCTCATAGCTAGGATTACAGGCATGCACCACCACACCTGGCTAATTTTTTTATTTTTAGAAAAGTCAGAGTTTCACCATGTTGATCAGGCTGGTCTCGAACTCCTGACCTCAGGTGATGCACATGCCTCGAACACACATGTTATAAAATTGCTTCTCAAAAGCAGCATACCAATTATATTCACCCATCATTCACTCTTTATTTGTTAAGTCCCTCCTCTGTACTGGGATGTTCTAGATGCTGGGGATACAAGTGGTGACTGGACGAGGTCCTGGCCTCAAAGATGTTTCAGTGGTACAGATGACAACTTTCAAATTTATTCTAATATCAGTGATGTTATGGAGAAAATATACCTGGGTTAGAAGATTGGTGGTGGTGAGGATGGCAGGAGATGTATTTTGTTGAGTAAGAGGTTCCTGAAAACTTGACCAAGGGACATTTGAGCAGAGAACTAGTGGCATGAGGAATAAGCCATGTGGATCTCTGGGGAGCAGGTGCCTGTGGGAGTCCCAGCAGGGGCCAGTGGCAGAGGCAGGATGGAGCAGTGACAAGAGACTGGTGCGAGTGGAGATGAGTGAGCTGGGCTGAGAGTGATGGGATGAGGCCAGAATGGCCAGAAGGGCCCTGTGATGAGGGGCTGATAGGAAATGGTGAGAGAAAGGGAAGAGGCTGGAGTGTCTGTGGGATGTGGTCGTGAGGATGTGCTTGAATTCCCATTTGAAAGGTTCACTCTGCCTGTTGTGTGGGTGTTGGACAGCTGCATGAGAGGCCACAGGCAGCCCAGCTGCAATGCCCTTCTGGTTTACTATCCTAGAGATGATGGCTCTGGGGAGGAGGCAGTAGAGGAGTGTGAAGTGATTGGATTTGGGGTTAATACATTTTTCAGATGGTCTTAGCAGTTATTTAATAGAGAACCACACATTTATTTACCGATCTTCATTCCACAATTGATTCCAGGTAGCTTACTGCAATAAACCTAATTAATAAATATACATGAATTATTTAAAAACCAACAGTTAGGAAAAGATAGACTTAAAATATTAAAGCAGTGGTAAAGATAGAACATTGCTAGGCAAGAAGGAACCTCTGAAACATTTGCTGAAATGGAGTTGACTGTTTACCTAGCCATGGATTTGTTGGCTCACAATTTTATTGCATTAGGGAGCCACAGAGAGGGGTGACAGTGCAGGTCACCTGTCCCTTGCTTCCTGTTTCAGGAATATTTTCTTGTTTTACACTTAAAGTTAAAGCAAATTATGTAACTCTAATTTGTTCAAAAATGAAGACAACACCTAAAAAGTCAGACAGTGAATGTACAAACCCCAGGGGTCTAAGGAGAGTCTGCATTTCTCCCACAAAATGTCCACACCCTGCACTATTGAATGGAGAGGGTCCTTTCCAGGGGCCCTAAGATGCAGGGGCGATTGGGCTGCAGCCCTAGCTAGAGGTGACCTTCTTTATGGCTGCAGTTTCCTTAACACCTGACAGCCAACTTCAGTGATCTCACCTGAGCTAGGAGTTTATTTATTTATTTATTTTTTGATATTGGTTCTATTTGAGCCATTGTGCAGGCTTAAAACTGTGACATGGAAATTTTGCTATAATTTTTTTTCTTTGATGAAATTTGACATACATGGTGGCTCTGGCTTCCCTGTCGGTCCCAGGAGAGAATGGAGTGTCCTGCACTTTTTTTTCAAGATCCTTGTGTGTAAGAGGGATCAGGAGACTTGGAGTCAGGGGCCCTCCTATCTCACCCTCCTCTCTAATGCTTTCCAGTGAGGGGGCCTTGGCTCTCTGCACATCTGATTAATATAATTGTCCCAGTTCCTGAAATAAAAGCAGAGGTGCACATAACACTGACTCCTGCGTGCAGTGCCAAGGTGGGGAGGTTTCCTGGATGCCAGGTTTAGCACTTTGACTCCCATTCTCACACACACACACACACACACACTCTCTCTCTCTCTCTCTCTCTCTCTCTCTCTCTCTCAGACACGCACGCTAACTCATACACACAGGCACACACAGTCGCACACACATTCACACACATACTTAGATTCACACACACGGGCACACACACACAGGCACACACTCACACAGCCTGAAGGAGTGTTGTGGGATGGGCTGACCTTCAGGGGCGGAGTAACAGGAATGTCTCAGGTCCCTCTCGGTGGCCTTTGTCTCTTTTCCCTGGAAGTGGAGGAGTCTGTACTCCAAGAGGGGACGTCCTCTGAAGGACGGGGTAGATACTCAGGAGCGGGGTCCAGAGATGGACAGGGATGGGAAGTGGAGACAAAGTGGAGGGGGCGGGGCAAGAAGAGAGCACGCGAGGAATGGGGAGGGGGAGGACCTTCTAGCGATCAGAAATATCACATGCAGAATTTGGTTCTTGGTTTTTGTGTTTTATTAAGATGGATTTAGTAAACCAGCCGAAGCGCAAGATACGGAGTCTACATTGCAAAGGACAAGTCTTAGTCTCCCCCTAGTTTGAACTCATCAGGAGTAGCTGGGAGAAGGGTGCCAGAAGCCTTGTGTGGGGCGCACAATGCCCTTTTGCAGCGACCCCATTCTCTGCACCCCACGGACTATGCTGGTCCCCTCCAATCCAACTGGAAGGAAAGGAAGGAGAAGTCTGAAGGCTTTGGATCCTTCCTAGTGCGCCTTTTTCTCTGCCACTTATTCCCAGAGTGTCCTTGCCTCTGCTCCGCTATCCCCAGCCTCACTATGACAAAGCACATCCTGCGCCCTCTGGCCAGAAATCCTCCTTTGGCCTCTGACTCACTGGTGCCATTTCACTGTGTACTGTCCTTCCGGCCATTGTCACTGGGTGAAGCTCCAGAGAGCTTGGAGCCCGAGAGAGCTGGATTCTTAGAGCGTCGCTGTCCGCACAAACGTTCTTGAGATTTCTTCAGATCTGAAAGTCAGCCTGAGTTTTTAGACTTGCTTCGAAAGGCTTTGGCCCTTGGAAAAAGGAAATCAACACTCCAGGAACAAGATTTTCCTCGACTTTGTCTCAACCCAAAGACACTATAGCAGCGCAGTTTTCAAACGTGCTTTGAAAATAAATGGGACAGTCAGCGTGTCCCCACTGGATTTTGCATTTCCCTTTTTATTACAGCCCCCCCTTTTGTAAAATTGTTACATATCTCCCTACTGCACTAAAAACAGCTCTATCAAAGACACTTTGAGAAAGATTTAATGACATGAAAATATGAAGTCCCCTTAAAAGAGAGTTTCTGGAGTTGGGTTTTAATTAACCCTTCGGTTTTTAAAATCCTGTAACTATTTGGGTGTGCAGCTTACATTCATAATATTTTCAAACAAATATTTTTCTAAACCACCATACAAATCCAAGTTTATTATTTTTATTTTTAAATTTTCTTTATTTATTTTTGAGACAAGTCTCTTTCTGTCACCCAGACTAGGAGTGTAGTGGTGAGATCCTAGCTCACTGCCCCCTGGAACTCCTGAGCTCAAGCTATCCTTCAGCTTCCAGAGCTGGGATTACAGGCCTGAGCCATTGTGCCTGAGCAAAATCCGAGTTTATACTGTAATATAAAATTCCAACATTTCAGAGAAGGTGAAAGTCACAATGTTACCCCAGTTCCTGGGGTCCCTGCCAAAATTTTGGTGAGTAATCCTCCGGGTTTTCCCTACTTAAAATATATATTATGTGAGTGGCATTACTGGTACATCCTTACATCCATACATCCTTATCCTTTTTAAAATGGGTAAAAGTAGTCTGGGCTCAGATCTTCTCATAACAATACTTAAAAATTCATCCTCCTCTTTTTAAGGACTGCATGTGGTTGTGTAAAACAGCCAAACAATACAACTCCATGAGCTGTACATTTCAAATACATACATTTATTGTATGCAAAGTATGTCCCCATAATGGTTTAAAATATTATCCTATTTGAGGTTTGTACTTTGACTTTGTAAAACAAAACAAAACCCTTGTTTTTGTACCCAAGAGATACACCCTGGCACATCTGGAGGTAGAAGCTCGTGTTCTCTGCAGCTTGACCACCTCGCAGCCTCTGAAATAAGAATAATAAGCCATATATTTACAGATTCACACACAGAGGAAAAAAAAGCTATGGTAAAAATGTTCATAAATAACAAAACTAGATAAAGGACAAAATTAAAAGTTAGAAATAATAAAACTACATCTTTCAAATATTATTCTCACCTTCACCTTTTCTCTCCCCTTTTCTCCCCCTCCCTTCCTTTCTTTGAAACGCCCCCCCCCTCTTCCCTACTTTCTCCATTCTCTGCTTTCGATCCCCATGTATTCCAGCCTGGAGGCCAATACACGTCACCGCGTCAGCCTGGGGCAGGTCAGGGAAGGGACGCGAGGCAGAACTATCACCGGATTCCGCGAGCCGCAGCGCCCTGGTCCCCGCTGATCTTGTATCATTTCAGTGACCTTCTCTCCACTCTTTGATGGGGCCATACTCGGGGAGTAAATTAGGATCCTCACTGAAGGGGCAGGACCCTGGGAGGCTTTTTCCTGGCCTGTTAGGTTGTGGGTTTTCCTTCGGACGGCGGAGCCCCTTTCCATCAGAACGGCCCAGAGGCGGTCGCTGCCTTCTCGGGGAGACGGAGCAGCAGGAAGCGTTTTCAGATCCTGGAATCCGTGGGCGGCCCGTGGGAGGGACTGAGGGGCATTTTCCTACTCACCCGGCTCGGAATCCACCGCGGTGCTGTTTCAAGCGAGTCAGATTCCAGATCGTGCTCCAGCCTGAACTCAGAATTCCTGCCCCGCGGGTCTGCATTTTCACAGCGGCAGGTGTGAGTGACCCGCAGCTGGAGACCAGAAGCCTGAAGGCAGCTCCGCCCTCCCCAGCCCACAGCGCCGTTATTCCGTTTCTATATCAGTAAACACATTTCATTTTCCGTAGACCAGGGCAGAGTGAGGGGTGATCCCAATCCTCGCAGTGAACTCCGGGCCACAGACTGGAAAACGCGCGCGGGCGCCCAACGCAGCCTCGTCCTGAGTTACACAAGCGACCGTGCTGGGACGTTTCTCTTTCTTTTCCGGACCCAGCAGTGGCGCCTAAAGTCTGCAAGGAGAAAATCTCCTGTGTGCTGGTAAGTCCAGGAATCTAAGGCAAGTGCTGAGGGTGAAAGCGTCGTTGATGGGCCTGAAGAGAAGAGGCTGGAGATGGGATAGAGGGGGAGGGCTTTGGACAGAAAAGACCTGGGAGATTTGTTTGGGGAGGGCAGCCAGGCCTAGACCTGGGGAGCGACTCATCCAAAGTCCAAGATTATCAGGGCCTCCCCTACCCCAAAAAGGGAGGGATTGACTTCCCGTCTTGTCGTGATCACCTCTAAATGCGTAGGAACAAACTTTGCATATTATTATTATTATTATTATTATTATTATCGTCATTGAAGTATTAAAACTCTTTTGGGGGATTAGCTGAATGAGACCCTTTACTGGAACTGGCACAGGGAGAAAAAGTCCCTCGAGACAGGGTAGACACTGTGGAGGGAAGGGCTTGGGACCAGTGTCGGGAGAGCTGGGTCTGTCTCCCTCTCTTTCCCTCACTACCCTTGTGACATTTAGCAATGTAAATAATCCCTCTAAGGTGGGGACAGGACCCCAGTCCCTGCTGTGCTCAATAAATTATGATGATCAAAATAAATAATCAGTGAATATGGATGGGAAAATTGAGTAATTGTTAAAACTCTGTGATGTATGACATTTTCATCTACAGAAAAGTGCAGGCTAGGGGTCTTGGGGAATGGTTAGTAATCATAGGTAGAGTTCCATTTAAAAAATAAGGTTCGTAAGGCTGACGAAGATGGAATGGACACAGTTCCTGCATCATGGATGGTTCATTGTCTAATGGGGGTTGGTACCAGATGGTAAATGACAGTTGGACGTGGTGGCACTCGCCTATAGTCCCAACTACTCAGGAAGGCTGATGTGGCAGGATTGCTCCAGCCCTCGGCGGAGCGGGAGCGGCGTGGCGTTTCTGGGGTGTCCGAATGTGTTGCTGCGAGCGCTCTGCGGTCGCCTCGGGGCTCAGGTGCGATGTCGGGGGTGGCGGAACTGAACGCGGCTGGTTGCCGTCACTCCTCAGCCCTTGCTTTCTCGTCTCTTTTCAGTCCTCCTCGGGGTCGCGCATCACCCGCCCCCTGCACTTTCTGGTCTCTTCTTGCATTTGGTCTCCTCACCTCTCTTCCGCCTCCTCTCACTTTTCGGACAAACCAGCCCTTCTGACGTCCCTGGGTCCCCGGGCTGTTCCTGTGAATGGCGTTCGAGGGCCCTTCCAGCTCTGCCACAGAGGCAGCCACATTTCCCGGCGCTCTGAGAGACTTTCGGGTCCCTGAAGCCCTGTCCTTTCCCTAGAGTGCGCGTGTTCTCAGCCGCAGTCCCTGGAGTTGGGGCCCTCCTTTTTTGGGGACCAGGAGCTGGTGCTTCCTGTTGCTGTGGGGACTGTGGGTTTCCTGACTCTCAAGCTGAGGGGTTGGAGTCTGCAGGCTCCGGGCAGAGGATTCTTCATGCGACTTCTCCCATCCCCAGCTCATTCTCCCCTGGCCTGCCCTTCCCAGGGTTCTTTCCTCTCTGGCAACCCTCCCTGCTGCTGTGGACTCCAATGATCTAAGGACACCAGGTTCCCTCCAACCTCCTCCCCTGTCCCATCTCAGGGCCCCCTGGGTCCTGTTGTCCTCCCTGCTTCCTGCTACTCCCTTTCTGTCTGCAGTTCTCTAATCTATTTGTAGGATACCTCTGCCCTCATTCCCTGCCCTGCCACCGCAGGTCCCTCTTGCCTTCCTTATGGGCCATTCCTACAAGCAGCCTTCACCCAGTGCTGCCCGTATGCCTCCCCCTTCCCAACTGTCCCTGACCCTAACTTTCTGGTGCTGTCTTTTGTCCCGTGGTACTTCCCTCCATCCCACTTCCCTCCAGGCCACTTGAGGGGAGCCCTGGTGCTAATGAAAGTTGGGCCTTAGGCAGGGCACAGGGCAGCACAGATGCTTCCTCCTCCTCCAGTGCAGTGCCTGCTCTGGGCCCTGCCTCACGGTGGCCCCTTGCCCACTCCATCCTCAGCCTCACCCTCTTGAGGACCCCACCCTGCAGCACACAGGTGCTGGACCATCGCTCCCTGGTCCCTCTGCCCCTCTCCAGCCTTGGGACCTTGTGTTGCTCCCACCTCTTGCCCAGCTGCCTTGGGCCCTCAGCAAGTTCTCACCTTCCCCAAAACCCACCCTCCCCCACAGAACCCCTCCCTTCCTGTTCTCACTTTACCCCAGGTTCTCCCAGGGTCACCCCCACTCCATGCTCATGCCATCCTTTAGTCTTTGCCCTGCCCATCTCCTCACCCCCACCCAGACCCAACACAGGCTTTCGTCCAAGGGCTCCTTGACCTTCATCCTCTTTTGGTTCCTTGACCCCAGTGGGCTCTCAGTTCCTAGACTTATCCAAAGTCTTCACTTACCACATAGTGGGCTGTGGTCTCCTCCTCTGGGCCTTCTCCCAGCACCACCTTCCTCCAGTGAGGGTTTTGTAACCTGAACCCTCTTTTGGAGTGTGACCTGCTCCCCTTCCAGCACCACTCCCCTCTGAAGGCCCTTCCTCAGGCCTGAATCTCACCTCTGCCTTGGTTTTTTTCTCTCTGACCAGGACCCCAACCTCTTTCTAATTCTATATTATTGTTTGGTACACTGTGACAATTTTATTTTGTTGTTTAATTGTGGTAAAATATACAGTATAAACTTCACTATTTTCACCATTTAAAAGTGGACAGTTCAATGGTATTAAGTACATTCTCATTTTTGTGCATCCTGAAACTCTGTGCCCATTAAACAGTAAGCTCCCCATTCCTCCTTCCCCCTGGCCCCTGAAACCACTATTCTACTTTCTGTCTCTATGAATTTGGCTATTGGGAATTATGCTGCTATGAACATGAGTGTTCAAATATCTTTTTAATGTTCTGCTTTCATTTCTTTTGGGTAAATACCCAGATGTAGAATTTCTGGATCATATGGTAATTCATTGTTTAGTTTTTGGAGGAACCAACACACTGATTTCCATAGCAGGTGCCCCATTTTGTCTTTCCCAATGTAGTACACAGACATTCTAGTTTCTCTACCTCTTTGCCAAACTTGCTGTTTCTCTCTCTCTCTCTCTCTCTGTCTTTCTCTGTGTGTGTGTGTACTTGTGTGTATGTTTGATTATAGCCATCCTAGTTGGTGTGAAGTAGTAGCCCATTGTGGTTTTGATTTGCATTTCCCTAATAACTACTGATGTTGAGCAGTATTTTCATGTGTCTATTGGTCATTTGTATATCTTCTTTGGAGAACTGGCTATTCAAATTCTTTGCCTACATAGTTTTTTTGAGTCTTGTTTTTGTGTTATAGGAGCTCTTTAGGTATTCTGGATATTAATATTTTATTAGATAAATGATTTGCAAATATTTTCTTCCATTTCTGGTGGCTGCTTTTTCACTCTGCAGATTGTGTTTTTTAATGCTCAATTTTTTTTTATTTTGATGAGTCCAACCTACCAATTTTTCCTTTGTTGTCTGTGCTTTGGTGTTATATCCATAAACGCCTTGTCAAAACCTGTGTCATGAAGATTATTCCCAATGTTTCATTCTAAGAATTTTTCAGTTTTAGTTCCTGAGTATAGGTCTTTGATTTATTTGGAGTTAACTTGTATATGTGGTGTAAGTTAGGAGTCCAACTTCATTTCTTTTTGTATGTGAATGTCCAGTGTTCCTAGCACTGTTTCTTGAAAAGATGTACTGACCCTCCCTTACTCCCACCTTGTCCACGATGAGCCTTCCTCAAAGGCAGCGGCCCTCAACTCCAGTCTCACCCTCACCTGTGCAGCACAGCCATGCTTGGTCATGGGTCACCCTGAGCCTGGGTCCCTTCCCATTTCCACCCTCTTCTCTGGCAAGACCTTCCTTCCACCACTGCCTTCATGCTCCTCCCTCACCACTGCAGGGCAAGCCTCTCTCCTTGGCCTTCCTCCCTATACCCTTAGGTGGCCTGTGGCTGCCCTGCCTTGGCACCTGGCCTACATGTTTGCCATCTCCATTCCCCCATCTTCCGTTCCTCAGTCCGCTCCTCCATCCTCCTGCCCTCCCAGTTTTCCTTGTATCTGAAATTCTCATTCTTGTCCCTTTGCCTGTGTGCATTTCCTGCCTCCTCAGGAAGGTTGGGACCGCAGACCTGTGTGTTAACTTCGATGTAAAGTTGCTTCCAGGAAGAATTTTCATCTGTGGTTTCCTCTTCCCCAGGGCCCCACAGTCTTCATTACAACCTCACAGTGCTGTCCCGGGATGGATCTGTGCAGTCAGGGTTTCTCGCTGAGGGACATCTGGATGGTCAGCCCTTCCTGCTCTTCAACAGGCAGAAAGGCAGGGCTGGGTCCCAGGACAGTGGGTGGAAGCGGTATGGGAGCTGAGACCTGGGACACAGAGACTGAGGACTTGACAGAGAACTGACAGGACCTCAGAAGGGCCCTGGCATGTATCAAGACCCAGAAAGGAAGTGAGAGTAGGCAGCGGGCAACAGTGATGGGAGAGGCCTTTTCCAGGAGAGCTGGGGTAGGGGCTTTCCTCTCCGCTATTCCACTAGAGTCACCCCTACCTCCAGCTCCATCCAGGAAAACTCTCCTTGTGCTATGGATGCATGTATTTTCTGTTGGTGTGTTATATCCTGATTTTTCTCTCCTGTTAGAGCCACTGGAAAAAGACAGGGGTTCAAGGATTGAAGAGTCCAGTGTCATAATCTGGGGAAGCAGTGGGCCCTCTGACAGAAGCCTGAACCTGGGTGGGTGTCAGGCAGGAGAAGAAGCCCCAGGGCCGAGGCTGCCCCATCTGCCTCCCAGCCTGCCCATTCCAAAGAGTTCCTCTGGCCCCACGTACCAGGAGCCCAATCCTGACCTTCCCCTCCTCAGCATCAATGCAGGGATCCCAGAGCATAAAGACACAGTCTTGAGGCCCATCCTTCTGCCAGCCTAGAGGAATTGGGCCCCAGGGTGAGGACAGACTTGCAGAAGGTCTGGGGTCCGTGAGGACTTCTGCCAGAGTTGGAACAGTGGAGTGGACCAGCTCTGTTCCCTGCATCTCCATTAGAGGGGAGCAGGGTTTGGCCACGTGCCTTCATTGTCTCTGCCCTTTCTTCTCCAGCCTCCTCTCCCCCACCATCAATGTGACCCGCAGTGAGGCCCTGGAGGGCAACATGACCCTGATATGCTGGGCTCTGGCTTCTATCTCCAGAATATCTCTCTGACCTGGTGTCAGGATGGGGCGTCTTTGAGCCAGGATGCCCAGCAGTCTGGGGGTATTCTGTCCAATGGGATGGGACCTACTAGACAGAGGTGGCCTGCAGGATTCCCCAAGGAGAGGAGCAGAGGGTCATCTGCTCCATCGGATACAGTAGGAATCACAGCACTCACCTTGTGTCCTTCTAGTGAACCTGGGACCACCCTTGAGGGTTCCAACATAAGGAGGATCAGGCCAGGGTGGGGGAAGCAGGAACGACTGTGGCTTTGGGTACCCGGTATGTAACAGGCCCTTTTTTCCAGGGATGGCCCTGGTGCTTCAGAGTTGATAACAAGCCATTCCATATGTTGCTGCTGTTGCTACTTTCATCATCATTAGTATTATTAGTAGTAGTATTATTCTCTGCTGTCCTTTGATACAAGAAGAAGACAATTATCAGGTGCAGCGGGTCCAGGTCAGAAAAGGGGACAGTTGCTAGAGATGGGAAGGTCCTTGGCTGGGCAGTAGGGTACCCCTCATACCTTCTGTACAGATAGGCATGTAGGTGACAAGGCTTCTGGAACAGGCGATGAAAGTTGGGGTATTTGGGAGGGGAATGAGAGCCACGTTGCCATCTACACCCCTGTGAGAAAGAAATTCACCCATTCAAACCCAAAGAATAGACTCAGAGGACCCAGAGAACAGCGAAAGAGAGACTTTTAATGACAGTCTTGCAAGATCAGGTGTCTGGAGTGCAGGCACACCTGGGAGAGTTTCAGAAAACAATTTATTCCCTAGTGTGCAAGTCCCTCCCCCAATTCCTCATTAGCTGAATACTATGGGGTTACAGTCTTCCTGGGCATGCACCTATTGGTAGTTGGATTAAGATTTCAAGTATGTTCTTCAGGGTCTTTTTGCTGCATTTTTTGCTGCATTTTGTTGCAGCCCATAATGCCTGGTGACTGTCTCAGGACTCTTTTGGCATTTGACTTATGGCCCTAGTGGCTGCACTTAGGTGACAGGCAAGCTAGCCCAAACTAAATTCTTTGGTGAGGTGGGGAGGGGGGTCATTGAAGGGGCCCCTGACCAATAAGCTCCTGGACACTGGGTCAAAGGGAAAGCAGGAAGGAGGGGGATTGTGGCTTAGTACATTTTGCTTCTTTATCTCTTCATTTCCATGTGGCCTGCTTAAACAGATTCTAAGGCACTTATGAAAATGAACCATCATGTGTACGTTATTTTTTACAGTTTCCTCCTCTTTTTCTTTTTATCCTTTTTGGTCTTATTTTCACTTAGATATCTGGAAGTTTTTACTTTCTTCATTATAGGAGGAGGAGTTTAGTTTGACTTTTAATAATAGTAAGTACATTCTGTTGGGACATTAGCGGCATTTGTTTATTAATAGCTACTTTCATTAACCTTTGTGTTAAGCCCTTCACACAAGGGATGACACAACATCCTATGGCTGTTAAGACCCCAGCCATAGAGGTCTATGAGAGATGTAAGAACTGAAGCTACCATTCCTTTCCATTTTTCAAACCAACCTTCTAACCAGTTAGTAAAAGGGTCGTTTACTCCTGTGTTTTCTGCCAACTCATTGACTAGAGTTGTTAGTCCCTGCAGTCCCTTTATGATGCTTCCATTTGAGGCAGCACTGTTGTGAATGAAAGTGTCACATTTTCTGCCCAGCATATCGCATGTACCACGTTTCTCTGCTAATATTATGTCCAGTGCAATTCTGTTTTCCCAAGCCATTTAGCTAGTGGCCTTTAGTTATCTGGCTTCTTCCTTAAGGGCATTTGGAGTGTAATTGATGAATCTTTGCTGATTATAAGACATGTAATTAATCCAATTTACATTCTTGTTAATAGTTGACCACCAGAAAAGTGCTGACTCAAATCCAACAGGTATTTGGTTTCATGCTTTAAATTTATTAGGCTGTCCTCTAGGTACCCCTATGGAGTTTAGAGATAGATAGATAGATAGATAGATAGATAGATAGATAGATAAGATGAATAGATAGATATACAAAGTTTTCATCCCCTGATCCAGAAGCCTTGTGTGTATGTGTGTGTGTGTGTGTGTGTGTGTGTATGCGTGTGTGTGTGTATATATATGTGTATATATATGGGTTAAAATAAATTGCTAAATTTCTCTGATCTCAATGACCATGTGTATTTTTAGCTATTTTATGGAGTGCCAGGGTGAACGGAATGGCCAATTGTACTAAAGCACAAGTCCCGGTCCAATTGGACGGTAACAAGTTACGGAGGGTCCCTTTCCCGATGAGTGGTTGCCTCATTCTGGGTTCCCAGTGACATTTAGGATGTGGGTGCAGGTTGAGAGTTTTCCCACGGGTTTATCGAACTTCACCTTCTGTCCTAGAGAGACACAGGAGTGATTTATACTCCCTATAGAGAACAAGGGGATCTGATCTCTGCAAAGTGGGAAAGAGCAATGACAGATTTTACAAGTCTTATTTCCCCATGCATCCTCGTCTTGGTATACAGCCAACATGCAATGCATTCCTTTGGGATTAGTATCCCATCCAAGGGGAAACGGGACCACCTGTGCCTGAGGTTGACCAGCGAGCACAGCATAACAGTTACTTTTATTGAGGGCTTGTGCTGAAAATTTCACCCATTTAACCCAGGCATTTATGTCTCTATCCTGTTTTAATTTTTAAAGTCTGCCTTAAGTCAGTTATTTTAATTATTTTTACTCTCTTAGGGTTATTGTTTGGTAGGTTAAAGGAAGTTAATGGGACTGGGAGTTATAGTAATTCTGGGTGGGCTTGGGGTAGAGTTGGTGACTAACCTAAAATCTAACTGTTCCATGGAGTTGCTTTTTGAAATATTTATTTTTAATTTATACCTTCAAGTTTTCTGGTTTAGAGTAACTGGGTTCTTTATGGTAATTAATATAGGATTGCATTTTAAATTTTTACAGTTAGGTGGCGTGTGGTTCCTATACAATACTTAGGTTTCCTTTCACCCCTTGTGTTAGGATTAATTCTAACCATATCAGCCCCCAATGTTGGAGCCTGCGTATAGCTTCCTTTTAGGTTTTCCTTAGAATTAGCTTAAAGGATTTTCCTTAGAATTAGCTTAAAGGGTTTCTTAGGTGATCTATACACTTCCAATTTACCTTCCTTCTTTTTTTTTTTTTTTTTTTTAACCGGTTTCTTGACCCGAGTGTAACGTGTCCACCCCCGATCAGCTGTTTGTACAGCTGTCTCACTTGATAGGGACCTTCCCAGCTTAGGTGGAGCTTGTCTTCTTTCCAAGTCTTAATTAGCACTGAGTTGCCTGGCTGGAAATAGTGAACTGTGAACTCAAGAGGTGGGGTTTGAGTTACAATTTCTTTTAACTGAAGTTGTTTCCTGGGAGTTCACACAATTCCCACACACTTGTTTAGCAAGGGTGTACATTTCTATATACCCATAATTCTTTAGTATTTCATCACACATGGCCTGGGGACCCCAATGACTTCCCTTACGCAATATAGACTTTCGATTTTTTATTATGGGTTTATTTATTATTTCTCTCCCATCAGGGAGCACTCACCTTCCATTCTTAGTATGAGTGGCTCCTATCTTGCCTAGCTTTTCCTCCTCTTTTGAAAATTGGGGTTTTAATATCACCTTAGGGATATCTGAGCTAAACAGTTTAAATTTTTCCTCCAGGGAGACTTACTTAGCAGCCTTATCTACAAGTCTGTTCCCTACAGCTTCCATAGTGTTTCCTTTCTGATGGCCATTTGCATGAACTATGGCTATCTCTGCTGGAAGCAGGAGGCTTTCTAAAACTTGTTACCCACGTACCAATTCTTTTGCCCTGCTATTGACTAGTCCCTGCTCTGTCCAGATTTTTTCAAAGATGTGTACTACTTTATAGGCATATTGTGAATTAGTATATATAGTGTTTCCTTGGTCTTCTAGGAGCTTTAGGGTCTGGTTAAGAGCATATAATTTACAGGTTTGGGCTGACCAGTTATTGAGTAATTTACCTTTTTCACGTAAGGATTGTTTGTTTTTATTTTTATTTTATTTTATTTATTTATTTATTTTTTTGAGACAGAGTCTCGCTCTGTCTCCCAGGCTGGAGTGCAGTGGCCGGATCTCAGCTCACTACAAGCTCCGCCTCCCGGGTTTGCCCCATTCTCCTGCCTCAGCCTCCCAAGTAGCTGGGACTACAGGCGTCCGCCACATCGTCCGGCTAGTTTTTGGTATTTTTTAGTAGAGACGGGGTTTCACCGTGTTAGCCCGGATGGTCTCGATCTCCTGACCTCATGATCCACCTGTCTCGGCCTCCCAAAGTGCTGGGATTACAGGCTTGAGCCACCGCGCCCGGCCGGATTGTTTGTTTTTATTAATGACAGCACAACCATTGTGTCCTTTACCATTTATTCCTCAGGATGTCCCATTCACAAACAACCTCATCCCATTACGTAGCAGAGTTTCTTTAAGGTTTGCTACTAACTTGAGTTTGATACTCTATGATCTCTAAACAGTTATGGTCTGATGCCTTCTTATTCTCCTCTCTTTTTCATAAGAAACTGGTTGGCGTTAGTTTAGGAACCTCCCCAGGGTCCATGGACCCCAGGAGGAACTTGGGGAGGGCAAGAGACTGACCAGCTGGCATCCCAGAGTGCCCTTGGCCCGGCCCTGCTGGGTTTGGCTTTGGGCCAACAGCTGCTGGTTTGAAGAGCTGCCAGCCTGTGGCGCCTTCCCTGATGGGCACTCTCATTAGCAAAGGCATTTCTGGCTCCGCCCTCCCTTCCTTTTTTTTTTTTTTTTTGCTTCAAAGGCACCGTTCCTCTCCTTGGCAGGCCTAGAGCTACCCTGTTTGTGCTTCATGCAACTCCCACTGGTGACCCAGCAACTGCAAAGTGTCTCCAGTTTGTCCCGCCCTGGGAGGGGACTTACTGCTTTTCCTCCTCCTGGGCTGCAAGGACCCTTCCCTGGCCCAGCCCAGCTCTGTTTAAACAGAACTTTTATACATGACTCCTTGAAACGTTTTGGCAGACTTTTCCCCAGCATGAACTCTCTCTACTTCAGGGATTGCAAACTGGCATCCTCTTTTGCCTGTGTTGGGTTTTTGAGTTATTTGAACTGATTATCAGTATTTAAAAGTTATATTTTACATAAAAAGTCAGAATTTTGTCCTCTGACAAAGCAGACAATCTGACAACGCGGGACCGGCACCGTGAGAACAGCTGAGCCGCTGCCACAGTTCCCACCCAGCCCTGCAGCCCTCCTTTTTGTTGTTTGCTGACCCTGTAGTCATTTGAGTTTACAACCCTAATGCTGATTCTCCTTATGTAGCGTCCCCAGCTCTTCTGCAGCCTTACTGACAGCTAACTGCCCCTGGTGCCCTTACAGCCTCTCAGTAAAACAACAACAAAACCTTAATGTCATCTTATTCATTTACTCTTCCATAACTTGAATCCTTTTGACCACCTCCTGACAAATAGCCATCTAGTTTTTGCTGTAGGCAACCCATTACACCTCAAGCAGCCTGATCCTAAACTCTTCCACATGCCTTTCTCCCTTACATCCCCCAGTTCCCAGGCTCTGTCCTTCCTCAGTGGTTGCACTGCATGCACCTTTTCCTTGCAACTCCTTGTTGCTTAACCCCCCAGAAACCTCCCCCAGCCCTGCCAACCTCTCTGCATTCTCTCACTTCGTCGTGTACTCTTTTTTCCTTTTACATTGTCTCCCCAGTTTTACCTTCTGTGTTTCTCTTTGATCTCTGTCTCTTTTAGTCTCTCTCGCTAATTTTCCTCATCTATTCTCTCTCTGTCATCCCCTGTTTCCTTTCTCTCTAACACTCAGTTTCTTCCTCTTTCTCTCTCTGGGCATGAGCCGAACCATGCTGTGCCCTGGCTCCCCTCGTCTGTCTGCAAAAACAGGCAGCTATGCGGAAATGACTCAGCAGTAACCTTTATCAACAGCTTTTAGAAGCCAGTTGCCACACACAGCTGTGCCACTGGCTCTCTCTTCCTTCAGATATAGCAGCTTAACTCTCTCTCTCTCTCTTTCTCTCACACGCATACACATACACGCACAAACTTTCTGAGCTTCCCTCAGTATTTCCTTAATTGTTTTTTTATTCCATCCATTAATCTTTTGCAGTTTCTTAGTAATATTAGGTCAGCTTTTAGTTACAAAAGTAACCTTTAAAAGACCTTGCCCTACTGGGTCTTCTGGATTTAATCCTGAGTATTTTTCCACTTGATTCCTGAGCCTCTGCAGAAATGCAGAGGGAGTCTCCTCTTCTTCTTGTTGGATCTCAAATGCTTTTGGGACATTTTGTGTCCTAGGAGTGGACTGTGTAATCCCTCTAATTATTAGCTCCCTAAGGTCTTGTATTTAGACCCGATTCCCGGGGTCATTATTATCCCATCCAGGATCTGCATTTGGGAATTTCTGCTTAGCTGGCAGGACTCCTTACCCAGGAGGATGCTGCTGTCTCTCCCAAATTATTATGGCTCCCCTTCTAATTGTTCCCCTGTCTTTCCTGGTAAACAATATTAATGATTGAATTATCTCAGCCCAAGTATAAAAATTGGGTTCTAAAATTTGATCTAGCTGCTCTGCTAAACTGAGGGGATCTTCCAAGAGTGGCCTCATTTCCTTTTTAAAATTCCTAACCTCAGTACTTGTTAAAGGCACATTTACAAACCCATTATTATTATTATTTTTATACTTTAAGCTCTGGGATACATGTGCAGAACATGTAGGTTTGTTACATAGGTATACACATGCCAGGGTGGTTTGCTGCACCCGTCAACTCATCATCTACATTAGGTATTTCTCCTAATGCTATCCCTCCCCTAAGCCCCCCACCCCCAGACAGGCCCTGGTGTGTGATGTTTCCCTCCCCGTGTCCACGTGTTCTCATTGTTCAGCTACCATTTATGAGTGAGAACGTGCGGCGTTTGGTTTTCTGTTCTTGTGAGTCTCTCTCTGAGAGAGCCTGAGAACACATAGCTGAAGGTTTCCTGAGAATGATGGTTTCCAGCTTCATCCATGTCCCTGCAAAGGACATGAACTCTTCCTTTTTATGGCTGCATAGTATTCCATGGTGTATACGTGCCACATTTTCTTTATCCGATCTATCATTGATGGGCATTTGGATTGGTTCCAAGTCTTTGCTATTGTGAACAGTGTTGCAATAAACATATGTGTGCATGTATCTTTATAGTAAAATGTTTATAATCCTTTGGGTATATACTCAGTAGTGGGATTGCTGGGTCCAATGGTATTTTTGGTTCTAGATCCTTGAGGAATTGCCACATTATCTTCCACAATGGTTGAACTAATTTACACTCCCACCAACAGTGTAAAAGCGTTCCTATTTCTCCACACCCTCTCCAGCATCTGTTGTTTCCTGCTTTTTTAATGATTGCCATTCTAACTGGAGTGAGATGGTATCTCACTGTGGTTTTGCTTTGCATTTCTCTAATTATACATGACTATGAGCTTTTTTTCATATGTTCGTTGACTGCATAAATGTCTTCTTTTGAGAAGTGTCTTTTCATATCCTTCATCCACTTTTTGATGGAGTTGTTTTTTTTTTTCCATGTAAATTAAGTTTGTTGTAGATTCTGGATATTAGCCCTTTGTCAGATGGACAGATTGCAAAAATTTTCGCCCATTCTGTAGGTTGCCTGTTCACTCTGATGATAGTTTCTTTTGCTGTGCAGAAGCTCTTTAGTTTAATTAGATTCCATTGGTCAATTTTGGCTTTTGTTACCATTGCTTTTTGTGTTTTAGTCATGAAGTCTTTGCCCATGCCCATGTCCTGAATGGTATTGCCTAGGTTTTCTTCTAGGGTTTTTATGGTTTTAGGTCTTATGTTTAAGTCTTTAATCCATCTTGAGTTGATTTTTGTATAAGGTGTATGGAGGGGGCTCCAGTTTCAGTTTTCTGCATTTGGCTAGCCAATTTTCCCAACACCATTTATTAAATAGGGAATCCTTTCCCCATTGTTTGCTTTTGTCAGGTTTGTCCTTCTTACATTGTTCTAATTCTTTCCTCAAGTTTGGATAAGGATTTAAGGGAGCATTGGGTTTAGCTCCTTCATTATCTCCAAAATCCTTTTCCTCCACTCTTCCTTTTGCCCCCTGATCTCCCTGTCCTCTACTTCGTGAGATGTATAGGGTGGAGGGCAAACGTATTAGAGGATCCCAGGGCTTTTCGCTGGGTGAGAGCTCTTTACTATGCTCTTTTTATTTCTCTTCAAGGGGGAAAACGGGGGTCAATTCACTCTTCCAACAAACAGCATAACCCGTCTCCTCTTGAGAAGATGGGGTTTTATCATTCACATAGAGAATTAAAGCTTGGCATACACAGTCCTTATTTGAGCTAAACTTAGGCCAAGGACTGAAGGTTGACGAACGGACTTTTTAGGCCAGGTAAAACAGCAATACTTTATTCTTTTTTGTTTTTCCTTGTTTCAGGCTTTCTAGTTATTTTTGAGTCAGTTTTGGCAATTTCTATCTTTGTATGAATCTGTCCATTTTATCTAAGTGGTCTAATTTATTGACTTCAGGTTTTTCAGAGTATTCACTTCAATGCTTTTTAATTTCTAAAGGGTCACTAGTGATAATCTCTCTTTTGTTCACAATTTTGGTAATTTATCTCATTTCTCATAATCTCTGTTTTGACTGTTGGTTAAGAAAACAGATAGAGGCAGCAGATGGCTCTGTGATTCTCTAGTTGGAAGGCTTTGATCATACATAGCTGGCAAGCCAGACTGATGCCAGCAACCTCAAAGGAACTGCCAATGGATCTTGACAGGAAAGTCACTGACTCTGGATTGGACTATGCTCAATCAGGGGTAGATGTCAGTGCTTCAAGGGCTATAAAAGAACCAGACAAAAAGAGATTGCACCAATTTGGACTGCTGAGTCCCATTTCTTTATGCAAGAAAACACACTTTACAGCCTCAAACAACCAACAATACACAGGGACATGTCCTCCTCAGAAGAAAACTGTGATAGAAAATTGAAACAGTCAATTAAAGCATTGTTTGTCTAAAAACTGTGAATCTAACTGTTGGGCAATATAAACATGAAGGACTGGCTTTTATATCTCCATGAATGTGCTTACTATCAACATGGGTGGGGCTGCAAGAATGACTCCACTGGGTAACTCCCTCTCTTTTACCTGAAGAATCAAGATGATGCTGTTATGACTATACATACAACTCTTCTGTAGGGGAGAGGATGCTGGAATAATGACTACACTTCACCTCAAATTTCTTTTTTCATATGTGATGCAGTGGTACCAGGAATAGGGATGCAAATAAAAGTACCAGAAACAGGAATTATCTTTAAGCCAAAAACCATAACTATAATTTTACACCTTTATGTAAGAATTCCCAAGCAACTCAAAGATTGTGCTATGCCTTCACTTCATTTGGCAAAGTCAGGATTAACACTAAATAGAGCTATCTAGCCTGGTGGTCAGATGGCCCCCGTAGTTCCCTACCTACATAACCTACCCTCTATGACCAAGAGTAGACTGAGGGAAGACATGCTAGAATACTATTGCTGCCTGCAGTCTAGGCCAGCACAGCAGCCAAACCTGATGTCACCTCTAAAACTGGAAAAGATTGATATAAAGGGACAGAAGGAGGAATAGTGGCTGAGGGTTAAGTGAATAAATTAAAGAGTTATGAAATGAGTAAAATTCAATATTAGCTTAACTCCTCGAAAGTGCTGTGAGCAAGAGAAGATATTGTCTCTTAGGTCAATTATACTGGATGCCTAAACGAGTGAAGCCATATGTCCCTGAGACCACTCTTGTTTTTGGAACCCGGCAAGGTTGAGTGGTATCTGCAAACATGAGTGACATCATTCTGGGAGACATATTCATACAAGAGGATGATAGACTGTTCTAATTTTGAATGACTGAATGATACTCTGTTAATATGCTAATACTTCTTTACTTTTGTAATCCTTTCCCTTTAAAAGATATGTGGTCAAAGAAAAGTGGGTAATCTGAGTTATAAGAAAAACATTTAGTCTTTGTCCCTGGTTTCTCCTAAAAACCTTAGAATCTCTTGAGTGAAAAGAATTAGAATACTGATGAGAGGACTCATGGCTGAGTGGACCCTGGATATCTTGAGAATGGGGGCTGGCTGCCAGAGACACATACTTGTGATGAGAGTGCTGTCTTATTCCATTTTGTGCTGCTATAAAGAAATGTCTGACACTGACTAATTTATATAAACAAGTTTCATGTGGCTTGGCATTTTGAAGTCTGGAAATGTTTGAGCATTTGGTGATGGCCTCAGACTGCTCCTACTTCTGCCCTGTGGAGATCACACTGACCCAGTAGCGGGATGGGGAGGACTAAATGTAGGATGCAGTTTATAGAGACCAGACCTGCAGGGTCCAGAACCTTCCAGAAGTGGGTAGCTGTGGTGGTGTCTTCTGGAGAGGAGCAGAGATACACATGCCATGTGCAGCACAAGGGGCTGCCAGAGCCCCTCACCCTGAGGTGGGTAAGGAGGGGGAGAAGGCAAAGGGGAGCTGGTATGTGCAGAGATCACATGGTAAGAGAGGAACAGAGAGTGTGAGAAGTTGCCAGGCTCTTTTTAACAGCTAGCTCTCTTGGAAACTAAAAGAGTAACAATTTATTCACTCACGAGAGAGGACAGTAGCTCTTTATTCATAAGAGATTGGCCCCCATGACCCAAACAGCACCCATTAGGCCCCACGTCCAACATTGGGGGTCAGATTTTAATATGAGGTATCAGGGGGTAAATATTTATTTCTTTCTTTATTTTTTTTTTGAGATGGAGTCTCGCTCTGCCTCCCAGGCTGGAATGCAGTGGCCGGATCTCAGCTCACTGCAAGCTCCGCCTCCTGGGTTTATGCCATTCTCCTGCCTCAGCCTCCCGAGTAGCTGGGCTTACAGGCGCCCGCCATGTCGCCCGGCTAGTTTTTTGTATTTTTTTTAGTAGAGACGGGGTTTTACCATCTTAGCCAGGATGGTCTCGATCTCCTGACCTCGTGATCTGCCCGTCTCGGCCTCCCAAACTGCTGGGATTACAGGCTTGAGCCACTGCGCCTGGCTGGGGTAAATATTTATACTATTACATCCTGTCCCTAGCCAGTCAGAGCTCATGTTTTTCTCCCATTGCAAAATACGATAATTTTCCAGTTGTCCCAAATGTGCTAGGTTGTTCCAGCATCAACTCAAAATTCTGAAGTCTCATCTGAGACTCAAGGTAAATCTCTATAGCTGTGAGCCTGTAAAGTTTTAAAAATGTTATTTACTTCTAAAATATTAATACAAGAGTGGAAGGGACATTTCTTATACATTTCCATTCCAAAAGGAATAAATAGGCTAAAAGAAATGAATGCAGTGTCCTCACAAGGCTGAAACTCATAATGGAAGATGTTAAAACTTAAAGCTCTAAAATATTCTCCTTTGACTCTATATCTTGAATCCTGAGCACACTGGTGCAAGTGGTGAGCTCACAATGCCATTTGCAGCCCCACATCCTTGGCTTTGCTGAACCTAACCCATATAGCTGCTCTCCTGGGTGAAAATTGAATGCCTGTGGCTTTTCCAAGCTCAGCTTGCACATTACCAATGACTGTACCATTTAGTAGTCCTGGCAGGGGTCCTGCTCCTGCAACTCCATTAGGAATTGTCCTGGATATTAAATTTCCCCTTTAAATATCAGTTCCAGTTTCAGATCATTTCTTTGCTCACAGATATGTGCGTAGGCTATGACAAACAGCCAGGCCAAATATTGAAGGCTATGCTGCTTAGAAACTTCTTCTATCAGATACCCTTAATCACTTTCAAGTTCAAAGTTCCACAGATCCCTAGGGAGGGGGCACAATGCCTCCAAGTTATTTGCCAGTGCATAACAAAAGTGACCTTTCCTCTAGGTCCCAGTTAGGTCCCAGTAAGTTCCTCATCTCCATCTGAGACCTCATCAGCCTGGACTCTATTGTCCATATCACTGTCAGCATTTTGGTCACAATAATTTAACAAACCTCCAGGAAGTTCCAAGTTTTCCCCCATTTTCTTGTCTTCTAAACTCTCCAAACTATTCCAACCTCTACCTGTTACCCAGTTCCAAAGACATTTTCAAATTTTTAGCTCCCTTTATTGCAGTACCCAACTCCTAGTACCAATATTCTGAATTATTCATTCTCAACTGTTATGAAGAAGTACCTAAGACTGGATAATTTATAAACACAGAAGGTTTAAATTGGCTCATGGTTCTGCAGGCTATATGAAAGTATGATTCTGGCGTCTGCTCAACTTATGAGAGGGCCTCAGGAAACTTTCAATCATGCTGGAATGTTAAGGGGAAGCAGGCATGACTTACAAGCCTGGAGTAGGAGGGAAAGAAAGCAGGGAGGTGGCACACACTTTTAAACACCAGATCTTGTGAGAACTATCACAAGAACAGCACCAAAGAGATGGTTCTAAACCATTCATGAATGATCCATCCTCATGAGCCAATCACCTCCCTGAGGTGCCACCTCCAACCTTAGAGATTATAAGTGAACATGAGATCTGGGTGGGCACACAGATCCAAACAATATCAGGGGTCATGGTGGACATGAGGGTAGGCTGGTCTCCCCTCTTCTTACATGATACCAGGGATGTAGACACATTCAGATGCCTTGGCAGAAAGAGAAGCCAGAGACTCTTGAAGTCACAAAGGGGAGGCATGAACAAATCTTGCATCTCAGTCCCTCACAAGGCAGTCTTAGAAAAAAAATAGTCATGAACAAATTCAAGTCAGTCATGGTAAGTGGTGACACTGAACAGCCCACCACACCCTCAAGAATAGCAAATCAAAGACTCCGAATTCTAACTGTATCCCCTCTGCCCCAACTCCTCTTTGACTTCAGGTCCTCTAATATGTCACTTTTACAAGCCTTGAGAGACACATCAGAGCCCTGGGTACTGTCCCTGTTTGGGGTGGAATAAAAACAAAATCTATTCAGAGCGCACAGGTGATGTGACTAAAGGGGGAATTGTGGGGTGGGTGAGCTCCCCCATGGGCTGGCCTGAGTGGAGGCCGAGGGACTTAAAAGAGCTGGAATCAGGCCCACAAATACAGATTGAGTGTGAGGCAGAGAACAAGGCCTAAGAGGAAAATTCCTGGTGCCCAAGGCTGCTGCGGGGACAAAGGGGACAGCTGATCAGTATTCCAGGGATTGTCTTCCCTCCTCTCCCTCAGAAACTTCATCCTTTATTGTCCCAGAGTGCAGGGCGGGCCCTCAGTCACTCTCTGGTATAGGATCTGAAACCCAGGAGGAATCTTCCTCCTCAGGACAAGAGGGAGAGGGATGTTTTCGCGTTGGTCCCATTTTCTTCCCATTCTATTGGAAGGTGACTCGGGCAGATCTGCAGGAGATCAGGGAGGCGCCCCGCGGCCGCTGGTACCCGCGCACTGCAGCGTCTCCTTCCCAGTTCTTAAGCCCTTTGCTGAGCCGCTCCGGCCACCTTCCCTGCTGGTGGGTTTTGAGCAGCTCTGCATGTTTCTCCGCCAGAGCATCTGAGCCGCCTTGTCCGGTGCTGTCCAAGAGCGCAGTTCCTGGTTTATGAGGAGGTAACTGGCGGAGTCGTAGGGTGAGTTCATCCCCGCGGAGGAGGCTCCAGTCCGGGTCCAGGTCGCAGCTGTGTATACAATGGACGGTGTGAGACCCATTCCTAGTGACCGCGGTCAGCCCAGGCCACTGAGCCCCGCCTCCGCCTCGACCAACCCCCGGGGATTTGGGCCTGAACTGAAAATGGAATCCGGTATAGGCGCCTGGGGCTCTTGTGGGGTCGAGGACCTCCGCTGGTCTCGCAGCAGCCTCGGGTGCGTCTCCGATTGTGCTACAGCAGGTAGCACAATCTTGGTGACTACTGAATGATCATAAATCTAATTTGTAAAAGAGGTGATCTTTGGCCCCATCGTATATAAATGTGTCTAAACGCATTGCAATTAGACTCACAAAGTTTACTTTCCCAGATTGTGTATCTGTGACTCTGGTCTGTTGTATTTTTATATTATCTTTATTTCATAGCCCTGAGTTTGTGTGGGCGAGTCCAGGACATCTCAACACAAAGCACGATGTGTCACCCTATGTTGCAACCAGGAGCCTGGACAGAATTTAATCACCTCAAAATTGCAAGTACACAATGCAGCCAAAGTGCCCTTCACCAGTGCTCATGCAACGCCTTTATTTATTTATTATTTATTTAGTTAGTTAGTTATTTTTAGACAGAGTATCACTCTGTTGCCCTGGCTGGAGTGCAGTGCCACGCTCATGACCTCCTGGGCTCACATGATCAATGCTCCTGTTTCAGCCTACCAAGTAGCTGCCACCACAGGCTTGTGCCACCAACCTTGGCTAATATTTCTAAAAAAATATTTGTGGAAATGAGGTCTCCCTATGTTGCTCTGGCTAGTCTTGAAGTCCTGAGCTCAAGTGATCCTCCCACCTCAGCCTTCCAAAATGCTGGTATTACAGGCACAAGCCACAATGGCCATCCCATGCACCTGCCTGTATTTATGAATTATTCACATCTAAGCTATGTGCATATTTTATTGGGACACTTGGTATTCTTTTCTAACCTGTTTATCATAAGGAGGCAATTCGTTTTTAGACAGCCCCACAGAATGTATTAAAGACCAAGGTGCAAGTAACACTGTGCCAGACTCTGCAGATAAATGGATTAAAAACCCATAAAACACTATGTTTAAGTCTGAGAATTCTATTGCTTTAGAATTCTTTCTCTCTGTTTCTTTACTTCACCTCCTGCTTCTCCAGCCCTTCTCTCTGTCCCTGTCACCCATCAGGCCCTCCTCTCCCCTTAGTCTCTATTACCCTGTCACTACTGAATTGTAGCCCTAGCTCTGCCCTCTCACTTGCTGCTCATGACTGTTTCCCCCACAGTGGTCAGCAATTCTGCTAATGTGAGTCAGATTGTGTCATTTCTTCACTTAAAACCCTCCAATGGCTCCATCTCACTCTCAAGAAGCCTCTAGAATGGAAGGCACAAGCACAGAGGTTTTGGGTTGTTTTGATCAAAGTTGTGTCTACAGAATATAAAAGCATATCTGACCCATAACTAGTAGGCACTAAGTTAATTTTGTTGAAGAAATGAATGAAATATGATTGTGTTAAAAATTGCATCACACAAAAATCACAAAATGAAAAATGCAAAGCAAGTTAGGAAACATTTGGTTTTATGCAACTGCTATGAATATCAGTTCATAAATTCATTCCAATGGAGAAAATATCATATGTTTAGCTGTTGAATCTGTTTATTAATTTTCTATTAGTACATAACCAATTACCACAAACTTAGTGGCTTAAAAGAGCACTCATTTATTTGTCTACATTTCCTTCATCAGAAATCCAGGCCTAGTGTGAGAGATTTTTGTTCAGGGTTTCGCAAAGCTGTAAGCTCATCTTAAGATTGGGGTTCTCCCCCAATCTTATATAGAGCTCGTTGGCAGAATTCGGTTTCTGGTAATTGTAGGACTAAGGTCCCTGTTTCCTTCACACTATCAGAGTAGACAGTGGGGAGGGCCTCTAATTCCTATTGGCCACCAGTGTTCTTTCCCCATAATCCCTCTATTTTCAAAGCTCACAGTGGAGGAAACCGCTTACACTGAACCCCTCTACACTGTGAGTCTCTATTCTCAGAAAGAACCCAGTCCTTTTCAGAGCTTACCTGATTAGGACAGTCTATGAAGGATAATCCCCATCTTAAAGTCAACTGACAGGGGACCTTAAATCTATCTGCAAAACCCCTTCACAGCAGCACCTGCATTAGTGTCAACTGAGTAACTGGGGTAACGTGAATAACCAAGGGTGGTTATTGGGGTGTCATCATAGAATCAGCCTAGCATAGCCTGGATCTTCCTTTTGTGTTTGAATAGAACGTACAAATTGAAGGTAAAAAAAAAAAAAAATAGGTCATTGTTAATGATAATAAAATAGGTCTTATATAGTCATGAAAATTCTTAAATATTAAAAGCAAATGACATGTTTAATATCTTATAATCAATTTAGAGCAAATGAAAAAGTTCAATGATTCATCCTCTCTTGTGAAGGTGTATTAGTTATCTACTGCTGCATAACAAGTCACTTAAAACTTAGCAACTCAAATCAACAAATATTTATCATGTCCCACAGTTTCTAGTGGTCAGGAATCCAGGAGCAGTTTCTCTGAGTGCTTCTGGCTCAGGGCCTCTCACAATGTTGCAGACTAGTCGTCATCCAGGGCTTTATCATCTGAGGGCTCAAATGGGGCTGGGGATTCACAAGACACAAGAATCCCCCATGTGGCTGTTGGAAGAGGCTTCATCTTCTTATTGTCTGGCCCCAGCTTCACTTCCTTGTCACCTGGACCTTTCCACAGGCCTGCTTGTGACATAGCAGCCGGTTTCCCCCAAGGCTTATGATCCCAGAGAAAGAAAGAACCAGAACCGAAGTAGAAGCTGCAGTGAGGTTTTTTTTGTTTGTTTGTTTTGTTTCGTTTTGTTTTTGAGACAGAGTCTCACCCTGTCACCCAGGCTGGTATGCAGTGACTGGATCTTGGTTCACTGCAACCTCCGACTTCCAGGTTCAAACAATTCTCCTCCCTCAGCGTCCTGAGCAACTGGGATTACAGGCATGCACCAACACACCCGGCTAATTTTTGTATTTTTAGTAGAGATGGGGTTTCACCATGTTGGCCAGGCTGGTCTCGAATTTCTGACCTCATGATCTGCCCTCTTGACCTCCCAAAGTGTTGGAATTACGGGCGTGAGCGACCACTCCCAGACTTAGTGAGTCTTATGATCTATACCCAGAGTCACAAACTATTATGTCAGCGTTACTCTATCAGTTTGTAAGTGAGTCATTAAGTTCAGGCCACACTCATAGGAAGGGAATGAAGCTGCACCTCTGCAAGGAGGAGTATCAAAGAATTTATGTGCATGTTAAGTATGTACAGTATGCATGTTAAGTAATGTACAGAATGTAATCACCTCAAATTTGCAAGCACTCAATGCAGCCAAAGTGCCCTTCACCAGTGCTCATGCACTGCCTTTATTATTTAGTTAGTTAGTTAGTTAGTTAGTTAGTTAGTTAGTTAGTTAGTTTTAGACAAAGTATCACTCTGCTGCCCTGGCTGCAATGCAGTGGCATGCTCATGACTCACTGAAGCCTCAACCTCCTGGGCTTATGCGATCAATGCTCCTCCTTCAGCCTCCCAAGTAGCTGGCACTACAATTAACATTATTGTTTCAGGATTTTGTAAATCAAATGCTTCTTGTATCTGACTAATTTTCTTTATACTTTAAAATTATCTTTTGTAAAGTAATGAATAAAAATTTGAGACAGAGAAAGGAGATACAACAATATCTCAGTTTTTTTTTGCAAATTCCTTTAATATTAATGTTCTCTTTGATGAGCTGCAAGGAAGTTGAGAAAATACAGCAGCTAGATCAAAGAGTCCCAAGACTGGTGCCATACAATAATGCCTTTACAATCATAACTATCTTTGTTTTTCCTCAGAAGTTTGTAATTCCGTTTAAGAATGCCCAAAATGCCAATTGTCTTACTCAAGCTTCTACAAAAATATGTGCCTAATCAGGGTGCTTTGCAGTTAGGAAAATGTGTCTCACATCTCCCTCTGTGCAACTAGTTTAGCGTCATGACGATGATTCGGTTTGATGTGGTAGGCGGAAATGGTTAACTCCAATCTAGAAACAAGATTTTTCAATAACTAGGTATTCAGTGGGCATCCATTGATCACTTTAACATCTTTTGCTGTGTTTTTTAATTAGATGTGGTAGAAGTGATTTGGACTCCAGTATGATTCTGAAAAATACAGTTATTTTTGTGTTTCTAATGTTGCTTTAAAAGGAGCTCTTTCATGTTTTCCATTCTTATTGGTATTTCATCCTAGTTATTTCTTTATGTCTTTTCATTTAATTTATTTTGCTCAACAATGCTTTTTTTCTATTCTGTGAAAGATTAATTTACTTGTGTGTGTGGTAAAATGTGAGCAACATATCAAATTCTCAAATTCTTTTCAAGATACAATTGCCTTGCACATCAGATTGAACATTGTATACCAGAGAGTGTAGAGAGTTGCCAATTAGCCAAGAATCAAATGACCTATTTCTAGCCAAGGCTATTTTTCATGGCATCCTGGTCCTCTCTGTCACATGGCTCCTTACAATTGGCTGTGGCTTTGTTTTAACGCATGTAGTTATCGCTAAGGATCCTTGCAATGAACTTTTGTACTTTCTTTTCTCTTTCATTTCCAAATAATCAGGAATGGCACACGAGGTGCATTTTGAAAAATGTCACTTTAAAGATTTGTGGGCCGGGGGCAGTGGATCATAAGGCCAGCACTTTGGGAGGCCAAAGTGGGTGGATCCCCAGAAATCAGGAGTTGGAGACAAGCCTGGCCAACATGGTGAAGCACAGTGTCTACTAAAAATACAAAATTAGCCAGGTGCCATGGCAGGTACCTGTAATCCTAGCTACTCCAAAGGCTGAGGTAGGAGAATCGCTTGAACACGGGAGGCAGAGGTTGCAGTGAGCTGAGATCACACCCCTGCACTCCAACCTGGGTGACAGGAGTGAGACTCCATCTCAAAAATAAATGAATAAATAAATAAATAAATGAAGATTTATGATCAAATAACTGCCTGGATATCCTCTCCTGGCATAAAAATCAGAACCTATGAAGCCACCCTAGACTGTTGCCCAATCATATCCCCCAAAACCAACCTCTATCTTGAGTCTTGTATTTACTATTCCTTTTCACTGTCTCTAAAGATTTTTACAATAAGTGCATATATACCCAAATCACAGTTTGTGTTTTTTGAACTTCCCGGTACAGAGAACTCATACTATGTGTATTCTTCTGCGATGCGCGTTATGTGTAGGAGAGTTATCTCTGATGTGGGAGGGTGCTGCTCATTCATTTTTACTGCTAAAGTTTTACTTTTTATGAATATACCACGATTTTGTTAATTCCCATTGATGTATATGTGATTGTTTCCAGTTTTTTGCCATAAACATTGGTGTACATGTCTCCTGGACACATAGCCAAGAATGTCCCCAGAGTGTATGATCAGGAGGCAGACGGTGGGATTATATGGTGTATGGACGTTAATCATACTAGATAAGGCTAATTTGATTTCCCAAGTGCTTGTACCAAGAATGGGAAAAAGTTCATGTTGCTCATGTGTTCTGAAAACATTCAGTTGAAGATGGAGATTGAATGTTAAAAACCACTCTCTTGGCTACAGAATCACCCTAGGCATATTTTCATATTCCATTAATAACTTTCTTTTCTTTACTTTTATCCTGTAAATTATGGTTTTATACTTTAAGCATAAGATTCAAATAATGCTTCCTTTTAGCCTAACCACATAGAGTTTCTGAAAAATGGAAGGACAGAGAAAGCTCTGAGGGAGGAAAGGAGGAAAGAAGGACAGAGAAAGACAAAATGAAAATTTTCAAAAAAGAATAGGAGGAAAGGATTGGAAACAGCAAGTATGTTTAACATTATTAAAATGCAGGGAATTAAAAGATGCAGATAACATCCATGGAATAATAAAAATGTAAGAAAGCCTTAATAGTTATTAACTGCTGTGTCACAAACTACCTCAAAATTTAGTGTCTTAATACAACAAATATCTGTTAATTCAAAGAGACACTACAAACACAAGCAAACTAGATTTTATGGGGGTGGCAGAAGTTGGATAAAGAGACAGATTTTACAGGTTGTAATAAATAAGAGTTATTGGTTTGCAGATGGAAATGCTTTTTGATCCAAGTTCTCCAAGGAGCAGATGCCAAGAGGAGCTTAAAGTCTACAGCATTTTATGAGAGAACACACCTATAAGGGAATATGGGTAGTGAACCAGAAATCCCTGGAAAAGGCGGCAGACAATGATGCAAGTGTGACCCCAAGTGCTGGACAGAAGGAGAGAAAGTTTATTCGACACGCCCAAGAGCACAGGCAATCTAAGGAGGGTTGAGCAAGGGCGTGGAGGAGTTCTGGAGCCACATTTGGCCATCAGAGGAGTCCCCTGTCTCCCGGTAATGGCCTACCTTAGTGTGCCTGCTGTGACCGGTCACTGGCTGGGAACCACTCATGGGAAGCAGGGCTTCTGCACTAATCCTGCTGAGGATGTCAGAGCACAGGAGCAGAGCCTTGGTACATTACCTAGGAGTATGTCTCAATCCTTCCTTACAGAGGGTTCTGGGCTCTTGAATATCAAACCCTCTCAGGCTGCGTTGCTGGATGATTCTGCTCACACTTACAACAGGCAAGGGAAACCAGGAGACCCCCAAGTGGATTCCTGGTTTCTATGCACACTTCTCCTGCCCTCATTGTGTGATAGCAGCCTTGCCTCCTCCTCTTCTCACCTGCTTGTCTCTGGGCACATACTATTCAAATATCCCTGGGTGCAACCACAATGTATAGTTCCATGGACTCTCATTTGTCTCCTTACCAGGGTGCCCCCTTTGAGAAATCAGGACCTCCTGCCCTGTGGAGTCCAGATTTTAGAGGTAAGAAGAGCAAAATCACCTTGGAGGTGAATATAATGAATAAATAAATAAATAAATAAATAAATTCTTTTATTTATGTTATTTATGTATTTATTTACTTATAAATAAATCAATCACCCTAGGGGTGAATATAAGGAATGAGACACACTTGCTTCGACTTCTTGGCTTTGGACCCACGTATTCTGCCTTCTGAAAACAGCACCATAGAGATGTCTTTGATTCAATAGATGTATCACATCCTGAAAAATGACACCCATTCCTCAGAGGGTTTCATCCAAGCTGGTAGTGAGTTGTGCCTGTAGGGTCCTGTCCATGACTCTTGTGTGCCTGGCAGGATCTGAGAGGCACACGTGGTGATATGACCAGGGGATCCCATGGTCATGGCCCATGCTTCATCCTCTTCCCCATGAGGTGTGTCCCCCAGGCAGATAAGGCACTGAAATTCTGAGCCAGCGGATCAGGAATTCCAATAGGGATGCTGGCTGAGGGTCTGAGAGCAGAGAGGAAAACCACACCACATCGAATAGGTGCCTATCCCTGTGAGGATGAACTTCTGCCCCTGCCAGGATGGATGGGGTTCAAGCCATTCAACTTGTCGCTTAGGGGCTAGTCAGTTACCTGAACAAATAGTGCCCTATCGGTGCCCATCATTGGTCTGTAATGCTCACAAGCAGAGTATTTAGTGGAAGCAGTAGCTGGATTGGTATTAGTAGGGGGCAGTCAGTGCTGCTGGACTCATTTGTACCTTCATCCCTACCACTGTGGTTGCTCAACTCATGGGTCCTTCCTATAAGGCCTGGGCTGATCCATGATGTGGACTGGCTAACTTCAATTTATCTTCAATTTGTTTGGTGATTCAGGGCCAAGTCAGGGCTGGGTGTTTTCTGTGGGTGTTAACATGGAATTGAGGCTCAACCCACATGGACCATTTATCATATCATGATAGATGCCGCTGGGTCTGTCCCATCTATGACTCTATGGGTCACATAGAAGCCAATACACACAGGCACTTGGAATCACATGTTTGCTTGGTGTCTCATGATCATACATTCTATCTTATCAGGGCCAGGAACATGCTAAAAGTTGCTTCTAACAAGGAGCATGTTTCTCTGCTGTGGATTCCATACTTCTGATCCCAGGCACTCCATTCTGACTCCCACTGCAGCTTGGTTCAGCTCCATCCTGCATCTTTCCCCAAACTGCCACCTCCAGCACCAGGGGTCTGAGGGATGGTGACTGGCTGCACCACAGCCTGGGTCTGCGGCAGTGTCCTTTCCTGTCCAGGCCCCACTCAAAGCTGGCCTCCTCCTATATCACCCAGAGTGTGGGCCAAAGCAATATACTTAGATGTGGAATGTGGTGTTGCCAGAACCCAGAGAGGCTCACCAGGCAGTGTTCATCCTTCCTTCTGGTGAGGATACAAGATGCAAGTGTGTGTTTTACTTTGGAGGGGAGAGCCCTGCATGCCTGTAACCACTGGATCCATAACACTTCACTGCAGTGGCCACTCTTGAAGCTCTGTGAGGTTTATCTTCACCTTCCATAGTGCACGTGTTTTGCCAAGGAATTCAGCGTACTTTCCTCCTCTTGCTCATCCATCCCAATTTATGTGATACTGACAATGAAATGAGCAGATGTAGTATTATGTGAGATATTTGATTTGTCCAGATCTCTCAAGGCGACATTTATAGAAGGTTGAGGAGTTAAGGTAGCCCTGAGGCAAGCTATCAATAAATGTATTATAAATCCCATGTGAGTGTGAATCATTCCATTTCCATCTTCTAAATGAAATGGGAGGGAATGCACTCACCAAATTCACAGCTGCTTGCCATGTGACTGAGGTATTATTAATCTCCCCAAGCAGTGATATCCAGCCAGTATGGCAGCTGCAATCAGGACTCCTACTTGGTCGAGTCTGGAGTAATTCCATTCATTCTTTAGCCATATCAGGCTTCTTCAGGGACAGGTTGCTGAGTTATATGGAGATTACAGGCAATTCCAACACCACCTGGCATCCTTCAGCTCTCTAATGGCAGTGCTACCCCTATGATACCTGCAGTACCCTCCACAAGACCCACCCTGGGGCACAATATTGCTTCTGGTTTGGCTTGGATGAGGGATGTTTCCCTTTGGGCTTTAGCACCATGAGAGCCCTTACTCTCCAGACTAGGGACACAGTGTGGGGTGACTCCTGTTGAGTGCATCAAGGCCAATTATGCACTTGGAGAATGGGGAGATAACCAGGACAGGGTTTATGGACCCAGTGATTCCACTGTGGGTCATAATGTGTCCAGGTTTATTCTTTGGCCTCTGTAAGCCCCACTGTGATGGCGACATAATGGTGCTGTGGGAATCTGGGCAGCAATATCAGCTCACACCCAGTGTTAATACTTATACCATCTCCTGATTAAATGGCTATAGGCTCCTTTGCAGAAGGGCTGATGGAATTGTCCCAGCATGTAACTGTCATGGTGTCACAAGGTTCTTTCTTTTAGGGATATGGATACCTCCTCAGTCACTGGATTCTGAATCTGAAGCTTGCTCCTCAATTCTTGCATGCTTATCATAGATATATGAAGCAGCGCCCTTGCTGGCTGCCCATTTATTCTGACCCCGGGACACCATCCTTTATTCATCTTCCCTACAACTCCTTGAAGGTCAAGCCCCTTTGGCTGATACTCTGGGTTATCACAGTAAATGTGCTCTCTATCTTTTGCAGGTCACTGCAAAGGAGGGTTCCTAAAGCATTCACTCCTGACCCTGAGGGAGGTGGGTGCACTCACTCCAGGTCTCACGTTCACCACAGATAAGCAACAAAAGTCCTCACATTCAAAACTGTCCTGGGCCGCATGCAGCCCATGAGCCGCAGGTTGGACAAGCTTGTATCTAGAACGTACACACCACAAGGCCAGAAATTTTTCTGTTTTTACTTTAATAACGCCTTCTAAATGCAAAGACAGTCATATCCCTAGGAGACAACAAATGTCAGCTGAAGGAATGATCACTGTAGAGAACTCCTCTATTCTAGAGGCAATATCTTTGTTAACGTAGCCTCAGACAAATGCTTTATTTTCGTGGCAACTACAGAACAACATCATCTCACACTGACATCAGTGCCAGCAGAGCTTTTCTCACCAGGGCTGCTCGTGTGTCCTCCCTCCCTCCCTCCTCCCACACCAACCCTCCTGCACACTGCAGCACACAAACATATTTTTCTCTTCAGGAAAGATAACCCTAGACTTATGGGTCCAATTGTCCAAACACATATGAATCTAAATTAGACTCTGCTTTATAAATCTATGAATTTCTATTGGAGCCAGCACTAGGATTACTACAACTCAGGGCAGGAAGAAGAGTAGAAGTGCAGAAGAGGAGCTCCAACAGAAAGTTACCTGTGATGAGAAACTATGAGACCCCTCCTCTCTGTAAATTTCAGAATCTGGTTCCTTTAAAAAGATTGGAGAAAAGATGGAAAATACAATCCAGGAAGGAGCCCTGGGAGGAGGGCAAGAGCTTGAAAGTTCTGAAAATTTGTCTTTTGATACCACAAGGACCCTTGTATGCAGGGACCACCCTAGGTGACATCCAAGTCCCTGTGATCACAGGTCATGGTGAGACAAGGTTCTACTGAAGGACCAAGGACAATGGAGCAGCAAAGATGACTCAGCTGAGCAGTGACCACATAAAGCGCACGGTGGCCTGAGCACCCACTGGGCACAGCCCCGTCTACTCTCCTCCCCTGCAACAAATCAGCACAAGAAACACGTGGACTCTGGAAGCTTCTCATGTCTTCCATTAATTTTGTCTCTCAAATTTTAGGAATCTTCTCCTTTAATTAACTCATCAACCTCTCACGGCAAGAATTTGAAAATGTAAATTTATATTCAGATTCTAATTTTAATAGGGAAGTAAGAAGTTACAGCTCAGTGGATATAAAGTTGAGACAGAGATGGAGACATCTCAGCCCCACCTCTCTGGAGGAGGAAAGATGATTGGGGAGGGAGCACAGGTCAGCGTGGGAAGAGGGTCATGGTGGACACGGGGGTGGGTTGGGCTCCCCACCTCCTCACATTATGCCTGCAGGAATACAGACACATTCAGGTGCATTTGCAGAAAGAAAGTCAGGATTCTTGAAGTCGCAAAGGGAAGGCGTGAACAAATTTTGCTTCTCAGTCCCACACAAGGCAGTTGTCTCACACTATAGAAAAAAATATTAATGGAGAAATTCCTATCTGTCATAGTGAGGGGTAACACTTTAAACAGCCCATCGCACGCTCAATACATCCAACTCGAAGAAACCCCATAGCACAGCTGCATCCACTGTTCCCCTGAACACCCCACATACATCAGACCCCCCAGGGTCTCATTTTTACAAGCCGTGAGAGACACATCAGAATGCTGGGCACAGTTGCTGCCTGGGGTGGAACAAAAACAGGACCTGGTCAGAGCCCAGAGGAGATTTGGCTAGAGGAGGAGTTTGGGGTTGGTGAGCTCTCCCATTGGATCCCGACCACAATATCCCAAGGATCTCAGTGATCAGCCCACTTCATACTTACTTGCAGCTTGAGAGTAGATCACTCTGTTTCTATCTGTGGGAAGAAAATGTCCTGTGAGAGGCCAGAAGGCAGTCAGGGCCATAAGACCCTATAGCATACCCCCTAGTCTTTGATCCCAGAGAATTTTCCAGAAAAGTGTAACTGCAGATCCAGGACAGGATCAGGAAACATGAGGAAAGCAGGTGTGCGTCCTGGACCAACTGCCCTCCTGAGGTCTGTCCTCAGCAGGGACCCTCCCCTGCAACTTGTGACTGCTGGGATCAGGTCCCCATCATCACAATCATCAAGGTGATAAATCTGTCCTTCCTTGTCACAGGTGCTTTATATAAGAGTAAGTGCTGGCACAAAGGCCTAGGCTGGGTTGGCCCATGAGTGTGCTTCCCAGTAACCAGGCAGGGCACACTTCTACCTGGGGCTAGGAACCCCAAGTGAGACAAGAAAACTCAGACCCCACTCCTCACCCCTTCCCCACTTGAGCTCTTCTTCCTCCACATCACAGCAGTGACCCCAGCTCCAGTGACTACAGCTCCAAGGAGAACCAGGCCAGCAATGATGCCCATGATGGGGATGGTGGGCTGACAAGACGGCTTTGGGAAAAAAGGGGAAGGTGAGGATCCCTGATGCCCAACCCCCAGCCCTGACCCTGCTCCTGCTGAAGGTCTCCAGAGAGGCTCCTGCTTTCCCTAAGAGACATGACCGCCCCCCTCTCCCCTTCCAGGCTCATCTCCCACCTTACTACATCTCAGGGTGAGGGGCTCGGGCAATGCTTCATGCTGTACATGGCACATATATCTCTGTTCCTCTCCAGAAGGCACCACCACAGCTGCCCACTTCTGGAAGGTTCCATTCCCTGCGGGCCTGGTCTCTACAAGCTCCATGTCCTGAGTCTGGTCCTCCCCATCCCGCTGCCAGGTCGGTGTGATCTCCACAGGGTAGAAACCCAGGGCCCAGCACCTCAGGGTGGCCTTATAGTCAGAGACGGGATGGTGGGTCACATGTGTCTTGGGAGGGGAGTCTGACCTGAAGAGTCAGAAAATTCAGGTATTTTGCATCTCTTATGGGACACTCCAGCAGCACGCATGTGGCCCTCCTGACAATGGATAGGACACCTGGGGTGGGGAAGGGAGCACAGAACCCAGACACCAGCCTGACACAGGCACCTGGGATAATCTCCTATTCCATGGAAAATTCTAGTCCCTGAGGAGGGAACAGCGACTTCTGGTCCTGACCTGAGGGGAGGCTGAGGGACTCAGAGGAGATGGACTCAGACCCCCACACACATTGAATGTGAAGCAGAGAACAAGGCCTGAGAGGAAAAGTTATGGGGCCCAAGGCTGCTGCCGGTGTCAAAGGGAACCACTCATCAGTATTCCAGGGATTGCCTTCCCTTCTTTTCCTCAGAGATTTCATCCCTTAATTGTATCAGAGAGCAAGGTAGACCCTCAAAGTCATTCTCTGGTACAGGATCTGGAAAGAAACCCAGGAGGATTCCTCTCCCTCAGGACCAGAGGGAGTTAGACATTCTAGTGTTGGTCTCATTTTCCTTCCTTCCTTGTGGGAGGCCAGCCCGGGAGATCTACAGGCGATCAGGGAGGCGTCCCGTGCCCCCTGGTACCCGCGCGCTGCAGCGTCTCCTTCCCGTTCTTCTCGTGTCTGCGGAGTCACCCCACATGCCCTCCAGGTAGGCCCTGACCTGCTTTGCAAATTCCTCTGCCTCCCACTTGCGCTTAGTGATCTGAGCAGCCGTGTCTGCTGCGGTCCAGGAGCGCAGGTCCCCGTTCAGTGCGATGTAATCCTTGCCATCTTTGGCTTGCTGTTCATAACTGCGGATAAGGCGCCCTTCCAGCCCCAAGTCTCAGCCATACTTTATCAGGACGGTGTTAGACCCTGGCCCCGCCTCCGCAGTCAGCCCCGCCCACCGAGCCCCGCCCCGCCCCGACCAACCCGCGGGGATTTTGGCGTAAACTGAAAATGAAACCCGGTAAAGGCGCCTGGGGCTCTACCGGGTCGAGGATCTGAGCGGATCCCACAGCCTCGTGGTGGATCTCGGAGCCGGAGACTCGGGGGATCCGGGCCGTCCGTGCGGATGGGGAGGGATCGTGACCTGTGCTTGGAGCCGGGGTCACTCACGGGCCTCGCTCTGGTTGTAGTAGCGGAGCCGGGTCCGCAGGCTCACTCTGCCAGTCTGTGCGTGGGCCTTGATGTTCCGTGTGCTCCGGTCCCAATACTCCGGCCCCTCCTGCTCCATCCACGGCGCCCGCGGCTCCATCCTCGGACTCGCCGCGTCGCTGTCGAACCGCAGGAACTGCGTGTCGTCCACGTAGCTCACGGCGATGAAGCCGGTCTCCCCGCGGCCGGGCCGGGACACGGCGGTGCTGAAATACCTCATGGAGTGGGAGCCTGGGGGCGCGGAGGGGCTGAGACCCGCCCGACCCTCCTCCTGGCGCGGCTTCCCGGGTCCTGCGCCCCAGCTGCGCGGGCCCCTCGCTCCTCTTCGCAGAGGCCATTTCCCTCTGGATCCCGCACTCACCCTCCCAGGTCTCGGTCAGGGCCAGGGTCCCCGAGAGCAGTAGGAGGAGGGTTCGGGACGCCATGACCCCATCCTTGGGGTCTGGGGAGAATCTGAGTCCCAGTGGGTTCGCGGGGACTTCAGAACAGGGAATCCAGGAAGAAGGACCCTACATAGGTTGGGAGAGGGAGAAGAGAAACGCTGTGGAGATGGGGAATCCCCAACACTGGGCCTCTCCAATCAATACTCAGCCTTTGGAGCCTGAGACCCTGAGAGCCACGCCTGGGGCCATGGACTTCGCCCTGACCGCGCTCCTCTTGTGCCAAGCCTCTGTCTCAATGTCTCCCTCAGTCTTGGCCCAAGAACCGTCTGAGAAACCAGGGAGAAACCCTCGTCATGGGCTCCATCCCTCTTCACTTTTCATCCCGGAATCCCCATCCCAGAATTGGGCTCCCTGCCTCCCACTCCTTACCTGTCCCCCTGGACTCTTCTAGAAGAAAACCACCCCAGGGAACTTGGCGCCAGAGAGTGAGCTCCTCCTGGGGATAGAGGTGTAGAGACAGTTTTTTTTTTTTCTTTAAACCCGGAAAAGTTGTGCCTGAGTGCATGAGATAGAATAGAGACCAGTTTGCTCTTTGTTTATTAACTACAGTGAGTAGCAGAATCTTGGTAACCCCTGAATGATCAGGAATCTAATCGGTAAAAAATGTGACTTTGGCCCCTTGATATATAAATATGTCTAAAAGTGTTACAACAGGACTCACAAAGTTCCTAAGTTTCTCTTTCCCAGACAATGTATCTGTGACTCCTGCTTGTTGTATTTTACATTTACCTTCATTCCATAGCCCTGAGTTACTGGGTGAGTCTAAGACATTGCCTCAATACAAAGAAACACACTGTGTTACTGTATGTTACAACCAGGAGCCGGTACAGACTATTCACCTCACAGTTCAAGTGTTCAATGCAGTCACAGTCCCGCTCACCTGTGCTCATGCACTGCCTGTTTTTAGGAAGTATTCACATCTAAGTGGTATGTATATCTTATAGGAACACTTAGTATTTTTAAAACCTGATTAATAAAAAAAACAAAAAAAATTTGTTTCTAGGCAGTCCCAAATACCGTATTAAAGGCCAACTGCAAAGAAGGAACATCAAGTATTTTTTAAACCTTATTAACATAAAAAACATTAGTTTTAGGCAGTCCTACGTTAGGTATTAAAGGCCAACTGCAAAGAACACCCAGCAATCTCTGTCGATGGATGTATTAAAAATCTATAAAACAGTATGTTTAAACGTAAGAATTCTACTGCTTTCCAATCCCTTCCCTCTGCTCCTTTTCCTAACCTCTTGCTTCTCCAGCCCTTCCCTCTGTCCCTTTCATCCCTCATACCCTCCTCTCCCCTTAGTCCCCACCACCCTGTCACTCCTAAATTGTGGCTCTAGCACTGTCCCATTACCTGCTACTTGACTGTTCTCTCCACGGTGGTCCTGCTACTGTGAGTCAGAGTGTGTCATTTCCTCATGTAAAACACTCCAGTGGCTCCACCTCGGTCTTGTGAAGCTTCTAGAATGTCAGGTACATGAGCATATGAGGGCATACCTAGTTCATCTTAGGCACTAAATTAATTTTTATTGACTGAATAAATGAAATGTGAGTGTATTAATTGCATCACAGAAAGTTATAAAATGTAAAACACTGACAAGTTAAGATTTTATTTTATGTAACTAGTATGCATATGAATTCAATTCATTCCATGAGTCTGCTGAGCCTGTGTATGAATTTTATAAGATTGCATAACAAATTATCACAAACGTTGACTTGAAACAACACCCAATTATTGTTGATTTATTTATTTTTAGAGACAGAGTCTCCCTCTGTCATCCGGGGTGCAGTAGACTCACATGATCATGGCTCACTGCAGCCTCAAACTCCTGGGCTCAAGGGATCTTGCTGCCTCAGTCTTCAGAATAGCTAGGACTGCAGGCAAGTGACACTATGCCCAACCAATTAAAAAGGAAATTGTAGGGATGAGTGTCTCACTATTTTATCTCAGCTAGTCTCAAACTTCTGGCTGCAACAGATCCTCCTGTGTCAGCTCCTCAAATGTTAGGATTACAAGAGTGTGCTACCTATGCCTGGCCAAACAACACTCATTTATCTGTTTATAGTTCCTCAGTCAGAAATCTGGGCATGATGTGGATAGAATCTCTGTTCTGGGCTTCCAAAGCTGTGTTTTCATTTTGAATCCTCCTTCAGGCTCATACAGAGGTGGCAGAACACAGTTTCTAGCAGTTGTAAGACTGAGGTCCCTGTTCTTCGCTGGCTGTCAATGTAGAGAACAGGGAGGGCTGTGCTCAATTCCTGGTGCCCACAAGCATTTTTTCGTATGCAGCCCCTTTATTTTCAAAGCCCACAGTGGAGGAAACCCCTCATGCACACCGTGAATCCCTCTCACACTGTGAATCTCTATGCTCAGGAAGAACCTAGTCCTTTAACGGGCTCAGCTGATTAGGACAGTCCAAGCAGAATAAACCCAGCCTAAAGTCAACTAATTGAGGCCCTTAATTATATCTGCTAAATCCCTTCACAGCAGCACCTACACTAGAGTTGGTTGAATAACTGGAGGAAGGTGAATGGCCAGGAGCTGGTTGTTGAGGCCATAATAGAATCAGTCTAGCAAGGGTTGGATCTTCCTTTTGTGTTTCATTGTGACACAGTTGGAAATGGAAGTTCAAGTAAAGTGATCATTGTGAATGGTAATAAAATACATCCTCTTCAGTCATGGAAATTCTCCTTACCTTTTAAAACTAAATTACATGTTTGTATCTTATAAGTAATTTAGGTCAGGTGTGATGGCTCACGCCTGCAATCCTAGCACTGTGGAAGGCAGAGGAAGTCAGAATTTGTTGACTCCAGAAGTTCAAGATCCAGCCTGGGCAAAACTCCCATCTCCACAAAAAAATTAGAAAATTAGTCAGGCATGGTGGTTCATGCCTGTAGTCCCAGCTACTCAGGAGGCTGAGATCAGAGGGTCCCTTGAGCCCAGGAGGTCGACACTGCAGTGCATGGTGATCATGCCACCGCACTCCTGCCTAGGGTGACAGAGTGAGACCTTGTCTCAAAAATAATAATGATGATGATGATACATTTGGAGCAAATGCAATTTAACATGTAATAATACATCCTCTCTTGTGAAAATGTATTATTTATTTACGATTGAGTAACAAATTATGTAACACTTAGCTCAAAACAACAAATATTCATCATCTCCCACAGTTTCCAATGGTTAGGAATCCAGGAGAGGTTTCCCTGAGTGCTTCTGGCTCAGGACCTCTCACAAGGTTGCAGTCCAGTTGTCAGTCAAGGGCTGCATCATCTGAGGGCTTCACTGGGGCTGAGGAATCACAAGAAAGATGGATCAGTCACATGGCTGTTAGAAAACGCCTAGTTCCTTGTTATCTAGTCCCGGAAGGCCTCAATTCTCAGTCACATGGACCTTCCTGCAGGGCTGCTTATGGCACAGCAGCTGGATTCCCCCAGAGCTCATGATCCCAGAGACAGAGAGAGAGAGAAGGTGGAAGCTGCAGTGAGTTTTATGTTTTACACCCAAAGTCACAAACTGTTATGTCAGCATTATTCTATAAGTTAGAAGTTGTATTAGTCCATTCTCACACTTCTATAAAGAAATAGCCTGAGATAGGGGTGATTTATAAAGGAAAGAGGTTTAACTGACTCACAGTTCTGCATTGCTGAGGAGCCTTGCCCCAGGAAACTTAGAGTCATGGCAGAAGTGGAAGCAAACATGTCCTTCTTCACATGGTGGCAGGAGAGAGAAATGCAGAATGAAGCAGGGAAATGTCCCTTATAGAACCATCACATCTCATGAGAATTCCCTCAGTATCATAAGAACAGCGTGGGGGAACTGTCCCCATGATCCAGTCACCTCCCATGTGGTTCCTCCCCCAACAGGTAGGGATTACAATTCGAATGACAATTCAAGATGAGATTTGGGTGGGAACACAGAGCCAGTCCATAGTCAGAAGTGCCTCATTAAGTCCAAGCCACACTCAAGAGAGGGAATTAAGCTGTACCTCTGGAAGGGAACAGTATCAAAGGATTTGAATATATGTTAAAAGCAAAATTAAAACTATTGTTTCTGGTTTTTCAAAATCAAAGGCTTCTTTTATCTAATTATTTTTCATTAACTCTTTAAGCTTGTCTTTTAATTTAATTGTATTTTAAGTTCCAGGGTATATGTGCAGGATGTGCAGGTTTGTTACATAGGTAAACGTGTGCCATGGTGGTTTGCTGCACCTATCAACTCATCACCTAGGCATTAACCCTGGCATGCATTAGCTGTTTTTGCTAGTGATCCTCCCAACCACTGCCCTCTCCCAACAGGCCCCAGTGTGTGTTGTTCCTCTCACTGTGTCCATGTGTTCTCATTGCTCAGTTCCCAATTATAAAAGAGAACATGTGTTGTTTGGTTTTCTGTTCCTGTGTGAGTTTGCTGAGGATAATGGCTTCCAGCTCATCCATATCCCTGAAAAGGACTTGATCTCATTCCTTTTTATGGCTGCATAATATTCCATGGTGTATATGTACCATATTTTCTTTATCCAGTCCATCATTGATGGGCATTTGGGTTGATTCCATGTCTTCTCTGAAGACTATTCACTATTCACTATTCCACTGTGAATAGTGCTGCAATGAGTGTAAACATGCATATATCTTTATAATAGAATGATTTATATTCCTTTGGGTATATATCCGGTATTGGGATTGCTGGGTCAAATGGTATTTCTGGTTCTAAATCTTTGAGGAATCGCCACACTGTCTTCCACAATGGATTAACTGATTTACTTTTCCTCTAACAGTGTAAAAGCATTCCTATTTCTCCGCAACCTCAGCCAGCATCTGTTGTTCTTGACTTTTTAATAATTGCCATTCTGACTGGCATGAGATGGTATCTCATTTGTGGTTTTGATTTGCATTTCTGTAATGATCCGTGATGTTGACCTTTTTTTCATATTTTTGTTGGCCACATGTGCGTCTACTTCTGAGAAGTGTCTGTTCAGGTCCTTTGTCCACTTTTTAATGAAGTTGTTTTTTTCATATAAATTTGCTTAAGTTCTTTGTAGATTCTGAATATTAGACCTTTGTCAGATGAGTAGATTGCACAAATTTTCTCCCATTCCGTAGGATGTCTGTTTGCTCTGATGATAGTTTCTTTTGCTGTGCAGAAGCTCTTTTGTTTAATTAGATCCCATTTGTCAAGTTTTGCTTTTGTGGCAGATGCTTTTGGCGATCTCATCATAAAATCTTTGCCCATCCTTATATCCGGAATGGTATTGCCTAGATTTTCTTCCAGGGTTTTTCTAGTTTTGGATTTTACATTTAAGTCTTTAATCCATCTTGAGTTAACTTTTGTGTAAAATGTAAGGAAGGGGTCCAGTTTCAATTTTCTGCATATGGCTAGCCAGTTTCTCCCAGCATCATTTGTTAAATAGGGAATCCTTTCCCCATTGCTTGTTTTTGTCAGGTTTGTTGAAGATCAAATGGTTGTAGATGTGCAGTCTCTTTTCTGAGTTCTCTATTCTGTCCCGTTGGTTTATGTGCCTGTTTTTGTAGCCTTGTAGTATAGTTTTAAGTCAGGTAGCCTGATGCCTCCAGCTTTTTCTTTTTGCTTAGGATTCTCCTGGCTATATAAGCTCTTTTTGGATCCACGTGAATCTCATACTTTATTCAGCACATCTAGCTTAACATGATGCCAGTAACTTTGGTTTGATGCTGTAGCCTGAAATGGTTAGCTCGAACTGAGAAACAAGTTTTTTTTGTTTTTTCCCAAAAACTGGCTATTCGGTGGGCATTCTATAATAAACCTAACATCTTTCGTTGTGGTAGTCAATGAGATGTGATAGAAGTGATTTGGACACTACTATGATTCCATATAGCACTCTATTATGTGCTTCTGAATTTTTTTTTCTTTTTAGCAGTCCTATTCTGTTTTCCATTCATATTTGCTATTCCATCACTGGATATTCCTTTCTACTCTTTGCTTGTTTCATTTGTTTTGGTGAATGACTGTGCATTTCCAATTCTGTAAAAGTTTAATTCAGTTTTATGTGTGGTAAATTATAACATCAAATCCTTTGCAAGATTGAATTACCTTGCACAGCAAATTGAACATTGTATAATTGAAAATCTAGAGAGATGCCAGTGAGCCAAGGATGAAAAGGCCTATTTGTAACCAAGGCCATTTTCATGGCATCCTGGTCCTCTCTGTCACATGGTTCCTTACAATTCTCTGTGGTTTTCTTCGAATGTAAGTAGTTCTTGTTAAGGATCCTTGTAGTGAACTTTGAAATTCTTTTTTGTTTCATTTCTATAAAAAACAGGTATATTTTAATTTGGAAAACTCTGTTTAGGAATTACAATCAACTACAAGTTTTGATTTAGGAATTACAAGTAACTACCAAGGTGCCCAGCACTGGTGTAAAACACAGAACCTGTAAAGCTCCCCTGGGCTGCTGCCCATTCACTTCTCCCAGAAGGAGACTCCATCCTGAACCTGTGATTTTTATTCCTTTTTATTTCTTTAAAGATTTGTGCAATAAGTATACACACACACACACACACACACACACACACACACACACACACACACATATGCCCAAATCAAATATCAGTTAGTTTTGCTGGTTTTTAAGCTTCCTGTACAGCAAATTCCTACTGCATTTATTCTCCCGTGATGCACATTACCTATAGGCATTATTTGTGGTGTGGGAGACTGTGGCATTATACTTTTGGCATATAGATTCAGAAAATGCTTACTTATAGCACAATCACATAGGGTTATTTTATATTTAGGAAAATTCCATAAGAAAAAGGAAAAAATGGAGGAAGGGAGGGAAAGAAGGAGGAATGGAAGGAAAAGTGAAAGAAGAAAAGAAGGAAGGGGAAAGGGAAGGAAAGGGGAGTGAGAAGGAGGGAGGGTAAGAGGTTGAATGGAAATAGAGAAGAAAAAGTGGGAGGGAGAGACAGAAGGAAGGAGAAAGGGAAGGAACAAAGGAGAGAAGAAACTAAAATAAAGAAAAGAATAGGTGTTGAGAAACTAGAAATCCTATGTATGGCTAATATTATCAAAATAGCAGAAAATAAAACAGGTGTAGTTAACCTCTATAGAATAATGGACATGTAAGAGGGCTTCATGAGTTATCCGTTGCTGTGTAACAAACTACCCCGAAATTTAGTGACTTAAAGCCACGAACATTGGCAAACTCAAAAGCATAATACAAATACCAGCAAAATGGTGCCAATGCAGATAGAAGAAGTTGAATAAACAAAAGGATTTTACAAATTGTAATAAGTAAGAGGACACGGGTGTGCAGATGAAAATGATTTTGTAGTCCAGATACTCCAAAAAGCAAGTTCCATCATGGGATTAAAGTTACAGCATTTTATAGGGGACACACCTGTCAGAAGATATAGTGAGGGAGACAGGTTACCTTGAGAAAGGCAACAGAGCAAGATTCGAGTGTGACCCCCCCCGTGATGGACAGAAGGAGAGAAGGTTTACTGGACATGTCCTAGACCATAGGCAATCTAAGAGAGTTAAGCAAGGCCATAGAGGAGTCCTCGAGGTACAGTTGGTCATCAGAGGACTCCCCTGTCTCCCAGGAATGTCCTGCCTTAGTGTCACTGGCATGACCCATCACTGGTTGGGAACTGCCCATGGGAAGCTGAGCCTCAGCACCAATGCTACTGAGGGTGTCAGAGCACAGGAGCAGGGCCTTGGGAGATTACCCAGGAGTGTGACTCAAACCTTTTGCCCTGACGGGTCTGGGCCCTTTGAAATCTAGTTGTCTCTGGCTGAATTGCTGGATGATTCTGCTCACACTTGCAATGCGGCAAGGGGAACCAGAAGGCCCCAGGTGGATATGTGGTTTCCGCACACACTTCTGCCCTCATTGTGTGAAAGTAGCCATGCCTCCTCCTGGGGATGAGGATGCATTACCTGGACCTGGAGAGGAGGAGAATCCTCTTTTCACCAGGTGGTCTCTGGGCACACACTGTCCAAACTTCTCTGGTGACAACCTGTCATGTATAGTTCAGTGGGCTGTTTTTTGTTGCCTTTTAAATGTACCCTCCTTGGAAATCAGGACCTCATACCCTGTTCAAAGATAAAACATGCAAAATACCCCATAAGGTGAATCTAAGGGATTGGACATGGAGCCAAACCTGCTTCTGCCTTTTGATTTCTGGACACACATGTTCTTCCAATTGAGAACACAGCACATGTAGAGTCGTCTCTGATTCAAAGAGTGCACCATGTCTTGAAAGATGGCACCCACCCCTCAGAGTGCTTCCTTCAGGCTGGCACTGACCTGTGCCTGTAGAAGACCTGTCCAGCATTCCTTGTGGCTGGCAGCCTCTGGGTGGTGCAGATGGTGATAGGATTAGTGGAACCCACAGACATGGAAACACTAAAACTTTCCCTGCCAAGTGGGTCTTTCAGGCAGATAATGGGCTAGGAGCACCGTCTGGCCTGCAGACCAAGAATGTCAACAGCACCTGGAGAGTGGTGCTTGCTGAGTGTCTGACAGCAGGACACTGAAAACACCCACGGACTAGGAGCCTACCCCTGTGAAGATGAACCTCTGGCCCTGGTGGTAGGTGTGCCCTCTGGGCCCTCTTGTGGAACATGGTCTTGGTGGGCCTTCACCATGCCCAATTCGCTTAGTCTCGTTATTCCATCCTCTACATGTTCTAGGGCAACTAAGACATGTATACCTTGTTGAGATTCGGGAATCATTTTTTCTAGATTCACCCCAGCAGTGGGTTTACCCCCACTTATCAAAGTTCTGGGGTGTCTGATAAACCCATTCCCTGAGATAGTGCCTCCAAGCCAAAGGATTTTCATTCATCCAGCCTGACATTCTGACCCCTGATCCAACACCCTCAAATTTCAGTCCCAGAAGTGTTCCCTGTGCTCCTATGTGGACATGCCGGCTTGTTCCTGCAAAGCTCCTGAGTGGGATTCCCAATGCATCATAGGGATGAGTCTTTTGCAGCATCTTCCTGCATAGGAAGTGAGAACCATTACTAGAGAAGGTGCATGCACAGAGGATCCTGGCAGTGCCAATTGGATGATCTTGTTCTAGTTTGCAGAATCTCAGGTTTCTCTACCATGGCCCTGACTTTCCTATAACAGACCTGCATTGGCTGAGTGTCAACACCTCTGGAGCAGTGTGGCCCTCATCGTGATTTCTTCAGCTACCATTCCATGGTAGTGTATCCTTTCGCTGCAGGAGAGAAAGGCTCCTCCATGAGACATTGCAGAGGCTCTCACACGTAGCCAGTGACAGCTGTGAACAATTTTCAAGTTCTCAGTATCCTTTTATAGGGACATCAACACAGCTGGGACGTAACCAGCCAACTCCACTGTCTTTGTAAGTTTCCCCCCAATTCTGTCATTATTGTGCAGGGCCTTTTATCAGCCCACCTGCCATAGCTTCTTTTAACGAGGACATCTCAGATTAGCACTGGTGAGACCCATAGCAGCTCACCTGCACCTTGTGCTACAGACTGTGTCCCCCTACTAACCCAGATGGCATCCTCTTGGCCTGCCAGGCAGTGGGAAAGCTTATTTCAAATTCTCGTTTTTGCCCATTATCACCCTTGATGCCACTTGCGTTAGCTATGGTCTCCTGAGGAGCAGACCCTAATACAGTATTAAATGTGCAAGGACTTATTAAGGGAAATGCTTGTGAGAGAAATTCAGGAGAGAGACCAAAAACACTGAGAAAGCCATCAGACCACAATGCAACTCTGAGCCCCAGTGAAGGAGAGAGGGCAGGAAGGTCAGCTGGAAGCATTCTAGACCCTGTGCAGGCTAAGGGAAGTTTGGTAAAGGTGGCAGGGAGCCCTGGAACCTCAGTCAGCCTTCAGGGTAGAAATATTCCTGCCTTAGTTTCCCTGCTTTCCTCAATCAGGAAAAAGCTGAGGCAGGTGTGGTCTCAGAGCAAACATGACAATAGATTTCAGGCCGTGACAACCGGGGCACCATCAATTTTTCTTCCTCTACCTGAGGGCCTGGGATGTGCATCCTCATGACTGCCACAATGATGCACTGGAGTAAGAGGAAAAGGGATGATGATAGAGGGAAAAAAGATATTAATTGATGAACTAACACCTTTAAGTAGATGAGAAGAGATGATGTTCAGGGCACCAGCAGAGGAACTGGCTCAGTCTGGGAGCAGGATGGTTAACACACAGCAATCCCCCATGTGGAAAAATCCCTGACATGCGGTGCAGCTGCAAATGCATGAGCAGACAGTGGTGGAATCTGTAAAGTTGTCTTCTAATGAGTTCAGTTTTGTCAGTGAAGTAGGAAGCAAGGTCATCAGCTGAAGTAAGAATGGGGAAGGAAGGTTGGATGTGTGAGCACAGAGAGAAGGTGTGTAAGAGTCACCCAGACCAGGAGTGGGCTGAGGGTGAGCCATGCAGGGTGAGAGTGATTGCTGGCCATGGTGGGGGTTCCCCATGAGGTTTGGGTTGTGAAGGTACAGAGAGCAGTCAGTGTGCTGTGTGCTGCTCTCCTGCAGCTCATAGGGGCAGGTGTAGTGTAGGCAGAGGTGGAATCCACCAGCTGTGTAGTTTTGCTAAACAAGTGTGAATGCAAGGGAGAGCCAAGGAGGGATGGAAATTATTTACTACAGACTTCAAAATGGGTGGGGAGGTGAATCCAAGCACTGAGGGAGAGAGAGTATATGGCAGGGTCACTGGACTTGGAATCTCAAGGGGGTGAAGAGATTGTTAGAATCAATGAACTACAGAATGGACTCCACACCTGGAAAGCAGGCACATAAGCAATGAGTGTTTCACTGATATTACATCACAGTATATGATAAAATAATAGTGTCAGTGTCCTCAGAGCCTGTGACTACCCTGCAAGGGATGAGTGGAAAGATGGTCAGAGAGTGGGAAGTGTGAAATTGAGAGTGTGGAAGGGCTGGGCTTCTTTGCCATAAGGAGGCCTAGGGGATAAGAAGGGCATGAGATTCAGGCAGAGAGAGGACATGGTTATGAAGGAAAGGAGTTCCAGGATGGAGAGGCCATGGAGCACGGACATCTTCTCTGCTGTATAGGTGTCTATTGCTGCCATAAAAGTTACCACAGACCAAGCAGCTTTAAACAGCACCTAATTATTATGCCACAGTCCTGTGGGCTGCAAGTCCACACAGTCTCATGGGGCTAAAATCATGGTATGGGCAGGTCTGTGTTCCTTCCTGGAGATTCCGGGGAAGCATCCTCATCCAAGCTCATTCAGGTTCTTGTCTGCATTCACCTCCTTGCAGATTGAACAGAGCTTCCCACTTTCTTGTTGGGAGCCACCCTTAGCTCCTAGAGACTTCTCTCTGCTACTCACGTATGGTGCCTAAAGCACATCCAATCCTCCTCCTTGGAACCTCTGATCTCCCCTTTGCTGTGCCTCCTCTACCTTCCTCCTCTGCAGCATCTGACTCCATCCAGAGCAGATTCTCTACTTTTAATGGCTCATGTGATTTGATTGGGCCCACACAGAGAGTCCAGGATAATCTCCCTATTTTAAAGTCCTTTATCTTCGTTACATGAGTAATGACACTTTTGCCATGTCATGCAACCCGTTCACAGTTCCAAGGACTTAGACTGGACCTCTTTGGGGACTAGTACTCAGCCCACCACATCTGCATATGTCGAAGTCACAAAGAATTAAGGAGAGAGCCCTGCTGAAGAGGGTGATGGTGATCCAGGAGCTACAAGAGTCAGGATTGACAGGAACGGCCTGGGGCCCACAGGGAATGACCACAATGAGGGGAATGGGGCCCTAGTCTGATGACAGCTTAGGGGTTTTAGGGAGGAGGGAGGCAGAAAGGACTCAGAACCAGTGAGGAGCAAGGACCCCACCTCAGCTCTGAACCCAGGGGTACAAGTTCCTGGGAAACTCTCCCATACGGATGAACTTCAGAAGGGGTCACATCCTCAGGAAGACCTGGTTCCTGCTAGAGCTTCAAGGTGACGGAACATCCTGAGAAAGAATAAGGAGGTTTTGCTGATCGTGGAATGTGGATTCCACGGGGTGCAGTGGAAAGATTTCTGGAGTTAGGTAGGGGCTCTCTCGGTGCTGTTGTCTTCACCTCCTTCTGCCCTTCTCGTCCCAAGCACTCTAGGACTCACGAATATGCTGCTCTGAAAACCCCAAAGCAAACATAGAAGAGTAGAACAGCTCAGGGGCAGTGGGAAGATGAAGTCCCCCCCACATGTTGATGGACACCAAGGGTGGGGGTGGAGGATGTAAAGGGCATGAGCACAGGAGCAGGTGGGGAATCCTCTAAATCCCACCCTGCACCAACCTCACCTCTGCAGCTCCTGGCCTAGTTACAGCTCTCAGCTCTCAGCTCCTTCCCAACCATACTCAAGCCCAGACCTCAGGGCTCCTGCTCCCTGCCCCCTCCAGAGCAGCACAGTGACAGAGTCCTTGAACAGGAATTCCCCCTCATCTAACAGTTAATTGTTTCTTAGCGGGGAAGGGCAGCCGGTCCTCTCTTTCCAGTGACCTCATATTCTTATTCAAGGCATCCAGTTACACTCCCTGAGCCAGGGAACTCTATTTGCCCCTGCTATGCCCAAGGCAAGGGGCTCTCTGGGCTTCTCAGTACAGGGGCCTTAAGCTAATGGGCTAGAAAAAGGGAAAGGGAGGTAGAATTCCTAATTTACAGCCAGACCCTGCAACACAGGTCCCAAGGGCCTCAGCCCCCTGTCCTGGCTGATGCTCCCTTCACCACTCCCCCACAAGAGGGCCATGGGCCCACCACACAGCTGAGCTAGACCAGGCTGAGGAGTTGCTGGAGCAACAGGTGGAGCTGGACCAGTCCCTGGTGGAAGGGGAGGAGGTGGTCAGGGGCCCAGGCCCTGGTGCTCAAGGTCTAGAAGCTGAAGGAACAGATGAGGAGGCACCAAGAGAGCCTGGGAGGAGATACTCAAGCTTCCCACCAGTGCCCACAGCACCCTCCATCCCTGGAGATACTGTGTACCGCCCCCTGGAACCCTGGGATCAGAAACATCCCAGTCTCTTTCAGGCCAGATAAAGCAGAAGAGACCCCCACAAAGGGCCGGCAATTGGCAGGTAGTAGGGGAGTCTGCGGTCTTAGTCCCATCCTCCTTTGATATCACAGCAGGGCACCCAGGCCTTACAGGAATTTACCCTGGATCATACCCTAAAATAACCTCGCCCCAAATACAATACAACGAGAAAGCACCCACACGTAATGCAGATGCACTTGTGCTTCATTTTTAGTTAAGTTAAAAATTCTGACAATCAGGAATGGGGGTTCAGGAGTGGTGCTGATGCAGAAGAGGGAAGCTGTGGGGTGGGGGTGGAGGCTGTCAGGGGTGGGGGCAGCAGGATCTCCTTCACCCCTACCCTGCTGTCCTCTCCTGAAGGGCAGATGGTCACATTCCAGAATGAGCGAGTCCTCTACCACGTCTGTTCAGCTGAGGAGGAGACATGGCACAGTGAGAATAAGGCATGAAAAGGACAAAGCAAGGCGGGAACACACAGCTCACAATGCAGATGCTAGTGTACTGAGTGGGTTCAGAGGACGGACTTGGGGATGGGAGAAGAGAAGTAATATGATGAAAGAAGACAGAGACTCCACATAGAGGCCAGGAAAACATCCTAACACAGTATTAAAAACCAGGGGCATGAACCAGTCAAGTGTCCATTATGCATCAGGTGCACATGACCTACGTGATGGGATTGAAGACAAACACACTAAGGAACAGGGAGGACCTAAGGGTTTCATGAGATCAACACTTACTGTGGAGGAGACAGCTGTCTCATCAGACAGCTCACTATCACTGACCTCAAAGCGATACTGCCCATCACTGAGCATCCTGGCATCATTCTCATCCGACACAAACATGATGGCCAAGCGCTGTTCCAAACCAGCCTGCTCTAGTCACCTGGAAGGAGACAGATGGTAGAACTAGAAGACCTCAAAGTAGGATGACACCCAGAGGGAGGGATGAGGATGTGAAGTATGAAAAGATACAGAAAATAAGTGGGTGGGAGAGTGGGTGTCCCTCTGCATGTGGAGCTCACCTGATGCAGGTAGGACTCAGAATCTTCAGGCATGTCATAGGTAAAGGCAGTTTTCACCTGCTCCATGTCCATGACTTGGCCAAATAGGTTGGTAGCCAAAGAATTAGTCTTTAAAAATCTTCTGAGGTCATTCTCAGATGAATGCAGAACAACAAAACTGTTATTCATCTGAGGTGCATTCTCCTTCTCAGGTTCAGAAACGAACCACATGTAAGAGAAACCAAAGGCTGTAATTCTCATGGCACCCAGAAAACTGGACTAGGGACCTGGAGAGCCGTGTGCTTATTATTCCTCCACCAGTCATGTGCTGTGTGACCACAGGAGAAGCTCTCTACTCATAGGGCCTCTTTGATTCATCTGGAATCATGGACAAACACCTCCATTCTATCAACCTTACTGAAATGCAGGGAGGACCAAGTGATCAATGCAGAGGAAAAAAGCAAAGTGATGACGTTTACTCCTAGACAAGACTCTTTAGGAAAATGTACCTTAAAAGTAGGAGAAAACATAGTATCTGCCATCCCCTGCCAAAAAACCTTTTTAGTAATTATGATTGTCCGTCATCTTTCTATAATAAGGGCAAAACTATTTCACTCAATGTCTCAAATAAATTAAATATAGTTTGTGATTCTATGTCAGCTTATCTCCACAACTTTTGCTCTGTGTGAAACTGAAAAGAAATGGGGACACATCCTTGTTTTTGTGGTGGCCAGGAAACCTACCAAGGCTTGGAAATGACCCTGTATCATCCATTTTCCATTGACTCACTCTATGTTTTGGAGTCCTAGGTAATTCATATTCTTAAATAAATCACATGTTGATACATAGGACAGAGTAGGAAAGGTAATATTTCTCTTTTCATTTGCTAGGGCTGCCATAACTGAGTACCACAGGCTGGGTGAGTAAAATAATAAATATTTGTTGTCTCACAGTTCTGGAGGCTACAGGTGCAAGGTCAAGCTGCTGCAGGGTTGCTTTTATCGGAGGCCTCTCTCCTTGGCTTGTAGATAGTCACTTCTGTCTTCTCAACACAGGACTTCAACATACGAATTTTGGTTGGGGAGGGACACAATTCATCTCATAACAGAGTGGATCATCCTTGGTAGTGGGTATTCGAAAAAAAATAAAAGAGAGAGAGAGAGAGAGTACATCCCCTTAGCTTAGTGCTTCATCTTGGTTTTCTGAAATTTTGGTCTTACCGTAAGAACAAAAACGGACAAGAACCAAAGTTTAGTTTTTCCCGGAAGGTGAACCCTCCCTAAGTCTGCGTAATCCCAGACACCAAGAAGAGGTGTATGCAGTTCTCCAAAGTCTTACTTTTTCCAGGAATTCTGTTTCTGCCTTTTTAACTGGGAAGAAGATTCTCTCAGGAGAGCCACCTCCTCTGATGCTGTATGGGCTTCATTCTGCTGGGAAGATAAAAGTTGATCTTAATAAAAAGAAAATATTTGCCAAATTTTTATCATGCTCATAATTTTTTGTACCATTTAAAATATCCCATATCGTGTTTTTATTTTTAAAGTAACACAGAACATTTGCATATGTTTATGGGGCACATGTGATCATTTGATACATGCACAGAATGTGGAGTAGTCAAGTCAGGGTGTTTGGGGAATCCATCGCCTCAAGCATTTATCTTTTCTTTGTGTTGGGAACATTTAAAATTTACTCTTCTAGCTATTTGAAATACACATTTTTGTTAGATTTAGTTGGCCTACTGTGCTTTAGAACATTAGAACTTTTTTTTTGTATATAACTGAATGTTTGTACCCATTAATCTACCTCTCTACATCTTCCCACCCCTACGTTCTTCCCAGCCTCTGGTAACTGTCATTCTACTCTCTACCTCCATGAGATTAACGTTTTTACCTCACGCATGAGTGACAACATGTGATACTTGTCTTTCCTTGCCTGGCTTATTTCACCTAACATGACCTCTGGTTTTATTCATGTTGCTGCAACTGACAGGATTTCATTCTTTTTTAAATGACTAAATTGCATTCCATTGTGTATACATACTACAGTTACTTTGTTCATTCACCCATTGATACATTTACCCATTGATTTCATATCTTTGCAATTGTGAATAGTGCTTCAATAAACATGGGCATGCAGGTACTCTTTTGATATATTGATTTCATTTCCTTTGGATAAATACCTAGAAGTAGAATTGTTGCATCAGATAGTAGTTCCATTAATAGTTTCAGTTTTTTGAGAAATCACTGTACTGTTTCCCATAATGGCTGCACTAATTTACATACCACCAACTGTGTATAACAGTTCCCTTTCTCCACATGCTCACCAGCATCTATTATTCTTTATTTTTTAACAATAGCAATTCTAACTAGGATAAGATATATCTCATTGTAGTTTGATTTACATTTTCCTGGTATTTAGTGATGTTGGACGTTTTTCACACACCTGTTGGCCACTTGTATGCCTCCTCTTGGGAAATGTCTATTCAGATCCTTTGTCCACTTTTTAATTTGATTATTTGTATTTTTTACTGCTAAGTTTTGAGTGCCTTGTACATTCTAGATATTAGTCTAGAATATGCTAATGGATGAATATACTAGTTGGATGAATACTTAGTAAGTATTTTCTCTATTCAACAGGTTAGCTCTTCATTCTGTTGGATGTTTTCTTTGCTTTGCAGAAGTTTTTTGTTTAGTATAGTCCCATTTGTCTATTTTAACTTTTTTTGCCTGTGCTTTTGAGGTCTTAGCCATAAAATCTTTACCTAGACCCATGTGCTGTAGTGTTTCCCATATGTTTTCTTCTAGTAGTTTTATAGCATTGGGTCTTACGTTTAAGTCTACAATCCCTTTTGAGTTGATTTTTGTATATGGTGAGAGACAGGGGTCTGGTGACATTCTTCTGCATCTGGTAGCATTTTCCCAGCACCATTTATTTAAGAGACTGTTCTTTCCCCAGTGTATATTCTTGGCTTTGTCAAAGGGACTCCTTTGAGAGTTCTCATTAAGAAGCAATGTTTAGTTTCACCAGTGCTTTTTCTGCATCTATTGAGATGATAAGATGGTTTATGTCCTTCATTCTGTTGATGTGGTATATCACATTTTTTATTCACATATGTCAAACAATCCTTGCATCTCTGACATAAAACTCACTTGATCATGGTGTATTGTTTTGATCTGCTGTTGGATTTGTTTGCTAATATTTTCAATTACTATTTTTTATTACTAATACTTAAATTTTTATTGTAAGCATTTTAAACTTGTAAAATTTACATATATACTGAAATGATCTGATCTGCATCAAATTCATCAATGAATTTGACAAATACAGTCATATCACCCATGCCACTATCAAGATACACAAAGTTCTTTTTATTCTGCATTCAACCTAGCCTCCCTTTGCCCAGCAGCCATTGATCTGATGACTATCATGATAGAGTAGCTCTTCCTGTTTTAAAACTTCATACATATCCACTCATCCCATATGGCCTCCCTTGTATCTGGCTTTTTGCACTTGATGTAATATCTATGTGGTCCACCCAGGTTGTTGCATGTATCAGTAGTTCATTCATTTTTATTGCTAGTAGTATTCCATTGTAAGATTGAATCACTTTTTTTTGTACATTGTGGGTCTATTCTTCGTTTTTTATTGTTACAAATAAAGGAACTATGGAAACACTTGTGCAGGGATTCTTGGACATAATCTTTATTTCTGTTGAGTAAATACCTAAGAGTGGAAATGCTAGCCATAGAGTACTAGCTTGTTTAACTTTATCAGATGATACAAAACTGATTTTCAGAGTGGCTGTTTCATATTCTTATAGGCAACGGATGAGACTGTTTCACATCCTTGCCAACATTTATATGTATTGATCATTGAAATTTCAGCCATTCTAATAAGCACTTAGTGGTTTCTCACCGTGGTTTTACTTTGCATTTTTCCCTGATGACTCTTGACCGTTTGTATACCTTTTTTGTGATGTTTCAGAAGATTTCTCTAAAGGAAGGAGTTAAATAAACGTGATTTCTCTTTCTGTAAGTGCTAGACCTAAAGCGGAATTTCCAGAATCCATCCACACTTCCCAGTCTAACCCACCCAACCCCATATTTGCCCCCTGAAGTCCAGATTCCTTCATCCCTCTTTATATTCTATTCACTTAATTCTGCCTCCAGCTCACTCTCCTTCAGAAAGTCTCTTACTGTGAAGGTCACTGACCTGCTCAGTGTTATCATCTCTCCATCTGTCTGTACCTCTCCGTAGCTTTCCTCACACTCAATAATTATTTTCTTATTTTGCTCAGTTCCTGTGGATTCACTTCACAACTATTATTTCGAAGTAGTTCTAGCTGGAAGAAAGATTAGAGAATTATTAAAACATCTCTGTGAAGGCCTACCTGGGTTTGTCAATTGGTGACATTTTAATATTATTGTCTATATGTAGTATACATAGAAAAATAATAGAAATATACATTGATAACCTTGATTTTTCACAGCTCTGATATGCCTATGTTTCAGTCACTACTGTACTGAGAAAATCAAGAATTGCAGGAGGATGTGACTTGAATTTAGTGTATTATATTTGTACTAAGTTTTAGGAAATCTCTTTGCTTGAAGTGTTTTAGACTTGTTGTTTTAGACCAGGTCTCACTCTGTCACCCAGGCTTGAGTGCAGTGGCACAAACACAGCTCACTATACCTCAACCTCCCAGGTTCAAGCGATCCACCCACCTCAGCCACCCAAGTAGCTGGGAGTATTGCTGTGCTCCACCACGCCGGGCTAATTTTTGTATTTTTTGTAGAGAGGGTTTTTGTCATGTTTCCCAGGCTGAACTCCTGAACTCAAGCAATCCACCACTGTGACCTCCCAAAGTGCTAGGATTACAAGTGTACATCACCTTGCCTGGCTTTGCTTTAAGATTTCTTGTAAATTGTTTCTTGCTAATCTTATCATTCATTTGCTTGCTTTTTCAGTTAACGTGGTCTATGACATGAATTCGTGTTCATACAAATAGTTCATTTGCTTTCATTACTGGATAGTATTCCACGGGAGGAATATACTACAATTTATCTCTTTCCCTCTTCATTGATGTTTAAGTTGTCTCTGTTGTAGACCTCACTGCAATGAACATCCTGGGACATTGCCTCCTGCTCTCAGAGATATGTGAGTTCCTCTAGAATATGCATCTAGGAGTGGGGTCATTACAGCTTTTCCACATGATGCTACATGATGCAAAATTGTTCTCTGAAAGAAATAATCCAAATGCCTGTCAATAGGGGGCTGGTTAAAAAGCACCACACTCAAAAGAAGCAATGTCTATTTTTTTTTAATCGCATATGTATACAATGGTGTCTCATGAAAATTTCAAATGAAGATGTAGCAAAGCTCTTGGTATTTCTTCATGTGATGGTCTTTGTGATACAATGTGAAGGGAAAAGGCAAGGTGCAGGAAAGCATATGTAGTTTGCTAAAATTTGTGTGAAATGGGAGAAAGATTATATACATACACATTTAGATTGACTCGCATATGCATAAAATGCCTTTGAAAGAATAAGTAAGAAACTGATATAAATGGCTGCCTTTCAAGATGTGGTAACATAAGAGAGAGTCTTAACTTTTTGAATTTTAAGCCAAGTCAAAACATAAAATAAAAGATAATTCCAAGGCAGAGAAAACAAACAAAATCAAATCCTTCGACATAAAAAACTTAAAAGAAAAGCCTGATGGAATTAATTCTCTTACTTCCCTTAATTAAAAAAAAAAATTGTCTAAAAATTATATCACTCCTTAAACAAGGATGTTTCCTGCCGCTTTAATTCCATATGTTGTTTTCTTTTTCATTGCGCTATCTTTCTTTATGTGTGTGTCTGTCTTTCATTCATTAAAAGGCAAAATCAGGGCATGGTTAATTAACAAATGCAATTGGTTTGGTGAAGGAAATTTTAATAAATCTTGATGTAAATGGTGAAGCTGAATCTATAAGATATTCTACGGAGTCCACTGCAACAATTGTGACTTCAGCGGGCTCAGAACTCCCTCTACTGTTCATGTGGGTTCAAGTATGTGATCTTTAGAAAAGAGAACATGGGTAATTCTCCTGGAAAACACATGATTGAATCCATTTGCCAAATTTTGAAGGTCCTCATTATGAGCCCATTCTAAGTATTTGTCATGTGAAGTCACCCTGTATTTGGATCAGAAGGTACACTCAGAGCTCACATCCCGGGCCCAAACAGCCCAGGACAGCACAGCAAGGCCCACAGGTCAGTTTTGTAAGGGGTGGGAAGGATTGAGGGTGTGGGGGCCAGTTGTGAAGTAGTGGGAGCCCCAGATGCTGTGTGAAGCTGAGCCTCTGGATTGCTCTGTATCCCTTATTTGATTCCTCCCTGGGTGTCTGCCATTCCCGGGATCCCAAGGAAATCAAACGCTGCAGCCTTGGCTGGGGTGCTCTCCAGGATGGGTCTTGCATGGTCTAGTGTATCCTATACCTCTGCCTGTCAGCCCACTTCTGATGTTAGAAATCAGTGTGGATGGCCTTGGGGTGGTGATTCTCAAAGTGTGGTCCTGGGACAAGTAGCATTGGCATCACCTGAGAACTTGTTAGAAATGTGATTTTCAGGCCCTGCCTTGGAATCAGAAACTGCATTTTAACAGGCCCCCAGCAGAATTCTGTATTTCAAATCAGGCCTCTCTCTCTCTGTCTCAAGACACAATATTGAGCAGCTGTGACTTCTGGATAGTCAGATGTGGAACACACTTCCTTTCCAGGAAGCTTCTGGCTCCTCAGTCAGCTTAGTCTGAGTCCTGGCCTGGCCTAAGGGAGAAAAATTCATGTCCTGGGTTCTGAGCAATGCTCTCCTGTCCTGGATGCCTGTCAGGCTCCTACTTATACCTCAAAATACAGCTCAAATGTTGTCTCTTACGAAACTTCTGTGACTCCTTGGTCAGAGCAGATGGTCTACTTGTGCATCTGCAAAGCAAGTTGCATGTTCTGCCAAACAGTTTGTGTAAGAATTTCCTTACTGGTGACAGAGTGAGACTCTGTCTCAAAAAAAAAAAAAAAAAAAAAAAAAAAAAAAGGAATTTCCTTACCGATCTCTGCCTGAGCAAGACTGGCTCAACCTTGAAGGCAGGAGAGGTTTTGTTCTTCTTACCTCAGCCTCAGCTTCTTTAACACAATGCCTGGCACATGGTAGGTGTTTGATAAATATTTACCAAATGAAGGGATTCCCTGCAATGACCTGGAAGACAAGAAGGTGGAATAAAAACTCACAAGCCAAAAGTGGCTGGAAGAAAGATTTCCAAATCCCAGTGCTGTGTGAGACAGGGCCCACTGACATTCACTTTTAGAAGCTTCCTATCTGATCTGCCTTGTTCTCTTCTCTTCAGAGGCATATCTATGCTTCGCTGCCAAGGTCCACCTAATCACACATTACCTTTCAGGACTCTTTCAGATTAGCCGGGTCCAAACTCCACAACAACTTCCTGCCTTAGCTCCAAATCTAAGCTGCAGGCCTAGTGTGGTGGTTCATGCTAATTCTAGCACTTTGGGAGGCCGGGGCAGCAGATCACTTGAGCCCAGGCCTTAGAGACCAGCCTGGGCAACATGACACAACCTCATCTCTACAAAAAACACTAAACATTAGCTCGGGCTTGTGGCGTGTGCCTGTAGTGCCAGCTATTCAGAGGTCTGAGGTGGGCGGATCACTGGAGCTGGGGAGTTTGAGGCTGCAGTAAGCCATGATCATGCCACTGCATTCCAGCCTGGATGACAGAGTGAGACTCTGTCTCAAACAAACAAAAACTACACCTCTGGGGCTAATTTGTTGGGAGTTAAGAGCTTATCCTACTACGGTGTCACTATGAGTGATATTGGGTGGCTTTAACATTGGGGGTGTTTATATTTCTAAAAAGAAAAGTGCCCCACAAAGAATGTAAAGTTTTAGTGTGTGCAGGGGTCTTCAGGAGAAAAAAGGCAATAACTCCAGTAATACTCAGTAGCTCACTGTCCCGCCCACCTGCCACCCACAGCCTAGGCAGGGGCTGGACTCTCACCTCAGCCCCTCCTCAGGTACCCTGGATGTGGATAGTCCCTCAGTGTGAACCCACCTGGGCTCTGACCCTGGCTGCTCTTCCCACTGTTATGGAGCCTCTGTGGGTGTGGCGCATGCAGGGGGCCTGCTCAGGAGACCGAGTGCCCTTTAAGTCTCAAGTCCTACATTTTTGAAGCACCTATGTCAGATGTTCAGGATGGAAGAGACTCAGATGCTCACATCATAATAAAAGAAAGAATCCGTCCCACTCTCTCAGGTGTGATAGAATTAAAATTAAATAACAATCAGTAATCAAAATGATCATATTCTCAGTGTTGACTTTATCACTCAGCTGATGCCTATAACCCAGCAATGGATCAGACATTGTGGAGGAAGAGTTTATTTCTTCTTTCTGAAGGCTCCATCAGCTGGAGTTTTTGTCCTGCGATGTAGAGAGGAGACTTTGCTTCAAGGTAAGTTAGGACTGAGCACAGTGGCTCACCCATGTCATCCTAGAACATTGGGGAGGCTGAGGCAGGAGGATCACTTGAGCCCAGGAGTTCAAGACCAACCTGGGAAACAGTGAGATATCTTCTGTTCAAAATTTTAAAAAAATATATTAGATGGTCATTTTGGTGCTTTCTCTTGACTATTCAGGAGACTGAGGCAGCAGAATCACTTGAGCCCAGGAGCTCAAAGCAGCAGTGAACTATGATGGACTCACTGCGCTCCATCCTGGGTGACAGAGCAAGTCCCTATCTCTAAAAAAAAAAAAAAAAAAAAAAAAAAAAAGAAAAAGAAAAGAAAAGAAAGTGACCTGAGTCAGAACAGGACATTTGGACTTTTTCATTAAAATTGTATTTCAAATGTTGTAAAACTTCATTATCAGTATTTTATCCTTTTAGGAAGTGGAATCTGCTCAATTACAGAAAATATAAAAAATGTAGAGAAGCAGAAAGATGGTAAACACCTGTGTCCCCACTGGGAGGCTCAGGATGAATCTTTGCCTGGCAGAGCCTCAAAGATGTCAATGAAAAGGGGCCCTGGAGCTGTGCCTTGCAGCTGCCCCCTGAGTTTCTACCCCTGGTTCTGTGCATGTGGTGTCTGTGCAGGACGACTTAGTGTAGTCACACTGTATGAGTTATTTTGAATCTTGCTTTCCAAACTTTATTATTATCAATAAGCAACTTTATATGTTATCACAAACTCTTCTTAAACAGTACTTTTCATGGCTGTATACTATTTTCAATAAATGATCTAGCTACTCTTCTTTTGCAAGTTCTTCTTCCTTATGGTAAATAGTATCTGATTAATATCCTTATACCTAAAGAGTCTTCTATATTTTGGATTTCATTGTAGAATTATAGATTTCACAAATGTAAGTCAATATTTGGTCAAAGTGCATGAACTTTTTTTTTGTTTTGCTTTTGAGACGGAGTCTCACTCTGTCACTGCGGCTGGAGTGCAATGCCATAATTTCAGCTCACTGCAACCTCCACCTCCCAGGGTCAAGTCATTCTTGTGTCTCAGCCTCCCGAGTAGCTAGGATTACTGGCGTGCACCACCACACCTGGCTAATTTTTGTATTTTTAGAAAAGATGGGGTTTCTCCATGTTGGTCAGGCTGGTCTCAAACTCCTGACCTCAGGTGATGCACCCGCCTCGGACACATATAAAATTGCTTCTCAAAAGCAGCATACCAATTATATTCACCCATCATTCACCCCTTATTTGTCAAGTCCCTCCTCTGTAATGGGATGTTCTAGATGCTGGGGATGCAAGTGGTGACTGGACGAGGTCCTGGCCTCAAAGAATATGTTTCAGTGGTACAGATGACAACTTCCATATTTATTCTAATATCAGTGATAATTGTTATGGAGAAAATATACCTGGGTTAGAAGATTGGTGGTGGTGAGGATGGCAGGAGATACATTTTGTTGGATAAGAGGTTCCTGAGAACTTGACTGAGGGACATTTGAGCAGAGAACTGAATGGCATGAGGAGTGAGCCATGTGGATCCATGGGGAGCAGGTGCCTGTGGGAGTCCCAGCAGGAGCTGGTGGCAGAGACAGGATGGAGCAGTGACAAGAGACTGGTGCGAGTGGAGATGAGTGAGCTGGGCTGAGGCTGGTGGGATGAGGCCACAATGGCCAGAGAGGCCCTGTGATGAGGGGCTGATAGGAAATGGTGAGAGGAAGGGAAGAGGCTGGAGCGTCTCTGGGACGTGGTGTTGAGGATGTGCTCTAATTCCCATTTGAAAGGTTCACTCTGCCTGTTGTGTGGGTGATGAACAGCTGCGTGAGAGGCAGCAGGCAGCCCAGCTGGAATGCCCTTCTGGTTTATATGCCTACAGAGGATGGCTCTGGGGAGGAAGCAGTAGAGGAGTGAGAAGTGATTGGATTTGGGGTTAATACATTTTTCAGATGGTCTTAGCAGTTATTTAATAGAGAACCACACATTTATTTGCCGAACTTCATTCCACAGTTGATTCCAGATGGCTTACTGCAACAACCAAATAATAAATATACATGTGTTATTTAAACACATTTTCTAGGGTAAAGCTAGAACACTGCTAGGCACAAAGGAACCTCTGAAACATTTGCCGAAATTGACTTTACTGTTTACCTAGCCATGGATTTGTTGGCTCACAATTTTATTGCATCAGGGAGCCACAGAGGGGGGTGACAGTGCAGGTCACCTGGCCCTTGTTTCCTGTTTCAGGAACATTTTCCTGTTTTACACGTAAAGTCAGAGCAAATTATGTAACTGCAGTTTGTTCAAAAATGAAGACAACACCTAAAAAGTCAGGACAGTAAATGTACAAACCCCAGGGGTCTAAGGAGAGTCTGCATTTCTCCCCCCAAAATGTCCTCACCCTGTGCTACTTGAATGGAGAGGGTCCTTTCCAGGGTCCCTAAGATGCAGGGGCAGATTGGGTTGCAGCCCTAGCTAGAGATGTCCTTTATACCTGCAGTTTCCTTATGCCTGGCAGCCAACTTCAGTGATCTCACCTGAGCTAGAAATTTGATGTTTTGATATTGGTTCTATATGAGCCTTTGTGCAGACTTAAAACTGTGACATGGAAATTTTGCTATAATGATTTTTCTTTGATGGAATTTGACATGCACGGTGGCTCTGGCTTCCCTCTTGGTCCCCGGAGAGAATTTAGCAGTCCTGCACTTTTTTTTCAAGATCCTTGTGCGTAAGAGGGATCAGGAGACTTGGAGTCAGGGAACCCTCCTATCTCACCCTCCTCTCTAATGCTTTCCAGTGAGGGGGCCTTGCCTCTCTGCACATCTGACTAATATAATTGTCCTAGCTCCTGAACAAAAAGCACAGGTGCACATAACACTGACTCCTGCATGCAGTGCCAAGGTGGGGAGGTTTCCTGGATGCCAGGTTTAGCACTTTGACTCCCATTCTCACACACACACACACACACACGTGTACACACACTCTCACACACAGATACACATGCCTAACTCATACACACAGGCACATACAGTTGCACACACATTCGCACACATATTTAGACACATTCACACACACAGGCACACACGCACAGGCACACCACACACACACACACACAGCCTGAAGGAGCTGTTGTGGGACAGGCTGACTTCAGGGAAGGAGTAACAGGAGTGTCTCAGGTCCCTCTCAATGGCCTTTGTCTCTTTTTCCTGAAGGTGGAGGAGTCTGTACTCCATGAGGGGACGTCCTCTGAAGAAGGGGGAGATACTCAGGAGCGGGGTCCAGAGATGGACAAAGATGGGAAAGTGGAGACAAAGCGGAGGGGGCGGGGCAAGAAGAGAGCACGTGAGGAATGGGGAGGGGGAGGACCTTCTAGCGGTCAGAAATATCACACGCAGAATTTGGTTCTTGGTTTTTGTGTTTTATTAAGATGGATTTAGTAAACCAGCCGGAAGGCGAGATACGGAGTCTACATTGCAAAGGACAAGTCTTAGTCTACTCCTAGTTTGAATTCATCAGTAATAGCTGGGAGAAGTGTGCCAGAAGCCTTGTGTGGGGCTCGCAACGCCCCTTTGCAGTGACCCCATTCTCTGCAATCCACGGACCTCTCCTTCAGGGACCGTGTTGGTCCCCCTTCCAACTGGAAGGAAAGGAAGGAGAAGTCTGAAGACTTCGGATCCTCCCTAGCGCGCCTTTTTCTCTGCCATTTATTCCCAGAGTGTCCTTGCCTTCGCTCCGCTACCCCAACCTCACTAAGACAAAGCACATTCTGCGCGCTCGGGTCAGAAATCCTCCTTTGGCCTCTGACTCACTGGTGCCATTTCACTTTGTCCTGTCCTTCCGGCCATTGTCACTGGGTGAAGCCCCAGAAAGCTTGGAGCCCAAGAGAGCTGGATTCTTAGAGCGTCGCGGTCCGCTCAAACATTCTTGAGATTTCTTCAGATCCGAAAGTCAGCCTGAGTTTTTAGAATTGCTTCGAAAGGCTTTGGCCCTTGGAAAAAGGAAATCAACACTCCAGGAACAAGATTTTCCTCGACTTTGTCTCAACCCAAAGACACTATAGCAGCGCAGTTTTCAAACGCGCTTTGAAAATAAATGGGACAGCGTGTCCCCATTGGATTTTGCGTTTCCCTTTTTATTACAGCCCGCCCCTTTTGTAAAATGGTTACACATCTCTCTACTGCACTGAAAACAGCTCTATCAAAGACACTTTGAGAAAGATTTAATGACATGAAAATATGACATGAAAATACTTAAAAGTGAGTTTCTGGAGTTGGGTTTTAATTAACACTATGGTTTTTAAAATCCTGTAATGATTTGGGTGTGCGGCTTACCTTTATAATATTTTCCAGCAAATATTTTTCTTAACCACCATACAAAGCCAAGTTTATTATTTTTATTTTTAAATTTTCTTTATTTATTTTTGAGACAAGGTCTCTTTCTGTCATCCAGGCTGGAGTGTAGTGATCAGATCCTAGCTCACTGCAGCCTCCAACTCCTGGGCTCAAGCTATCCTTCAGCTTCCAGAGCTGATTACATGCCTGAGCCATCGTGCCTGGCTAAAATCCAAGTTTATGCTATAATATAAAATTCCAGCATTTCAGAGAAAGTGAAAGTCACAAAGTTATCCCAGTCCCTGGGTTCCCTGTCAAAATTTTGGTGAGTAATCCTGTGGGTTTTCCCTACTTAAAATATATATTATGTAAGTGGCGTTACTGGTATTATAATTCCATACATCTTTATCCTTTAAAAAATGGGTTAAAATAGGCTGGGCACAGATCTTCTCACTTAAAAGTTCATCCTCCTCTTTTTAACGACTGCGTGGAACTTTATCGCACGGCTGTTCTTTAGGAGACTATGGAAATGTTATTAACCATTGTGGTAGTGGATACGTGGGTGTGTAAAACAGCCAAAGAGTAAAACTCAATGAGCTGTACATTTCAAATAGATACATTTATTGCATGCAAAGTATGCCCCAATAAAGGTTTAAAAATATTATCCTATTTGAGATTTGTACTTTGATTTTGTAAAACAAAATGAAACCCTTGTTCTTGTACCCAAGAGACACACCCTGGCACATCTGGAGGTAGAAGTTCATGTTCTGTGTTACTTGACCTGGCAGCGTCTGAAATAAGAATAATAAGCCGTATATTTACAGATTCACAGAGGGAGAAAAAATGCTATGGTTAAAATGTTCATAAATAACAAAACTAGAAAAAGGGCAAAAATAAAAGTTAGAAATAATAAAACTACATCTTTTAAATATTATTCTCACCTTCACCTTTTCCCTCCCCTTTTCTCCTCCCTTTCTTCAACACTCACCCCATCTTTCCCTCCTTTCTCCATTCTCTGCTCTTGACACCCGCTGTATTCCAGCCTCACACAACACCAACACACTTCACCGCTTCTGCTTGGGGAAGGTCAGGGAAGGGACGCGAGGCATCGCTGTCACCGCATTCTGTGAGCCGCAGCGCCCTGGGCCCCGCTGACCTTGTATCATTTAAGCGAACGTCGCTGTAGTCTTTGATGGAGGCCACACTCGGGGTGTAAATTAGGATCCTCACTGAAGTGGCGGGACCCTGGGAGGCTTTTTCCTGGCCTCTTAGCTGTGAGTTTTCCTGCGGGCCGCAGAGCCCGTTTCCATCAGAACCGCCCAGAGGCGAGCGCTGCCTTCCTGGGGTGGCGGAGCAGCTGGAAGCGTTTGTGGGTCCTAGAATCCATGGGCGGCCCACGGAAGGGGCTGAAGCTCATTTTCCTACTCACCTGGCTCCGAATCCTCCGCGGTGCTGTTTCAAGAGAGTCAGATTCCAGATGCCTCTCCAGCCCGTACTCGGAATTCCTGCCCCGCGGGTCTGCATTTCACAGCGGCAGATGTGAGTGACCCGCAGCTGGAGACCAGAAGCCTGAAGGCAGCTCGGCCTTCCCCAGCCCGCAGCGCCGTTATGCAGTTTCTATATCAGTAAACACATTTCATTTTCCGTAGACCAGGGCGGGGTGACGGGTGATGCCAGTTCTCGCAGTGAACTCCGGGCCGCAGACTTGAAAACGCACGCGGGCGCCCAGCGCAGCCCTGACCTGAGTCAGCAAGCGACCGCGCTGGGCCGTTTCTCTTTCCTTTCCGGACCGAGCAGTGGCGCCTAAAGTCTGCAAGGAGAAAATCGCCTGTGTGCTGGTAAGTCCAGGGATCTAAGGCGAGTGCTGAAGGCGAAAACGTAGTTGATGGGCCTGAGAAGAAGGGGCTGGAGGTTGGATAGAGGTGGAGGGCTTTGGACAGAAAAGACCTGGGAGGTTTGGCTGGGGAGGGGCAGCCAGGCCTAGACCCTGGGGAGCGACTCACCCAAAGTCCAAGATCATCACAGCCTCCCCTACCCCAGAAAGGGAGGGACAGTCTTGATGTCCCAATCACCTCTAAACGCGTTGGAACAAACTTTGCATATTATTATTATTATTATCGTCATTGAAGTATTAGAAGTCTTTTGGGGGGTGAGCTGAATGAGACCCTTTGCTGGAACTGGCACAGGGAGAAAAAGTCCTTGACAGAGGGTAGACACTATGGAGGGAAGGGCTTGGGACAAGTGTCGGGAGAGCTTGGTCTATCTCCCTCTCTACCCTCACTACCCTTGTGACCTTTAGCAGTGTAAATAATCCCTCTAAGGTGGGGACAGGACTCCAGTCCTGCTGTGCTCAATAAATTATGATGATTGAAATAAATAATCAGTGAATGTGGATGGGAAAACTGAGTAATTGTTAAAACTCTGTGATGTATGACATTTTCATCTACAGAAAAGTGCAGGCTAGGGGTCTTGGGGTAATGGTTAGTAATCATAGGTAGAGTTCCGCTTAAAAAAATAATGTTCATCAGGCTGATGAAGATGGAAGGGACACATAGTTCCTGATCATGGATGGTTCACTGTCTAACGGGGATTGGTACCAGATGGTAAATGACAGCTGGGTGTGGTTGCACTTGCCTTTAGTCCCAACTACTCAGGAGGCTGAGGTGGCAGGATTGCTCCAACCCAGGCATTGGAGGCTGATGTGAGCTGTGATCACGCAACTGCGCTCCAACTGGGTGATAGAGTGAGATCCCCCAGCTCATTCTAAAAAAAAAAAAAAAAAAAAAAAAAAAAAAAAAAGCAAAGATAATAGATGAGGTTGAAGGCAGGCTGAGTTGGTACCATCAGGGATGTTCAAACCATGGACTAGAATAGTGGTTCTAAAACTTGACTACACATTGGAACCTCCCAGGGAGCTTTAAAAGATGCTGAGGCTTAGGTCTAACCTAGGCTTACTGATTCCATTGGTTTGGGCTGTGGCCTGGGACCGTGGATATTAAAACCTCTCCAGGTGGTTCTGTGAAGACAGGTTTGAGGACTCCTGGCTAGATGCTCTGAACACAAAGAAGTGTGTGTTTGGGAGGAGGCAGTTCTCTCAATTGAAAGAGGCTTTCTGGACAGCGTTATTATTAGTGGGATACAATTCATGTGCCTTATAATTTACCAGTTTCAAGTGTACAGTTCAGTGGCTTTTAGCATAATCAGGTGGTTCTGCCAGTCACCATTATCTAATTGGGAAGACGTTTGACTATTTTTTTTTTTTTTTTTTTTTTTTTTTTAAGCAGTAGGAGTAGAGAAGGAACAAAGAAATCTATAATTGGTCGTGAACTTTCTATTTGGCGTGTGGCCCCGCCCTCCCCGCTTATGACTGGGCCTAGGATCCAGGCGTCCATTTTCATTGGGTGAGCAGTCTCTGGGATGGGGCTAGGTTACTGATGAAATTTCAGCGGGACCTTCTTTCTCTACATCCCGACTGAGTCCCCGCTTCTTCTTTTTTTTTTTTTTTTTTTTTTTGAGATGGAGTCCCGCTCTGTAGCCCAGGCTGGAGTGCAGTGGTGCAATCTCAGCTCACTGCAAGCTCCGCCTCCCGGGTTCACACCATTCTCCTGCCTCAGCCTCCTGAGTAGCTGGGACTGCAGGTACTTGCCACCACACCCCGATAATGTTTTGTATTTTCAGTAGAGAAGGGGTTTCACCGTGTTAGCTAGGATGGTCTCGATCTCCTGACCTTGTGATCCGCCCGTCTCGGCCTCCCAAAGTGCTGAGATTACAGGCGTGAACCACCGCGCCTGGCCGAGTCCCCGCTTCTTGAGCCATTGTTAGGTTGGCAAAGTTGAGGCCACGGAGCTGGGACCTGTCCTGCCATTCCTGGCAACACAGTGCCGGCACGGTAAGAACCGCTGAGCAGCCGCCACAGTTCCCACCCAGCCCTGCAGCCCCCCTTTTATTATTTGCTGACCCCGTAGTCATTTGAGTTTATGATCCTAGTTCTGATTTTCCTTATGTAGCCCCCTTGCTTTGCTGCAGCCTTACTGAGAGCTAGCTTCTAAGAATGACATCATTTCCATTTTAAAATTCCTGACCTCAGTACTTGTTAAAGGTGTACTCACAAATCTAATTATTCCCTGTCCCATAGGGACTTTTCTAAGCAGGTACGTGTTAGACACCTGCTGTTTAGAAGGATTAGGGAAATTCTTAATGTCCTTCTTACATTCTTCCAATACTTTCTTTAAGTTTGTACAAGGATTTAAGGGAGCACTGGGTTTAGCTCCTTCAGACCTCTAGATTTCTTTTCCTCCGACCTTCCTGTTACCCCCTGATCTCCTTGTCCTCTACTTTGTGAGATGTATGGGCCAGGGAGCAAGTGTTACGGGATCCCAGGTCTTTTCACTGGGTGAGGGCTCTTTACTAGGCCCTCCTTGCTAGTTCCCTAGGGGGAACACAGGGGTTAATTCACTAATCCAACAAACAGCATAACCCTTCTCCTCTTGTGAGGATGGGGTTGTATCATTCACATAGAGAATTAAAGCATGGCATACCCAATCCTTATTTGAGCAAAACTTAGGCTGAAAGACCAAAGGCTGACTGATGGGCTCTTTAGGCCGGATAAAACAGCAATACTTTATTATTTTTTGTTTTTCCTTATTCCTGGTTCAGGGGTTATGCCCCCAAGCCTGTAACATCCTCCTCAGTGGACTATCTGGGGGGATGCTGGAGGGGTCCTCCTTGACTTCCTCCTTTCTTTGTTCCCTAGGCCTAGAATTTTTGCTTCCCATTTTCAACTGCTCCCTGTGTCTTAGTTTCCCTGTGTACTCGACCCCCCCTTACTGGAGGTCTCTTCATACCCTGTGAGTCAACTGCTTTTTCGGTCTCCGGCTGTTTCCCTCACGGGAGAATGGAACGGCGGTTTAGGGACTCCGCCCTCGCTTCATATCTAAGATGTCTCAGTCACATGCACTCAAACTCCGAAAATGTCCAACCACCAAGACAGTGCGCATAGTCCAGTCTTCCTACCCGGGCTCATGCATGAGGTTGCCTGATTGCCGCAGTGCCTGCTTTCCCTCCCCACCCCCCCGCCGTGTCACTTTCGTTGTCTCCTGAATAACAGTTTCGAGTTTGTCTATGGCTTCTGTGGGAAGCCGGGACATCCGGACAGAATGGACCACATGTGTCAAGTGGTACGCATATCCCCTTTCAGCCAGAGTCTCACTTCACACGAGCACAGAGAACCCCATACAGGCCACTAGATTTTGAGAAACAAACTCACTCATCCAAACCCAAAGTATGGACTCAGAGACCCAGAGAACAGCAAAAGTGAGACTTTTAGTGACAGTTTTGCAATATCAGGTGTCTGGAATGCAGGCACACCAGGGACAGTTTCAACAGTGTATTCCCTAGTGCTCAAGTCCCTCCCCCAGTTCCTCATTAGCTGAGTACTGTGGGGTTATGATCTTCCCAGACATCATAAACCGGTACTTTGATTAAGACTTTGAGTAGGTTCTTCACGTCTTTTTGCTGCATTTTGTTGCAGCCCATAACACACTGCGATTGTCTCAGGACTCCTTAAACATTTGACTTATGGCCCTAACGGCTGCACCTAGTTGATAAGAAAGGGTACAATTATCTACGCTGCAAGCTAGCCTAAACTAAATTTTTGGTGAGTTGGGGAGGGGGTTGTTGAGGGGACCCCAACTGACAGGCACCTGGCTGGTGCATGAAAGGGAAAGCAAGAAGGAGAGGGAGTGGTGGCTTAGTACATTTTGCTTCTTTATCTCTTTATGACCATGTACCCTGCTGAAACCTATACTGAGGCACATAGAATTGAACATAAACCATCACATGCAGGCTATTTTTTATACTCTTATGTCCTTCCCAAGCCAGGGCTGAGCCAAGACAATCCACTGTCCAACTGTGGCCTCTTCCTACTGCAGGTGAGGGGAGGGCAGTAGGGAGGGCCGTGGCACCTGCTCTGTCCCCATCCCGCTCTCTCTGTCTCTCAGGCTGACCAGGGCGCATCCAAGTGGATGAGTTGGGAATCGCTTGCTGATTGCTGAGGGCCTGGATGATCACCATCTCAGAGGGAGCAAACAGTAAAGGCGGCTGTGATCTGGTGAGGGGTTAGAAACTGGAGAGAAATCGAGGACAGTCAGAGCCTCTAGTCCCTCCCTCTCTGCATCCCTCACCCATGTTTCTCTAGCCATCAGAAGGACACCAAGAAAAAGGCCCACGAGGCTGACTGAGGGTCCCTGCATGCGCAGTTCCCTTTGTGTCCTCCCTTGTACCAGGGAGGGTCCTGAGTGCACATGGCCATCCTCTTCCACTTGGCAGCTCCCCATGCACCTCATCCGGGAGCTCTCTCTCAGGGGTGTTGTGTCCTCCGGGTCACTTGAGGCTGTGCTTTTTCCAGATTCCCACCATGTGGCCCCTGCCTCCCTGTGTTTCCTTGCAGATGATATGGACAAGGTGATAAGTGTATGTCCCTGGGCTATTTGGGAAGTGCGGACCAGCACCCTGTCAGGGCAGCTGTGGTCCCTGTTTTCATCCTATGTCCAGGGGGGTTGTTAGTTTTTCCAGCCCGCGAGGGTCATAGTCCCCAGGGGCTGTGTTTTTTGGGCTTTGTTCTGTGTTCTGTGGTCTCACCTTGCCTTTCCTGAGCCAATTTTTTTCTTCTTTTTTTTTTTTTTTTTTGAGATGGAGTCTCGCTCTGTCGCCCAGGCTGGAGTGCAGTGGCCGGATCTCAGCTAACTGCAAGCTCTGCCTCCCAGGTTCATGCCATTCTCCTGCCTCGGCCTCCCGAGTAGCTGGGACTACAGGCGCCCGCCACCACGTCCGGCTAGTTTTTTGTATTTTTTAGTAGAGACGGGGTTTCATCGTGTTAGCCAGGGTGGTCTTGATCTCCTGACCTCGTGATACACCCGTCTCGGCCTCCCAAAGTGCTGGGATTACAGGCTTGAGCCACCGCGCCGGCCAATTTTTTTCTTCTTAATGTAATCATTGCCTGGTAAGTTTAAAATAAGAGAGAGAATAATTTCCCCCATAGTCAGGTTGTTTGAGGGGTGAGGAAAAGAGAAAGCAGAAATTTTTGTGTTTCTGCAAAGACAGAGGCAGTGCAGGGGACAGTGAGAGGCTGGGGTGTCAGGAAACCCGAGTCTTTCTGCCATTTCCCCATTTCTGTGTGCCTGGCCAGTGGGGTGGTGTTGTCTCATTCTTGAGCCTAATGGCACTGTTAGTCAGTCCCTCAGGCCTGGGCAGATGGAATGGTTCATCCCTTGTCCTGCAGCAAGAGGGCCCCGTCCAGGAGGCACCACAGCACGGGGGAGTGCAAGTCTGTGGTTGCTCCTGCTCTCACCTGTGGAGTCTCCCGTAGAGGGATTGTCAGCTCTGGTTCCCTGTAGGCAGGAATGGTTTCCTCATAGATCACTGGGAAAATTGGCCAGAAAAAGGGTATGAAAATCACATGTCAATTTCTCAAAATTCCTGCTTTAAATGTTGATGTCCATCAACATAATTTCAGTTGGGACTGATACTGATGTAAAACATGTTGAATGGAACAGGACCTCAAATTTAGAGCTTCCTTTCTCTGAGGGTCCATGTGGGAGATGATGGTTGTGGCAGTGACAGTCCCCAGGTGCAGAGGGTGGGTGGATGCAGCCTCAGGCTGAGGGGTCTGAAGAAACATCCTACTCCACAAGGAAAAGGAGAAGATCCCTTGTGGGCTTCAGTGGCAGTGGCCTGGGTGGAATCCCTGCTAGAAATGTGGCAGGAAGGTCCTGCAGTCCCACCAAGCAGTAGCCCTGGGGTGGAGCTGCATTTTCAGGGGTGAGTGGACAGGCAGGAGCAAGCACAGCCCACATACAGGTTACGGGGAGGGGAGGTTGGGCCTCCTTGAGCAAGGGAATCACCAGCATCACATCAGGTACAGACTCCATGGCAGCCACATATTTCCATACTGGGCCTGTGAGCCCCAGGGCTTCCTGATGGGATCTCCAGTTAGGAGTTGTCTGCTTAGAGCTGGGAGGGGAGGAACAGTGAGCCACCTCTGGACTGCAGAACCCACAATGTGCAGGGTCCGCCCTGGTGTGTAGGTGCCTCCGCAGATGAGGAGGGCCTGGGGACTGAGTGGGGAGAAGAACTGTGTGTGTGACCCAGCCCAGGCCTGGAGGGACATGGAGATAGGGCCAGGGCCTCTCTTTGGGGAGGCCTCCCACTGTGTCAGGGCTGGTCAGGCGTGAGAGGAAGGGAGGGCACTGAGTTTCCTCCTGGGTCTTGTTCCTTAGTCCTGGGGTCCTCTCACTCTCTGCACAATGGGCGCTGGGCACAGGGCAGGTGCTGATGCTGATGGAGTCATGGGAGGGGACTGGCAGGGGCTGGGAAAAGTGCCATGGGAGGGAGAAAAAAGTGGGGACGTCATCTTCCCTTAGAGACTGGGTGAATCTAATTTTGGAGTGACTGAGGAGGGAGAAGTCCTCGGGGAATAAAAAGCAGCGCCCTGCACCCAGTGGAACATTTACTGTTTTTCTCTTTTCTCCAGAGCATGGGAACCTACAAGGCCTGGATCAACACCTGGTTGGGACAGGAGACCACCAGGGCAGTGCACAACTGGGATTTCAGTCTCCCGTGTCATCACCTGGGTCCACTGGCGCCACTGAGGGCAGCTAGACTCTGCAGCCAGGCGGCCTGGATTCAACTCCCTGCCTGGGTCTCACCAGCACTTTCCCTCTTGGTGCCTCAGTTTCCTCATCTATGAAATAGGGAAACTAACAGCATTTATTTATTGTGGTTGGATGAATGAAAAGGGTTAGTATATATGAGGTGTTTGCAGCTGTGCCATATCATTTTTGTTATTTTATTATATTTTGATATATTACATATGCTGTAATTGCATTATTATAGGTGACCTTTATGAGTGAGTGTCCTGGTGATGGCTCTTCCTGGGGAGCCCAGGACCAGCTTTCCTGGCACCTGAGGTCCTATCACCCCTGTTACACTCTCATGCATTACCCCATTCTACTCTGTCTTCATATTTTATACTATTGATATTTCGTTCTTAAACAGACATTTCTGGTCTGTGTTTTAATTCAAGTGTCTGGGAAGGGATAGAGTGTGAGGTTCAGGAGAGAAGGAGAGGTCTGTCTTGATGCCTTGACACAGCACAAAGAAATCTCCCCTCCTCCCCAACATCGCCCTGTCAGTTCTCAGTGAGGGACAGATTCACAGCAACGTATACAATTATAAGTTGGAAGAATGAGGCGGGGAGAGAGAGAGAGAGACAGAGAGACAGAGAGAGCGAGAGCTGAACTGGAATAGGCTAGGGGTTGTGTCCCACTAGGAACCATAATCGATCTTTGCCATTTTGAAAGTGTATCCCCTGAGCTGCCTTCATAGAGTCCCGGAGGGAAACCTGTTTTCACAGAAATACCAAGATGCCATCTGCCTGTTTCATTATGTTCACTTTTCCATTAATGCTGCAAATGCCAAGGTCGGTAACACACCCAGCACCTTAGCAGAACCAAGGCAGTGGCTCCAAACTGCATTCCCACCTAAGAATGTTTTTGATGGAGAAGGAAAAAAAATTTATGTTCATTAAATTTTAATCCTTGAGTACATGTCTTTAATATTTCTGTGAGAAAATGGGAAATATGCATAAAACACTTACTACACAGAGAAGCAGGATGGTAACCTTGAGAAAGTGCACTTGTGTGACTCAGTTATGAGTTCAACCAGCAGATCTCATTCACCCATGGAAAGACAATGGCATTATTTCCAGTTTGGGGGTATTATGAATAAAGCTGCAAGAGTGTTTGTGTACAGGTATTTTGTGAACATAAAGTTTTCCCTTGTTTGAAATAAGTGCCTAGTAGGGCAATTGCTAGTCATAAGGTAAACTGCATGTTCAGTTTGAAGAAAACTGCAATATCCATTTCCAGAGCAGCTGTCCCATTTTAAAATACATTACTACCAGTAATAAAAGAGTGACCCAGTTTTTCTGCATCCTTGCCAGCATCTGTTGCTACCTTTATTTTGTATTTCAGCCATTCCTATCATTGTGGATTTAATTTGTGTTCTCTTACTGGATAATTATGTTGAGCGTCTTTTCATCTGCTTGTTAGCCCGGTGTTTATCCTCTTTAGTGAAACGTCTGATTGTGTCTTGCTTATTGCCTATTGTGTATTTGGATTTCATTTTTACTGTTGAGTTTTTAAATTTTTCCATATATTCTGAATGCAAGTCTTTATTGAATATGTTGTCTGCAAGTATCTTCTCTTGTGCTGTAGCTTGTCTTTAGTGCTTCACAGGTCTCTCACAGAGCAATAGTTTTTAGTTTTGATAAGATCCAATTTGTTAATTTTTTCTTTGATGGATCATACTTTTGGTTTTATGTCTAAGAACTATTTATCCAGTCTTAGTTCTGATGATTTTTTCTTAAAAGATTTGCAATTTTAAATTTTAAATTTATTTATTATTTATTTTTTAAAAAAAATTTTGCCTAGGCTGGCCTTGAACTCCTGGGCTCAAGGGATCTTCCCACCTCAGCTTCCTGAGTAGTTGAGAGTACAGGCCTGTGATACCATACCTGGTTCAATGTTTGTCATTTTAATTCTGTGTTTTACATTAAAGCTTGTGATTCATTTTGAGTTATTTTTTGTATAAAGTGTGAGGTTTGGGCTGAGGTTATTTTATTCCACTGTGCTTGTCCAGTTGCTGCAGCGCCATTGATGGGAAAGCTCTCCTTCCTTCATTGAATTGCTTTTGTGCTTTTGTAAAAGTCAGTTGAGCATATTTGTGTGTTTTGCTCATTTTTAGTTGAGTTGCTTGTCTTCTTATGTTGAATTTAATAACTTGTCACATATTCTGGGTACAGGTTCCTCATCACAACTGTAATTTGTGATAAATTATGAAATATTTTCTCCTAGTCTATGGCTTGTCTTCTCATTTTCTCAATAATGTGTTTTGGAGCACTAACGTTTTCAATTTTTTTTTTTATTTTTATTTTTTTGAGGAAGAGTCTCACTCTATCACCCAGGCTGGAGTGCAGTGGCCTAATCTCAACTCATTGCAAGCTCCACCTCCCAGGTTCACGCCATTCACCCGCCTCAGCCTCCCAAGTAGCTGGGACTACCGGCACCCGCCACCATACCTGGCTAATTTTTTGTATTTTTTAGTAGAGACGGGGCTTCACCATGTTAGTCATGATGGTCTCGATCTCCTAACCTCATGATCCACCTGCCTTGGCCTCCCAAAGTGCTGGGATTACAGGCGTGAGCCACTGGGCCCGGCCTAAAGTTTTAACTAAGCCCAACGTTTCTCTCTCTCCTTTTTTTTTTTTTTTTTTCATTTGTAGATCATGCTTTTGGTATTTTATCTAAGAATGTTTTGCCTAACTACCCAAAGTCACAAAAATTTTCCTTGTATTTTCTTTGAGAAATTTTACAGTTTTAAGTCATAAACATTAGCTCTTTAGGGCTATAATTTGTTTGAGCGGATATTTTAAATGGTGTTAAGTGTCACATTGTATTACCTATGCAACTTCATTGAAAATCAATTGACAAAAAAATGTAAGAATAGCTTTCTAGATTCTCACTTCTGTTCATTGATCTCTGTGTCTCTCAGTTTCGCACTGTCTGGATTATTGTAGTTTTTATGACATCCATTTTTTTTTCCAAATTTGTGTTGGCTCTTCTGCATCCTCTGCATTTTCACATACATTTTTGGGATTATTTTGTCAATTTTCTATAAAATTTCTGCTGGGATTTTGATAGAGATTGTGTTGAAACCATAGATCTACTGCGGGAGAACTGCCATCTTAACAGTATTATTGAGCTTTCCAACCGCATCTCTCCATTTATTTAGATCCTTTAATTTCTCTCAGTAATGTTTTGTACTTCTCAGCGAATAAACACTGCTCTCTTCCTAAATTTATTCCCATTTTGCTCTGTTTGTAACTACTGTGATAGGAAAGTTGAGGTTGTCATTGCTTGTATAGAGAAATATGTTAGTAATTAATTTTTATATTGATTTTATATCCTATGGGCACTTCTGGATTCATTTGCTAGTGCTAGCAGGCTTTTACCTGCTTGTTAATTCTACAGACAAGGTCATGTTATCTGTGAATAGAGTTTTATGTTTTTGTTTTTACCTGGATGACTGGATGACTTTAATTTTTCATTTTTTGCCTTATTGCACTGAATACAATCTCCAGTACAATGTTAAATAGAAGTGATGGGATTGGACATCCTTGCATTGATCCCCATCTTAGGAGAAGGCATTCAGTCTTCAGTTTTTCTTCATTAAGCATAAATTTAGCTGTGGGGTTTTTATAGATTCCCTTTATCAGAGTGAGGAAGGTCCCTTCCATTCCTGTTTTGTTGAAACTTATGAACACGAGTGCTGTTAACATTTTTGTCAACTGTTTCTTCTGCACCTTTTGACATAATTATGTCTTTTATTCCATTAATATAGTGCATTCCATTAGTTGATTTCCAGTTGTTAATCCAACCTTATATTCCTGGGATGAATCCCATTGGTCATGGAGTGTAACCCTTTTTTATGTGGCATTGTATTGTCTGCCTATGTTTGTTAAGGATGTTTTCATTTATGTTTATTGGTGATGTGCTGGTCTCTGGTATTATTTTCTTGTGAGTCTTGCTCTGACTTTTATATTAGCAATGCCAGTTCTGTAAATGAGCTGGAAACTCTTGACTCCTCTCTTCTCGTCTGAAAGAGCTTTTGGAATATTTGATAGAATTCACCAGTGAAGATATCTGGGTTTTGGCATTTCTTTGTGAGAAAGTTTTTAAATTACTGACTTAGTGTACAGTTCTATTCAGATTTTCTATGAGGAGGAGTCAGTTTTGGCAATTTCTATCTTCGTGTGAATCTGTCTATTTTATATAAGTGGTCTAACTTACTGACTTGAGGTTTTTTAGAGTATTCACTTAAAATGCTTTTTAATTCCTAAAGGGTCATTAGTGATGATCTCTCTTTCATTCATAATTTTGGTAATTTCTCATAACCTCTGTTTTGACTGTTGGTCAAGAAAACAGACAGAGGCAGCAGATGGCTGTGACAGATTCTCTAGTGGGAAGACTTTGATCATACAGAGCTGACAAGCCAGACTGATGCCAGCAACACCAAAGGAGCTGCAAACCGATCTTGACAGGAAAGTCACTGACTCTGGATTGGGCTATGCTCAACCAGGGGTAGATGTCAGTGCTTCAAGGGCTATGAAAGAACCAGAAAAGAAGAGATTGCACCAATGCGAACTACTGAGTCCCATTTCTTTACACAAGAAAACACACTTTACAGCCTCAAATGGCCAGCAATGCACAGGGAGATGTCCTCCTTAGGGGAAAACTTTGATAGAACATTGAAATGGTCAATTGAAACATTAGTTGTCTAAAAACTGCCAATCTAATTGTTGGGCAATTTATATCTCCATTAATGTGTTCACTGTCAACATGGGTGGGGCTGCAAGAGGGACTCCACTAGGTCACATCCTCTCTTTTTCCTGATGCATCAGGGCTATATTGTTGTGACTATACAAACAATTCTTCCTAAGGGGAGAGGATGCTGGAGTAAGGACTACACTTCACCTCAAATTTCTTTTTTCATATGTGATGCAGTGGTATCAGGAATAGGGATGCAAATAAAAGTGCCAGAAACAGGAATTATCCCTAAGCAAAAAACTATAACTATATTTTTACACCTTTATGTAAGATTTCCCAAGCAAATCAAGGATTGTGCTGTGCCTTCATTTCATCTGGCAAAGTCGAGATTAACAGTAAGTAGAGCCATGTAGCCTGGTGGTCAGATAGTCCCGACTAGTTGCTTGTCTGTGTAACCTACCCTCTGTGATCAAGAGTAGACTGAGGGAAGACATGCTAGAATACTATTGCTGCCTGAAGTCTTGGCCAGCATAGCAGCCAAACCTAATGTTACTTCCAAAACTTGAGAAGACTGATATAAAGGGACAGAAGGAGGAATAGTGGCTGAGGGTGAGTGAATAAATCAAAGGGTTATATAATGAGGAAAATTCAAAATTAGCTTAACTCCTCAAAAGTGGTGTGAGCAAGAGAAGATATTGTCTCTTAGGTCAATTATACTGGATGCCTAAAAGGGTGAAGCCATATGTCCCTGAGACCATTCTTTTTTGTGGAACCCGGTAAGATTGAGTGGTGCCTGCAAAGCTCAGTGACTTCATTCTGGGACACATATTCGTACAAGAGGCTGATAAACTGGCCTAATTTTGAATGACTGAATGAGACTCTGATAATATGCCAATACCTCTTTACTGTCATAATTCTTTTCCTATAAAAGATATGTGGGCAAAAAAAAGATAATCTGAGATATAACAAAAACATTTTGTCCTTTTCCGTGGTTTATCCTAAAAACCTTACAATCTCTTGAGTGATAAGAGTGAAGGCCTCAGGCTGCTTCCACTCATGGCAGAAGGCAAAGGGGATCTGCTTTGTGCAGAGATCAAATGGTAACAGAGGAACAGAGAGAGTAGGAAGGTGCCAAGCTCTTTTTAACAACTAGCTCTCCTGGAAACTAATAGAGCAACAATTCATTCACTCCCCAGAGAGGGCAGTATCTCTGTATTCATAAAAGATTGGCCCCCATGACCTAAACACCACCCATTAGGCCTCACGTCCAAAATTGGGGGTCACATTTTTAACATGAGGTATCAGGGGATAAATATTTGTATTATTGCATTCTGTCCCTGGCCAGCCAAAGTTCAGGTTCTTCTCACATTGCAAAATACAATAATCTTCTCCCAATTGTCTCAAATGTGTTAAGTTATTCCAGCGTCAACTCAAAATTCCAAAGTCTCATCTGAGATGGAAAGTAAGTTCTTATAGCTATAAGCCTGTAAAATTAACAAAAAATATTATTTACTTCTAAAATATTAATACAACAGTGGAAGAGACATTTCTTACACACTTCCATTCCAAATGGAATAACTGGGCCAAAATAAATGAATGCAGTGTCCTCACAAGGCTGAAACTCATCATAGGCAGACATTAAAACTCAAAGCTCGGCCGGGTGCGGTGGCTCAAGCCTGTAATCCTAGCACTTTGGGAGGCCGAGACTGGGCGAATCGCGAAATCAGGAGATCGAGACCATCCTGGCTAACATGGTGAAACCCCGTCTCTACTAAAAACTACAAAAAAACTAGCCGGGCGAGGTGGCGGCGCCTGTAGTCCCAGCTACCTGGGAGGCTGAGGCAGGAGAATGGCGTGAACCCGGGAGGCGGAGCTTGCAGTGAGCTGAGATCCGGCCACAGCACTCCAGCCTGGGTAACAGAGCGAGACTCTGTCTCAAAACAAACAAACAAACAAACAAACAAACAAACAAACACCCTCAAAGCTCTAAAATATTCTCTAACTCTATATCTTGAATCCTGAGCACACTGGCTGGTACAAGCAGTGGGCTCACAATACCATTTGCAGCCCCACATCCATGGCTTTGCCGAACATAACCCATATAGCTGCTCTCATGGGTGAAAATTGAATGCCTATGACTTTTCCAGGTTGAGGTTGCACATTGTCAGTGGCTCTACCATTTAATAGTCCTGGCAGGGGTCCTGCTCCTGCAGCTCCACTAGGAATTGTCCTGGATATTAAATTTCCCCCTTAAATATCAGTTTTATTTTCAGGCCATTTCTTTGCTCAAATATATGTGCATAGGCTATTACAAGCAACCAGGCCAAATCTGGAATGCTATGCTGCTTAGAAATTTCTTCCACCAGATACCTTTATACATCACTCTCAGGTTCAAAGTTCTACAGATCCCTAGAGAGGGGGCACAATGCCTCCAGGTTCTTTGCCAATTAATAACAAAAGTGGCCTTTCCTCTAGGTCCCAATAAGTTCCTCATCTCCATCTGAGACCTCATCAGCCTGGACTCTACTGTCCATATCACTATCAACATTTTGGTCACAACGACTTAACAAATCTCTAGAAAGCTTGCAAGTTTTCCCTCATTTTCTTGTCTTCTGAACTCTCCAAAGTCTTCCAATCTCTGCCTGTTACCCAGTTCCAAAGCCATTTCCACATTTTCAGCTACCTTTACAGCAATACCCAGCTCCTGGTACTGATTTTCTGAACTAGTTCATTCTCACACTGTTATAAAGAAATACCTGAGGCTGCATAATTTATAAAGCAAAGAGGTTTAAATTGGCTCATGGTTCTGCATTCTATACAGGAAGTATGATTCTGGCATCTGCTCTGCTTATGAAACGGCCTCAGGAAACTTTCAATCATGCTGGAAGGTTAAGGGGAAGCAGGCATGACTTACATTCCTTGAGCAGGAGGGAGAGAGAGCAGAGAGGTGCCACACACTTTTAAACACCAGATCTTGTGAGAACTATCACAAGAACAGCACCAAAGAGATGGTTCTAAACTATTCAAGAAGGAGCCATCCTCATGAGCTAATCACCTCCCATGAGGCACCATCTCTAACACTGGGGATTGCAACTGAACATGAGATTTGGGTGGGGACACAGATCCAAACAATAACAGGGGACATGACGGACGTGAGGGTGGGCTGGTCTCCCCACTTCTCACATGTCATCAGGGACGTAGACACATTTAGATGCCTTGGTATAAAGAGAAGCCAGAGTCCCTTAACATCACAAAGGGGAGGCATGAACAAAGTTTGCATCTCAGTCCCTCACAAGGCAGACTTAGAAAAAGTATAGTTATGCACAAATTAGGTCAGTCATGGTAAGTGGTGACGCTGAACAGCCCACCACACACTGAAAAATTCAAAGAATCTCCAGAGCCTAGTTTTATCCCCTCTGCCCCAACTCGTCCTTCACTTTAGGCCCTCTAAGGTGTCATTTTACAAGCCTTGAGAGACACATCAGAGCCCTGGGTACTGTCCCTGTTTGGGGTGGAATAAAAACAAAATCTGTTCAGAGCCCACAGGTGATGTGACTAAAGGAGGAATTGTGGGGTGGTGAGCTCCCCCATGGGCTCCTGTCTACACTATCCCAAGGATCTTAGGGATCACTCTCCCACCCCTACCACACTTACATGAAGCCTGAATACGGCTGCTCCTTTTCCATCTGTGAAAGAAAACAAACTGTGAGAGGCCAGGCAGGAGGCAGGGCCATGAGATCCCAGAGGAGTTTCCAGAACTGTGACTGTAGACCCAGGTCAGGATCAGGAAACCCAAGGGAAGAGGATGTGTTGAAGTTGGACCAATTGTCCTCCTGAGGTCTGTCCTCAGCAGGGACCTTCCCCTGACCTGTGACTGCTGGGAGCCAGGTTCCCATGACCCCAGTCAAGGTGATAAATTTGTCCTTCATTTTACAGGTGCTTTACAAAAGAGTAAGTATTGATAGGGCCTCTGACCAGGGTAAATGTGTGTGGAGATGGTGCCTCACAACAAGGCAGGATACGAGCCAACTCCCATTATGGGGCTCGAAATCCACCAGTGGAAGAAAACTCCGAGCTTACCCCTTTCCTACCTGGCTTCTTATTCCTCCACATCACAGCAGTGACCACAGCACCAAGAACAACCAGGCCAGCTACTTTGCCCACAATGGGGATGGTGGGCTGGGAAGACAGCTCTAAGAAAGGAGGGGAATGTGAGGGGCCCTCACCCCCAGGCCTTAGCCCTGACTTTGCTGAAGGGCTCCAGGACTCCTGCTTTCCCTGAGAAGAGACGTGACCCCACATTCGTCTTCTTACCCCATCTCAGTGTGAGGGGCTCTGGCAGGCCCTCATGTTGCACATGGCATGTGTATCTCTGCTTCTCTCAAGAAGTCACCACCATAGCTGCCCACTTTTGGAAGGTTCTGTACTCTGCAGGTCTGTCTCCACAAGCTCTGTGTCCTGAATTTGTTCTCCCCATTCAGCTTCTGGGTCAGTGTGATCTCCACAGGGTAGAAGCCCAAGGCCCAGAACCTCAGGGTGGCCTCATGGTCGGAGATAGGGTGCTGGGTCACGTGTGTCTTTGGGGTATCTGAGGGGAAGAGTCAGAAAATTCAGCCACTTTGCATTATTCATGGGATACTCCAGCAGCACCCATGTGACCATCCTGAGAATGGACAGGACACCTGGGGTGGGGAAGGGAGCACAGAAGTCAGACACCAGCCTGGACACAGGCACTTGGGTAATCTATTCCTTGGAAAGTTCTAGTGTCTGAGGCTAGAACAGAGATTTCTGGTCCTGAACTGAGGGAGGCCGAGGGGCTCAAAAAAACTGGAATCAGACCAACAGATACACGTTGAGTGTGAGGCACAGAACAAGGCCTGAGAGGAAAATTTCTGGTGCCCAAGCCTGTTGTGGGGTCAAAGGGAATCACGGATCAGTATTCCAGGGATTGTCTTCCCTCCTTTCCCTCAGAGACTTCATCCTTTAATTGTCCCAGAGTGCAGGGCGAGCCCCCTCAGTCACTCTCTGGTGTAGGATCTGAAACTCAGGAGGACTCTTCTTCCTCAGGACAAGAGGGAGAGGGATATTTTAGAGTTGGTCTCATTTTCCTCCCCTTCTTTTGGAAGGTGGCTCGAGGAATCTGCAGGAGATCAGGGAGGTGCCCAGTGGCCGCTGGTACCCGCGCACTGCAGCGTCTCCTTCCCATTCTTAAGGCCTTTGCTGAGCCGCTCCGCTCACCTTCCCTGCAGGTAGGTTTTGAGGAGCTCTGCTTGTTCCTCAGCCAGGACATCTGAGCTGCCTTGTCCGCTGCGGTCCATTAGCACAGTTCCTGGTTTAGGACGAGGTAACCGTGCCATCGTAGGTGTGTTCATACCCGCGGAGGAGGCTCCAGTCCGGGTCCAGGTCACAGCTGTGTATTGGAGGGTGTGAGACCCTGTCCCCGTGCCCGCGGTCAGCCCAGGCCACTGAGCCCAGCCTCCCTCCCTACCAATCCCCTGGGATTTGAGCCACAACTGAAAATGGAATTGGGTATAGACACCTGGGGCTCTTGTTGGGTCAAGGGTCTCCGCGAGGGTCTTGTGCTACAGCGGGTAGCACAATGTTGCTAACCCCTGAATTATCACGAATCTAATTTGTAGAAGAGGTGATTTTTGACACCTTTATATATAAATGTGTGTGTGTAAATGCATTGCAATTAGACTCACAAAGCTAAGTTTCACTTTCCCAGACTATGTATGTGTGACTCTGGTCTGTTGTATTTTTACATTATCTTTATTTCATAGCCCTGAGTTTGTGTGTGTGAGTCCAAGACATCTCAATACAGACCTCAATGTGTTACCGTATATTGCCACCAGGAGCCTGTACAGAATTTAATCACCTCAAAATTGCAAGTGCTCAGTGCAGCCAAAGTGCCCTTCACCAGGGCTCGTGAACTGTCTTTATTTATCATTTATTATTTATTTATTTTTAGACAGGGTATCACTCTTACCCTGGCTGGAGTGCAGTGGCGCGCTCATGACTCACTGAAGCCTCGACCTCCTGGGCTCATGCGATCAGTGCTCCACCCTCAGCCTCCCATGTTTCTGGCACCACAGGCCTGTGCAACCGCTCCTGGCTAATTTTTCTAAAAAAAAAATCTGTAGAGATGAGGTCTCCCTATCTTGCTCTGACTGGTCTTGAACTCCTGGACTCATGCGATCCTCCCAGCTCAGCCTCCCAAAATGCTGGTATTATGGGTATAAGCCACAGTGGCTGGCCCATGCACCTGCCAATTTTTATGAATTATTCACATCTAAGCTATGTGCATGTTTTATTGGGACACTTGATATCCTTTTTTAACCTGTTTAACATAGGGAGGCAATTCGTTTTTGGACAGTCCCACAGAATGTATTAAAGACCAAGGTGCAAATAACAGTGAGTCATGCTCTGCGGATAAATGCATTACAAATCTCTAAAACATTGTTTTTAAGTCTGAGAATTCCATTGCTTTAGAATTCTTTCTCTCTGTTCCTTTACCTCACCTCCTGCTTCTCCAGCACTTCTCTCTGTCCCTGTCATCCTACAGGCCCTCCTGTCCCCTTAGTCTCTATTACCCTTTCACTACTGAATTGTGGCCCTAACTCTGTCCCCTCGCTTGCTGCTCATGACTGTTCTCCCCACAGTGGTCAGCAATCCTGCTAATGTGAGTCAGATTGTGTCATTTCTTCACTTAAAACACTCGAATGACTCCATCTCATTCTCAAGAAGCCTCTAGAATGGAAGGCGCATGAGCACAAGGGCTTGGGTTGTTTTGATCAAAGTTGTGTCTGCAGCATATAAAAGCATATCTGGCACACAGTAGGCACTAAGTTAATTTTGTTGAATAAATGAATGAAATATGATTGTGTCAAAAATTGTGGCATACAAAAATCACAAAATGTAAAATGCAAAGCAAGTTAGGAAACATTTGGTTTTATGCAACTACTGTGCATATCAGTTCCCTAATTCATTCTAGTGGAGAAAATATCATATGCTTAGCTGTTGAATCTGTTTATTGATTTTTTTTTAAATTATACTTTATGTTCTACGGCCCATGTGTACAACGTGCAGGTTTGTTACCTATGTATATATGTGCCATGTTAGTGTGCTGCACCCATTAACTCATCATTTACATTAGATATATCTCCTAATGCTATCCCTCTCCTCTCCCCCCTCCCCACAATAGGCCCTGGTGTGTGATGTTCCCCTTCCTGTGTTCAAGTGATCTCATTGTTCAGTTCCCACTTATGAGTGAGAACATGCGGTGTTTGGTTTTCTGTTCTTGCAATAGTTTGCTGAGAATGATGGTTTCCAGCTGCATCCATGTCCCTACAAAAGACACGAACTCATCCTTTTTCATGGCTGCGTAGTATTCCATGGTGTATATGTGCCACATATTCTTAATCCAGTCTGTCACTGATGGACATTTGGGTTGATTCCAAGTCTTTGCTATTGTGAATAGTACCACACTAAACACACATGTGCATGTGTCTTTATAGCAGCATGATTTATAATCCTTTGGGTATATACCCAGTAATGGGATGGCTGGGTCAAATGGTACTGCTAGTTCTAGATCCTTGAGGAATCACCACACTATCTTCCACAATGATTGAACTAGTTTACAGTCCCACCAACAGTGTAAAAGTGTTCCTATTTCTCCACATCCTTTTCAGCACCTGTTGTTTCCTGACTTTTTAATGATTGCCATTCTAATTGGTGTGAGATGGTATGTCATTGTGGTTTTGATTTGCATTTCTCTGATGGCTAGTGATGATGAGCATTTTTTCATGTGTCTGTTGGCTTCTTTTGAGAAGTGTCTGTTCATATCCTTTGCCCAGCCCCTTTTTGATAGGGTGGTTTTTTTTTTTTTTTTTTTTTTTTTTTTTTTTTTTTTGAGAAGGAGTCTCACTCTGTCACCCAGGCTGGAGTGCAGTGGCCAGATCTCAGCTCACTGCAAACTCCGCCTCCTGGGTTTACGCCACTCCTGCCTCAGCCTCCCGAGTAGCTGGGACTACAGGCGTCCGCCACCTCGCCCGGCTAGTTTTTTGTATTTTTTTAGTAGAGACGGGGTTTCACCGTGTTAACCAGGATGGTCTCGATCTCCTGACCTCGTGATCCGCCCGTCTCGGCCTCCCAAAGTGCTGGGATTACAGGCTTGAGCCACCGCGCCCGGCCTGGTTTGTTTTTTTCTTGTAAATTTGTTTGAGTTCTTTGTAGGTTCTGGATATTAGCCCTTTGTCAGATGAGTAGATTGCAAAAATTTTCTCCCATTCTGTAGGTTGCCTGTTCACTCTGATGGTAGTTTCTTTTGCTGTGCGAAAGTTCTTTAGTTTAGTTAGATCCTATTTGTCAATTTTGGCTTTTGTTGCCATTGCTTTTGGTGTTTTACACATGAAGTCCTGGCTCATGCCCATGTTGTGAATGGTATTGCCTAGGTTTTCTTCTAGAGTTTTTATGGTTTTAGGTCTAACATTTAAGTCTCTAATCCATCTTGAATTAATTTTTGTATAAGGAGTAAGGAAGGGATCCAATTTCAGCTTTCTACTTATGGCTAGCAGTTTTCCCAGCACCATTTATTAAATAGGGAATCCTTTTCCCATTTCTTGTTTTTGTCAGGTTTGTCAAAGATCAGATGGTTGTAGATGTGTGGTATTATTTCTGAGGGCTCTGTTCTGTTCCATTGGTCTATATCTCTGTTTTGGTACCAGTACCATGCTGTTTTGGTTACTGTAGACTTGTAGTATAGTTTGAAATCAGATAGCGTGATGCCTCCAGCTTTGTTCTTTTGACTTAGGATTGTCTTGGCAATGCGGGCTTTTTTTTTTGGTTCCATATGAACTTTAGCTTTTTTCCAATTCTGTGAAGAAAGTCATTGGTAGCTTGATGGGGATGGCATTGAATCTATCAATTACCTTGGGCAGTATGGCCATTTTCACGATGTTGATTCTTCCTATCCATGAGCATGGAATGTTTTTCCATTTGTTTGTGTCCTCTTTTATTTCATTGAGCAGCGGTTTGCAGTTCTCCTTGAAGAGGTGCTTTACATCCCTTGTAAGTTAGATTCCTAGGTATTTTATTCTCTTTGAAGCTATTGTGAATGGGAGTTCATTTATGATTTGGCTCTCTGTCTATTATTGGTGTATAAAAATGTTTGTGATTTTTGCACATTGATTTTGTATCCTGAAACTTTGCTGAAGTTGCTTATCAGCTTAAGGAGATTTGGGGCTGAGACAATGGGGTTTTCTAAATATACAATCATGTCATCTGCAAACACGGACAATTTGACTTCTTCTTTTCCTAATTGAATACCCTTTATTTTTTTCTCTTGCCTGATTGCCCTGGCCAGAACTTCCAACACTATGTTGAATAGGAGTGGTGAGAGAGGGCATCCGTGTTTTGTGCCAGTTTTTAAGGGGAATGTTTCCAGTTTTTGCCCATTCAGTATGATATTGGCTGTGAGTTTGTCATAAATAGCTCTTATTATTTTGAGATACGTTCCATGAATACTGAATTTATTAAGAGTTTTTAGCATGAAGTGCTGTTGAATTTTGTCAAAGACCTTTTCTGCATCTATTGAGATAATCATGTGGTTTTTGTCTTTGGTTCTGTTTATATGCTGGATTACGTTTACTGATTTGCATATGTTGAACCAGGCTTGCATCCCAGGGATGAAGCCCACTTGATCATGGTGGATAGCTTTTTGATGTGCTGCTGGATTCCCTCTGCCAGTATTTTATTGAGGATTTTTGCATTGATCTTCATCAGGGTTATTGGTCTAAAATTATCTTTCTTGTGTGTGTCTCTGCCAGTCTTTGGTATCAGGATGATGTTGGCCTCATAAAGTGAGTTAGGGAGGATTTCCTCTCTTTCTATTGATTGGAATAGTTTCAGAAGGAATGGTACCAGCTCCTCCTTGTACCTCTGGTAGAATTTACATTTAAGGTTAATATTGTTATGTGTGAACTTGATCCTGTCATTATGATGTTGGCTGGTTATTTTGCTTGTTAGTTGATGCAGTTTCTTCCTAGCATTGATGGTCTTTACATTTTGGCATGTTTTTGCAATGGTTGGTACCAGTTGTTCCTTTCCATGTTTAGTGCTTCCACAGGAGCTCTTGTAGGGCAGGCCTGGTGGTGACAAAATCTCTCAGCATTTGCTTGTCTGTAAAGGATTTTATTTCTCCTTCACTTATGAAACTTAGTTTGGCTGAATATGAAATTCTGAGTTGAAAATTCTTTTCTTTAAGAATGTTGAATATTGGCCCCCAGTCTCTTCTGGCTTGGAGGTCCCCTGTTAGTTTGATGGGCTTCCCTTTGTGAATGACCCGACCTTTCTCTCTGGCTGCCCTTAACATTTTTTCCTTCATTTCAACTTTGGTGAATCTGACAATTATGTGTCTTGGAGTTTCTCTTCTCGAGGAGTATCTTTGTGGCGTTCTCTGTATTTCCTGAATTTGAATGTTGACCTGTCTTGCTAGGTTGGGGAAGTTCTCCTGGATCATATCCTGCAGAGTGTTTTCCAGCTTGATTCCATTCTCCCCGTCACTTTCAGGTACACCAATCAGACATAGATTTGGTCTTTTCACATCATCCCATATTTCTTGGAGACTTTGTTCATTTCTTTTTACTCTTTTTTCTCTAAACTTCTCTTCTTGCTTCATTTCATTCATTTGATCTTCAATCACTGATACTTTTTCTTCCAGTTGATCGAGTTGGTTACTGAAGCTTGTGCATTTGTCACGCAGTTCTCATGTCATGGTTTTCATCTCTATCAGGTCGTTTATGGACTTCTCTGTGTTGGTTTTTCTAGTTAGCCATTCGTCAAATCTTTTTTCAAGGTTTTTAGTTTGTTTGCGCTAGGTTCGTAGTTCCTCCTTTAGCTCTGAGCAGTTTGATCGACTGAAGCCTTCTTCTCTCAACTCGTCAAAGTCATTCTCCATCCAGCTTTGTTCCGTTGCTGGCAAGGAGCTGCGTTCCTTTGGAGAGGGGGAGGCGCTCTGATCTTTTGAATTTCCAGCTTTTCTGCACTGCTTTTTCCCCATCTTCGTGATTTTATCTACCTTTGGTCTTTGATCATGGTGATGTACAGATGGGTTTTTGGTGTGGATGTCCTTTCTGTTTGTTAGTTTTCTTTCTAATAGTCAGGACCCTCAGGCTGTAGGTCTGTTGGATTTTGCTTGAGGTCCACTCCAAACCCTGTTTACTCGAGGATCAGCAGCGGAGGCTCAGTTGGAAATGCAGAAATTACCCATCTTCTGTGTCGGTCACGCTGGGAGCTGGAGGCTGGAGCTCTTCCTATTCGGCCATCTTGGTGCCCGGTCCTTTTATTAATTTTCTATTAGTGCATAACCAATTACCACAAACTTAGTGGCTTAAGACAGCACCCATTTATTTGTGTACATTTCCTTAATCAGAAATCCAGGCCAGGTTTGATAGATACTTTGTTCAGGGTTTCACAAAACTGTGTCCTCATCTTAAGGCTGGGATTCTCCCCCAAGCTTATATAGAGCTCATTGGCAGAATTTGGTTTCTGGCCATTGTAGGACTAAGGTCCCTGTTTCCTTTGGGCTATCAGAGTAGATGGTGGGGAGGGCCTCTAATTCCTGTTGGCCACCAGTGTTCTTTCCCCATGATCCCTCCATTTTCAAAACTCATGGTGGTGGAAATCCTTCACGCTGAATCCCTCTACACTGTGAGTCTCTATTCTCAGGAAGAACCCAGTCCTTTTCAGAGCTTACCTGATTAGGATAGTCCAAGCAGGATAATCCCCATCTTGAAGTCAACTGACCGGGGACCTGAAATCTATCTGCAAAACCCCTTCACAGCAGCACCTGCAGTTAGTGTCAACTGAGTAACTGGGGTAATGTGAATAACCAAGGGTGGTTATTGAGGTGTCATCATAGAATCAGCCTAGCATAGCATAGATCTTCCTTTTGTGTTTAAATAGAACTTACAAGTTGAAGATCAAAAAACAGATCATTGTTAATGATAATAAAATATATCTTATATAGCAATGGAAATTCTTCTAAAATATTAAAAGCAAATGATATGTTTAGTATCTTATAATGAATTTAGAGCAAATGAAAAGTTCATTGATTCATCCTCTTTTGTGAAGCTGTATTAGTTATCTACTGCTGCATAACAAGTCACCTACAACTTAGCAGCTCAAATCAACAAATATTTATCATCTCCCACAGTTTCCAATGGTCAGGAATCCAGGAGCGGTTTCTCTGAGTGCTTCTGGCTCAGGGCCTCTCACCAAGTTGCAGTCTAGTTGTCATCCAGGGCTGAATCATCTGAGGGTTCAAATGGGACTGGGGATTCACAAGACACAAGAATCTCTCACGTGGCTATTGGAAGAGGTTTCGGCTTCTTATTGTTTGATCCCAGGATATCTCACTTCCTAGTCACATGGACCTTTCTACAGGCCTCCTTATGATACAGCAACCAGCTTCCCCCAGGGCTCATGATCCCAGAGAAAGAGAGAACCAAAGTGAGCCTTTTTTTTTTTTTTTTTTTGAGATGGACTGTCAACCTGTTGCCCAGGCTGGAGTGCAGTGGCTCGATCTTGGCTCACTGCAACCTCCGTCTTCCAGGTTCAAGCGATTCTCCTGCGTCAGCCTCCCAAGTAGCTGGGATTACAGACGTGTGCCACCACACCCAGCTAATTTTTGTATTTTTAGTAGAGATGGGGTTTCACCATTTTGGCCAGGCTCGTCTTGAGCTCCTGACCTCACGGCATACCTCAGCCTCCCAAAGTCGTCGGATTATAGCCATGAGCCACCGTGCCCAGCCTTAGTGAGTCTTATGTTCTACACCCAGAGTCTTATGTCAGCATTACTCTATCATTTAGAAGTGAGTCATTAAGTCCAGGCCACACTCACAGGGAGGGAATGAAGCTGTACCTCTGGAAAGGAGGAGTATCAGAGAATTCATATACACGTTAAAAGCAAAATTAACATTATTGTTTCAGGATTTTTGTAAATTAAATACTTCTTGTATTGGACTAATTTTCCCTAATACATTAAAATTATCTTTACTAAAGTAATGATTAAAAATTTGAGACAGAGAAAGGAGATACAACAATATCTCAGATTTTTTTTGCAAATGCCTTTAGTATTAATGTTCTCTTTGATAAGTTGTAACAAAGTTGAGAAAATACAGTAGCTAGATCAAAGAATCCCAAGACTTTGGTGCCATATAATGATGCCTTTATATTAATAACTACCTTTGTTTTTCCTCAGAAGTTTCTCATTCAGTTCAAAAATGCCCAAAATGCCAATTTTGTACTCAAGCATCTACAAAAATATTTACCTAATCAGGGTGCTTTGCAGTTAGACAAGTTTGAATCTCACATCTCTGTCTGTACAACTAGCTTAGCATTATGACAACCATTTGGTTTGATGTGGTAGGCAGAAATGGTTAACTCCAATCTAGGAGCAAGATTTTTCAATAATTGCTTATTCAGTGGGCATCCTATGATCAGTTTAACATCGTTAGATGTGTAGAAGTGATTTGGACTCCAGTGTGATTATGAAAAACACTGTTATTTTGTGCTTCTAACATTGCTTTAAAAGCAGCTCTTTTGTGTTTTCCATTCTTATTGCTATTTCATCACTAGTTATTCCTTTATGTCTTTTCATTTAATTTATTTTGCTCAACAATGTTTTTTTTTTCTATTCTGTAAAAGTTTAATTCACTTGTATATGTGGTAAAATATGAGCAACATTCAAATTCTGAAATTCTTTGCAAGATACAATTGCCTTGCACATCAGAGTGAACATTGTATACCAGAAAATGTAGAGAGCGGCCAATTAGCCAAGGATCAAATGATCTATTTCTAGCCAAGGCTATTTTTCATGGCATCCTGGTCCTCTCTGTCACATGGCTCTTTACAATTGGCTGTGGCTTTGCTTTACCGTGAGTAGTTATCGCTAAGGATCCTTGCGATGAACTTCAATATTTTCTCTTCTCTTTCATTTCCAACTAATCAATCAGGAATGGCATGCAAGGTGAATTTTGAAAAATGACACCTTAAAGATTTGTGGGCCAGGAGCGGTGGCTCATGCTTGTAATCTCAGCATTTTGGGAGGCCGAAGTGGGCAGATCACCTGAGGTCAGGAATTCGAGACCAGCCTGGTCAACATGGTGAAACCCAGTCTCTACTAAAAATACACAAATTAGCTGGGTGTTGTGGTGGGTGCCTGTAATGCTAGCTACTCGGGAGGCTGAGGCAGGAGAATAACTTAAACCCAGGAGGTGGAATTTGCAGTGAGCCGAGATCACACCACTGCACTCCAGCCTGGGTAATGAGAGCGAGACTCTTTCTCAGAAATAAATAAATAAATAAATAAATAAATAAATAAATAAATATTTATGATCAAGTAACTAACTACCTGGACATCCCCTCCTAGCATAAGAAACAGAACCTATGAAGCCACTCTAGGCTGTTGTCCAATCCTATCCCCTGAAAGGAACCTCTGTCTTGAGTCTTGTATTTACCATTCCTTTGTATTGTCTCTAACGATTTTTACAATAAATATATATATACCCAAATCACAGTTTGACTTATTTTTTAAACTTCCCCGAAAAGAGAACTCACACTATGTGTATTCTTCCGTGATGCACGTTATGTGTAGTAGAGTTATCTCTGATGTGGGAGAGTGTGTTCATTCATTTTTACTGCTAAAGTTTTACTTTTTATGAATATACCACAAGTTTGTTAATTCCCATTGACTGTCAGGGGTGATTGTTTCCAGTTTTTGCCATAAACATTGGTGTACACGTCTCCTGGACACATAGCCAAGAATGTCCCCAGAGTGTATGATCAGGAGGCAGACGATGGGATTATATGGTGTATGGATGTTAATCATACTAGATAAGGCTAATTTGATTTCTCAAGTGCTTGTACCAAGAATGGGAAAGAGCTCACGTTGCTCATGAGTTCTGAAAACATTCAGTGGAAGGTGGAGATTAAATGTTAAAACCCACTGTCTTGGCTACGGAATCACCCTGGGCATTTTTTCATATTCTATTAATAACTTCTTGTTCTTTACTTTTATTCTATAATTTATGGCAATATACTTTTAGCATAAGATTCAAATAATGCTTCCTTTTAATCTAACCACATAGGGGTTTATGAACAAATGGAGGGAGGGAGTAAGCTCTGAGGGAGGAAAGGAGGAAGGAAGGAAGGAAGGACAGAGAAAGACAAAACAAGAATTTTCAAAAAAGAATAGGAGGAAAGGATTGGAAACAGCAAGTATGACTAACATTATTAAAATGCAAGGGATTAAAAGAGATGTAGATAATATCCATGGAATAATATAAACTTAAAGCCTTAATAGTTATTAACTGCTGTGTCCCAAACTACCTCAAAATTTAGTGGCTTAATACAATAAATATCTGTGAACTCAAAGAGATACTACAAACACAGGCAAAATTGATTCTATGGGGGAGGCAGAGGTTGGATACAGATAAAGATTTTACAGGTTGACATAAATAAGAGTTATTGCTGTGAAGATGAAAGTGATTTTTAGTCCAAGCCCTTCAAGGAGCAGATGCCAAGATGAGCTTCAAGTCTGCAGAATTTTTTGAGGGGACACACCTGTAAGAGAATATGAGAAGCGAGCCAGAAATCCCTGGAAAAAGCGGCAGACCAAGATGCAAGTGTGACCCCAAGTGCTGGACAGAAGGAGAGAAACTTGGTTCGATGCATCCTAGAGCACAGGCAATCTAAGGAGAGGTGAGCAAGGCCATGGAGGAGTCCTGGAGCCACAGTTCACCACCAGAGTTGTCCCCTGTCTCCCAGTAATGGCTTGCCTTAGTGTGCCTGCTGTGACCGGTCACTGGCTAGGAACAACTCATGGGAAGCAGGGATTCTGCACTAATCCTGCTGAGGATGTCAGAGCACAGGAGCACAGCCTTGGGAGATTACCCAGGAGTATCACTCAATCCTTCCTTCTTGAGTGTTCTGGGCTCTTGAATATCAAACCTTCTCAGGGTCAGTTGCTGTATGATTCTGCTCACACTTAACAATAGGACAAGGGGAGCAAGGAGATCCCCATGTGGATCTCTTATGTCCACACACACTTCTCCTGCCCTCCTTGTGTGATAGCAGCCCTGTATCCTCCTCTTCTCACCTGCTTGTGTCTGGACACATACTATTCAAACATCCCTGAGGACAACCATAATGTGTAGTTCCATGGACTCTCATTTGTCCCCTTGCCAGGGTGCCCCCTTTGGGAAACCAGGACCTCCTACCCTACACAGTCCAGATTTTGGAGATGAGAAGTACAAGATCACTCTGAGACTGAATATAAGGGATGAGACATTGAGCCACACCTGTTTCAACTTCTTGGTTTTTGGACCCACGAATTCTTTTTTCTGAAAACACAGCACCATAGAGACATCTTTGATTTAATATGTGCAGCACATCCTGAAAGATGGCCCCATTCCTCAGAGGGTTTCATCCAAGCCGGTACTAAGTTGTGTCTGTGGAGACCTGTCCATGACTCTGTGTGTCTGGCAGCCCCTGGGAGGTGCAGGTGGTGATATGACCAGGGGATCCCATGGTCATGGCCCACGCTTCATCCCCTTCCCTCTGAGGTATGTCCCGCAGGCAAATAATGTACTGAAATTGTGAGCCAGTGGATCAGGACTGTCTATAGTGATGCTGGCTGAAGGTCTTCAGAGCAGAGAGAAAAACCACACCACATTGAATAGGTGCCTATCCCTGTGAGGATGAACCCCTGGCCCTTCCAGGATAGATGGGGCTCAAGCTATTCAACTTGTCACTTAGGGGCTAGTCAGTTACCTGAAGAAATAGTGCCCTCTCGGGGCCCATCATTGCTCTGGAATGCTCATCAGCAGAGTATTCAGAGGAAGCAGCAGCTGGATGGGCCTTGGTAGCAGGGAGTCAGTGCTGCTGGACCCATTTGTAGCCTCATCCCTGCCACTGTGGTTGCTCCACTCATGGGTCTTTCCTGTCAGGCCTGGGATGATCCATGATGCGGGCTGGCTAACTTCAATTTGTCTTCAATTTGTTTGGTTATTCAGGGCCACGTCAGGGCTGGGTGTTTTCTGTGGGTGTTAACATGGAATTGAGGCTCAACCCACATGGACCATTTTCATCTCATGATAGATGCCGCTAGGCCTATCCAATCTGTGATTCTGTGGGTCACATAGAAGCCAATACATTTGGGCACTTGGAATCATATTGTTGCTTGGTGTCCCATGATCAAGCATTCTCTTATTAGGGCCAGTAAGATGAAAAAAGTTGCCTCTAACAGGCAGCATATTTCTCTGTTGTGGATTCCATGGCCTTACTCCAGATCCCAGGCCCTCCATTCTGACTCTCACTGATGCGTGGTTCAGCTCCATCCTGCATCTTTCCCCACATCACCACCTCCAGCACCAGGGGTCTGAGGGATGGTGACTGACTGCACCACAGCCTGGGTCGGCTGCAGTGTCCTTTCCTGACCAGGCCCCACTCAAAGCTGGCCTCCTCCTATATCACCCAGAGTGTGGACCAAGGCAATATACTTAGATGTAGAATGTGGCATTGCCAGAACCCAGCGAGGCTCACCAGGCAGTGTGCGTCCTTCCTTCTAGTGAGGATGCAAGATGCAAGTGTGTCTTTTACTTTGGAGGGAGAGCCCTGCATGCCTGTAACCACTGGACATATCACACCTCACTGCAGTGGCCACTCTTGAAGCTCTGTAAGGTTAATCTTCACCTTCTGTAGTGCAAGTTTTGCCAAGGAATTCAGTGTACTTTCCTCCTCTTGCTCATCCTTCCCAATCCATGTGATATTGCCAATGAGATGAAGAGATTTAGTATTCTGTGTGATGTCTGATTTGTCCAGATCTCTTAAGGCGATTTTTATAGAAGTTTCAGGAGTTAAGGTAGCCCTGAGGGAAGCTATAAATAAATGCATTATAAATCCCATGTGAATGTGAATCATTCCATATCCATTTTCTAAATGGAATGGGAAGGAATGCAATCACCAAATTCACAGCTGCTTGCCATGTGCCTGAGGCCTTATTAATCTCCCCAAGCAGTGATATCCAGCCAGCATGGCAGCTGCAATCAGGACTCCTACTTGGTCAAGTGTGGAGAAATTCCATTCATTCTTTATCCATATCAGGCTTCTTTAGGGACAGATTGCTGAATGATATGGAAGTAACAGGATCTTGGCAGGTGGCCAACACCATCCCACATCCTTCAGCTCTCTAATGGCAGTGCTACCCCTACAATACCTGTAGTACCCTCCACAAGACCCACCCTGTGACACAATATTGCTTCTGGCTTGGCTGGGATGAGGGAAGTTTTAGAGGATTCCCTTTGGGCTTCAGCACAATGAGAGCCCTTACTCTCCAGACTAGGGATGCAGTGTGGGGTGACTCCAGTTGCCAGTGCATCAAGGCCAATTATGCACATGGGGAAAGGGGAGATAACCAGGACCGGGTTTATGTATCCAGTGCTCCCACTCTGGGTCATAATGTGTCCAGGTTTATTCCCTGGCCTCTGTAAGCCCCACTGTGATGGGGATGTGATGGTGCTGTGGGAATCTGGGTATCAATGTCTGCTCACACCCAGTGTTTATACTTATCCGTCTCCTGATTAAATGGCTACAGGCTCCTTTGGAGAAGGGCTGATGGATTTGTCCCAACATGTACTCGACACGGTGTCCCAAGGTCCCTCCTTTTAGGAATGTGGACACCTCCTCAGTCACTGGATTCTGAATCTGAAGCTTGGCCAAAGTCTAGGAATTGAGACTGGGATCATGACTTTGTATTTCCTCAAACACCCTTGGCCTTCTGCTCCTGAATTCTTGCATTCCTGTCATAAATATCAAGCAGTGTCCTTGCTGGCTGCCCTTCTGTTCTGACCCTGGAACACCACTCTGTTAACCTTCCCCACAACTCCTTGAAGGTCGAGCCTGCTTGGCTGCTACTCTGGGTTCTCACAGTAATATGGCCTCTATTTTTGCAGATCACTGCAAAGGAGGGTTCTAAAGCATTCACTCTTGACCCTGAGGGAGGTGGGTGCACTCACTCCAGGTCTCAGGTCTGCCACAGATAAGCAAAAGAGTCCTCATATTCAAAACCTGTCCTGGGCCACATGCAGCGTGCAAGCCATGCAAGTTTGCATCTAGAACGCATGCACCAGAATGCCAGAAACCTTTCTGTTTTTACTTTAGTGATGCTTTCTAAATGCAAAAACAGGTCATATCCCTAGCAGACAACAAATGTCAGTTGAATGAATGATCACTGTAGTGCACCTCCCTATTCTAAAGGCAATATCTTTATTAATGTAGCCTCAGGACAAATGCCGTTTTGTGGCATCTAAATAACAACATCCTCTCATGCAGACATCGATGCCACAGTACTTTTCTCACCAGGGCTGCTTTTGTGTCCTCCCTCCCTCCCTCCTCCCACACCAACCCTCCTGGACACTGCAACACACAACCATATTTTTCTCTTCAGGAAAGATAACCCTAGACTTATGGGTCCAATTATCCAACCACATATGAATCTAAATTAGTCTCTACTTTATAAAACCATGAGTTTGGCTTGGAACCAGCGCTAGGATGACTACAACTCAGGGCAGGAAGAAGAGTAGGAGAGCAGAAGAGGAGCTCCAACAGAAACTTACCTACGATGAGAAATTATGGGACCCCTCCTCTCTGCAAATTTCCAAATCTCATTCCTTTAAAGACTGGAGAGAAGATGGAAAATACAATCCAGGAAAGAGCCCCGGGAGGAGGGCAAGAGGTGAACAGGTGTGAAAATTTGTTTCTTGATACCACAAGGACCCTCGTATGTAGGGACCGCCCTAGGTGACATCCAAATCTCTGTGATCACAGGTCGTGGTGGGTCAAGGTTCTACTGAAGGGCTACAGACAATGGAGCAGCAAAGATGACTCAGCTGAGCAGTGACCACATAAAGCCCACGGTGGCCTGAGCACCCACTGAGCACAGCCCCGTCTACTCTCCACCCCTGCAACAAATCAGCACAAGAAACACGTGGACCGTGGAAGGTTCTCATGTCTTCCATTTATTTTTTCTCTTAAATTTTAGGAATCTTCTCCTTTAATTAACTCATCTACCTCTTATGGCAAGAATTTTAAAAGTAAATTTATACTCGGATTCTAATTTCAATAGGGAAGTAAGAAGTTACAGCTCAGTGCATATAAAGTTTAGACAGGGATGCAGACATCTCAGCCCCACCTCTCTGGAGCAGGAAAGATGATTGGGGAGGGAGCACAGGTCGGCGTGGGGAAGAGGGTCATGGTGAACATGGGGGTGGGGTGATCTCCCCATCTACTCACATTATGCCTACAGGAACACAGACACATTCAGGTGCCTTTGCAGAAAGCAAGTCAGGGTTCTTGAAGTCGCAAAGGGAAGGTGTGGACAAATCTTGCCTCTCAGTCCCACACAAGGCAGCTGTCTCACACTATAGAAAAAATACTCATGAACAAATTCATATCCATCACAGTGAAGAGTCACACTTTAAACAACCCATCCCATGTTCAAAACATCCAACCCAAAGAAACCCTATGGCACAGCTGCATCCACTGTTCCCCCCAACAACCCACATGCATCAGGCCCCCCAGGGTCTCACCTTTACAAGCCTTGAGAGACACATCAGAGCCCTGGGCACTGCCACTGCCTGGGGTATAACAAAAACAGGACCTGGTCAGAGCCCACAGGAGATGTGGCTAGAGGAGGAACTGTGGGCTGGGTGAGCTCCCACATACGCTCCCGACCACAATATCCCAAGGATCTCAGGGATCAGCCTCCTTCACACTTACTTGCAGCCTGAGAGTAGCTCCCTCCTTTTATATCTGTGGGAAGAAAATGTCCTGTAAGAAACCAGAAAGGACGCAGCGTCATGAGGTCCTAGAGGAACCTCCTAGTCTTGGAACTTAGAGAAGTTTCCAGAAATGTGTGACTGTAGACCTTGGACAGGATCAGGAAACACGAAGAAAGCAGGTGTGGGTCCTGGACCAACTGCCCTCCTAAGATCTGTCCTCTGCTGCGACCTTCCTCCGTGACCTGTGACTGCTGGGATCAGGTCCCCATCACCACAATCATCAAGGTGATAAATCTGTCCTTCATTGTCACAGGTGCTTTACAAAAGAGTAGGTGCTGGCACACAGGGCCCAGGCTGGGTCGGCCCATGAGTCTGGATGGTGCTTCCCAGTAACCAGGCAGGGCACATTTCTATCTGGGGCTTGAAACCCCCGGTTGGACAAGAAATCTCAGACTTCCACTCCTCACCCCTTCCTCACCTGAGCTCCTCCTCCTCCACATCACAGCAGCAACCACAGCTCCAGTGACCACAGCTCCAAGCAGAACCAGGCCAGCAATGATGCCCACGATGGAGATGGTGGACTGGGAAGATGGCTCTGGGAAAAGAGGGGAAGGTGAGGGGTCCTGACCCCTAGGCCCTAGCCCCGACCTTGCTAAAGGTGTCCAGAGAGGCTCCTGATTTCCCGAGGAGACATGACATCCCCATCTCCCTCCTCACCTCATCTCAGAGTGAAGGGCTCAGGCAGTCCCTGATGCTGTACATGGCAGGTGTATCTCTGCTCCTCTCCAGAACGCACCACCACAGCTGCCCACTTCTGGAAGATTCCGTTCCCTGCAGGCTTGGTCTCCACAAGCTCTGTGTCCTGGGTCTGGTCCTCCCCATCCCGCTGCCAGGTCAGTGTGATCTGGGTAGAAGCCCAGGGCCCAGCACCTCAGGGTGGCCTCATGGTCAGAGATGGGATGGTGTCACATGTGTCTTGGTAGGGGGTCTGACGTGAAGAATCAGAAAATTCAGACATTTTGCATCTCTCACGGGACACTCCAGTAGCAGGCATGTGGCCCTCATGAGAATGGACAGGACACCTAGGATAGGGAAGAGAGCACAGAACCCAGACACCAGCCTGGTCAATGGCACCTGGGATATCTGCGGAGCCACTCCACGCACTCGCCCTCCAGGTAGGCTCTCCACTGCTCCACTGCGTCCTTGGCATCTGGGGAGAATCTGAGTCCAGGTAGGTGACTGGGGACTTTAAAAAAGGGGCCGCAGCGACAATGTTTGGCTTCTCTAGAAACTCGACACCCAATGGGAGTGAGAACTGAGTCTGCCTCATGAGTATCCAGGAAGAAGGATCTGACGCAGGTTGGGAGAGGAAGAGAAACGCTGCGGAGCTGGAGAATCCCTAACCTTGTGCCTCCCTAGTCCATACACCGCTTGTGGGGCCTGAGATCCTGAGAGCCACGCCCGGGGTCCTGGGACTTCACCCTGACCTCGATCCTCCTGTGCCAAGTGTTCTGTCCCAATGTCTCCCTGAGTCTTGGCCCAGGAGTCTGAGAAACCAGGGAGAAACCGTGGGCATGGTCCCTGTCCCTCTCCCTTCAATTTCATCCCAGAAACCCCGTCCCAGGACTCCCTGCCTCCCACTACTTACATGTCCCCCTGAACTCTTCTAGGAGAAAACTCAACCCAGGGAGCTTAGCACCAGAGAGTGAGCCCGCCCCGGGAATGGAGGTGTAGAGACAGGTTTCTTTTCTTTTCTTTTCTTTTTCTTTTTCTTTTTCTTTTCTTTAAACCTAGAAAAGTTGTACTTGCATGCATGAGATAGAATAGAGACCAGTTTGCTTTTTGTTTATTAAATACAACGGGTAGCAGAATCTCGGTAACCCCTAAATGATCAGAAATCTAGTCGGTAAAAAGTGTGTCTTTAGCCGCTTGATATATAAATGTGTCTAAAAGCATTACAACAGCACTCACAAAGCTCCTAAGTTTCACTTTCCCAGACAATGTATCTGTGACTCCCACTTGTATTTTAAATATACTTTCATTCCATAGCCCTGAGTTTCTGTGTGAGTCCAGGACATCTCCTCAATACAAAGTAGCACACTGTGTTACTGTATGTTGCAACCAGGAGCCAGTAGACTTTATTCACCTCAAAGTTGCAAGTGTTCACAATGCCCCTCACCAGTGCTAAATGCACTGCCTGATTTTAGGAAGTATACACATCTAAGTGGTGGTGTGTATATTTTATAGGAACACTTAGTATTTTATAAATCTGATTAACACAAAAAACAACTAGTTTTTTGGCAGACTCATATAAGGTATTAAAGGCCAACTGCAAAGAACACCCTGCGAGGCTCTATAGACAGATGTATTAAAATCTATAAAACAATGTGTTTAAACCTCAGAATTCTGCAGCTTTTGAATTCTTCCCTCTGCTCCTTTTCCTCACCTCCTGCTTCTCCAGCCCTTCCCTCCGTCACTTTCATCCCTCAGCCCCTCCTCTCCCCTTAGTCATCACCAGGCTGTCACTCCTGAACTGTGGCTCTAGCACTGACCAATTACCTGCTACATGACTCTTCTCTTCACAGTGGTCATGATACTGTGAGTGAGAATGTGCAGCGTGTGTCATTCCTTCACCTAAAACACTCCAGTGGCTCCGTGTTGGTCTTGTGAGGCTTCTAGGTTGTCAGGCACAGGAACATACAAGGGCATACTTGGTTCATCGTAGGGACTAAATTAATTTTGTTAACTGACTGAATGAAATATGAGTGTATTAAATTGCACCACAGAAAATTATAAAATGTAAAACACTGAAAAAATTTTAAAAGATTTTATTTTATGAAACTAGTGTGCATATAAATTCATCAACTCATTCCATGAGTCTGTTGAGCCTGTGTATGAATTCTATAAGACTGGGTAACAAGTTATCACAAACATTGGCTTTAAACAACACCCATTTGTTATATTCATTGATTTATTTTTAAAGACAGAGTCTCCCTCTCTCATCCAGGGTGAAGTGCAGTCACATGATCATGGCTCACGGCAGCCTCAAACTCCTGGGCTCAAGGGACCCTCCTGCCTCAGTCTTCAGAGTAGCTAGGACTGCAGGCAAGTATCATCATGCCCAGCTAATTAAAAAAAAATTTGTGGAGACCAGTGTCTCATTTTATTATCCTGGCTTGTCTCAAAGTCCTGGCTGCAAGTGATCCTCCTGTGTCAGCTCCTCAAATGTTAGGATACAGGCGTGTACTACCACGCCTGGCCAAACAACACCCATTTATCTGCTTATAGTTCCTTAGTCAGAAATGTGGGCATGATGTGGACAAAATCTCTATTCTGGGCTTCCCAAGCTGCATTTTCATTTTGAATCCTCCTTTAGGCTTATACAGAGGTGGCAGAATGCAGTTTCTGGAAGTTGTAAGACTGAGGTCCCTGTTGCTTGCTGGCTGACACTGTAGAGAACAGAGAGGGCTGCGCTCAATTCCTGATGCCCATCAGTGTTCTTTCCTACACAGCCTCTTCATTTTCAAAGCCCACAGTGGAGAAAACCCCTCATGTTGAATCCCTCTCACACTGTGGATCTCTATGCTCAGGAAGAACCCGGTCCTTTCAAGGGCTCACCTGATTAGGACAGTCCAAGCAGGATAAACCCAGTCTAAAGTCAACTAATTGAGGCCCTTAATTATAGCTGCTAAATTTCTTCATAGCAGCACCTACATTAGAGTTGGCTGAATAACTGGAGGAAGGTGAATGACCAGGAGTTGGTTGTTGAGGCCATCGCAGAGTCAGCCTAGCAAGGGTTAGATCTTCTTTTGTGTTTTATAGGGACACAGTTGGAAATTGAAGTTGTAGTAAAGTGATCATTGTGAACAGTAATAAAATACATCCTCTTCAGCCATGGACATTCTCCTTACCTTTTAAAACTAAGTTACATGTTTAATGTCTTATAATTAGTTTAGGCAAGGTGTGGTGGCTCATGCCTGCCATCGTAGTACTGTGAAAGGCAGAGGAAGGCAGATTTGTTGACTCCAGAAGTTCAAGATGAGCCTGGGCAACATGGTGAAACCCCCATCTCTACAAAAAAATTAGCAAATTAGTCAGGCATGGTGGTTTATGCCTGTGGTCCCAGCTATTCAGGAGGCTGAGGTCAAAGGATCCATTGAGCCCAGGAGGTCAACACTACAGTGCATGGTGATCATGCCACTGCCCTCCAGCCTGGGTGACAGAGTGAGACCCTGTCTCAGTAATAATAATAAATAAATAAATTTAGAGTAAATGCAAATTACCATGTAATAATACATCCTGTCTTGTGAAAATGTATTAGTTATTTACTATTGCATAACAAATTATGTAAAACTTAGCGGCTCAAAACAGCAAATATTCATCATCTCCCGCAGTTTCCAATGGTCAGGAATCCAGGAGGGGTTTCCCTGAGTGCTTCTGGCTCAGGGCCTCTCACAAGGTTGCAGTCCAGTTGTCAGCGTAGGCCTGCATCATCTAAGGGCTTCACTGAGGATTCACATGAAACATGGCTCAGTCACATGGCTGTTGGAAAAGGCCTAGTTCCTTGTTGTCTGGTCCCAGAAGTCTGCAGTTCTTAGCCACATGGACCTTCCTTCAGGGCTGCTTACAGCACAGCAGCTGGCTTCCCCCAGAGCTCATGATCCCAGAGAGAGAGAGAGAGAAGGGGGAAACCACAGAGTGTTTTATTTTCTACCCACAGAGTCAAAAACTGTTATGTCAGCATTACTCTATCAGTTAGAAGTTGTATTAGTCCATTCTCACACTGCTATAAAGAAATAACAGACTGCAAAATTTATAAAGAAAGGAGATTTAATTGATACACTTCTGCATGGCTGAGGAGGCTGTCCCAGAAAATTTACAATCATGTCAGAAGTGGAAGCAAACACATTCTTCTTCACATGGTGGCAGGAGAGAGAAATGCAGAGCAAAGTGGGGAAAAGCCCCTTATAAAACCATCAGATCTCATGAGAACTCACTCACTATCGTGAGAACAGCATGGGGGAACGATTCCCATGATCCAATCACCTCCCATGAGGTCTTTTCCCCAATACCTGGGGATTGCAATTCCCATGAAAATTCAAGATGAGATTTGGGTGGGAACACAGAACTGGGCCATATCAGAAGTGCATCATTAAGTCCAAGCCACACTCAAGAGAGGGAATTAAGCTGCATCTCTGGAAGGGAGCAGTATTAAAGGATTTGCATATATGTTAAAAACAAAATTGAAACTATTGTTTCAGTATTTCATAAATCAAAGGCTTCTTTTATCTAATTATTTTTTTAATGCTTTAAGCTTGTCTTTTAATTAAATTTAATTTTATTTCAAGTTCCCCGGTACATGTGCAGGATGTGCAGGTTTGTTACATAGGTAAACGTGTGCCATGGTGGTTTACTGCACTTATCAACCCATCACCTAGGTACTAACCCTGGCATGCATTAGCTATTTTTCCTAATGTTCCCCCCACCACTGCCCTCCCCCAACAGGCCCCAGTGTGTGCCATTCCTCTCCCTGTGTCCATGTGTTCTCATTTTTCAGCTCCCAGTTATAAGTGAGAACATTGGTGTTTGGTTGTCTGTTCCTGTGTTAGTTTGCTGAGGATAATGGCTTCCAGCTTCATCCATATCCCTACAAAGGACACTGTCTCACTCATTTTTATGGCTGTATAATATTCCTTAGTGTATATGAACCACATTTTCTTTATTCTGTCCATCATTGATGGGCATTTGGGTTGATTCCATGTCTTTGCTCTTGTAAAAAGTCCTGCAATGAAGATACACATGCATGTATCTTTATAATAGAATGACCTATATTCCTTTGGGTGTATACCCTGTAATGGGATTGTTGGGCAAAATGGTATTTCTGGTTCTAAATGTTTGAGGAATTGCCACACTGTCTTCCACAGTGGTTGAACCAATTTACATTTCCAACAACAGTGTAAAAGCATTGCTATTTCTCCACAACCTCACCAGCATCTGTTGCTTCTTGACTTTTTAATAATTGCCATTCTGACTGGCATGAGAAGGTATCTTATTGTGGTTTTGATTTACATTTCTCTAATGATTAGTGATGTTGCGCTTTTTAAAATATGTTTGTTGGCCTCATGTATTTCTTCTTTTGAGAGGTGCCTGTACATGTCCATTTTCTACTTTTCAATGAAGTTGTTTTTTCATGTAAATTTGCTGAAGTTCTTTGTAGATTCTCAATATTAGACCTTTGTCGGATGGATAGATAGCAGAAATTTTCTACCATTCTGTAGGATGTCTGTTCACTCTGATAATAGTTTCTTTTGCTCTGCAGAAGCTCTTTTGTTTAATTAGATCCCATTTGTCAATTTTTGCTTTTGTGGCCATTGCTTTTGGTGATTTCATCATAAAATCTTTGAACATGCCTATGTCTTGAATGGAATTGCCTAGATTTTCTTCTGGGATTTTTGTAGTTTTGGGTTTTACATTTAAGTCTTCAACCCATCTTGAGTTAATTTTTGTGTAAGGTGTAAGGAAGGAATCCAGTTTCAATTTTCTGCATATGGCTACCAGTTTTCCCAGCATCATTTATTAAATAGGGAATCCTTTCCCCATTGCTTGTTTTTGTCAGGTTTTTTGAAGGTCACATGGTTTTAGATGTGCAGCCTTACTTCTGAGTTCTCTATTCTGTTCCATTGGTCTATGTGCCTGTTTTTGTACCAATACCATGCTGTTTTGGTTACTGTAGCCTTGTAGTATAGTTTTACGTCAGGTAGCCTGATTCCTCCACTTTGTTCTTTCTGCTTAGAATTCTCTGGGCTATATGAGCTCTTTTTTGGATCCACATGAATTTTAAAATAGTGTTTTTCTAATTCTGTGATAAGCTTTTCTTTTTAAATTAATGAATAAAAATTCAAGACATCACAGAGCCTTGGGTGCGGAGGGGAAAACAGTTTGAGACAGAATAGAGATAAAACAGCATCTCTGAGTTTTTCTTGCAAATACCTTTAGTAATAATGTTCTCTTCAATGAGTTAACATGGTCGAGAACATAGAGTAACTAGATCAAATAGTTCCAAGACTTCAGTGCCATAAAAATAATGTCTTGAAAATAAGTCTTTGTTTTGTCTGAGATGTCTGAAATTTAGTGGAAGCATGCCCCTAGTGCCAACTTTATTACTGAATTATCATGTTTTAAAAAATATTTGCCTACACTTAAGAAAAAAAAAAAACAACAGCACTGCTCTCTCTATGGAGTAGCCCTTCTTTTGTTTCTTTACTTCTCTAATAAACTTGCTTTCACTTAGAAGACAATCGCCTAATCAGATTGCTCTTCATTTACAAAAATGTGAATTTCATACTTCAGTCAACACATCTAGATGCCAATAACTTTGGTTTGACGCAGTAGCCCGAAGCGGTTAACTCAAATGGAGAAATAAGTTTTTGCAAAAACTGGCTGTTCAGTGGGCATTCTATAATAAACTTAACATCTTTCTTTCTGCTATTGAATGAGATGTGATAGAAGTGATTTGGACACCAGTATGATTGTAAAGGCACTGCTATTATGTGTTTCTGAAGTTTTTTTCCATTCATAGTTGCTATTCCATCACCGGCTATTCCTTCTACTCTTTTTTGTTTCATTTATTTTGATCAATAATACTCATTTCCAACTCTGTAAAAGTTTATTTCAGTTGTATGTGTGGTAAAATGTAACATCAAATCCTTTGCAAGATGGAATTACCTTGCACATCAGATTGAAGATTGTATACTGGAAAATCTAGAGATGCCGGTGACCAAGGATCAAATGACCTATTTTTAACCAAGGCCATTTTCATGGCATCCTGGTCCTCTCTGTCACATGGCTCCTTACAATTCTCTGTGGTTTTCTTCCAAATGCAAGTAGTCCTTGCTAAGGATCCTTGCAATGAACTTTGGTATTCTTTTCTCTTTCATTTTTATAAAATGATTGGGGCCATTAGCCACTTGATAGGCAATGCTCTCCTAGTCAGTCTGCCTGTCTGCCTGTCTGCCTGGTTCCTTCTGAGGGTTTATGGCTTGACTGGGTTCACCAGCGCCAGCCCCAGCAAGAACAGGGAGAAGTGACTGGGCAAATCCCCCAACAGCAGTGGGATCCCTACACATGAGATGGGGCAAAACCATCATTCTAGTCCCTCCCATACCTGAGACTTCTTGCACATCACAGGTCCCAGGACCAGAGCAGGAAGTAGCTCTGAGTCAGAAATGGCTTCCATGATGGTTAGGATGAGCTGGGAAGGGGGTTCTGAGAAGGGAATGAAAGGGGTCTCGACCTGCAGGTCAAAACTCTGAGCCTGTCACAGGGTCCAGAACAGCTCCTGCCTGCCAGTTCTGTGAAGGGGTTTCCACCTGATACCCGGTTTTACCCACTTCAGCATAAAAGGCCTGAGCAGCCCCTCACGCTACACACACACGGGGATTCCTGCTCGTCCCCAGAAGGCACCACCACAGCTGCCCACTTCTTGAAGGTCCTATTGCCCTGAGGCCTGGGGTCCCCATGCTGTGCGTCCTGGGTGTGGTCCGCCCTCCCACAGTCAAATCAATGTGATCTCTGCTGGGTAGAATCCTTTGGCCCAGCACCTCAAGGTGACCTTCCCATTAGGTCCTGAGTGATGGGTCGCAAGTGCTGATGGCTGATCTGAGGAGAGTCTCAGAGGTGGAAAAAATTTAATGAGAATCCCAGCTCTCAGCCTCCTTGTTAGAGGTCGAGAAGAAATTTCAAAATTAAAAACAGGTGCAGGATAAGCAATTGTCCTAACATCTAGTGCGCTTTTTCTACACATGTGTCTCATTGTCTGGGAAGCCACTATTATGCTTCTAAAGTTGGTGATACTATTTTTCAGTTTTAAAATTTCTGGTTTTATTTTCTAATTTACATGCAGATTTTACAACCTTCTGACAGTCACCAACTATTACATTGTGATGTTAGAAACTAGCAGTCGTTTGTGGCACTTTCATGCACTGTGTCTCTGCTGATTCAGTTTCCTGGTATTTTATCTTCTGGTTGTGTTAAAGGTTATCTCTAATTGTTGGGCACAGAAGACCAGGGAAGAAAAAGATCCCCCGGTGAAGTACACCACTACTGACAAACACATCACTGTTGACAAGGGGAACTGCTGTCCTTTCCTAGTTACCTCCCTGCACTCCTCCTCCCTGTCCCTTCTCCCCACCCACCCTCAAGACAGCCTCAGGAGCCTGGGCAGAATCCCCAGATCCACAATAGAAATGCTGAGGAGGAGAAGGAAGCGGCACGATTCGGGCCTCCTTCCTTCCTACAGGGACGCCTCCAGGTAACACAATTCCAGCTTCAGGAGATCCTGACGCGCGGCCCCGAGGACTACAGTACCTTCCAGCAGCATCGTCTGTTTACCATGTTCCGGGCTTCTGCGCCTAGTGTAGTGACCCATTACTGGTTCCCTTGCAGCCTCGGTGATCCAGAACCTCTTCCAGGTGCGCTTGATCCTCTGAGCCGCGGATCGCGCCGCTGTCCAGGTCTTTACGTCCTGCTTCAGGGACATGGACTATTATTTCCCGTCCTAGGCGGGCTGGAAGTGTCCTCCAAGAAAGTCCCCAACTGGTGCCAGCACGCAGCCGCGCAGCAACTGCAGGTATGGGACCCTGAACCTCTCCAGGTGTCAGCCCCAGGGAGGGCCAGAATCCCCGCTTCGCCCCGCCCACGCCAGCTTCCTCCCTCCCACTGTGATTAGTCACAGCAGAAGTCAGTCACCATCCAGATGAAGGAGAGACCTGGAGCAAAATGTCCCTAGCGCTTCCCCACCCGTGGGGGGTCAACTGAGGCCCCGCACCCCCACGCCTGGGATACCCTGACCAGTCAGCCAGGGTAGGGTGGGAGGGACACCTGTGCCCGGAGCCTGACGTCACTCACCCGCTGGCCGGGTGGTTGTGCCGGCTCAGGAACCTCAGGCCACTCAGTAACACGTTCTTTGCGGTCATCGAGAACTTTCTTCAGGGCGTCCACAGTCCTGTCCTATCTTCAGCCGCGGCGCCCGCGGCTTCATTCTCTGATCCTTGCCACGGCTGTAGAAGCGCAGGAACCGCATGTTGCCCACGAAGGGGCCGCCGAGGAGCCCAGGGAGCACGTGGATGGAGGCGGAGCCCGGCCTCCACCTACTGGGGACTGCGGGCCTGCGCCCCGGGAACCTGCATTTTGGGGGTAGGAGAGGCCCAGGGAGCCTGGGACCCCGCCCCGCTCCCCTCGGGTCCCAATCTGCCCACTGTCTCCGGGACGTGCTCCCTCCGCCTCCCCGCCGGGACCCAGCCTCCCGGGCTCCCTCCCACGTCCCGCCCGTCCCCCGGAGCCGCTCATCTGGGAGTTTCTTACTGTGTGTGGGGACCTGGGGAGAGGACAGCGGGGCGGGGACCAAGGAACGGTGGCTTAGGGCGGCGGCATTTGGAGATAGGACCTCAGGAGTCTGCAGACCCCAGCCCGGGGCAGAGGCCCCCCGGGAGGAGCTGCTGAGTCCTGCAGGCCGCCCTTTACCTCCTGTCTCCCCAGCCCAGTTCATCCTGATTCTCTCCTCAACAGCCCAGGTCTTCCCCAAAGTCAGGGCCCACAGAGTAGCAGGGTAGGGGTTCCAGGACGCGGGATCCGGCTTCTCTGGGTATCTTGGATCCAGGGAGAATCCTGGAGATCTCCCACTTTATGAATCCCATTCTCCACTCACTCTGATGGTTTCTCTAGACCCCGGTGGAAACCAGATATTACGCCCTCATCAGTCCTGGGGGAAAAACAAGAGTAAAGTATAAGAGGTAGCCATGAGGTCAGGAAAACTCCTATAGAATTCTCGGGAGAGGAAACTCTTCTGAGCTGGACCCTTGGCTTAGTTTGTCTTCCCTGCCCAGCCACCTGTCCCAGAGCCGGAAACGCCCCAGTTTAAGCCAGAGACTTTGGATACTTTCCTTGATGCTGACATAATTTTTGTCTTCTCTCCTGGAAAGGAAGCCCCAGAACCATCAGAATGATCCCGTCTGCCCACTCTTTTTATTCTTCTGTGTCTCCAATCTCTCTCCCTGAGCTGGACTCTCCACCCACCCTCACATTCTGGACAGTGCAGAGATGAGTGAGCATGACCCTCGGTCAGGATTGGCTGCATGCAAACCCAGCTCCACCACGATTTGTGTGCAACCTTCATTCCTATTGTATCACCTGAAAATGGAAAATTTTGCAGGCACACCCCATAGAGGTGTTGTGAGAATTAAATGAATTCATATTTTTAAAATGCTAAGGACACAGATTAACACATAGCACCATGACAGTGTATGATATTATCACTGTTGCTATTTCTTTCCTTTTGTTTTAATTTTGATATGGACTTCTGCCCTTGTTGCCCAGACTGGAGTGCAGTGGCACTATCTTGGCTCAATGCAACCTCCGCCTCCTGCGTTCAAGCGATTCTTCTGCCTCAGCATCCAGAGTAGCTGGGATTACAGGCGCCTGCTACCACATCTGGCTCATTTTTTTTATTTTTATTTTTTAGTAGAAACAGGATTCGCCATGTTGGGCAGGCTCGTCTTGAACTCCTGACCTCAGGTGATCCACCCTCCTCGGCCTCCCAAAGCTCTGGGATTACAGGTGTGAGCCACCGTGCCCAGCCATGGTTGCTATTTCTTTCATCCCTTTTGCCTGAGCCTCTTCTCTTCTTTCTGGGTTCCCAGGGAAATTCTCTGTTGGAAGATTATGTCGGCAAGAGGCCTCCACCTGGGAAATGCTGGCCTGTGGTGGGATCTCCCTTTTATTAAATGGAATGATTGTTGGTGAATTGACAGCTAGTGAGCCACTTACAGTACAGTTCATGTAAAAAAGACCACATACCTAGGATTAACTCCATTTTAATAAAGACACATCCCACACATTATAAGTCCAATGTGATTTGTGAGGAGATTGGTTTGATTGGGTCATGGGGATATCACTCTACTTTCTTTGAGAGAGTTTTGCAACACATTTCAAATCTCTGCTTCTCATTTCACACTATCTGGCTCACGAGTGAAGGTGATGAGAAGTGTCCTTGTACTATGGTCCCTGGTTTGTCTATCAGAATCATAGTCATATATTACACATAGAGATTATTTTCTTAGAATATATAATTTATTTATATATATTATACTCAGGGTATATAGAGAGATATTATTACAGTGCTTAAGTGGCTACTTGTATCTATGCATTTTCTATCTTGGTACATGACATTAACATATAGAATTGTACACTGTACTTTGGTTTCCAGCAATTGCTGATTAGGTCATTTGGACCAGCTCTCCCACTGAGTATCACTGGAAAAGTGGGAGGAAAATACATGTTTGAAAATTGTGCTTGAATTTATCGATGGGCTAGTAAAGCAGTGAAGATTTGCCAGGCCAGGAACTAGGAAGAGGCAGAAATCCAGAAGAGCACCTTGAGCTGTGGGGCTGCTTCTGTGGACCAGATGCAGTGACACCTGCCTCCCAGGCAAGAAGGCAGCTTCTGGGATTCAGAACTAAAGTGTCCGAATATTTAGAAGGTCTCTTGGTCTCTCTAGAATTCAGTGCTCATTGGCCAGGGCTAAGATGTTCACACTCATTCCTCGGAGGAGCCAAGCTTTGGGTTTGACTGCCTTTTGGGCATTTCATGCTAGAAAAACCCCAACATGTGTAGATAAATGGTGTAGAGGACACCAGCCACTGGAGCTCTGCCTAGTGGTCTCCCCTGACTTCCACTGGTAGACAACATGGCCATTTCACTAAATTCCTGAGGACATGGCCAACATAATAAGAGAACACTGGGAGGTACCTTGGACAGAGTTCCAGGCAGTTACAACTTTTGGGTTTCTGTGTCCTTTGCCTTCATCTCAACCAGAGAACATTTGTGGAGGCTGAAGAACAAAAGACTTTAAATATCAGAGGTGAATCTAGGACCATTGATTCATTGTGGTCAAGAGGCTGGAGCCATGTGGTCCAGCAGTAATGAAGTCTATGAGTCTTTGGTCACCCCGAGGCTCTCTCCCATTAGGAGCAGCTTATCACTGCTATCAGGGACCCCAGTAGCTGGACAAGGCATTTTTTTTTGTCATTTCTGATGAGAACTTGGAGAGGTCCCAGAGCATAGAGACCTTAGATTGAAATGAGATCAGAGTAGAGTCAGGCAAAACTTTGCAATGATTCAGAGGTACCTAAGTATAAAATAAAATTTCAACTCAGAGCTTCCATTAGAGCATCAGGCTCAGTAGCTCCTGTGTTTGCACTGTGAGAACTGGGGCTTGATGAGAACAGAAATAGTTACATGTGCAGAAAAGCATATATAGTTAGAAAACAGTCATGATTCAAGGCGTGGGAGGGCCATTGTCTTTACCATGGTAGAAAGTGGGGCTTTCTGTCATCTTGGTTCTGATAGGCCAAGTGCAGAAGATTAACCTTCCTGCTTTCAGCTGAGTGACTGGTAATAGAAGCTGGAATTAAGAGAATCAGTGGCAGCCTCTCTCCCTCCACCCCCCAGCCCAGTAAATATAAGCGAAAGACTTGGGGCTCTGGCAATTTATTCTCATTGTGCGTTCTCCTTCTCTGGCTCAAAAGAGAACCACATGTATCAGAAAACAAGGGCTACAATTCTCATAGAACCCAGAAATTGGACTAGAGGCCTGGAATGTCATGTGCCCATCATTGCTCCACCACCCAGGTGCTGTGTGACCTCAGGAGAAGCTCTCTGCTCCTGGGATCTCTTTGATTCATCTGTGAATCATTGACAAACACCTCCACTCTAACAACGTTACTGAAATGCAGGGAGGAACAAGCAATCAATGGGTAGGAAAAAAGCAAAGTGATAACATTTACTCCTAGACAAAACTTTTTAGGAAAACGTATCTTAAAAATAGGAGAAAAAGCATATAGTACCTGCGATCCCCTGCCAGAAAAGCCTCTCTATTTAGTAATTGTGATTGTTCATCATCTTTCTATAAAATTTGGGCAAAACTACCTTCTTCAATATCTCAAATAAATTAAATACAGTTGTGATTCTATGTCAGTTTAGGTCTACAACTTTTGCTTTGTGTGAAACTGAAAGGCGATGGGCACATCTTCATTTTTCTATGGTGGCCAGGGGACACTCAGAGACTTGGAAATGACCCTATATCTTCCATTTTCATTCGACTTATTCTATCCTTTGGAATTCCAGGTAATTCATACTCCTAAAAAATCTCATGTTCATACGTAGAAGAAGGTAGAAAAGGTAATATTTCTGTTTTAATTTGCTAGAGCTGCCATAACAAAGTACCAAAGGCTGGGTGACTTAAATAATAAATATGTATCATCTCACAGTTCTAGAGGCTACAGGTGCAAGGTCAAGGTGCTGCAGGGTTGATTTGTTCTGAGCCCTCTCTCCTTGGCTTGCAGATGGCCACTTCTTCTGTCTTCTCAACATAGGACTTCAACATATGGATTTTGGTGGCATAGTGTAGCAGGACAAGCTGCAGACAAAACTCCTCAGACACTAGATTAAAGAAGGAAGAGCTTTATTCGGCCAGGAGCATCACCAGACTTGTGTCTTAAGATCTGAGCTCCCTGAAAAAGAAATTCTTGGCCTTTTTAAATGCTTACAACTCTAAAGGGTCCACGTGAAAAGATCATGATAAATTGAGCAAGCGTGAGGAACATGACTGGGGGGCTACATGCATCAGCTAACAGAACAGAAAGTTTTGCAATGCTTTTTCATAACAATGCCTGGAATTTACAGATAACCAAGTAGTTTAGGTCAGGGGTTGATGTTATTATTATTACTTTTTTTTTTTGAGACGGAGTCTTGCTCTGTTGCCCATGCTGGAGTGCAGTGGTGCAATCTCAGCTCACTGCAAGCTCCACCTCCTGGGTTCACGGCATTGTCCTGCCTCAGCCTCCCCAGTAGCTGGGACTACAGGCGCCTGCCACCAAGCCTGGCTAATTTTTTGTATTTTTAGTAGAGGTGGGGTTTCACTGTGTTAGCCAGGATGGTCTCGATCTCCTGACCTCGTGATCCACCCACCTCAGCCTCCCAAAGTGCTGGGATTACAGGCGTGAGCCACTGTGCCTGGCCTATTATTACTTTTTTAACTCCTAGGGCCGGGTGGTGGTGCCAAGGTTGTCTGGCTATATATCTTACTTCTGTTTCTTTCCAGCTTTTTGCTTTCTCCCTTTTCTCCTGTCTTATAAACTAGGCAAGGTGAGGGGAGGAGGGCAGCAGGAGTAGTAGTGGTCTCCTTCCTTAATAGGAACACAATTCTTCTTGTAACTGTCTGGATCTTCTTTGGCAGTGGATATTCTAAGAAATTAAAGAGAGTAAAAGACAGTACATCCCTTTGACTGAATTCTTTCTCTTGGTTTTCTGAAATTTTGATCTTGCAATACAAATAAACAAGAAAGAGAACCAAAGTTTAGTTCTTCATGGAAGGTGAACCCTCCTCCCTAAGTCTTGGTAATTCCAGACACTAAGACGTGGTGCTGTGCAGTTCTCCAAAGTCCAACTCACTCCAATGATTCTGTTTCTGTCTTTTTAACTGGGAAGAGGATTCTCTCTCAGGAGAGCCACCTCTTCTGATGCTGTATGGACTTTATTATCCTTAAACATACAGAATGAAAAAGATGTTAATATAAAGGAAAATATTTGCTAAATTTTTATCATGCTCATAACTTTTGTACCTTTTAAAATGCCCCATATTGTGTTGTTTATTTTTAAAATATTTTAAAAATTGGTGCATAATATTTGTACATGTTTATGGGATACATGTGACGTTTTGATACATGCATAGAATGTGTGTATAATAAGTCAGGATATTTAGGATATCCAGCACCTCAAGCATTTATCATTTCTTTGTGTTGGGAACATTTTAAATCCACTCTTATAGCTATACTGAAATATACATTTTTGTAACTTTAATCAGTCTGCTGTGCTATCAATATTAGAACTTATTTTCTCTAATAACTGAACATTTGGATCCATTAACCTGCCTTTCTATATTTTCCTATCCATACATTCTTTCCAGATTCTGGTAACTGTTATTCTACTCTCTTGAATTCCCTGAGATTAACCATTTTGGCTCGCACATATGAGTGACAACACGTGATATCTGCCTTTCCTTGCTTGGCTTATTTCACCTAACGTAATGGCCTTTGGTTCCATCCACGTTCCTGCAACTGACAGGATTTCATTCTTTTTTATGGCTGAATTGCATTCCATTGTGTATATATACCACTGTTTATTCAGTCACCCATGGATGGATTCACCTACTGATTTTATATCTTTGCTACTGTGAACAGTGCCTCAATAAACCCGAGAATGCAGGTACTCTTTTGATATGATTTCTTTTCCTTTGTATAAATACCCAGCAGTAGAGTTGTTGGGTCAGCCAGTAGTTCTATTTTTAATTTTTTGAGAAATTACTATACTGTTTTCTATAATTGCTGTACTTACTTTCCCACCAACAGTGTACAACAGTTCTGGTTTCTCCACATGCTCGACAGTATCTATTATTTTTTATTCCCAACGATAACCACTCTAACTAGGATAAGATGACATTTTACTGTAGTTTTGGTTTGCATTTTCCTGCTATTTAATAATGTTGAGTGCTTTTCACATCCTGTTGGCCATTTGTATGTCTCCTTTTGAGAAACATCTATTCAGATCCTTTGTCCACTTTTTAATTGGATTATTTGTGTTTTTACTGCTGAGTTTTTGAGTTCCTTATATATTGTAGATATTAGTTCCTTGTAGGATGAATACATAGCAAATATTTTCTCTATTCAACAGGTTGCCTTTTAATTCTGTTGATTGTTTCATTTGCTGTGTTGAAGCTATTTAGCTTAATGTAGTCTCATTTGTCTATTTTTATTTTTGTTGCCTGTGCTTTTGAGGTACTTAACCATAAAATTTTTGCCTAGACCCATGTCTAGAGTGTTTCCTATATGCATTATTGTAGTCATTTTATAGTTTTAGGACCTGCATTTATACCTATTTTGAGTTGATTTTTGTATATAGTGAGAGACAAGGGTCTAGTGGTATTCCTCTGCATCTGGGAGCATTTTCTCAGCTCCATTTATTTAAGAGACTTGTTCTTTCCCCGTTGTATATTCTCTGTTCCTTTGCCAAAAATGAGTTGGCTATCAATACATGGATTTATATGTAAGTTCTCTTTTGTGTTCCATTGATTTATGTGTCTATTTTTATGCCAGTACCATACTGATTTGGTTACTCTAACCTTACAGTATATTTTGAATTCAGGTAGCATCATGCCTTTAGCTTTGTTCTTCTTGTTTACAATTGCCTTGGCTATTTGGGATATTTTATGGTTCCATATGAATTTCATATTTTTTCTAGATCTGTGAAGAATGATACTGGTATTTTGATAGGTATTGAATTGAATCTGTAAATTGCTTTGGGTAGTATGAATATTTTAACAATATTAATTCTTCCAATTTATGTGCATGAAATATGTTTCATTTTTTTTTTCCTTTAGAGACAGGGTCTCACTATGCTTCCCAGGCCTTGAATTCCTGGGCTCAAACAATTCTCCTGTCTCATCCTCCCAAAGTCCCAGGATTACAGATGTGTGTCACCATGCCTGGTTCTTTCAGTTTTGTGTACTCTTCAATTTCCTTCATTGGTGCTTTATAGTTTTTGTTTTACTTCCTGGGATAAGTTGATTTTTAGGTATTTTATCTTCTTTGTGATTTGTAAATGGTGTTGCTTTCTTGATTTATTTTTCAGATTGTATAGTGCTGGTATATATAAATGCTATGAAAGTTTGCACATTAATTTTGTATCCTGAGGTTTTGTTGAATTTGTTTATTAGTTATAACTATTTCTTTGGTGGAATCTTTCATTTTTTCTAAGTAAAAGATCATGTCACTTGCGAATAAGGCTAAGTTGGCTTTCTCCTATCTGACTTGGATGCCCTTTATTTCCTCACTTGCCTGATTGCTCTGGCTAGGACTTCTAGTACTGGATAGAATAAAAGTGGTGAAAGTGGGAGTATGTGCCTCCTTCCAGATCTTACAGAGGAGGCTATAAACTTGTCTCCATTCACTATACTGTTAGCTGTGTGTTTTTCATATATGGACATATCATGGTGCATTATCCTTTTGGTGCGCTGTTGGATTTGGTTGCTAATGTTTTTAATTATTATTTTTATCACTAACATAATTTTTATTATAAGCATTTTAAACTTATAAAATTTACATTTACCAAAATAAGCAAATCTTCATCAACTTTATCAGTGAATTTTGACAAATATAGCCATATCACTCTTGCCACTATCAATGTACACAAAGATCCCTTTTTCTCCCTTCAACTCAGCTTCCCTGCCCCCAGCAGCCATTGATTTGATGGCTATCATGATAGCGCAGTTCTTTCCTGTTTTAACACTTCGTGTCTGACTTTTTGCACTTGGCATAATAATTATGTGATCAATCCATGTTGTTGCATGTATCAGTAGTTCATTCATTTTTATTTCTGATAATATTCCGTTGTATGAATGAATCATGATTTTTGTACATTGGCAGTTATTTCTGATTTTTTACTATTATAAATAAAGAAACTATGAACATTCTTATACAGAGATTTTTGACAGAATCTTCACTTCTCTTGAGTAAATATCTAGGAGTGGAAAGGTAGCCGTAGAGTACTAGGTTGTTTAACTTTATTACATGATACAAAATTGATTTTCAAAGTGGCTGTTTTATATTCCTATAGGTAATGGATGAGAGTACAGATTGTTCGACATCCTTGCCAACATTTATAGTTATTAATCATTTTAAATTTAGCCATTTGAATGGTTGCTTAGTGGTTTCTCACTGTGGTTTTACTTTGTGTTTTTCCCTGAAGACAATTGGCCATTCACATATCTTTTTTTGTAATGTTTCAGATTTCTTTACAGATTGTGGAAGGTGCTAAATAAACATGAGTTCTCTTTCTCTAGTGCTGGACATAAAGCAGAATGTTCAGAGTCCATCGACACCTCCCAATCTGGCCAAACACACGTCATATTTGCCTCCAGAAGTTCCTACTCCTTCATCCCTCTTTCACAGTCTATCCACTTCGTTCTGGCTCCAGCTCACACTCCTCCAGGAAATCTGTTATTGTGAAGGTCACTAACATGCTCAGTATTGTCATCTCTCCATCTGTCTTTACTTCTCTGCAGCTTTCCTCACACTCAATACATCCTTTTTTATTTTGCTCAATTTCTATGGACTCACTTCACAAATTTTTATTATGAATTAGTTCTAGCTGGAAGTAAAAATAGAGAATTATAAGAAATCTTTGTGAAGCCACCACTCAGGTTTGTCAATTTGGGACATTTTAACATTATTGGCTATATGTAGTATACACAGCAAATAATAGAAATACATGTAGATAGCCCTGATTTTCCACACTTCTGATATGCAAGTGTTTCAGTCAATGCTGTACTGAGCAAACCAAGAACTGCTGGTGAACGTTTGTCTTGAATTTGATGTATGCCCTTATATTCTTACTAAATTTTAGAAAAGTCTCTTTGTTTGACATGCTTTCAGTCTTTTTTTTTTTTTTTTTTTGAAACAGGGTCTCAGTCTGTCACTGGGGCTGAAATGCAGTGGCATAAACACAGTTTGCTTCAGCCTCGACCTGCCAGACTCAAGCAATTCCTCCCACCTCGGTCTCTTGAGTAGCTAGGACTAGAGGTTTGCACCACCATGCCTGGGTAATTTTTGTACTTTCTGTAGAGATGGGGTTTTGCCATGTTTCCCAGGCTGGCCTGGAACTCCTGGGGTCAAGCAACCCTGCTCTCCTTGGCCTCCCAAGGTGCTAGGATTACAGGCATAGGCACCCACACCTGGCTTTGCTTTTAAACTTTTTATAAATTGTTTGTTGCTGATATTATTCATTGTCAAGACCAGCTCGGTCGGGGAGACCCCAACCCAGCAGCGCTAGAGGAATTAAAGACACACACACAGAAATATGGCATGTGGAGTGGGAGATCGGGGTCTCATAGCCTTCAGAGCTGACAGCCTCCAACAGAGATTTACACACATATTTATTGACAGCAAGCCAGTGATAAGCATTATTTCTGTAAATTATAGATTAACTGAAAGCATTTCTTATGGGAAATAAAGGGATGGGCTTTGGCTAGTTATCTGCCACAGGAACATGTCCTTAAGGCACAGATTGCTCATGCTATTGTGCTGGTTCAGGAACACCTTTAAGCGGTTTTCCGCTCTGGGTGGGCCAGGTGTTCCTTGCCCTCATTCCGGTAAACCCACAACCTTCAACGTGGGCGTCATGGCCATCATGAACATGTCACAGTGCTGCAGAGATTTTGTTTATGTCCAGTTTTGGGGCCAGTTTATGGCCAGATTTGGGGGCCTGTTCCCAACAATTCTTTTGCTTGTTTTTTCAGTTAACGTGGTCTACAAGATGAATCAATGTTCAGACAAATAGTTCATTTGTTTACGTTGCAGTGTAGTATTCCATGGCAGGAATGTGCTACAATTATCTCTTCCCCTTTTCATTGCCTCTATATAGTCTCTAGTAGACACATTGCTGCAATGAACATGCTTTAAATTTCAAATTTAAATAAGTAAATAAAAATTCTACCTCACCAAAACTCCTCAGGACCCAGACGCAGGCACTGCAGCGGCGAATGGAGAAGAGGGCGCTGGGAACAGAAAGGACACCACCACTTGGCCTCGGGCACCTGAAGGACCACCTGGAGGGCTCCGGGAGCACAGCAAAGGTCCAGACAGAGCCAACTCTCACAGAGCCCAGGGAAGGGCAGCCCCACAGGCCGACAGGGCAGTCCCACCTGCCGCGAAGAGGGGCAGCCCAAAAGGCAACAGCCACAGGAGATGAGCAGGGGTAGGACTCATCTCCCCAACCCCACCGACGCCACGAGGCAGACGGGCGGGGACAGCGAGGTCGGACCGGATTCCGCACCCCTGTCTCCCACGCACCACCCATATGCGGGGAGGAGAGACTACGGGCTGCAGGCAGAACGAGAAGAGTGGTCTCACTAGCCATGATGTCAGTCCCTCATGTGTGGTACCTCCTGCCCCGCCCGGGAGAACGTGACGTCACCACATCCATCACTTGTTCTCTTTCACTCTTCCCATTCCTTCCTCTTCCCGGTATATTTATATAGTAATTATGTTTAGTTTGTTGTAACCAAGCGAGTTATAGAGAAACGCCACACTTTGAGACAAATTATGGAGTCCTTTATTAGCTGGAGACCAGGAGGCAGCTGGCGCTCAAAATTCTCCTGGCCCCGAAGAAGGGGCTAGATTTTCTTTTATACTATGGTCTAAATAGGGGAGGGGGGGTTAACTGAAGCAATTTTACAGAAACAGAATAGGCAAAAAAAAATAATTGGTTATAGAAGAAGTTACAAAAAATAAACAGTTCCAGGGGCAGGGGCTTAAACCAATATCATTAAAAGATAAATGCAGGTGCTTTAGGTACCTTCCACTGAGCACATTCCCAGGAGCTACTGGTACAGCCTGCTCAATATCTTATCAGCAAGTGCATTCCTGGATGTGCTTGGAGTCAGTTTGCACTAGTTATTCCCTTAAGAGGGATAAAAGAGGCTGCAAGTGAAGAAACTAAAATGGAGTCTGTCCGGCTATCTCTCCTAGGAGAGAGTCACTCAGGTAAAAACAAGGCAAGGTATCACAAGTTCAGCCATTCCTTGTTTCTTTTTCTGTGACTAATCTTCTCATATGACAACTTGACTACTTTTCACTTGCTTCGTAGTATTTGCTCTTCCTCAAGGTAATACTTGCCTTTGTTTTTATTTTCTTTTCTTTTTTTTTTTTTTTTGAGACGGAGTCTTGCTCTGCCGCCCAGGCTGGAGTGCAGTGGCCGGCTCTCAGCTCACTGCAAGCTCCGCCTCCCGGGTTCAAGCCATTCTCCTATCTCAGCCTCCCGAGTAGCTGGAACTACTTTTTTTTTTTTTTCTGGCTTTGTCACCAGGCTGGAGTGCAGTGGTGCGATCTCAGCTCCCTGTACCCTCTGCCTTCCAGGTTCAAGCGATTCTCCTGCCTCAGCCTCTCGAGTAGCTGGGATTATAGGCATGCACCACAACACCCGGCTAATTTTTGTATTTTTAATAGAGACAGGGTTTCACCATGTTGGACAGGATAGTCTCGATCTCTTGACCTTGTGATCCACCCTCCTCGATCTCCCAAAGTGCTGGGATTACAGGCATGAGCCACCTCGCCTGGCCTGTTTATTTTCTACATAACTCTCTCATTAATTTAAATTTTGATATCTCATCCATTTGTATGATTCTTTTAAGAAGTTAGAGACTTTGGACATTCCATTAATTTTACTTTCTTGGAAATGTCCCTCCTGGGCCCTTCTGGCTGCTCCCATCTGGACTGGAGGCTCCTACCTGTGGGGCAGAGTCACCATCCTAGGATGTCCCTCCACCACCACCTGGGGCAGTGCCTTACATGCAGTGGAGCCACCTGGGGTCCTGACAAATGCAGACTGATTCAAGATGCCAAGGCTGGGCCTGTGAGCCTTTCTGTCTAGTTTCATGAGATGCTGATTCTGTCGATTCATGGGTGATAGCTGGGGTAGCAAGGATCTCTCTTTTTGTTTCAAGTTTTCTGTGTCTCTTTTTCATAGTAAGCACATACTGATATATTTTCAATGAATTCATGTGCTTTTTTCCTAAGTTAGTAAGAGAGCTAATTATCTTTTATTGTGCCAAAAACCATATTATGTAAAATTTTGTATCATAGCCATTTTAAGTATAGAGTACTATCATATTAACTGTAAGCACATTGTTATGCACCAGATCTATAGAATGTTGCATTTTGCAAAACTGAAACTATGCCCCAAAACTCCTCATGAATCCCCAACTGAACCCCTGGCAGCCACCATTCTACTTTCAGGTTCTAAGAGTTTAGACGCCTCATATAACTGGAATTGTGCAGTATTGGAATTTCCTTGTGATTGGCTTATTTCACCTAGCATTGTTCTCCAGGTTCATCCATGTTGCAGCATATAACAGAATTTCCTTCTTTTTAAGGTTGAATCATATTCCGTTGTCTACATAGACCACATGTTCTTCATCTATGCAGGTGTTGATGGCTGCTTTGTTTGCTTCCTTGTCTTGGCTATGGTGAGTAATGCTGCTGTGAATACGAGTATACAATGTTGTCCGTTTTCACACCTTCCTCATTTTGGTGGAATTAATGTTTTAGTAGCTACTTGTGACAGCACATATTTAAAGTATGTTTGCATGTTTCAATGTGTCCATTGTTGTTTTGATTCTCTCCTGGAAGAGGATAGAAATGTATGAAGGTGCTATTTGGCACAGCATTTAATGGTGAAGAAAGAGAAAGTGTAACTGACCACTGCTGGCTCTCAGCATCCTGCAATTTCAGAACTACTGTGAATACAAAAAGAATAAAAAACAGTTCTACCCAGAAAGGGGGAGTCATCCCAAAATATGGTGGCCCTGGGACAACTGGCCTCCCTGCCAGGCCTCTTCCATGGGGGCCCTTTTCTGCAGTGACTGGGGTTTCTTCCCATTTCTCTCTATCCCGTGTCCTGACCCAAAAGACAAGGCATGTCTGCAGCTGTGCCCACACTTGGAGTGTGTCAGTACATTATAAACACTGGCTCAGTGGTATCAGTACATTATAAACATTGGCTTATCATGGGTTATTTTATTATTTATTAAGTGTGTATTTTCACTTTACTGACAACACAATAAACCAGGACAATCTAGTGATCGCATCCTCTTTCTTGTGTCAAAAAGCACCTTCGAGGAACGTGAGAAGGAGACACTTTTCGCTAGAGTTGGTTAAGGGAGAGCCAGATGGGCTGGGCAGGAGGATTTTTACCTGGAACCTGTGCGATGAGCTGTGACATCCCTCTCCCCACCTTCAATCTCAGCCCCAGCATCCACCTCCTGGGCGAAGAGGCCTGCAGTGGCGCCACCTGGTGGTCTATGCTCTTCCAATCCCAGATCAAGCACAGCCCTGAAATCCACCTGTCCCTTCTCTGTGCCAGGGTTTCTTCACTGGACACCAGCATGAGTCAACTTTCCTGTAAAGCAGAACGAGCATGAAATGGGACCATGTTAGAGGAGGAATGGTGTCATCTCCACCTCTGGAGAGATCCCTGTCACCCTGTTCAGGGGAAGGACCAAGCCTCACTCCCACGCAGAGAGGAGACTCTGGCTGTAACTGCGCCTGTGGAGAGGTGAAGACCTGTTCGCTCTATGCTGACGGCCAAAGCCTACACACTGGGGCCAGACTTCCCCTCAGCTGTGTCCTATCAGGTTCATCCAGGCCTCAAGGAATAGATCATGGACATTGCCTGCCAGTGATGGGGAGCTGGGTGCACACTCAGAAATGAGGTAGTCCTGGCAGGAGTCCTGGGGCTGCCGGTTGTTCTGGGTGCTCAGTGTCCAGAGAGGAGGATGGGGTGGAGGCTTTGTGCAGAACAGGAACCTATGCCCCATAACTTATTTTACTCTGCATTGGCCTTTTTATCATAAAATAAAACACAGATAACATAAAAGAAAAAAGATCTTAAAATGGTGACCTTTAATCAAAGGTAAACACCCTTTAACCATCAGAGAGGGAGAAGTTTGGCAGCTGACATAGAAGCCCCATCAATTGCCCCGGCTCAATAATAAACTCTTCCCCTTTTCAAATAAAAATCAATCACATCCTGACTTTTATGGTCATCACTCCTTTGTTCTATTTTATATTTTCATCATCCAAAATTATGGTTTAGTTTTACCTTTAAAATATGTTTTGTGTTCTCTTTTGTTCTATAGGTTCCTCCTTGAAATTTATATTGTATGGTAAGGTTTCCTATTGTTTGAATTTTGTGGTTGCGTGCCAAGGTGTGGTTTGACATTTATCTTTATTACCTGTATTTTCTATAAATTGGTAGTTTGGTATACAGGCTTGTGCATATTCAGGGTTTTTTCTGTAAGTATTGATGGTTCTGTAAGAGGAAAATAAATCTTGGGGCCCCAAAATTACTAAGCTAAAAGGGAAAAGTCAAGCTGGGAACTGCTCAGGGCAAACCTGCCTCCCGTCTATCCAATAGTCACCCCTCTGCTCACTGAGATAAAGTCATGTCTGATTGCCTCCTTTGGAGAGGCTAATCAGAAACTCAAAAGACTGCAACCATTTGTCTCTCATGTACCCATGACCTGGAAGCTCCCTCCTTGCTTCGAGTTGTCCCTGCCTTTCCAGGTGGAATCAATGTTCAGCTTACATATGTTGGTCAATGTCTCGGGTCTCCCTAAAATATATAAAACCAAGTTGTGCTCTGACCGCCTAGGGCACATGTCGTCAGGACCTCCTGAGGCTGTGTCATGGGCATGTATCCTCAACCTTGGCCAAATAAACTTTCTAAAACTGAGATCTGTCTCAGATTTTCAGGATTCACAGTACAATATCGTGTTTTTCATCAAGGAAGAATAATGTAATACCTGGTTAATTCTTTTCCTGTGATGTTAATTGCCATCGCTGTTCAATGGCGAAATCTGTTAGTTCACTGTGGATTGCAAAAGGGTTATTTATTTCATGTATTAGCTGAATAATTTGTAGAATAAGAGATTTACCCTCTGTCTATTATTTGTCGGTTCCATAGACACTTGTGTTTTGAGATACTAAACCAAGCATCCACTCACCTACGACTCAGCAATTGCACTATTGGTTATATACCAATAGAAATGCATGCATTTGTGTCCCAAAATATGTGAAAATATTATTTATAGCAGCACATTTGTAAAATCTGGATATAACACACATGTTTATCAACAGTGGAAGGATAAGAAGAGTGAGTTATTTGTAAAATGGAGCACTGACAGCCATGGGAGTGAATAGGCTACAATCACACACAGCAAGACCCGGGACATGAGGGTGACTGTATTCAGAACTGATGGATCTCGTCTATGGTGTTAGAAATGAAGAAAGTGGCTGCTCTAGCATCGGGGGTTGATTTACGATCAAGTAGAATCTAAGGATGTTTCCTGGAGGCTGGAAATACTGTACCTTGATGTGAGTGTTGTTTACTCAACTGTTCACTTTATGAAAATCCACTGGCACACTCAAGATTTGTTCACCTCTCTCCAAGCATGTTGTCCTTCAGTTCCAGCATACATTTCTGATGTTTTGAAACAATTCTCTCTCAGCTAATATTAGAATCTCCCTTGCTGGAAGTCCTTAGAAATGCTTGCATTGAACAAATCAGTGCAATTTTTAGAAATCCCAGGAAATAGATGCCTGTGACTCAGATATAAAGAGGAGAGCCTACAACAAGAGCAGTAGGCTTGGGAGCTGACACAGGTACAGCTTTGGTAATGGCTGTTGAGCCAGGAACTAGAAATCAAATCCCAAACAGGCCCATAGAAGGTGGGGGGTGTGAAATGATGCCCCAATAGTGCATGAGTGAATGAGTCATGGGCAGTGGCTCATGGGTCATCTTGCCAGTCAGGAACTTGGGAAAAATAGAGGGGTCTGCATACGCCTCTTGCTATGGGCAGACTGTGTGATGATAGTGATTGCACGTGGATGCCCAACAGAGGGGCTCCAAGGGGCTGGGGCTCCCTGTAATCAGGTGGGCAAGATGGCTTGACAGACGATGCCACTCCGCCACACAGGGCTTGCTCATGGAGTCCGTGCACAAAGTGGCCATGGTGGCTGCGATAGACACTCCATGGACACAGCAACTGACTCAACTCACCAAGGCTGACCTGGCAGCTGCCACTGCTGAGAACCCAGCCTGCCAAAAGCAGCTGTTCATTGAACAGAGAAATAAAACAGGCAATGCTAATTAAGAACAAGACAGTGTCATAACAGACAAATATACCACTGCAGATATAGGAGAGATTTAAACAGTCTTGAAACTGAAAAAAATTTTGTCAACAGAAAGACTCACTATAAGTAAACAAGTTAAAACAATTGTAAGTATTCTATTTCCCTTCAAACATATCCAGTTTTATAAGTACGCTCATATATCAAAAATATACTGGACTTACATAAAATATTAAAGATATATAGGGAAACGTAGGAAAATCCAAACAACTCAAATTTTATTAGGCATGAATAACATTGATTCAAGAATCAGTTAGGAAATCAATAAGGAAAGATTACTATAGGAGAATCACTTTTATGTAACTATGTGTGAAAATCCTGAGAAAAATATTAGTAGACTATATCTACCTGTGTGCAATGAACAGATTATCTTGACCAAGTTATGTATCCCAAGAATGCAATAATATATAAACTGTAAATCTTTTAATGCATTTCACCACTTAAAGAATTAAAAAAGCAGAGATGACCATATTTTAGTAGATGAAGAAATTACTGTAAAAGAAATTCAACACTCCATCTGACCCACATTTCTTCAGTCATCTCTACTTTTAAGAATTCATGATCAGATTGGGCTCACCCAGAAAATCCAAGATAATCTCCACAAATAAAGGTCCATCCTGTTAATCATATTGGCAATTTCTCTTTTGTTTCGTAAGGTAACATATGTAAAGATGATGAGGCTTAGGGCTTGGAGATATTTGTGGGGCCATTATTTTAGATTTCACAGTGTACATGGTGGTCAAATGAGATTTAACATTAGTCTAGTCAAATTCCTACACATCAAAAAGTGAGTAAATGTATGAGGCATTCCATAAAAAGGTTATGGGTAAAGATGAAGCAAATGTATACACAGCACTGTGAATGAAGGATCCACATTTACTCACACTGCACTGGAACTTCAGATGTTAAAGGGAAATGATCATCTTAAAAGTAGCCACAGAAGAAACACAGATCATCTAAGAAGCAACTGGTTTAAGATGTAATTGATTTTTCCCTGTCAGCCACAGCAGCCAGAAGAGGCATAATGATCAAGAGCTGAGAGAAAACCAATGTCCAACCAGAAGTTTGTGGCTGGCAAATCTCTCTTTAAGGAATAAGAGTCAAACAAAATATCATCGTATAAATGAAACTGTTGAACTATCTCCAAAATGCCCAGTCTAAAAATATTTACAAAGACAGAGAAATATATAAGAAAGAAACAGAGAAAGAAAGCAGAAATTTTAATTTGTAATCATTGGTACCTGTCAGTAGTCATTATAAAATATTAATAATGTAGCATTCAAAGGAAAAAATAATATAAAATACTGTAACATGTTGTGTTATGATTTCCTTACCCGTATTCCAACCCCCCACCTGTACCATCTATGAGGTCCAACGAATTTGATTCTTTTTTCTGAGATCAACTCCATAGAGTACAGCCCCAAGAACAAGTTAGGTGCTTGATGAATTTTGACCATATGAATAACTTTCTTGAAAGTACTTAGCAGATCAGGAATGTGATGCATAAGCACAATTCAAAAGTGGCTGAGGAGTGACACAAAAGAACATAGTGGCATAAGAACTCCAAGGACCTCCCCTCCACAGCGGCAATGTGCTTGTTGAAACACCAGTATTAAAAAATCTCGGTGAGAGCTGTGATTGGATTTAGTGTGGATACATTTTTTAAAATTGTGGTAAAACAAACATACTGTCATGCGCGTCTGTGTGAAGAGACCACCAAACAGGCTTTGTGTGAGCAACATGACTATTTATTTCACCTGGGTGCAGGCAGGCTGAGTCCGAAAAAGGAGTCAGCGAAGGGTGATAAGGGTGGGGCTGTTTTATAGGATTTGGGTAGGTAAAGGAAAATTACAGTCAAAGGGGGGTTGTTTTCTGGCGGGCAGGAGTGGGGGTCACAAGGTGCTTAGTGGGGGAGCTTTTTGAGCCAGGATGAGCCAGGAAAAGGACTTTCACAAGGTAATGTCATCACTTAAGGCAAGGACTGGCCATTTTCACTTCTTTTGTGGTGGAATGTCATCAGTTAAGGTGGGGCAGGGCATTTTCACTTCTTCTGTGACTCTTCAGTTACTTCAGGCCATCTGAGCATATACCTGCAAGTCATAGGGGATGCGAGGGCTTGGCTTGGGCTCAGAGGCCTGACACATAATATATAATTTACCATCCAACTATTTTTTCAGTGTACAGTTTGGTGACATTAAACACATTTACAGTGTTATGTAACCACCACCAATATCCATTTCCAGAACATTTTCATGTTCCCAAACAGAAACTGTACCCATTAAACCATAACTGCCCATTCCCTGGTAACCTCTATTCTACTTCCCGTTTCTGTGAATTAGCTTATTCTAGCTACCTCATATAAGTCAAATATCATATTTGTTTATTTCTGGCTTATTTCACTTACAGTGCTTTCAAGGTTCATTCAATCAGAATTTTATTCACTTTTAAGGCTGAATAATATTCCATGTGTATGTGCACTGTGGACTGTTTCCTCCGAGTGTCATCCTCTGATGGACACTCGGTTGCTTCCACCTTTTGGGTATTGGGAATAGTGCTGCTATGGGCCTGAGTGTACAAATATCTGTGTGAGTTCCTGCTTTCAATTCTTTTAACTATATGCCTCAAAAGTGGAATTGTTGTCTCCTACAGTAATTCTATTTTTACTTTCTTGAGGAGTCAGTATACTGTTTTCCATGGTGGCTGCACCACTGTACACTCTCACCAGCAGTGTGCAAGTGTTCCCATTTCTCCATATCTTCAACACTTGGCCTAGTGAAGTTTACCATATTTTTATGTCCTTGTTGGAATTCCTTATTTTTATGTCCTTATTGTATATCTTCTTTGGATAATTGTCTATTCATGTATTTCACCAATTTTTGAATGAGATTGTTTTGCTATTGTTGAATTATAGTTCTTTACATATTCTGGATATTAATTCTTTATCAGATATATGATTGGCAAATAGTTTCTCCTATTCTGTGCATTTTCTTTTGCCTCTTTTAATAGTGTCCTTTGATGCAAAAAAGCTTTTACATTTTGAGGAAGTCTAATTGTCATTTTTCTTTTATTACTTGTGCTTTTGGTCACCAGCCAAGAAACCACTACCAATTCGAATGTCCATAAGCTTTTCCTTAGTGCTTTCTTAAGGGTTTTACAAGTTCAACTCTTAAGGTTAATTCTTTGAGTCATTCTGACTTAATTTTTGAAAAGGGTGTAATGGAAGGGCATGAATTTTCTCCAGCATCATTCTTTTGCATGTGGATATCCAGGTTTCCAGCACCATTTGTTGATGCACCATGTGTTGCAGTGGGGCTGACACATTTGTAAGAGGCAGTGAGCACTAACACATGGGAGCACCATGCATTTATTCACCTGTCTTTCCTCCACAGTTGTTTTGAGAAGGCTTTCACTAACAAACCCAACAGAAATGAATATATATGACTTCCTATAAAATGAAATTTAAGTGAAATTATATATTTTTAAATGTTAAGACTGGAGCAAGACTAGAACATCACCAGACAAAGACGCTGAAATGAAGGGTTTATGTTTACCTTGCTACAAATTCTGTTGGCCCACGATCTCTTATGTTTATTGCATAAGAGAGCCACAAAGTGGGGTGATAGCTCATAACCAGTCCCTGGTTTTCTGCTTCAGAAACAAGTTTAAATCCTCTGCTTAGATAGAGTAAGGAAAATAACGGAAAGATGTCGAATGTGAAATTGGCATCTACAAAGTCAAAGAAGTGAGTAGTAAATGTAAACATCAGGAATCAAGGAGATTCTTTTTTACACAGCAACGGCCTCACTATATACTGCTAAAGGGAGAAGGTCCCTTCAGGGGACCTTCATGATGAGGAAAAACCCTATATTGAAGGGGTGGCCTGCCCCTCCACACCTGTGGGCGTTTCTCGTTACGTGGAAGGAGAGACTTGAGAAAAGAAATGAGACACAGAGACAAAGTATAGAGAAAGAAAAAGTGGGCCCAGGGGACCGGTGCTCAGCATACAGAAGACCCGCGACGGCACCGGTCTCTGAGTTCCCTCAGTATTTATTGATCATTATCTTTACCATCTCGGAAAAGGGGAAGTGGCAGGACAATAGGATCATAGCAGGGAGAAGGTCAGCAGAAAGACATATGAATAAAGATCTCTGTGACACGAATAAGTTTAAGGAAAAGTGCTGTGCCTTGACATGCATATGCAAATATCTCCATAAACCTTTTTAGTGCATAAAGAGCAGCATTGCCACTAGCAAGTCCCACCTTCAGCCCTAAGGTGGTTTTCTCTTATCTCAGTAGATAGAACATACAATCGGGTTTTACACGGAGACATTCCATCTCCCAGGGACGGGCAGGAGACAGATGCCTTCCTCTATCTCAGCTGCCCAGAGGCCTTCTTTCCTCTTTTACTAATCCTCCTCAGCACAGACCCTTCACGGGTGTCGGACTGGGGGACCATCAGGTCTTTCCCTTCCCACAAGGCCATATTTCAGACTATCACATGGGGAGAAACCTTGGACAATACCTAGCTTTCCTAGGCAGAGGTCCCTGCGAACTTCCACAGTGTATGTGCCCCTGGGTACTTGAGATTAAGAGAATGGTGATGCCTTTTAACCAGCAAGCTGCCTTCAGGCACTTGTTTAACAAAGCACACCCTGCACATGCCCAAAATCCTTTAAACCTTGAGTCACTACAGCACATGTCTCTTGCAAGGACAGGATTGGGGATAGGGTTACAGATTAACAGCATCTCAAATACAGAACAGAATGGAGTCTCTTATGTCTACTTCTTTCTATATAGACACAGTAACAGTCTGATCTCTCTTTCTTTTCCCCACACTATATAATGTAGGGGTTTTCTGCTGCACCCCCAAATTGAATTGTCCTTCTCTGTAACTACAGGTCTCACAAAGTTTCATAGCTTCAATGATTTCACCTGGGCTGATACTTTGTTTTGTTTTTGATGTTGTTTGTTTTGAGCTGCTGCCCAGGGCTTAGAAAAGTGACTTGGATATTTTGCCAAAATTGTATTTCTTTGATGGAATTTGAAATCCATCAACTCTCTGCCTTCCCGGTGTATCCCCAGAGCAGGTTGAGTACTTTGCACTTCTTTTCAGCACTTCCCTGGAAGTGGTAGAAGATTTGGAGTTAGGACCTCCCTCAATCTCTACCTTTTCTTTAATTCAGAGTATCACAAACTGTTGGGGGAAGAGTGATGTCTTGGGCCCCCCGCTGATCTGATGAATATTAATATCCAATGTCCTGTAATGAAGTCATGTGTGCATGTAACATCACTTCTGCATGCAGTGTCATAGGAAAGTGGGTTCGCGGACCCCAGGTTAAGAGCCTAAGCACTAAACGCACGGAGTTAGAGCTCTAGGAAGGGAGGGATGGCTGGGGTGGAACCTCGTCTTGTCCTTTAGTCCTGGGGCCTTTTCGCTCCTCACATGGTGGGTGCTGGGCATCTGGCAGGTACTGATGTTGATGCAGTCGAGGGAGGGAACTGGACGGGACTGGGAAAAACAGGGTTGGAGAGATAATTAAGGCGGACATTATTTTTTCTGAGTGTAAGTCATGGCTTGAAATCTGGAGAGCCTGAAGGAGTATCCCGCTATCCAAACCTGTTTCCTTTTCTCTCAAGCCTCATTTGGCTCCAGGGCCAGTGTCAACACCAGGGGGCGCCCACAGACCATGAAGGCGCCCACAGACCATGAAGGCACCACGCAGCTGGGATTGTTTGTGGTCGGCTCCCGGGTCCCTGACTTAATCAGGGGAGCCAAGACCCTGCAGCCAGGTGGCCTGGATTCAGCCTGCAGCTCTGGTCGTACTGACACTTTTCTTCCTGGTGCCTCAGTTTCTTAATCGGTGAAATGGTGAGGACACTACAGCACTTACCTCTGGGGCGGGTTTCTCAATAGCGCACTATTAACAGTTTGGGACAGAGAATCCCTTGTGGAGTGGCCTGTGCATTGTGGGAGATTTGCCAGCAGCACCCCCACTCACCCACTCCCACCAATCCCCATATGACAACCGAAAATGTCCCGGGATTTTTAGGTCTCCCTTAGGTCTGGAAGCTGCACTTAGGCATTTTCCCACCTGACACTTGAACTCATCTTTACTTTGGTCCACATAAGTCCACTTAAAAAAAAAATGTTGTTTCTTTAAAGATTCTGTCCATCTTTTAAACAAATCTATTTTCTTCCTTTATTTCTGCGTTCAATTAATCCTCCCAAACCCTTTGTTTAGTGTATCTCAAAATGTATCAATTCCAATTCTAGTAATTAGCGGCGTATCTGACTTGCATGATACCTGCTATGACCCCTGGTAGAGCTCTGATTCCTTTACCACAGGGAATATGTTCTCAGTTCTGCTCTGGATGATGTAAATCAGTTTATTTTACTTGTCTGGGATGTTGCTCCTCACCTGTAAAATGTAAATGTGGATATGGCTTGGATTACTAAATAGTTTTATTTCTTAATTTACCCGACATTTGTTATGTACCTGCTGCAAGTCAAATATATGGCACGATATTGTTTCCTTGATCACACCTCAGCAAATGAGAAAATGAGACATTATAGTAGGTGTGGTGGCACATGCCTGTCGTCCTAGTTACTCGGAAGGCTGAGGCAGGAGGATTGCTTCAGCCCAGGAGTTTGAGGTTACAGTGAGGTATGATATCACCATTGCATTGCAGCCTGGGCAACAGACCTTGTCTCTGAAAAAAAGGAAAAACACATTGTGAGCTGTCTGCATGTACTCTATGTCTCAGGAGACTCATGTCCTGTAATTTTTCTAAATGACATCTCCATGTGGTTTCTCATGAATGTTTGTCTGGTATTTCTTTTCTATCCTTTTAACTTTTCTGTACCTTCTACTGAAATTATGGCATTTGTAAATAGCCTATGGTTATTTATTTATTTACTTATTTATTTTTACCCCTCTGCACTATTTGTCTTGTAATTGGAGTGTCTGAGTCCATTATGTTTAATGTAATTGTTGACCTCATTGGGTTTATTTAAGTCTGTACATTGTCATTTGCTGCCTTCTAATATTATTTCTTTCTTGCTCAACTATTTCCTTATGTTGCCTTCTTTAGATGAATAAAAACTTTGCATTATTGTGGTCTTCTCAATAAGTGTTCTAGTTAAAAATTCTCTTATTATTTCTTTAATTATCTGAGAAAGTATAATAATCTGTGACTTATAACCAACAGCAGACCGTAACTTCCTTTTCACCTGCCTGTGCAGACAGCCCAGGGGAGAATCAGTGCTCTGGCTCTGAGACACAGGGGTGGTGGAATTAGGAGAGTGATTGGATGATGAATCTGTAGCTGCAGAGGCATCTGGGCCCCTCACCTGCATTCCTCACAGATGTCTCCTCCACGAATGCCTGCGATGCCCTCTCCTCTGTATGCTCCTGCCAGAGTCTCCCCATCTCCACTGACAGCAGCTCCACCCTTCTGCTCACTCAGTCCAACACTGTGGGTGCCCTTGATTCTTCTTCTCACACCACAGATAAATCCATTAGCAAGTGCTGTGAAGTCCATCTTCACATTCATCCAGAGTCCCTTCACTTCCCACTATTTCCCCTGCTCACACCCCAGTCAAGGTAAGCAACATCTCCATCCTGGAATACTCCACTGCTTTCCCACCGTTTTCCCCACTGCCTCACTGGTCCCCACCTCTGAATTCTGTTCTCGGCACAGCAGCCAGAGAGAAGCTTTCAAAGGATAAGTCCTACCATGTCCCACTTTTCAAAACTGTCCTCTAACTCCCCATGTCATTCAGAGCAAAGGTCAACACCCTTCCCACACCCTCCAGGGCTACCTGCTCTGTCCACACCTCTGACCTCATTTCAGTTTCTCTCTGTTCAACCCTTCTGACCTCTTCATCCTTCCAGGAACACAGACAATTTCCTGCCCTAGTGCATCTGCACTAAAGGTTCCCCTGCCTGAAAAGAACTTTCCCAGGCATCCTTGTGGATAACTCCTCACATACCTCAAATCTTTACTTCAAGGTCACATTTGCAACAAGGCCCATGCTGACCACCCAGCACAACAGCCACCTCCCTGTCCCCACAGCCCACACTCTGGATCACCTGCCACACAGCACTTGCCACCTTCTCACTCAAGCATCTTCTGTTCCTACTCTGCTTATACTATATCTATCATCTGCCTACAGAGGTGTCCAATCGTTTGTCTTCCTTGGTTCACATGGGAAGAATTGTCTTGAGCCACACAAAAAAATACACTAATTACAGCTGATGAGCAGAAAAAAATAGAGAAAAGAAAAAAAGGTGCATGGATAATTTTCATGATATCTGCCACTACAAATAAGCAAAAAAGTTGTCACATTCTAAAGCTGTCCTGGGCCCCATGCATCGCGAGAGCCACGGGTTGGACAAGCTTGCATCTAGAACGTATACACCACAAGGCCAGAAATGTTTCTGTTTTTACTTTAGTGATGTTTTCTAAATGCAAAAACAGTCGTATACCTAGCAGACAACAAATGTCAGTTGAATGGATGATCACTGTAGAGCACCTCCCTATTCTAAAGGCAATACCTTTATTAATGTAACCTCAGGTCAAATGTCATTTTGTAGCAGCTACAGAACAATATTATCTCATGTGGACATAAATGCACCAGTGCTTTTCTTGCCAGGGCTACTTTTGTGTCGCCCCTCCCTCCCTCCTCCCACACCAACCCTCCTGCACACTGCAGCACACAAACGTATTTTTCTCTTCAGGAAAGATAACCCTAGGCTTATGGGTCCAATTATCCAACCACATGTGAATCTAAATTAGACTCTGCTTTACAAATCCATGAGTTTGAATTGGAGCCAGCACTAGGATTACTACAACTCAGGGCAGGAAGAAGAGTAGGAGAGAGAGCAGAAGAGGAGTTCCAATAGAAAATAACCTATGATGAAAAACTCTGGGACCTCTCCTCTCTGGAAGTTTCAGAATCTGCTTCCTTTAAGAATGTTGGGAAGGCCAGGCTTGGTGGCTCATGCCTGTAATCCCAGCACTTTGGGAGGCAGAGGTGGGCGGATCACAAGGTCAGGAGATCAAGACCATCCTGTCTAACATGGTGAAATTCCATCTCCACTAAAAATACAAAAAATAAGCTGGGCGTTGTGGCACGTACCTGTAGTCCCAGTTACTAGGGAGACTGAGACAGGAGAATCACTTGAATCCAGGAGGTGGAGGTTGCAGTGAGCCGAGATGGCGCCACTGCACTCCAGCCTGAGTGAGACTCAGTCTCAAAAAAAAAAAGAAGGTTGGGGAAAAGATGGAAATACAATTGAAAGAGCCCTGGAAGGAGGGGAAGAGGTATAGGGGTCTGAAGATTTTTCTTCTGATAACACAGGAACTTCTATGTATAGGGGCCACCCTAGATGATATCCAAGTCCCTGTTGTAAAGGTAAACTGAGGCTGGAGCCAAACCGGGAACGAAGACACAAGGCAAATGGCAGTGAGAATAGCCTTTATTAGGACTCGCTGGTGAGATTCCTCAGTCCAAAGGTGCGGGCCGAGGAAGTCGCGCTGAGGGAGGAGGGTAGGGACTTTTTGTAGCCCGAGAGGTAGGGAAGCTGGTTGTGCAAACAGGGCCTGGGGGGTCTTGAAACTACTAGGGCAGGAGTTGAGTAAGGGTCATGAGAAGGAGTCTTTGGAAACTGTCAACCGAAACTGCTGTTTAGGAACTTGTGGAATGCAGGTGAGCTGCAGGTCATGGGAGAGTGTGGCTGCCTAGCCAGAACTCTGACGCATGTAAGTCTGCGGGTGTGTACAAGGGTGAAGGGAGTCTTTAACAAAAGGCCTGCTACGCCGGGTAATGCCGCCATGTTGGGTCTAGATTCCTGCCTAACACCTGTGATCACAGATCCTGGTGGGGCAAGGTTGTACTGAAAGGCCAAAGACAATGGAGCAGCAAAGACGACCCAGCCGAGCAGTGACCACATGAAGTTCATGGTGGCCTGAGCACCCACTGGGCACAGCCCCATCTAGTCTCCTCCTCTGCAACAAATCAGCACAAGAAACACCTGTACCGTGGAAGGTTCTCATGTCTTCCATTTATTTTGTCTCTCAAATTTCAGGAATCTTCTCCTTTAATTAACCCATCAACCTCTCTTGGAAATAATTTGAAAAAGTAAATTTATACTCAGATTCTAATTTTAATAGGGAAGTAAGAAGTTATAGCTCAGTACACCATAAAGTTGAGACAGAGATGGAGACATCCCAGCCCCAATTCTGGAACAGGGAAGGTGATTGGGGAAGGAATGCAGGTCAGCGTGGGGAAGAGGGTCATGGTGGACATGGGGTTGGGCTGGTCTCCCCACCTCTTCACATTATGCCTACAGGAACACAGACACATTCAGATGCCTTTGCAGAAAAAGAAGTCAGGGTTCTTGAAGTCACAAAGGGAAAGCGTGAACAAATCTTGCCACTCAGTCCCACACAAGGCAGCTGTCTCAGACTGCAGAAAAACATTCATGAACAAATTCATATCTGTCACAGTGAGGGGTGACACTTTAAACAGCCCATCACGTGCTCAATACATCCAAGTCAAAGAAACCTCATGACACAGCTATGTCCACTGTTCCCCCCAACAACCCACACACATCAGGCCCCCAGGGTCTCACATTTACAAGCCGTGAGAGACATCAGAGCCCTGGACACTGTCACTGCCTGGGGTACAACAAAAACAGGACCTGGTCAGAGCCCACAGGAGATATGGCCAGAGGAGGAAATATTGCCTGAGTGAGCTCCCCCATGGGCTCCCAACCACAAGATCCCAAGGATCTCAGGGATCAGCCGCCTTCATTCTTACTTGCAGCCTGAGAGTAGCTCCCTCCTTTTCTATCTGTGGGAAGAAAATGTCCTGTGAGAGGTCAGAAAGGTGGCAGTGCCATGAGGCCCTAGAGGAAACTCCTAGTCTTGGACCCCAGAGAAGTTTCCAGAAATGTGTGACAGCAGACCGAAGGCAGGATCAGGGAAAACAAGGAAAGCAGATGTGGGTCCTGGACTAACTGCCCTCCTAAAGTCTGTCCTTAGCCAGGGACCTTCCCCTGACCTGTGATTACTGGGATCAGGTCCCCATCACTACAATCATCAATGTGATAAATCTGTCCTTCACTGTCACAGGTGCTTTACAAAAGAGTAGGTGCTGGCCCACAGGGCCCAGGCTGGGTCGGCCCATGAGTGTGGATGGTGCTTCCCAGTAACCAGGCAGGGTACACTTCTACCTGGGGCTTGGAACCCTCAGTGGGACAAAAAAACTCAGACCCCACTTGTCACCCCTTCCTTACCTGAGCTCTTCTTCCTCCACAGCACAGAAATGACCACAGCTCCAGTGACGGCAGCTGCAAGGACAGCCAGGCCAGCAATGATGCCCACGATGGGGATGTTGGGCTGGGAAGACTGCTCTGGAAAAGGAGGGGAAGGTGAGGGTCTCTGATCCCAGGCCCCACCACCGACCCTGTTAAAGGTCTCCAGAGGGGCTCCTGCTTTCCCTAAGAGACATGATACCTCTATCTCCCTCCTTACCCTATCTCAGCATGAGGGGCTCAGGCAGCCCCTGGTGCTGCACATAGCACGTGAATCTCTGCTCCTCTCCAGAAGGCACCACTACAGCTGCCCACTTCTGGAAGGTTCCATCCCCTGCAGGCCTGGTCCCCACGAGCTCCATGTCGTGGGTCTGGTCCTCTCCGTCCTGCTGCCAGGTCAGTCTGATCTCCACAGGATAGAAGCCCAGGGCTCAGCACCTCAGGGTGGCCTCATAGTCAAAGACAGGATGGGGGGTCACGTGTGAATTGGGGGGGTCTGAAAGGAAGAGTCCCAAAACTCAGGCACTTTGCATCTCTCATGGGACACTCCAGCAGCACCAGTATGTGACCATACTAAGAATGAATCAGATACTTGGCAGGGGAAGGGGGAAGGGAGCACAGAACCCAGACACCAGCCTGGACACGGGCACCTGGGATAATCTCCTAATCCTTGGAAAGTTCTAGTCTCTAAGCGGGGGAGCAGGGAATTCCGATTCTGACCTGAGTGAAGGCCAAAGGACTCAGAGGAGCTAGAGTCAGACTCCCACACACATTGAGTGTGAGGCAGAGAACAAGGCCTGAGGGGAGAAGTCCTGGTGCCCAAGGCTGCTGTGGGGTCAAAGGGAACCCCGATCAGTATTCCAGGGATTGTCTTCCCCTCCACTTCCTCAGAGACTTCATCCCTTAATTGTCCCAGAGAGCAGGACGAGCCCTCAGAATCACTCTCTGGTACAGGATCTGGAAACCCAGGAGAATTCCTCTCCCTCAGGACCAGAGGGAGGGCGCTATTCTAGTGTTGGTCCCATTTTCTTCCTCTCCTTGTGCTAGGCCAGCCTGGGAGGTCTACAGGAGATCAGGGAGGCGCCCCATGGCCCCTGGTACCCGAACGATGCAGCATCTCCTTCCCATTCTCCAGGTATCTGTGGAGCCACTCCACGCACGTGCCCTCCAGGTAGGCTCTTCTTCGTTCAGTCACTTTGGCCGCCTCACACTTGCGCTTGGAGATCTGAGCCATAGTGTCTGCTGTGGTTCAGGAGCACAGGTCCTCGTTCAGGGCGAGGTAATCCTTGCCATCGTAGGCGAACTGTTCATACCTGCGGAGTAGGCGCCCGTCGGGCCCCAGGTCGCAACTAATCATCCACTGGAGGGTGTGAGACCCTGGCCCCGCCCCCTCGGTCAGCCCCGCCCACCGAGCCTCGCCCCCTCCCGGACCAACCCGCAGGGATTTTGGTAAAGGCGCATGGGCTTCTCCCAGGTAGAGGGTCTGGGCGGGTCCCGTGGCCTCGGGGTGGATCTCAGACCTGGAGATTCGGGAGTACCCGGGTGGACCGTAGGGCATGGAGGTGGGGGGTTGTGATCTGCACCCCCGGCCGGGGTCACTCACCGGCCTGGCTCTGGTTGTGGTAGCTGCGCAGGGTCCGCGGGTTCACTCTGTCAGTCTGTGCGTGGGCCTTGGTGTTCCGTGTCTGCTCTTCCCAATACTCTGGCCCCTCCTGCTCCACCCACGGCTCCCGCGGCTCCATCCTCGGACTCGCGGCGTCGCTGTCGAACCGCATGAACTACTTCATGAACTACTTGTCGTCCACGTAGCCCACGGCGATGAAGCGGTGGGCCTTCATCGATGATGCCGGGCCGGGACACGGCAGCGATGAAGTACCTCATGGAGTGGGAGCCTGGGGGCGAGGAGGGGCTGAGACCCGCCCGACCCTCCTCCGGGCGCGGCGCGGCTCCCCTGGTCCTGCACCACCGTCGGGCGCGCCCCTGGTCCCTCCCTGCAGAGGCCATCTCTCGACCGATCCCGCACTCACCCGCCCAGGTCTCTGTCAGGGCCAGAGCCCCCGAGAGCAGCAGGAGGAGGGTTCAGGGCGCCATGATCACCATCCTTGGCGTCTAGGGAGAATCAGAGTCCGAGTGGGTGAGCGAGGACTTTAGAACCGGGACCGCGGCGACTCTGGCTTCTCTAAAAACCTGTCACCTAATGGGAGTGAGAACTGGAGTCGCCCGGTGAGAATCCAGGAAGAAGGACCCGACACAGGTTGGGAGAAGGAGGAGAGAAACTCTGCGGAGATGGGGAATCCTCAAGACGGGGCCTCCCCAATCCACACACTGCCTGTGGGGCCTGAGACCCTGGGAGCCACGCCTGGGGCCCTGGGACGTCGCCCTGACCCATTACTCCTGTGCCAAGCGCTCTGTCTCAATGTCTCCCTGAGTCTTGGCCCAGGAGCTGTCTAAGAAACCAGGGAGAAGCCCTCGACATGGGCCCCGTTCCTCTTCCTTCACTTTTCATCCCGGAATCCCTGTCCCTGAACTGGACTCCCTGCCTCCCATTCCTTGCTTGTCCCTCTGTACTCTTCTAGAAGAAAACTCACCCCAGGGAGCTTGGTGCCAGAGAGTGAACTCGCCCTGGGGTTGGAGGTGTAAAGACACGGTGTTTTGTTTTGTTTTGTTTTGTTTTTTTCTTTCTTTAAATCTGGAAAAGTTGTGCCTGAGTGCATGAGATAGAATACAGACCAGTTTGCTTTTTGTTTATTAACTATAGTGGTAGCGGAATCTTGGTAACCCCTGAATGATCAGAAATCTAATCGGTAAAAAATGGCCGGGCGCGGTGGCTCAAGCCTGTAATCCCAGCACTTTGGGAGGCCGAGACGGGTGGATCACTAGGTCAGGAGATCGAGACCATCCTGGCTAACACGGTGAAACCCCGCCTCTACTAAAAAAATACAAAAAACTAGCCGGTTGAGGTGGCGGACGCCTGTAGTCCTAGCTACTTGGGAGGCTGAGGCAGGAGAATGGCATGAACCCGGGAGGCAGAGCTTTCAGTGAGCTGAGATCTGGCCACTGCACTCCAGCCTGGGTGACAGAGCAAGACTCCGTCTCAAAAAAAAAAAAAAAAAAATGTGACTTTGGCTCCTTGATATATAAATGTGTCTAAAGCGTTACAACAGGACTCACAAAGCTCCTAAGTTTCATTTTCCCGGACAATGTATCTGTGACTCCCACTTGTTGTACTTTAAATTTACCACCATTCTGTAGCCCTGAGTTTCCCTGTGAGTCCAAGACATCTCCTCAATACAAAGCAGCACACTGTGTATGTTGCAACCACGAGTCAGTACAGACTTTATCCACCTCACAGTTGCAAGTGCTCAATGCAGTCACAGTGCCCCTCACTAGTGCTCATGCACTGGCTGTTTTTAGGAAGTATCCACATGTAAGTGGCGTGTATATTTTTTAGGAATACTCAGTACTTTTAAACCTGATTAACATAAAAACGATTAGTTTCTAGGTAGACCCACATAAGACATTAAAGGCCAACCTCAAAGGTCACCCTGCAAGGCTCTGTAGATGGATGTATTAAAATCTATAAAACAATGTATTTAAACCTAAGAATTCTGCTGCTTTGGAATTCTTTCCCTCTGCTCCTTTTCCTCAACTTCTGCTTCTCCAGCCCTTCCCTCCGTCCCTCTCATCCCTCAGGCCCTCTTCTCCCCTTAATCCCCACCACCCTGTCACTCCTGAATTGTGGCTCTAGCACTGTCACATGACCTGCTGCGTGACTGTTCTCTCCACAGTGGTCCTGCTGCTGTGAGTAGAGTGTGTCATTTCTCCACCAAAACACTCCAGTGGCTCCACCTTGTTCTTGTGAAGCTTCTAGAATGTCAGGCACTTGAGCATATGAGGGCATACCAGGTTCATCGTAGGGATTAAATTAATTTTTGTTGACTGACTGAATGAAATATGAATGTATTAAATTGCATCACAGACAATTATAAAATGTAAAACACTGAAAAAGTTAAAATACATTTTATTTTATGTAACTAGTGTGCGTATCAATTCATCAATTCATTCCATGAGTCTTTTGAGTCTCTATGAATTTTATAAGACTGTGTAACAAATTGTCACAAGCATTGACTTTAAACACACCCATTTATTGTATTCATTGATTTGTTATTAGAGACAGAGTCTCCCACTGTCATCCAGGGTGAAGTGTAGTCACATGATCATGGCTCACGGCAGCCTCAAACTTCTGGGCTCAAGGGACCCTCCTGCCTCAGTCTTCAGAGTAGCTAGGACTGCAGGCGAGTGCCACCATGCCAAGGTACTTTAAAAAAACTGTAGAGACGAGTGTCTCACTGTATTATCCTGGCTGGTCTCAAAGTCCTGGCTGCAAGTGATCCTCCTGTGTCAGCTCCTCAAATGTTAGGATACAGGTGTGCGCTACTACACCCGGCCAAACAACACCCGTTTATCTGTTTATAGTTCCTTAGTCAGAAATCTGGGCATGATGTGGATAGAATCTCTGCTGCGGGCTTCCCAAAGCTGTGTTTTCATTTTGAATCCCCTTCAGGCTTATACAGAGGTGGCAGAATGCAGTTTCTGGCAATTGTAAGACTGAGGTCCCTGTTCTTCACTGGCTGTCACTGTAGAGAACAGAGAGGGCTGTGCTCAATTCCTGGTTCCCCCCCAGCGTTCTTTCCTACACAGCCTCTTCATTTTCAAAGCCCACGGTGGAGGAAACCCCTCATGTTGAATCCCTCTCACACTGTGAATCTCTATGCTCAGGAAGAACCCAGTCCTTTAAAGGGCTCATCTGATTAGGACAGTCCAAGCAGGATAAACCCAGCCTAAAGTCAACTAATTGAGCCCCTTAATTATATCTGCTAAATCCCTTCACAGCAGCACCTACCTTAGAGTTGGTTGAATAACTAGAGGAAGGTGAATGACCAGGAGCTGGCTGTTGGGGGCCATCACAGAATCAGCCTAGCAAGGATTGGATCTTCCTTTTGTGCTTTATTGGGACACAGCTGGAAATTGAAGTTGTAGTAAAGTGATCATTGTGAATGGTAATAAAATACGTCCCCTTCAGCCATGAAAATTCTCCTTACCTTTTAAAACTAAGTTACATGTTTATTATCTTATAGCTAATTTAGACCAGGTGTAGTGTCTCATGCCTGCAATCCTAGCACTGTTGAAGACAGAGGAAGGAAGATTTGACTGCAGAAGTTCAAGATCAACCTGAGCAACATGGTGAAACCCCCATTTCTACAAAAGAATAAAAAATAGAAAATTAGCCAGGCATGTTAATTCATGCCTGCTGTCCCAGTTGCTTAGGAGGTTGAGATCAGAGGATCCCTTGAGCCCAGGAGGTTGACACTGCAGTGCATGATGATCATGCCACTGCACTCCAGTCTGGGTGACAGAGCAAGACCCTGTCTCAAAAATAGTAATATGATGATGATAAATTTAGAGCAAATGCAAATTAACGTGTAATAATACATCCTCTTGTGAAAATGTATTATTTACTATTGCATAACAAATTATGTAAAATTTAGCAGCTCAAAACAACAAATATTCATCATCTCCCACAGTTTCCAATGGTCAGAAATCCAGGAGAGGTTTCCCTGAATGCTTCTGGCTCAGGGCCTCTCACAAGGTTGCAGTCCAGTTGTCAGCCTAGGGCTGCATTGTCTGAGGGCTTCACTGGGGCTGGGGACTCACTTGAAACATGGCTCACTCACATGGCTGTTGGAAAAGGCCTAGTTCCTTGTTTTCTGGTCCCAAGCAGCCTCAGCTGTTAGCCACATAGACCTTCCTGCAGGGCTGCTTATGGCACAGCAGCTGGCTTCCCCCAGAGCTCATGATCCCAGAGACAGAGAGAAGGTGGAAGCCACAGTGAGTTTCACATTCTACACCCAGAGTCACAAACTGTTATGTCAGCATTATTCTATCAGTTAGAAGTTGTATTAGTCTGTTCTCACATTGCTATAAAGAAATACCTAAGACTGGGTAGTGTATAAAGGAAAGAGCTCAATTGACTCGTAGTTCTGCATGGCTGAGGAGGCTGCCCCAGGAAACTTACAATCATGGCAGAAGGGGAAGCAAACATGTCCTTCTTCGCATGGTGGCAGGAGAGAGAAATGCAGAGTGAAGTGGGGAAAATCCCCTTATATGGTACATACACACCATGGAATATTATGCAGCCATAAAAAGGAATGAGATCAAGTCCTTTGCCGGGACATGGATGAAGCTGGAAGCCATTATCCTCAGCAAACTAACACAGGAACGAGAAACCAAACACCGCATGTTCTCACTTATAGTTGTGAGCTGAGCAATGAGAACACATGGACACAGGGAGAGGCAAAACACACACCGGGGCCTATTATGGGAGGGCAGTGCTGAGGGGAGCATTAGGAAAAACAGGTTCAACCACTGACTTCCACAGCTTGGGGGAACCATCCCCATGATTCAATCACCTCCCATGAGGTCCCTCCCCCAATATGTGGGGATTACAATTCACAAGACAATTCAAAATGAGATTTGGGTGGGAACACAGAGCCAGGCCATATCAGAAGTGCATCATTAAGTCCAAGCCAGACTCAAGAGAGGGAATTAAGCTGCACCTCTGAAAGAGAGCTGTACTAAAGGACTTGCTGTACGTTAAAAGCAAAATTAAAATTATTGTGTCAGGATTTTGTAAAACAAAGCCTTCTTTTATCTAATTATTTTTCTTTAATGCTTTAAGCTTGCCTTTTTATTTTATTTTATTTTATTTTATTTTATTTTATTTTATTTTATTTTATTTTATTTTAAGTTCCAGGGTACATGTGCAGGTTTGTTACATAGGTAAACATGTGCCATGGTGGTTTGCTGCACCTATCAACCCATCACCTAGGTGTTTACCCTGGCATGCATTAGCTATTTTTGCTAATGATCCTCCCATCACTGCACTCTCCCAACAGGCCCCAGTGTGTGCTGCTCCTCTCCCTGGTTCCATGTGTTCTCATTGCTCAGTTCCCAATTATAAGTGAGAACATGTGGTGTTTGGTTTTCTCTTCCTGTGTGAGTTTGCTGAGGATAATGGCTTCCAGCTTCATTCATATTCCTGCAAAGGACTTGATCTCAATCCTTTTTATGGTTGCATAATATTCCATGGTGTATATGTACCATATTTTCTTCATCCAGTCCATCATTGGTGGGCACTTGGATTGATTCTGTGTCTTTGCTATTGTGAATAGTGCTGCAATGAACATACACATGCATATACCTTTATAATAGAATGATTTATATTCCTTTGGGTATATAACCTATAGTGGGATTGCTGGGTCAAATGGTATTTCTGGTTCTAAATCTTTGAGGAATTGCCACACTGTCTTCCACAATGGTTGAACAATTTACATTTCCACCAACAGTGTAAAAGCCTTCCTGTTTCTCTGCAACCTCACCAGCATCTGTTGTTTCTTGACTTTTAATAATTGCCATTCTGACTGGCATGAGATGGTATCTCATTGTAGTGTTGATTTGCATTTTTCTTCTGATCAGTGATGTTTAGCTTTTTTTCTTATGTTTATTGGCCACATGTATGTCTTCTTTTGAGAAGTGTCTGTTTAGGTCCTTTGTCCACTTTTTAACGAAGTTGTTTTTCTCATGTAAATTTGCTTAAATTCTTTGTAGATTCTGAATACGAGACCTTTGTCAGATGGACAGATTGCAAAAGTTTTCTCCCATTCTGTAGGATGTCTGTTCACTCTGATAATAGTTTCTTTCGCTCTATAGAAGCTCTTTTGTTTAATTAGATCCCATTTGTCAATTTTTGGTTTTGTGGCAGTTGCTTTTGGCGTTTTCATCATAAAATCTTTGCCATCCCTATGTCCTGAATGGTATTGCCTAGATTTTCTTCCAGGGTTTTTATAGTTTTGGAATTTACATTTAAGTCTTTAATCCATCATAAGTTAATTTTTGGGTAAGGTGTAAGGAAGGAGTCCAGTTTCAATTTTCTGCATATTGCTAACCAGTTCTCCCAGCACCGTTTATTAAATAGGGAATCCTTTGCCCATTGATTATTTTTGTCAGGATCGTTGAAGATCACAAGGTTTTAGATGTGTGATCTTATTTCTGAGTTTTCTATTCATTGGTCTATGTGCCTGTTTTGTGCCAGTACCATGCTGTTTTGGTTACTGTGCCTTGTAGTATAGTTTTAAGTGGGGTGGCCTCATGCCTCCAGCTTTGTTCTTTTTGCTTAGGATTCTCCTGGCTATATGAGCTCTTTTTTGGATCCATATGAATTTTAAAATAGTTTTTTTGTAATTCTGTGATAAACTTCACTTTTTAAATTAATGATTAAAAGTTTGAGACATCACGGAGCCTTACGTGTTGAGGAGAAAACAGTTTGAGGCAGATAAAGGAGATACAACAGCATCTCTGAGATTTTCTTGCCAATATCTTTAATAACAACAATGTTCTCTTCAATGAGTTAACACAGTTGAGAACATAGAGTAACTAGATCAAATAGTTCCAAGACTTTAGTGCCATAAAAATAATGTCTTGAAAATAAGTCTTTGTTTTGTCTAAAATGTCTCAAATTTAGTGGAAGTATGTCCCAAGCGCCAATTTTCTTATTGAAATACATGTTCAAAAAACATTTGCCTACACTTAAAAAAAGAAGCACTGCTCTATCTCTGGAGTAGCCGTTCTTTGTTTCTTTACTTCTCTAATTAACTTGCTTTCACTTAGAAAAATATTGCCTAATCAGATTGCTTTTCATTTACGAAGATGTGAATCTCATACTTCAGTCAACACATCTAGCTTAGCCTGATGCCAATAACTGGTTTGATGCAGTCTAATGAAATTGTTAGCTCGAATTGAGAAACAAGGTTTTTCGATAACTGGCTATTCGATCAGCATTCTATAATACACTTAACATCTTTTGTTGTGGTGTTGAATGATATGTGATAGAAGTGATTTGGACACCGGCCGGGCGCGGTGGCTCAAGCCTGTAATCCCAGCACTTTGGGAGGCCGAGACGGGCGGATCACGAGGTCAGGAGATCGAGACCATCCTGGCTAACATGGTGAAACCCCGTCTCTACTAAAAATACAAAAAACTAGCCGGGCGAGGTGGCGGGCGCCTGTAGTCCCAGCTACTCGGGAGGCTGAGGCAGGAGAATGGCGTGAACCCGGGAGGCAGAGCTTGCAGTGAGCCGAGATTGCGCCACTGCACTCCAGTCTGGGCGACAGAGCGAGACTCCGCCTAAAAAAAAAAAAAAAAAAGAAATGATTTGGACACCACTATGATTCTAAATAGCACTGCTATCAGGTGCTTCTGAGGTGGTTTTGTTTGTTTCTTTGTTGTTTTAGCAGTCCTATTGCGTTTTCTATTCATATTGCTATTCCGTCACTGGTTATTCCTTTCTACTCTTTTCTTGTTTCATTTATTTTGATCAATGATGTGTATTTCCAATTCTGTAATTGTTTAACTCAGTTGTATGTGTGGCAAAATGTAACACCAAATCCTTTGCAAGATGGAATTACCTTGCATATCAGATTGAAGATTGTATACTTCAAAAATCTAGAGAGATGCCAGTGAGCCAAGGATCAAATGACCTATTTGTAGCCAAGGACCATTTTCATGGCATACTGGTCCTCTCTGTCACATGGCTCCTTACGATTCTCTGTCGTTTTCTTCCAGTGTAAGTAGCTCTTGTTAAGCATGCTTGCAATGAAGCAAGCATCTTTTCTCTTTCATTTTAATAAAAACCAGGTATATTTTAATTTGAAAAACTCTGTTTAAGGAATTATAAATTTAAGTCAATTCTTTCAACTCAATGTTTTCAGAACACATCATCAACATCAAGTATTACAAATTTATTTTAAAAGTTCCCTTTTAAGAGGGAATGGATATGTTGTATGGACTTTAGTCAGCACTGTTGTAAACACAGACCCTGTAAACTACCCTGGGCTGCTGCCCATTCACATCCCCCAAAACGAGACTCATCCTGCGTCTTGTGATTATTTTTCCTTTATATTTATTTAAAGATTTGTGTAACAAGTATAGATATATCCCCAATCCAAATATTAGTTTTGTTGGTTTTTAAGCTTCCAGTACAGCAAATTCCTACTGCATTTATTTTCCCATGATGCGCATTACGTATAGGAGTTATCTGTGGTGTGGGAGGCTGTCATTCACTCATTTTTACTGCTGAAGGTTTACATTTTATGGTTATACTATAATTGCACTAGTTTTCTATTGATGTATATGTAGCTGATTCCAGTTTTTGCCATAAACATTAGTGTGCATGTCTCCTGGGCACATAGGCAGGAAAGCCCGCAGAGTGTATGATTAGGAGTAGGATGGTTGCATTATATGTTGTATGTACTTTAACCATACTAGATAATAATAATATTAGTTCCAAAGTGATTGTGCCAACTTAAACTTATTTATTTATTTATTTTTGAGACAAAGTCTTGCTCTGTTACCCAGGCTGAAGTGCAGTCGTGCCATCTCGGCTGATTGCAACTTCTTCCTCCCAGTTCAAGCAATTCTCCTGCCTCAGCCTCCAGAGTAGTTGGGATTACAGGCATTCACCACCACGCCCAGCTAATTTTTGCATTTTTAGTAGAGACGGGGTGTTGGAGGCCAAAAGAATGAGGGTCGTGATCAACTCACTATACCACTGGAGGACTGTATGAGCAAACAACAAACTATTCTCATGAAAGCAGGATGTTGGCAAACTGACAAACTGCGTTTGCCACCAGAAGGAATCACTAGTAGCAAGAAGCCCCCGACCCCTTCTTTCAGAACAGATCTTTTTGTCTTTGTCTTTATTTCTGTGTTCGTCCCCTTCATTATATCCCGTAGTAACCGATTGCAACAATGGGGTTTCACCATGTTAGCCAGACTGGTCTTGAACTCCTGACTGCAGGTGGCCACCCGCCTCGGCTTCCCAAAGTGCTGGGATTACAGGCGTGAACCACCACGCCTGGCCTAAACTTTTGAAATAAATGTGTAATACTTGATGTTGATGATGTGTTCTAAAAACACTGAGTTGAAGGAATTGAGTTGAAAGCCACTGTCTTGGCTGCAGAATTATTGCAGGCATTTTTGTTTAGATTCTGTTAATAACTTCCTGTTGTTTACTTGTTTCTCATATACCATGGCATTATACTTTTGACATATAGATCCAGAAAATGCTTACTTATAGCCCAAACTCATAGGGTTACTTTATATGTTAGGAATATTTCATAATAAAAAGGAAAAAATGGAGGAAGGGAGGGAAAGAAGGAGGAATGGAGGAAGGAGTGAAAGAAGAAAAGAAGGAAGGGGAAGGGGAAGGAAAGCGGAATGAAAAGGAGGAGGGCGGGCGGTTGAATGGAAATAGAGAAGAAAGAGAGGGAGGGAGAGACAGAAGGAAGGAGAAACGGAAGGAATAAAAAATAAAAGAAACTAAAATAAAGAAAAGAATAGACGTGAGAAACTAGAAACCCTATGTATGGCCAATATTATGAAAATGGGAGGAAATAAAACAGATGTAGTGAACCTCTATAGAATAATGGAAGTGTAAGAGGGCTTCATTTGTTTATCCATTGCTGTGTAACAAACTACTCCCAAATTGAATGCAAATTGAATTTAGTGATTAAAGCAACAAACATGGACGAATTCAAAAACATAATACAAATACCAGCAAAATGGAGCCAATGCAAGTAGAAAAAGTTGAATAAACAAAAGGATTTTACAAATTGGAATAAGTAAGAGGTCACCGGTGTGCAGATGAAAATGATTCTGTAGTCCAAATCCTCCAAAAAGCAAGTGCCACCATGGAGTAAAGTTACAGCATTTTATTAGGGGACACACCTGTCAGACAATATTGCAAGGGAGGCAGGTTACCCTGGGAAAGGCAACAGACCAAGATGTAAGTGTGACCCTCCCATGATGGACAGAAGGAGAGAAGATTTACTGGACGTGTCCTAGACCACAGGTAATCAAGGAGAGTTGAGCAAGGCCATGGAGGAGTCCTCGAGCTACAGTTGGCCATCAGAAGAGTCCCCCACCTCCTAGGAATGTCCTGCCTTAGTGTCACTGGTATGACCCGTCACTGATTGGGAGCAGCCCATGGGAAGCAGGGCCTCAGCACCGATGCTACTGAGGATATTAGAGCACAGGAGCAGGGCCTTGGGAGATTACCCATGAGTGTGACTCAAACCTGCTGCCCTGACAGGTCTGTGCCCTTGGAAATCAAATCCTCTCAGGCTGAATTGCTGGATGATTCTGCTCACACTTACAATGAGGTAAGGGAAACCAGAAGGCCCCCAGGTGGATCTCTGGTTTCCACACATGCTTTTGTCCTCCTGTGTGAAAGTAGCCATGCCTCCTCCTGGGAATGAGGGTCTATTACCTGGGCCTGGAGAGGAGGAGACTCCTCTTCTCACCAGGTGGTCTCTGGGCACACACTGTCCAAACTTCTGTGGTGACTAAAGTAATGTGTAGTTCAACAGGCTCTCTTTCGTCTCCTTTTAAGTGTACCCTCCTTTGGAAACCAGGACCTCCTAACCTGCACAGCCCAGTGTTGGAGATAAAACATGCAAAATACCCTAGTGGGTGAATCAAAGAGATTGGACATGGAGCCATACCTGCTTCCACCTTTTGATTTCTGGACCCACATGTTCTTCCACTGAGAACACAGCACCATAGAGACGTCTCTGATTCAAACAATGTACCATGTTCTGAAAGATGGCACCCACCCCTCAGAGTGCTTCCTCCAGGCTGGCACTGAGCTGTGCCTATAGAAGACCTGTCCAGCATTCCTTGTGGCTGGCAGCCTCTGGGTGGTGCAGATGGTGATAGGATTAGTGGAACCCACAGCCATGGAAACACTGAAACTTTTCCCTGCCAAGTGGGTCCTTCAGGGAGATAATGGGCTAGGAGCACTGCCTAGCATGTGGATCAGGAATGTCAACATCACCAGAGAGTGGTGCTGGTTGAGTGTCTGAGAACAGCACAGGAAAACCCACCCCTGGAATAGGAGCCTATCCCTATGAAGATGAACCTCTGGCCCTTCCAGAATGGAAGTAGCTAAATGTAGTCACTTGTTACTTAGTGGCTAGGTAGTCACCTAAAGAAATAGTGCCCCACTGGGGCACATCATGGGCTCCAAATGCTGATGAGTTGACATTCAGAGGTGGCAGTAGCTGCATCTACCTTAGTAGGGCTGGGGGAGAGGGTCAGTGTTTCTGGCCCCATATGTAGCCTCATACCTGCCACTGTGGTTGCTCCATTCATGCGCCCATCCTACCAGGCCTGGGCTGACCCATGGTGAAGGCGGCTAACTTCCATTTGTCTGTTTAGCTGTTCAGTGCCACATCAGACTTGGGTGTTTTCTGTGGGTGTCAATATGGGATTCAAGTTGAACCCAGGTGGACCATTTTCACCCCATGATGGATGCTGTTGGGCCTGTGCAATCTATGACTTTGTGGGTCATGCAGGCACTTGGAACTATATCACTGCTTGGTGTCCCATGGTCAAGCATTCTACTGAATCAGGACAAGGAACACTAAAGGCTGCTTCTAACAGGGGGCATATGTCTCTGCTGTGGATGACAGGATCTTACTCCAGAATCCCAGGCCCTCCACTGTGACTCTCCCACTGGTGCTTGGTTCAGCTCCATCTCTCATCTTTCCCCACCACTGGCACCACTAGCCCCAGGGTGTCAGAGAGATGCTGGCTGCTTGCACCATGGCCTGCATCTGCTGCAGGGTCTTTTCCTGTGTGGGCCCCACATGAAAGTGGCCTCCTCCTACTTCACCTAAAGTGTGGGCCAAAGCAATATACCTAGATGTGGAATGTGGTGTCGTCAGAACTCAGAGAGGCTCACCAGGCAGTGTGCTTCCTTCCTTCTGGTGAGGATGCAAGATGCAACAGTTTGTCTTTTACCTTGGAGGGGACACAACTGCATTCCCCTAAACACTTGGCACTTGTTCACCCATAAAACTTCACTTCAGTGGCCACTCTTGAAGCTCTGTAAGGTTTACCTTCACCTTCTGGAGTGCGCTTATTTTGCCAAGGACTCCAGTGCACTTTCTATCTGCTGCTCATCCACCCCAGTCAACATGAAATTGTCAATGAAATGAGCTGATTTAATATCCTATAGGATATCCAGTATGTCTACTGTAGTCTTAAGACTATATACTACAGAGGGCAGAGGAGTTACAATAGCCCTGAGGCAAATGATAAATAAATGTGTTGTGTATCCCACATGAATATGAATCATTCCGTATCCCCTTTCTAATTGGAGAGGAAAGAAATGCACTCGCCAAATCCACAGCTGCACGCTGTGTGCCTAAGGATTTATTGATCTGCTCTACCAGTGATATCCAGACAACACAAAAACTGCAATTATAACTCCTACTTGGCCATTCCTAGAGTAATTTCATTCATTCTTTAGGCCTCACCAGGCTCCCTCAGGGACAGTTTGCTGGATTATGTAGAGACAATAGACAGCCCAACACCATCCCACATCCGTCAGCTCTCTAATGGTGATGTGACCCCCCACAGTACTTTCAGTGTCTCCCACGAGACACACGAGGTTGCCTGCTTGCCATGGTGCCTGCTTTCCACCCCCCTACGCCCCCTTGTCACTTTCATTGTGTACTGAATAACAGTTTCAAGTTTGTCTATGGTTTCTGTGAGAAGCCGGGCCACATGAATCAATTGGTACGTGTTTCTCCTCTCAGGCAAAGTCTCACTCACTTCACACAAGCACAGAGATCCCCATACAGGCCACTAGACTATGAGAAACAAACGCACCCATCCAAACCCAAAGAATGGACTCAGAGACCCGGAGAACAGCAAAAGTGAGACTGTGAGTGACAGTTTTGCAATATCAGGTGTCTGGAATGCAGACACACCAGGGACGGTTTCAACAATTTCAACAATGTATTCGCTAGTGCTCAAGTCCCTCCCCCATTTCCTCATTAGCAGAGTACCAAGGGCTTATGATCTTCCCAGATGTCACCTATTGGTAGTTTAAGATTTCAAGTATGTTCCTTAGTGTCTTTTTGCTGCATTTTGTTGCAGCCCATAATGCATTGCTATTGTCTCAGGACTCTTTAAACATTTGACTTATGGCCCTAATGGCTGCTAATATAAGAAGGGGTATAATTATCTATGTTGCAAGCTAGCCTAAACTAAATTTTTGGTGAGGTGGGGAGGGGGTCGTTGAGGGGACCCCAACCGATAGGCTCCTGGCCAGTGTATGAAAGGGAAAGCCAGAAGGAGAGGGGGTGGTGGCTTAGTACATTTTGCTTTTTTATCTCTTTATGACCATGTGGGCTGCTTAAACCTATACTAAGGCACATAGAATTGAAAATGAACCATCACATGTAGATTATTTTTTATACCCTTAAGTCCTGCCCAAGCCAGGGCTGGGCCAAGGCCCTCAAACGTCCAGCCGTGGCCTCCTCCTGCTGCAGGTGAGGAGTGGGCTGCAGGGAGGGCCATGGTGCCTGCTCTGTCCCCATCCCGGTCTCTGTCTCAGGCTGACCAGGGCACATCCAGGTGGGTGAGTTGGGAATTGTGTGCTGATTGCTGAGGGCCTGGATGATCACTGTCTCAGAGGGAGCAGCTGTGATCTGGTGAGGGCTAGAAACTGGAGAGGAATCCAAGGAGAGGTGGTGCCTCTAGTCCCTTCCGCTCTGCATCCCCCTCCCCTGTTTCTCCAGCCATCAGGAGGACACCAAGAAAAAGACCCACGAGGCCCAGACTGAGGGCCCCTGTGTGTACAGTCCTTTTGAGGTCCCCTTGTACCAGGGAGGGTCCTGAGTGTACACGGCCATCCTCTGTCCACTTTGCAGCTCCCCATATCTCTCATCTGGGAGCTGTCTCAGGGGTGTCATGTCTTCTGGGTCCCTCGAGGCCGTGCTTTTTCCAGGTTCCCACCATGTGACCCCTGTCTCCCTGTGTTTCCTTGCAGCTGATATGGACGAGGTGATAAGCAGATGTCCCTGGGCTATTTGGGGAGTGAGGACCAGCCCCCTGTCAGGGCAGCTGTGGTCCCTGTTTTCATCCTATGTCCAGGTGTTACTTTTTCCAGCCCCCAAGGGTCATAGTCCCCAGGGGGCTGTTTTGGGGGCTTTGTTCTGTGCTCTGTGGCCTCACCTTGCCCTCTTTGAGCCAATTTTTTTCTTCTTAACATAGTCATGGCCTGGTAAGTTTAAAATAAGAGACAGTCAGAATCATTTCCCCCACAGCCAGGTTGTTTGAGGGGAGAGGAAAAGAGCAAGCAGAAAGTTTTCAGTTTCTGCAAAGACAGAGTCAGTGCAGGGCACAACGAGAGTCTGGGGTGTCCGGGAGACCCAAGTCTTTCTGCCATTTCCCCACTTCTGTGTGTCTGGTCAGTGAGGTGGTGGTGACTCATCCTTGAACCTAATGGCACTGTCAGTCGGTGCCTCAGGCCTGGGCAGATGAGACGGTTCATCCCCTGCCCTGCAGCAAGAGGGCCCGTCCAGGAGGCACCTACAGCACAGGCAGTGCAGGTCTGTGGTCGCTCCTGCTCTCACCTGTGGCATCTCCCATAGAGGGATTCAGTTCTGGTTCCCTGTAGGCAGGAATGGTTTCACTGGGACAATGGCCAGAAAAAGGGCATGAAAATCACATGTCAATTTCTCAAAATTCCTGCTTTAAATGTTGATGTCCATGAACATAATTTCAGCTGGATAATCTTAATAGGATGTCCTCCAGTACTGATGTTGTAAGGGACGTTGAATGGAACAGGAACACAAGTTTAGAGCTTCCTTTCTCAGAGGATCCATGTGGGAGATGGTGCCTGTGGCAGTGGCAGTCCCCAGGTGCAGAGGATGCATAGAGGCAGCCTCAGGCTGAGGGGTCTGAAGAAACCCCCTACTCCACAAGGAGAAGGAGAAGATCCCTTGTGGGCAGCAATGGCGGTGGCCTGGGTGGAAGCCCTGTTAGGAACTGGACAGGAAGGTCCTGCAGCCCCACTAAGCAGCAGCCCTGGGGTGGAGCTGCATTTCCAGGGGTGAGTGGACAGGCAGGAGCAAGCACAGCTCACATGCAGGTTATGGGGAGGGGAGGTTGGGCCTCCTTGAGCAAGGGAATCACCAGCATCACATCAGGTGCAGACTCCATGGCAGCCACATATTTCCATGCTGGGCCTGTGAGTCCCAGGGCTTCCTGATGGGATCTCCAGTTAGGAGCTGTGTGCTCAGAGCTGGGAGGGGAGGAACGCTGAGCTGCAGGTGGAGGGCAGAACCCACAGTGTGCAGGGCCTGCCCTGGTATGCAGGTGTCTCCGCAGATGAGGAGGTCTTGGGGTCTGAGGGGTAGAAGGACTGTGTGTGTGACCCAGCCCAGGACTGGAGGACATGGAGACACAGCCAGGGCCTCTCTTGGGGAGGCCTCCCACTGTGTCAGGGCTGGTCAGGCATGAGAGGAGGAGGAAAGGGCACTGAGTTTCCTCCTGGGTCTTGTTCCTGAGTCCTGAGGTCCTCCCACTCATTGCCGGATGGGTGCTGGGCACAGGGCAGGTGCTGATGCTGATGGAGTCATGGGAGGGGACTGGCAGGGGCTGGGAAAGTGTCATGGGAGGGAGAAAAAAGTGGGGATGTCATCTTCCCTCAGAGAAAGGGTGCATCTGATTTTGGAGTGACTGAGGAAGGAGAAGTCCTCAGGGAATAAAAAGCAGCGCTCTGCACCCAAGGGAGCATTTACTGTTTCTTTCTTTAATCCAGAGCTGATGAGCCTACAAGGCCTGGATCAACACCTGGTTGGGACAGGAGACCACCAGGGCAGTGCACAGTTGAGATCTCAGTCTCTGGTGTCAGCTCCTGGGTCCGCTGGCTCCACTGAGGGCAACTAGACTCTGCAGCCGGGCGGTCTGGATTCAGCTCCTTGCCTATGTCTCACCAGCATGTTCTCTCTTGGTGCCTCAGTTTCCTCATCTATGACATGGGGAAACTATGAGCATTTATTTCTTGTGGTTGGATGAATGAAAAGGGTTAATATATATATGAGGTGTTTGCAGCTGTGCCATATTATTTTTGTTATTTTATTATATTTGATATATTACATATGCAGTAATTTTATTATTATAGGTGACATTTATGAGTGAGTGTCCTGCTTATGGCTCCTTGTGGGGAGCCCAGGATCAGCTTTCCTGGCACCTTGAGGTCCTGTCATCTCTGTCACACTCTCCTGCATTACCCCATTCTATTCTGTCTTCATATTTTATACTATAGATATTTAGCTCTTAAATAGACATTTCCGGTCTGCGTTTTATTTCAAGTGTCTGGGAAGGGATAGAGTGTGAGGTTCAGGAGAGAAGGAGAAGTCTGTCTCGATGCCTTGACACAGCACAAAGAAATCTCCCCTCCTCCCCCACATCTCCACACCAGTTCTCATTGAGGGACAGATTCACAGCAGCACCGAAAGGGCTGGGAAGGGATGGGGGGAACATCTGGGGCCAATGTTTAGGGGCTGACCCTGTGGGGGACACCTGCCCTGCAGAGTTGGAGCTCACATGTGATGACGTAGAGCTGAAGGGTGATATCAGGCAGGTGACAGAGAGTGCTTTGTGGTTTCCTGATTACAAAGATTAGAGGTCAGTCAGCTTCTGGGGTGAAGTGACTGTTGGGGAGATTGGACTGAATTAATGAAGAATAAATGAGCTGGGAATGAGGATGAGTAAAGCAAGCATCAGTATCTCCTGCCATCAGTTCAGACTGACTGGGGAGGTGGGAGAGTTCCTGACCCTGTTGCGTGGTTCCTCCTAACTTCCTGGTCTTGGGGGCACAGGTGGGTGGTGCTGTTCTTAGTCAGGGCAGCCTCAGCCTCCATCCAGGTAAAGCAGTGGTGGCAGAGAGAGTTAGGGGAGCACCTGTGAAACTGACCAAGGCAGGGATGGGAGCCCCCTGTGCAGCAGGAGTGGATGCAGGACCTGCCTGGAAGCAAGAGAAGGATGAGGGAATCTAGTTGGGTCCTGTTCCCTGCCTGCCTGTGTTCACAGGGTAACCAGTAAGGGAGCTGGTGTAGGGAATTCGTTCATAAGCTATCTATCCAGAGATGTGTTTATAGATATATTCTTTCATGTTTGTATTCAGGTTTGTTGTCACAGACACATTTATCCATGTATGTTTTATGTTTAAGTTACTTTGGAATGGTTCAGTCACAAAATCTTAATCTCTTAACTTGTGCTGCTCTCTACACAGACACACACACACATTCACACACATGCTATACAAACATGTCTACCTGTATCTATAAAGAGACATGTTATGTTATTTTTAATTTTTTAAATTCATATATATTCATGGGGCACAAGTGCAATTTTGCTATATTGCTATATAGGTTGTGGTAAAGTCAGGGCCTTCAGAGCATCCAGCACTGGAGACAAGCACATTGTACTCACCAAGAAATCCCTCTATTATACACCCAATGCCAACCACCCTTACCCTTCTGGGTCTCTGTGATCCATCATTTCACACTCTGCTTTTATGTATATAAAGAGATATTAACCAAATATGGTAGAGTGGTAACTTGAATTTTACTGCACCATTCTTTCAGCTTATTTGCACATTTGAAAATTTATACAATGTAAGTTGGAAGAATGAGGGAAAGAGAGAGGGGGGAGAGACAGAGAGAGAGAGAGAGAGAGAGAGAGAGAGAGCTGAACTGGAATAGGCTAGGGGTTGTGTCCCACTAGGAACCATAATCGATCTTTGCCATTTTGAAGGTGTATCCCCTGAGCTGCCTTCAGAGAGTTCAGGAGGGAAACCTGTTTTCACAGAAATACCAAGATGCCATCTGCCTGTTTCATTATGTTGACTTTTCCATTAATGCTGCAAATGCCAAGGTCGGTAACACACCCAGCACCTTAGCAGAACCAAGGCAGTGGCTCTAAACTGCATTGCCTTTTAAGAATGTCTTTGATGGTGCAGTAAAAAATTTATGTTCATTAAAGTTTGATCCTTGAGTACACATCTTTAATATTCCTTGTGAGAAAATGGGAAATATGCATAAAACACTTATTGCACAGAGAAGCTGGATGGTAGCCTTGAGAAAGGGCACTTGTGTGACTCAGTTATGAGTTCAAACAGCAGATCTCACTCACCCACTGAAAGGCAGTTGCATTAACTCCTGTTTGGGGGTATTATGAATAAAGCTGCAAGAGTATTTGTGCACAGGATTTTCGTGAACATAAAGATTTCCCGTGTTTGAAATAAGGAGGGAATTTGTTAGTCATAAGGTAAATTGCATGTTCAGTTTGAAGAAAACTGCAATACTCATTTCCAGAGTGGCTGTCCAATTTTTAAAAAACATTTCTACCAGCAATATAAGAGTGACCCAGTTTCTCTGCATCCTTGCCAGCATCTGTTGCTACCTTTATTTTGTATTATAGCCATTCTCATCCTTGTGGTTTTAATTTGTGTTTTCCTACTGGATAATCATGTTGAGTGCCTTTTCATCTGCTTATTAGCCCGGTGTTTATCCTCTTCAGTGAAATATCTGTTCATGTCTTGCTTATTGCCTATTGTGTATTTGGATTTCATTTTTACTGTTGGGTTTTTTAATTTCTCCATATATTCTGAATACAGTCTTTACAGAATATGTTGTCTGTAAATATCTTCTCTCGTTCTGTAGCTTGTCTTTCTAGCTCTTCACAGGTCTCTCACAGAGCAACAGTTTTTAGTGTTGGTAGGATCCAATTTGTTAACTTTATTTTTGATGGAACATATTCTGGTGTTATGTCTAAGAACTCTTTGTCCAGTCTTAGTTCGGATGACTTTTTCTTAAAAGGTTTGTAATTTTAAGTTTTAACTTTATTATTTATTTTAGAAAAAAAAAATTCTTGCCTAGGCTGGCCTTGAACTCCTGGGCTCAAGGGATCCTCCCACCTCAGCCTCCCGAGTAGCTGAGAGTGCAGGCCTGTGATACCACACCTGGCTCAATGTTTGCCATTTTAACTCTGTGTTTTACATTCAAGCTGGTGACTCATTTTGAGTTATTTTTTGTATAAAGCATGAGGTTTGGGCTCAGGTTATTTTTTTCCACTGTGGTTGTCCAGTTGTTCCAGCACCATTCGTTGGGAAAGCGCTCCTTCCTTCATTGAATTGCTTTTGTGCTTCTGTAAAAGTCAGTTGTGCATATTTGTATGATTTGCTCATTTTTGGTTGAGTTGCTCGTCTTCGTATATTGAGTTTAAGAACTTGTCTTATATTCTGGATACATGTTCTTCATCACAAATGTAATTTGTGATAAACTGTGAAAATTTTTCCCTCAATCTATGACTTGTCTTCTCATTTTCTCAATAATGTCTTTTGAAGCACTTAAGTTTTAAATTTTAACTAAGCCCAATTTCTCTCTCTCTTTTTTCATTTGTAGATCATGTTTTTGGTATTTTATCTAAGAATCTTTTGCCTGACTACCCAATGTCACAAAAATTTTCTCCTATATTTTCTTTTAGAAATGTGATAGTTTTAACTCATAAATTTTAGCTGTCTAGGTCTCTAATTTGTTTGAGCTTATATATTTTTTCTTTTTTTATTATGCTTTAGGTTCTAGGGTACATGTGCATAACATGCAGGTTTGTTACCTATGTATACATGTGCCATGTTGGTGTGCTGCACCCATTAACTCGTCATTTACATTAGGTATATCTCCTAATGCTATCCCTCTCCTCTCCCCCCTCCCCACAATAGGCCCTGGTGTGTGATGTTCCCCTTCCTGTGTTCAAGTGATCTCATTGTTCAGTCCCCACTTATGAGTGAGAACATGCGGTGTTTGGTTTTCTGTTCTTGCAATAGTTTGCTGAGAATGATGGTTTCCAGCTGCATCCATGTCCCTACAAAAGACACGAACTCATCCTTTTTCATGGTTGCATAGTATTCCATGGTGTATATGTGCCACATATTCTTAATCCAGTCTGTCACTGATGGACATTTGGGTTGATTCCAAGTCTTTGCTATTGTGAATAGTACCACAATAAACATACATGTGCATGTGTCTTTATAGCAGCATGATTTATAATCCTTTGGGTATATACCCAGTAATGGGATGGCTGGGTCAAATGGTACTGCTAGTTCTAGATCCTTGAGGAATCACCACACTATCTTCCACAATGATTGAACTAGTTTACAGTCCCACCAACAGTGTAAAAGTGTTCCTATTTCTCCACATCCTTTCCAGCACCTGTTGTTTCCTGACTTTTTAATGATTGCCATTCTAATTGGTGTGAGATGGTATGTCATTGTGGTTTTGATTTGCATTTCTCTGATGGCTAGTGATGATGAGCATTTTTGCATGTGTCTGTTGGCTGTATAAATGTCTTCTTTTGAGAAGTGTCTGTTCATATCCTTTGCCCAGCCCCTTTTTGATAGGGTTGTTTGTTTTTTTCTTGTAAATTTGTTTGAGTTCTTTGTAGGTTCTGGATATTAGCCCTTTGTCAGATGAGTAGATTGCAAAAATTTTCTGCCATTCTGTAGGTTGCCTGTTCACTCTGATGGTAGTTTCTTTTGCTGTGCAGAAGCACTTTAGTTTAATTAGATTCCATTTGTCAATTTTGGCTTTTGTCGCCATTGCTTTTGGTGTTTTAGACGAGCTTATATTTTATGTGGTGGTAAGTGTCACTTCGTATTACCTATGCAACTTTATTGACGATCAATTGACAAAAAATGTAATAATGTCTTTCTAGATTCTCACTTCTGTTCATTGATCTCTGTGTCTCTCACTTTCACACTGTCTGGATTATTGTAGTTTTATAAGACATTCCATTTTACACTTCTCCTGGACACATAGCCAACAGTGTCCCCAGAGTGTATGATCAGGAGGCAGACGGTGGGATTATATGGTATATGGACATTAATCAGACTAGATAAGGCTAATTTGATTTCTCAAGTGCTTGTACCAAGAATGGGAAAGAGCTCATGTTGCTCGTGTGTTCTGAAAACATTCAGTTGAAGTAGGAGATTAAATATTAAAAGCCACTGTCTTGGCTGCAGAATCACCCTAGACATTTTCTTCATATTCAGTTAATGACTTCCTTTTCTTTACTTTTATATTATAAATTATGGCATTATACTTTTGGCATTAGGTTCAAGTGATGCTTCCTTTTAGCCTGAACACTTAGGTTTTATGAAAAAAATAGAGGGAGGGAGAAAGCTCTGAGGGAAGAAAGAAGTAAAGAAGGAAGGAAGGACAGAGAAAGACAAAATAAAAATGTTCAAAAAAGAATAGGAGGAAAGGGTTGGAAACGGCAAATATGGCTAATGTTATTAAAATGCAAGGTATTAAAAGATGTGTAGATAATATCCATGGAATAATGGAAACTTGAGAAAGCCTTGGCCAGGCGCAATGGCTCACGCCTGTAATCCCAGCACTTTGGAAGGCTGAGACGGGCAGATCACGAGGTCAGGAGATCGAGACAATCCTGGCTAACATGCTGAAACCCTGTCTCTACTAAAAATACAAAAAATTAGCGGGGCGTGGTGGCAGGCGCCTGTAGTCCCAGCTACTCAGGAGGCAGGAGAATGGCGTGAACCCGGGACGTGGAGCTTGCAGTGAGCCGAGATTGAGCCACTGAACTCCAGCCTGAGCAACAGAGTGAGATTCCATCTCAAGAAAAAAACAAAAAAAAAAGGAAGCCTTAATAGTTATCAAGTGCTGTGACAGAAACTACCTCAAAATTTAGTAGCTTAATAGAACAAATATCCGTTAACTCAAAGAGACTACAAACACAAGTAAAATAGATTCTATGGGGGTGGCAGAAGTTGGACAAAGAGAAGGATTTTACAAGTTGAAATAAGTAAGAGTTATTGATGTGCAGATGGAAATAATTTTTAGTCCAAGTCCTTCAAGGAGCAGATGCCAAGATGAACTTCAAGTCTGTGGCATTTTATGAGGGGACACACCTGTAAGGGTATATGGGAAGTGAGCCAGAAATCCCTGGAAAAGGCAGCACACCACAATGCAAGTGTGACCCCAAGTGCTGGACAGAAGGATAGAAGGTTTGTTCCACACATCCTAGAGCACAGGCGATCTAAGGAAGGTTGAGCAAGGCCATGGAGGAGTCTTCTAGCCACAGTTGGCCATCAGAGGAGTCCCATATCTCCCAGTAATGGCCTGCCTTAGTGTGCTTGCTGTGACCGGTCACTGGCTGGGAACAGCCCATGGGAAGCAGGGCTTCTGCACTAAACCTTCTGAGGATGTCAGAGCACAGGAGTGGAGCCTTGGGACATTATCTAGGTGTATCGCTCAATCCTTCCTTCCTGAGGGTTCTGGGCTCTTGAATATCAAACCCTCTCAGGCTGCGTTGCTGGATGATTCTGCTCACACTTACAACAGGACAAGGGGAACCATAAGGCCTCCAAGTGGATCTCTTATTTCCACACACACTTCTGCCTTCCTTGTGTGATAGCAGCCCTGCCTCCTCCTCTTCTCACCTGCTTGTGTCTGGGCACATACTATTCAAACATCCCTGGGGGCACCCATAATGTGTAGTTCCATGGACTCTCATTTGTCTCCTTGCCAGGGTGCCCCCTTTGGGAAACCAGGACCTCCTCCCCTGCAGAGCCCCGATATTGGAGACGAGAAGTGCAAAATCACCCTGAGGGTGAATATAAGGGATGAGACATGCAGCCACACCTGTTTCAACTTCTTGGTTTTTGGACCCACGTATATCTTCCTTCTGTAAACACAGCACTATAGAGACGTCTTTGATTTAATACAAGCACCACATCCTGAAAGATGGCACCCATTCCTCAGAGGGTTTAATCCAAGCTGGTACAAAATTGTGTCTGTAGAGACCTGTCTGTGACTCTGTGTGGCTGGCAGCCCCTGGGAGGTGCAGGTGTTGATATGACCAGGGCATGCCTTGGTCACGGCCCACGCTTCATCCCTTTCCCTCTGAGGTGTGTCCCGCGGGCAGATAATGTACTGAAATTCTGAGCCAGTGGATCAGGAATGCCAGTAGTGATACTGGCTGAGGGTCTGAGAGTAGAGAGGAAAAACACACCACATCGAATAGGTACCTATCACTGTGAGGATGAACCTCCGCCTCGCCGGCAGCTTCCCACTTGAGCTGGGTGATCTGAGCCGCCGTGTCTGCGGCGGTCAAGGAGCACAGGTCCTGGTTCAGGGCGATGTAATCCCTGCCCTCGTAGGCGAGCTGGTGATATTCCCGGAGGAAGCGCCCGTCGGACCCCTTGTCGCAGCCAGGCATCCTCTAGATGGTGTGAGACCCTGGCCCTGCGCCCGCGGTCAGCCCCGCCCACCGAGCCCCACCCCCGCCCCGACCAACCTGCGGGGATTTTGGCCTAAACTGAAAATGAAACCGGGTAACGGCTCCTAGGCTTCTCCCCGGTCAAGGGTCTCCGGGTCCTGCGGCCTCGGGGTGGATCTCGGACCCGAAGACTCGGGGAGACCCGGACTGTCCGTGGGGGATATGGAGGGGTAGTGACCTGCGCCCCCGGCCGGTGTCACTCACAGGCCTCGCTCTGGTTCTAGTAGCCGCTCAGGGTCCGCAGGTTCATTCGGTAAACTGTGCGTTGGTCTTGGCGGTCCCTGTCTTCTCCTCCCAATATTCCGGCCCCTCCTGCTCCATCCACGGCGCCCGCGGCTCCATCCTAGGACTCGCGGCGTCGCTGTCCAACCGCACGAACTGCGTGTCGTCCACTTAGCCCATGAAGATGAAGCGGGGGCACCCCGCGGCCGGGCCGGGACGTGGCGGTGTGGAAATACCTCAAGGAGTGGAAGCCTGGGGGCGAGGACGGGGCTGAGACCCTCCCGACTCTCCTCCCGACACAGCAACCGGGTTCCTGCGCCTCCGCTGGGCGGACCCCTAGCTACTCCCCACAGAGGCTGTTTCCCTCCCGACCCCGCACTCACCCGCGCAGGTCTGGGTCAGGGCCAGGGCTCCCGAGAGCAGCAGAAGAAGGGTCCGGGGCGCCATGACCCCATCCTTGGCGACTGGGGAGAATCGGAGTCCTGGTGGGTGCGTGGGAACTTTAGAACCGGGACCTTGGCTACATTGATTGACTTCTCTAGAAGAAGTCTAGAAACCCGACACTCAATGGGAGTGAGAACTGGGGCCGCCCGGTGAGTATCCAGGAAGAAGGACCAGATGTAGGTTGAGAGAGGGAGAAGAGAAACCCTTCGGAGATGGGGAATTCCCAACGCTGGGCCTCCCCAATCCCCACACCGCTTTCTGAGCCTGAGATTCTGAGAGCCATGCCTGGGGCTCTGGGACTTCGCCCTGACCCCTCTACTCCTGTGCCAAGCGCTCTGTCTCAATGTTTCCCTGAGTCTTGGCCCAGGAACTGTCTGAGAAACCAGGGAGAAACACACGGCATGGGCCCCGTCCCTCTCTCTTCACTTTACATCACGGACTCCCCGTCCCAGAACTGGACTCCCTGCCTCCTACTCCTTACCTGTTCCAGTGGACTCTTCTAGAAGAAAAATCACCCCAGAGAGCTTGGTGCCAGAGAGTGAGCTTGCCCTGGGAATGGAGGTGTAGTGACAGGGCTTTTTTTTTTTTTCTTTTCTTTTTTCTTTTTCTTTAAAACTGGAAAAGTTGCGCCTGAGTGCATGAGATAGAACAGAGACCAGTTTGCTTTTTGTTTATTAACTACAGTGGGTAGTAGAATCTTGGTAATCCCTGAATGATCAGGATCTAATCGGTAGAAAATGTGACTTTGGTCCCGTGACATATAAATGTGTCTAAAAGCAGTACAACAGGACTCACAAAGCTCCTAAGTTTCACTTTCACAGACAATGTATCTGTGACTCCCACTTGTAGTATTTTATATTTACCTTCATTCCATAGCCCTGCGTTTCTGTGTGAGTCCAGGGCATCTCCTAATACAAAATGGCCACTGTCTTATTTTATGTTGCAACCAGGAGCCAGTACAGACTTTATTCACCTCACAGTGGCAAGCACTCAATGCAGTCACAGTGCCCCTCACCAGTGCTCATGCACTGCCTGGTTTTAGGAAGTATCCACATCTAAGTGTTGTGCATATTTTATAGGAACACTTAGTATTTTTAAAATCTGATTAACGTAAAAACAATTAGTTTTCGGGCAGACCCACATAAGGTATTAAAGGTCAACTGCAAAGAACACCCAGCGAGGCTCTGTAGATGGATGTATTACAAATCTATTAAACAAGTGTTTAAACCTAAGAATTCTGCTGCTTTCGAATTCTTTCCCTCTGCTCCATTTCCTCACTTCCTGCTTCTCCAGCCCTTCCCTCTATCCCTCTCATCCCTCAGGCCCTCCTCTCCCCTTAGTCTCCACCACCCTGTCATTCCTGAATTGTTGCTCTAGCACTGTCCCATGACCTGCTGCGTGACTGTTCTCTCCACAGTGGTCCTGCTCCTGTGAGTCACAGTGTGTCATTTCTCCACCTAAAACATTCCAGTGGCTCCACCTTGGTCTTGTGAAGCTTCTGGAATGTCAGGCACGTGAGCATATGAGGGTACACCTGGTTCATCGTAGGGATTAAATTAATTTTTGTTGACTGAATGAATGAAATATGAATGTATTAAATTGCATCACAGAAAATTATAAAATGTAAAATACTGAAAAAGTTCAGAAAGATTTTATTTTATGTAACTAGTGTGCATATCAATTCATCAATTCATTCATGCACTATCACGACCAGCAAAACAACACCCATTTATCTGCTTATAGTTCCTTGGTCAGAAATCTGGGCAAAATGTGGAGAGCATCTCTGTTCTGGGCTTCCAAAAGCTGTGTTTTCATTTTGAATCCTCCTTCAGACTTATACAGAGGTGGCAGAATGAATTTTCTGGCAGTTGTAAGACTGAGGTTCCTGTTCCTTGCTGGCTGTCAATATAGAGAACAGGGAGGGCTGTGCTCAATTCCTGGTGCCCAACAGCGTTCTTTCCTACACAGCCTCTTCATTTTCAAAGCCCACAGTGGAGGAAACCCCTCATGCTGAATTCCTCTCACACTGTATTTCTCTACGCTCAGGAAGAACCCAGTCCTTTCAAGTACTCACCTGATTAGGACAGTCCAAGCAGGATAAACCTAGTCTAAAGTCAACTAATTGAGGCCCTTAATTATATCTGCTAAATCCCTTCACAGTAGCACCTACATTAGAGTTGGTTGAATAACTGGGGGAAGGTGAACGACCAGGAGCTGGTTACTGAGGCCATCACAGAATCAGCCCAGCAAGGATTGGATCTTCCTTTCGTGTTTAATTGGGACACAGTTGGAAATTGAAGTTCAAGTAAAGTGATCATTGTGAATGGTAATAAAATGCATCCTCTTCACCCATGGACATTCTTCTTACCTTTTAAAACTAAGTTACATGTTTAATGTCTTATAGTTAATTTAGGCCAGGTGTGGTGGCTCACGCCTGTGATTCTAGCACCGTGGAAGGCAGAGGAAGGCGAATTTGTTGACTCCAGAAGTTGAAGATCAGCCTGGGCAACATGGAGAAACCCCCATCTCTACAAAAAAACTTAGAAAATTAGCCAGGTATGGTGCTTCATGCCTGTAGTCCCAGTTACTCAGGACGCTGAGATCAGAGGGTTCCTTGAGCCCAGGAGGTCGACACAGCAGTGCATGGTGATCATGCCACTGCACTCCAGCCTGGGTGACAGAGTGAGACCCTATATAAATAACAATAATATTAATAGTAATGATAAATTTAGAGCAAATGCAAACTAACAGGTAATAATAGATTCTCTTTTGTGAAAATGTGTTAGTTATTACTATTGCATAACAAATTATGTAAAACTTAGCAGCTCAAAACAGCAAATATTCATCATCTCCCACAGTTTCCGACAGTCAGGGTTCCAGGAGAGGTTTCCCTGAGTGCTTCTGGCTCAGGGCCTCTCACAAGGTTGCAGTCCAGTTGTCAGCCTAGGCCTGCATCATCTGAGGGCTTCACTGGGGCTGAGGATTCACATGAAACATGAATCAGTCACATGGCTGTGGAAAAGGCCTAGTTCCTTGCTGTCTGTTCCCAGAAGGCCTCAGTTCTCAGCCTCATGGACCTTGACTCAGGCCTCAGGGCTGCTTATTGCACAGCAGGTGGCTTCCCCCAGAGCTCATGATCCCAGAGACCTTGAGAGAGAAGGGGGAGCCTGCAGTGAGTTTTATGTTCTACACCCAGAGTCACAAACTATTATGTCAGCATTACTCTATCAGTTTGAAGTTGTATTTGTTCGTTCTCACACTGCTATAAAGAAATACCTGAGACTGAATAATTTATAAAGGAAAGAGGTTTAATTGACTCACAGTTCTGCATGGCTGAGGAAGCTGCCCCATGAAACTTACAACCATGGCAGAAGTGGAAGCAAACATGTCCTTCTTCACATGGTGGCAGGAGAGAGGAATGCAGATCGAAATGGGGAAAAGCCCCTCATGAAACCATCAGATCTCATGAGAATTCTCTCATGGAGGTACCATACTCATGATCCAATCACCTCCCATGAGGCCCCTCCCCCAATACACAGGGATTATAATTTGCATGACAATTCAAGATGAGAATTGGGTGGGAATACAGAGCCAGACCATATCAGAAGTGCATCATTAAGTCCAAGCCACACTCAAGACAGGAAATTAAGCAGCACCTCTGGAAGGGAACAGTATTAAAGGATTTGAATATATGTTTAAAGCAAAATTAAAACACTTGTTTCAGGATTTTGAAAATCAAAGTTTTTTTTTTATCTAATTATTTTCGTTAACGCCTTTAGCTTGTCTTTTAATTTAATTTAATTTAATTTAATTTAAGTTCCAGGGTACATGTGCAGGATGTGCAGGTTTGTTACATAGCTAAATGTGTGCTATGTGGTTTGCTGCACCTATCAACCCATTACGTATGTATTAATCCTGGCATGCATTAGCTATTTTTCCTAATGCTCCTCCTACCACTGCCCTCCCCCAGCAGGCCCCAGTGTGTGATGTTCCTCTCCCTGTGTCCATGTGTTCTCATTGCTCAGCTCCCAATTATAAGTGAGAACATGTGGTGTTTGGCTTTCTGTTCCTGTGTTAGTTTGCTGAGGATAATGGCTTTTGGCTTCATCCATACCCCTGCAAAGGACTTGATCTAATTCCTTTTCCTGACTGCATAATATTCCATGGTATATACGTACCATATTTTCTTTATGCAGTCCATCATTGATGGGCATTTGGGTTGATTTCATGTCTTTGCTATTGTGAATAGTGCTGCAATGAACATACACATGCATGTATCTTTATAATAGAATGGTTTATTCTCCTTTGGTTATATACCCTGTAATGGGATTGCTAGGTGAAATGGTGTTTCTGGTTCTAAATCTTTAAGGAATCACCAAATTGTCTTCCACAATGGTTGAACCAATTTACATTTCCACCAACAGTGCAAAAGCCTTCCTATTGCTCCACAACCTCGCCACATCTGGTGTTTATTTACTTTTAAATAATTGCCATTCTGACTGGCATTAGATAGTATCTCATTTGTGGTTTTGATTTGCATTTCTGTAATCAGTGATGTCGAGTTTTTTTTTCATATTTTTTGGCCACATGTATGTCTTATTTTGTGAAATGTCTCTTCATGTCTTTGTCCACTTTTTAATGAAGTTTTTTTCATGTAAATTTGCTTAAGTTCTTTGTAGATTCTGAATATTAGAACTTTGTAAGATAGATAGATTGCAAAAATTTTCTCCCATTCTGTAGGGTGTCTGTTTGCTCTGATGACAATTTCTTTTTCTGTGCAGAAGCTCTTTTGTTTAATTAGATCCCACTTGCCCATTTTTGCTTTTGTGCCAGATGCTTTTTGCGATTTCTTCATAAAATTTTTGCCCATGCCTGTGTCCTGAATGGTATTGCCTAGATTTTCTTTCAGGGTTTTTTATAGTTTTGCATTTTACATTTAAGTCTTTAATCTATATTGAGTTAATTTTTGTTTAAGGTGTAAGGAAGGGGTCCAGTTTCAATTTTCTGCATATGGCTAGCCAGTTCTCCCATCACCATTTACTAGATAGGGAATCCTTTCCCCGTTGCTTGTTTTGTCAGGTTTGTTGAACATCAATTTGTTGTAGATGTGCAGTCTTTTTTTGTGAGTTCTTTATTCTGTTACATTGGTCTATGTGCCTGTTTTTGTACCAGTATCATGCTGTTTTGTTTACTGTAGTCTTATAGTATAGTTTTAAGTGGTGTAGCATGATGCCTCCAGCTTTGTTCTTTTTGCTTAATATTCTTTTGGCTATATGAGCTCTTATTGGATCCATATGAATTTTAAAATAGTTTTTTTCTAATTCCATAATAAGCTCTTTTAAAATTAATGATTAAATGTTTGAGACATCACAGAGCCTTGGGTGCTTAGGAGAAAACAGTTTGAAACAGAGAAAGGAGATGCAACAGTATCTCTGAATTTTTCTTGTGAATACCTTTAATAACAATGTTGTTTTCAACGAGTTAACACAGTTGAGAACATAGAGTAACTAGATCAAATAGTTCCAAGACTTCAATCCCATAAAAATAATGCCTCAAAAATAAAACTTTGTTCTGTCTAAGATGTCTCAAATTTAGTGGAAGCATGTCCCAAGTGCCAGTTTTCTTATTGAAATATCATCTTCACTAAATATTTGCCTACACTTAAAAAACAAAAAACTCTGCTATATGGAGTAGCCATTCTCTTGTTTCTTTAATTCTCAGTAAGCTTGCTTTCACTTAGAAAAACTTTGCCTAATCAAATTGCTTTTCATTTACAAAAGTGTGAATCTCATACTTCAGTCAACACATCTAGCTTAGCATGATGCCAGTAACTTTGGTTTGAAGCAGTAGCCTGAAATGGTTAGCTCAAATTGAGAAACAAGGGTTTTTCAGAAACTAGCTATTTGGTGGGCATTCCATAATAAACTTAACATCTTTTGCTCTGGTATTGAATGAGATGTGATAGAAGTCATTTGGAGACCACTACGATTTTTAAATAACACAGCTATTATGTGCTTCGGAAGTTTTTTGTCTTTTTAGCAGTCCTATTCTGTTTTCCATTCACATTTGCTATTCCATCACTGGTTATTCCTTCCTACTCTTTTCATGTTTGATTTATTTTGATCAATGATGTGCATTTCCAATTCCGTAAAAGTTTAATTCAGTTTTATGTGTGGTAGAATGTAACATCAAATCCTTTGCAAGATGGAATTACCTTGCACAGCAGATTGAACATTGTATAATTGAAAATCTGGAGAGATGCCAGTGAGCCAAGGGTTAAATGACCTATTTTTAGCCAAGGTCATTTTCATGGCATCCTGGTCCTCTCTGTCACATGGCTCCTTACAATTCTCTGTGGTTTGCTTCCAATGTAAGTAGTTCTTGTTAAGGATCCTTGCAATGAATTTTGGTATTCTTTTCTCTCACATTTTTTTTAAAATTATACTTTAAGTTCTAGGGTACATGGGCACAACGTGCAGGTTTGTTACATATGTACGCATGTGCTGTGTTGGTTTGCTGCACCCATTAACTCGTCATTTACATTAGGTATTTCTCCTAATGCTATCCCTCTCCCATCCCTCCATCCCACAACAGGCCCCAGTGTGTGCTGTTCCCCATCTTGTGTCCAAGTGCTCTCATTGTTCACTTCCCACCTATGAGTGAGAACATGTGGTGTTTGGTTTTCTGTCATTGCAATAGTTTGCTCAGAATGATGGTTTCAAGCTTCATCCACGTTGCTACAAAGGACATGAACTCATCTTTTTTATGGCTGCATAGTATTCCATGGTGTATATATGCCACATTTTCTTAATCCAGTCTATCATTGATGGACATTTGGGTTGGTTCCAAGTCTTTGCTATTGTGAATAGTACTGCAATAAACATACACTTGCATGTGTCTTTATAGCAGAATGATTTATAATCCTCTGGGTATATATCCAGTAATGGGATTGCTGGGTCAAATGGTATTTCTAGTTCTAGATCCTTGAGGAATCACCACACTGTCTTCCACAATGGTTGAACTAGTTTACACTCCCTACAGTGTAAAACCTTTCCTATTTCTCCACATCCTCTCCAGCATCTGTTGTTTCCTGATTTTTTAATGATCACCATTCTAACAGGTGTGAGATGGTAGCTCATTGTGGTTTTGATTTGCATTTCTCTGATGACCAGTGATGATGAGCGTTTTTTCGTGTGTCTGTTGGCTGCATAAATGTCTTCTTTTGAGAAGTATCTGTTCATATACTTTGCCCAGTTTTTGTGGGGTTGTTTGACTTTTTCTTGTAAATTTGTTCAAGTTCTTTGTAGATTCTGGATATTAGCCCCTTTGACAGATGGGTAGATTGCAAAAATTTTCTCCCATTCTGTAGGTTGCCTGTTCACTGTGACGGTAGTTTCTTTTGCTGTGCAGAAGCTCTTTAGTTTAATTAGATCCCATTTGTCTAATTTGGCTTTTGTTGCCATTGCTTTTGGTGTTTTAGTCATGAAGGCCTTGCCCATGCCTATGTCCTGAATGGCATTGCCTAGGTTTTCTTTTAGGGTTTTATGGTTTTAGGTATAACATTTAAGTCTTTAATATATCTTGAATTAATTGTCGTATGAGGTGTAAAGAAGGGATCCAGTTTCAGCTTTCTACATATGGCTAGCCAGTTTTCCCAGCACCATTTATTAAATATGGAATCCTTTCCCAATTGCTTGTTTTTGTCAGGTTTGTCAAAGATCAGATGGTTGTAGATGTGTAGTGGTATTTCTGAGACCTCTGTTCTGTTCCATTGGTCTATATCTCTGTTTTGGTACCAGTACCATGCTGTTTTGGTTACTATAGCCTTGTAGTATAGTTTGAAGTCAGGTAGCGTGATGCCTCCAGCTTTGTTCTTTTTGCTTAGGATTCTCTTGGTAATGTGGGCTCTTTTTTGCTTCCATATGAATTTTAAAGTAGTTTTTTCCAATTCTGTGAAGAAAGTCATTGGTAGCTTGATGGGGATGGCATTGAATCTATAAATTACTTTGGGCAGTATGACCATTTTCATGATATGGATTCTTCCTATCCACGAACATTAGATGTTCTTCCATTTGCTTGTGTGCTCTTTTATTTCATTGAGCAGTGGTCTGTAGTTCTCCTTGAAGAGGTCCTTCACATCCCTTCTGAGTTGTATTCCTAGGTATTTTATTCTCTTTGTAGCAATTTTGAATGGGAGTTCACTCATGATTTGACTCTCTGTTTGTCTGTTATTGGTCTATAAGAATGCTTGGGATTTTTGCACATTAATTTTCTATCCTGAGACTTTGCTGAAGTTGCTTATCAGCTTAAGGAGATTTTAGGCTGAGACGATGGGGTTTTCTAAATATACAATCATGTCATCTATGAACAGGGACAATTTTACTTCCTCTTTTCCTAATTAAATACACTTTATTTCTTTCTCTTCCCTGATTGCCCTGGCCAGAACTTCCAACACTACGTTGAATAGGAGTGGTGAGAGAGAGCATCTCTGTCTTGTGCCAGTTTTCAAAGGGAATGCTTCCAGTTTTTGCCCATTCAGTATTACATTGGCTGTGGGTTTGTCATAAACAGCTCTTATTATTTTGAGATACATTCCATCAATACCTAGTTTACTGAGAGTTTTTTAGCATTAAAGGCTGTTGAATTTTGTCAAAGGCCTTTTCTGCATCTATTGAGATAATCATGTGGTTTTGTCTTTGGTTCTGTTTATGTGATGGATTATGTTTATTGATTTGTGTATGTTGAACCAGCCTTGCATCCCAGGGATGAAGCTAACTTGATCATGGTGGATAAGCTTTTTGATGTGCTGCTGGATTTGATTTGCCAGTATTTTATCGAGGATTTTTGCATCGATGTTCATCAGGGATATTGGTCTAAAATTCTCTTTTTCTGTTGTGCCTTTGCCAGGCTTTGGTATCAGGATGATGCTGGCTTCATAAAATGAGTTAGGGAGGATTCCCTCTTTTTCTATTGATTGGAATAGTTTCAGAAGTAATGGTACCAGCTCCTGTTTGTACCTCTGGTAGAATTTGGCTGTGAATTTATCTGGTCCTGGACTTTTTTGATTGGTAGGCTATTAATTATTGCCTCAATTTCAGAGTCTGTTATTGGTCTATTCAGGGATTCAATTTCTTCCTGGTTTAGTCTTGGGAGGGTGTATGTGTCCAGGAATTTATCCATTTCTTCTAGATTTTCTAGTTTATTTGTGAGAGGTGTTTATAGTATTCTCTGGTGGTAGTTTGTATTTCTGTGGGATCGGTGGTGATATCCCCTTTATCATTTTTTATTGCATCTATTTGATTCCTCTTTCTTTTCTTCTTTATTAGTCTTGCTAGTGGTCTATCAATTTTATTGATCTTTTCAAAAATCCAGCTCCTGAATTCATTGATTTTTTGAAGGGTTTTTTATGTCTCTATCTCCTTCAGTTCTGCTCTGATCTTAGTTATTTCTTGCCTTCTGCTAGCTTTTAAATGTGTTTGCTCTTGTTTCTCTAGGTTTTTTAATTGTGATGTTAGTGTGTTGATTTTAGACCCTTCCCGCTTTCTCTTGTGGGCATTTAGTGCTATAAATTTCCCTCTACACACTGCTTTAAATGTGTCCCAGAAATTCTCACATGTTGTGTCTTTGTTCTCATTGGTTTCAAAGAACATCTTTATTCCTGCCTTTGTTGTTTACCCAGTGGTCATTCAGGAGCAGGTTGTTCAGTATCCACGTAGTTGTGCAGTTTTGAGTGAGTTTCTTAATCCTGAGTTCTAATTTGATTGCAGTGTGGGCTGAGAGACAGTTTGTTATGATTTCTGTTCTTTTACATTTGCTGAGGAATGCTTCACTTCCAGCTGCATGGTCAATTTTGGAATAAGTGTGATGTGGTGCTGAGAAGAATGCATATTCTGTTAATTTGGGGTGGAGAGTTCTATAGATGTCTATTAGGTCTGCTTGGTGCAGAGTTGAGTTCAAGTCCTGGATATCCTTGTTAACCTTCCATCTCATTGATCTGTTTAATATTGACAGTGGGGTGTTAGAGTCTCGCATTATTAGTGTGTGGGAGTCTAAACCTCTTTTTAGGTCTCTCAGGACTTGCTTTATGAATCTGAGTGTTCCTGTATTGGGTGCATATATATTTAGGATAGTTAGCTCTTCTTGTTGAATTGATCCCTTTACTGTTATGTAATGCCCTTCTTTGTCTCTTTTGATCTTTGTTGGTTTAAAGTCTGTTTTATCAGAGACTAGGATTGCAACCTTGGCTTTTTATTTTCCGTTTGCTTGGTAGATCTTCCACCATCCCTATATTCTGAGCCTATGTGTGTCTCTGCACATGAGATGAGTCTCCTGAATACAGCACACTGATGGGTCTTGACTCTTTATCCAATTTGCCAGTCTGTGTCTTTTAATTAGTGCATTTAGCCCATTGACATTTAAGGTTAATATTGTTATGTGGGAATTTGATCCTGTCATTATGATGTTAGCTGGTTATTTTGCCCATTAGTTGATTCAGTTTCTTCCTAGCATCAATGGTCATTACAACTTGGCATGTTTTTGCAATGGCTGGTATGGGTTGTTCCTTTTCATGTTTAGTGCTTCCTTCAGGAGCTCTTGCAAAGCAGGCCTGGTGGTGACAAAATCTCTCAGCATTTGCTTGTCTGTAAAGGATTTTATTTCTCCTTCACTTATGAAACTTAATTTGGCTGGATATGAAATTCTGGGTTGAAAATTCTTTCCTTTAAGAATGTTGAATATTGGCTCCCACTCTCTTCTGGCTTGCAGAGTTTCTGCCGAAGGATCTGCTGTTAGTCTGATGGGCTTCCCTTTGTGGGTAACCTGACCTTTCTCTCTGGCTGCCTTTAACATTTTTTCCTTCATTTCAACCTTGGTGAATCTGACAATTACGTGTCTTGGGGTTGCTTTTCTCAAAGTGTATCTTTGTGGTGTTCTCTGTCTTTCCTGAATTTGAATGTTGGCCTGCCTTGCTAGGTTGGGGAAGTTCTCCTGGAAAATATCCTGAAGAGTGTTTTCCAGCTTGGTTCCATTCTATGCATCACTTTCAGGTACACTAGTCAAATGTAGATTTGGTCTTTTCACATAGTCCCATATTTCTTGGAGGCTTTGTTCGTTTCTCTTTACTCTTTTTTCTCTAAAGTTCTCTTCTCACTTCATTTCATTAATTTGATCTTCAGTCACTGATACCCTTTCTTCCACTTGATCGAATCAGCTACTGAAGCTTGTGCATGTGTCACATAGTTCTCGTGTCATGGTTTTCAGTTCCATCAGGTCATTTAAGGTCTTCTCTACACTGTTTATTCTAGTTAGACATTTGTCTAATCTTTTTTCAAGGTTTTTAGCTTCCTTCTGATGGGTTTGAATATCCTCCTTTAGCTCAGAGAAGTCTGTTATACCGACTTTCTGAATCCTGCTTCTGTCAACTCATCAAACTCATTCTTTGTCCTGCTTTGTTCCATTGCTGGCAAGGAGCTGCAATCCTTTGGAGAAGGGGTGCTCTGGTTTTTAGATTTTTCAGCTTTTCTGCTCTGGTTTCTCCCCATCTTTGTGGTTTTATCCAACTTTGGTCTTTGATGATGATGACCTACAGATGGGGTTTTGGTGTGGATGTCCTTTTTGTTGATGTTGATGCTATTCTTTTCTGTTTGTTAGTTTTCCTTCTAACAATCAGGTCCCTCAGCTGCAGGTCTCTTGGAGTTTGCTAGAGGTCCACTCCAGACCCTGTTTGTCTGGGTATCACCAGCGGAGGCTGCAGAGCAGCAATATTGCAGAACAGCAAATATTGCTGCCTGATCCTTCCTCTGGAAGCTTTGTCTCAGCAGCACACCCGGCTGTATAAGGTGTCAGTTGGCCCCTACTGGGAGGTGTCTCCAAGTGAGGCTACACGGGGATCAGGGACTCACTTGAGGGTCCAGTCTGTCTATTCTCAGAGCTCAAACACCATGCTGGGAGAACCACTGCTCTCTTTAGAGCTGTCAGACAGGGATGTTTAAGTCTGCAGAAGTTTCTGCTGCCTTTTGTTCAGCTATGCCCTGCCCCCACAGGTAGTGTCTACAGAGGCAGGTGGGCCTCTTTGAGCTGCGGTGAGTTCCACCCAGTGCAAGCTTCCTAGCCGCTTCATTTACCTCCTCAAGTCTTAGCAATGTCGGACTCCCCTCCCCCAGCCAGGCTTGCCGCTTCACAGTTCAATCTTGGACTGGCAGTGAGCAGGGCTCCGTGGGCGTGGGACCTGCTGAGCCAGGCATGGGATATAATCTCCTGGTGCGCTGTGTGCTAAGACCTTTGGAAAAGCATGGTGTTTAGTTGACAATGTCCCAATTTTCCAGGTACAGTCTGTCATGGCTTCTCTTAGCTAGGAAAGGGAAGTCCCCTGACCTCTTGCATTTCCTGGGTGAGGCGATGCTCTACCCTGCTTTGGCTCACCCTCCGTGGGCTGCACCCACTTTCTGACCAGTCCCAATGAGATGAACCAGGTACCTCAGTTGGAAATGCAGAAATCACTCATCTTCTGTGTCGATCACACTGGGAGCTGCAGACCAGAGCTATTCCTATTTGGCCATCTTGGAATGAACCTTCTCTTACATTTCTATAAAAAACAGGTATATTTTAATTTGAAAAACTCTATTTTAGGAAATATAATCAAGTAACTAGCAGGCTGCCCAGCACTGGTGTAAAATACAAACCTGTAAAGCCACCCTGGGCTGCTGCCCATTCACATCCCCCAGAAGAAGACTTCATCCTGAGTCTTGTGATTAGTATTCTTTTGTAATTCTTTAAAGATTTGTGCAATAAGTATATATATATTCCCAAAGCAAATATTAGTTTTGCTGGTTTTTAAGCTTCCTATACAGCAAATTCCTACTGCATTTATTTTCCCATGATGCACATTACGTATAGGAGTTATCTGTGGTGTGGGAGGCTGTCATTCATTCATTTTTACTGTTGAAGGTTTACATTTTATGGTTATACCACAATTTCACTACTTTCCTTTTGATGTATATGTGGCTGATTCCAGTTTTTGCAATAAACATTAGTGTGCACGTCTCCTGTGCACATAGGCAAGAAAGCTCCCTGGAGTGTACGATTAAGAATGGGTTGGTTGGATGATACATTGTATAGGACATAAACCCTACTAGATAATGATAATATGATTTCCAAAGTGATTGTGGCTGCTTAAACTTTTACAATAAATATGTAATACTTGATGTTGATGATGTGTTCTGAAAACACTGAGTTGAAGGAATTGAGTTAAAAGCCACTGTCTTGACTGCAGAATTACAGCAGGCATTTTTATTCAGACTCTGTTAATAACTACCTGTGGTTTACTTGTTTCTCATATACCATGGCTTTATACTTTTGACATATAGATTCAGAAAATGCTTACTTAAAGCCCGATCACATAGAGTTATTTTATGTATTAGGAAAATTTCATAATAAAAAGGAAAAAATGGAGGAAGAGAGGGAAAGAAGGAGGAATGGACGGAAAAGTGAAAGAAGAAAAGAAGGAAGGGGAAGGGGAAGGAAACGGGGGTGAGAAGGAGGGAGGGAGAGAGGCTGAATGGAAATAGAGAAGAAAAGGTGGGAGGGAGGGACAGAAGGAAGGAGAAAGGGAAGGAACAAAGGAGAAAATAAACTAAAATAAAGAATAGGTGTAGAGAAACTAGAAACCCTTATATTATGAAAATAGGAGGACATAAAACAGATGTAATTAACCTCTATAGAATAATGGAAATGTAAGAGGGCTTTATTAGTTATCTGTTGCTATGTAACAAACTACCCCCAAATTTAGTGACTTAAAGCAACAAACATCGACTAACTCAAAAGCATAATGCAAATACCAGCAAAATGGAGCCAGTGCAGGTAGAAGAAGTTGAATAAACAAAAGGATTTTACAAATTGGGATAAATTAGAGGACACTGGTGTGCAGATGAAAATGATTTTGTAGTACAAATGCTCCAAAAAACAAGTGCCATTATGGGATTAAAGTTACAGCATTTTATTAGGGGACACACCTGTCAGACAATATTGCAAGGGAGGCAGGTTACCCTGGGAAAGGCAACAGACCAAGATATAAGTGTGACCCTCCCATGATGGACAGAAGGAGAGAAGATTTACTGGACGTGTTCTAGACCACAGGTAATCTAAGGAGAGTTGAGCAAGGCCATGGAGGAGTCCTCGAGCTATAGTTGGCCATCAGAAGAGTCCCCCACCTCCCTAGGAATGTCCTGCCTTAGTGTCACTGGTATGACCCGTCACTGGTTGGGAGCAGCCCATGGGAAGCAGGGCCTCAGCACCGATGCTACTGAGGATATTAGAGCACAGGAGCAGGGCCTTGGGAGATTACCCAGGAGTGTGACTCACACCTTCTGCCCTGCTGGGTCTGGGCCCTTGGAAATCAAATCGTCTCAGGCTGAATTGCTGGATGATTCTGCTCACACTTACAATGAGGCAAGGGAAACCAGAAGGCCCCCAGGTGGATCTCTGGTTTCCACACTTCTGCCCTCATTGTTTGAAAGTAGTCATGCCTCGTCCTGGGGATGAGGATCTATTACCTGGGCCTGGAGAGGAGGAGACTCTTCTTCTCACTAGGTGGTCTCTGGGAACATACTGTCCACACTTCTCTGGTGACAACCGTAATGTGTATTTCTGTGGGCTGTCTTTTGTCTCCTTTTAAGGGTACCCTCCTTGGAAACCAGGAACTGGTACCCTGCACAGCCCAGTGTTGGGAGATAAAATATGCAAAATACCCTAGTGGGTTAATCAAAGGGATTGGACATGGAGCCAAACCTGCTTCCACCTTTTGATTTCTGGACCCACATGTTCTTCCTATTGAGAACACAGCACTATAGAAACATCTCTGATTCAAATAATGCAGCCTATATTGAAAGATGGCACCCACCCCTCAGAGTGCTTCCTCCAGGCTGGCACTGAGCTGTGCCTATAGAAGACCTGTCCAGCATTCCTTGTGGCTGGCAGCCCCTGGGTGATGCAGATAGATGGTGATAGGATTAGTAGAACCCACAGGCACGGAAACATTGAAAATTTCCCTGCCAAGTGGGTCTTTCAGGCAGATAATGGGCTAAGAGCACCGCCTAGTCTGTGGATCAGGAATGTCAACAGCACCCGGAAAGTGGTGCTGGCTGTGTCTGAGAGCAGGACAGGAAAACCCACCCATGGAATAGGTGCCTAACCCTGTGAAGATGAACCTCTGGCCCTTCCAGGATGGAAGTTGCTAAATGTAGTCAACTTGTTACTTAGTGGCTAGTCAACTAAAGAAGCAGTGCCCCACTAGGGCACATCATGGGCCTCAAATGCTGATGAGTTGGACATTCAGAGGTGGCAGCAGCTGGATCTGCCTTGGTAGGGGGGAGTCAGTGCTGCTGGCCCCATACATAGCCTCACGTCTGCCACTGACGTTGCTCCATTCATGCGCCCATCCTACCAGGCCTGGGCTCACCCATGGTGAAGGCAGCTAGCTTCCATTTGTCTGTTTGCTTGTTCAGTGCTACTTCGGACTTGAGTGTTTTCTGTGGGGGTCAACATGGGATTCGGGGTCAACATGGGATTCAAACTCAACCCGGGTGGACCATTTTCATTTCCTGATGAATGCTGTTGGGCCTGCGCAATTTATGACTTTGTGGGTCAGAAAGACACTTGGAATCACATCATTGCTTGATGTCCTGTGGTCAAGCGTTCTATCTAATCAGGACAAGAAACACTAAAAGTTGTTTCTGACAGGGGCCATATGTCTCTGCTGTGGATGACTTGATCTTACTCCAGAATTGAGACCCTCCATTGTGACTCTCCCACTGGTGCTTGGTTCAGCTCCATCCTGCATCTTTCCCTACCACTGGCACCACCAGCACCATGGGATCTGAGGGATGCTGGCTACTTGCACCGTGGCCTGGATCTGCTGCAGGGTCCTTCCCTGTGTAGGCCACACTTGAACTTGGCCTCCTCCTATGTCACCTAGAGTGTGGGCCAAAGCAACTTACCTAGATGTGGAATGTGGTGTCGTCAGAACTCAAAGAACCTCATCAGGCAGTGTGCTTTCTGCCTTCTGGTGAGGATGCAAGATGAAACAGTTTGTCTTTTACCTTGGAGGGGACACATCTGTAAGCTGGTAAACACTTGGCACTTGTTCACCCATAAAACATCACTTCAGTGGCCACTTTTTTTTTTTTTTTTGAGATGTAATTTCACTCTTGTTGCACACTCTGGACTGCATTACCGCCACTTTGGCTCACTGCAACCTCTGCCTCTCGGGTTCAAGTGGTTCTCCTGCCTCAGCCTCCCAAGTAGCTGGGATTACAGGCATGGGCCACCACACCTGGATAATTTTGTATTTTTAGCAGAAACGGGGTTTCTCCATGTTGGTCAGGCAGGTCTCCAACTCCCGACTTCAGGTGATCCACCCACCTTGGCCACCCAAAGTGCTGGGATTACAGGCATGAGCCACTGCTCTCGGCCGAGTGGCCACTCTTGAAGCTCTGTAAAGTTTATCTTTACATTCTGGATTGCATGTGTTTTGCCAAGGACTACAGTGCACCTGCTGCTCATCCACCCCAGTCAACAGGAAGTTGTCAATAAAACAAGCTGATTTAATATCCTATATCCAGTGTGGCTAGTACAATCTTAAGACTATGCTATAGAGGGCAGGGGAGTTACAATAGCCCTGAGACAAACTATAAATAGATGTTTTGTGGATCCCACATGAATGTGAATCACTCCATATCCACTTTCTAATTGGAGTGGAAAGGAAGGCACTCACCAGATCCACAGCTACATGCTGTGTGCCTGAGGCTTTATTAATCTGCTCTATCAGTGATATTCAGACAACATAAAAGTTGCAATTATAACTCCTACTTGGCCATACCTGGAGTAATTTCATTCATTCTTTAGACCTCATCAGGCTTCCTCGGGGACAGGTTGCTGAATTACATAGACACAATAGACAGCCTCAACACCACCCCTCATCCTTCAGCTCTCTACTGGTGGTGCAACCCCCAAAATACTTGCAGTGCCTTCCATAAGACCCACCTGGGTCACGCTATGATTTTTGATTTGACCAGATGGGGGCAGTGTCAGAGGTTTCCCTTGGGCTTTCAGCACAATGACAGCCCTTACTCTATAGACTAGGGACCCAGTGTGGGGGTGACTCCACCTAACAGTGCATCAGTGTCAATTATGCACTCAGGGAATTGGGAGATAACGAGGGCTGAGTCTATGGATCCAGTGGTCCCATTTTAAGCCATAATGTGTCCAGGTTTACTCCCTGGCCTCCGTAAGCTGTGATGGGAGACATGATGGTGCTGTGGGCATCTGGGCATCAATGTCAGCTCACACCTAGTGTTAATAATCCCCCCAGTTCTGCCTGTTTCCTTTCCCCAGTGTACAGTCTCCTGTGTAAATTACTATAGGTTCCTCTGCCGAATGACTGAGGGAATTGTTCCAGCGTATACTTCCGTGGGGTTGCAGGGTCTTTCTCCTAGGGATATGGACTCCTCCTCTGTCACTGAGATCTGAATCTGAATCTTGTGGACTCCTCCTCTGTCACCGAGATCTGAATCTGAATCTTGGTTGAGGTCTAGGCATTGAGGATGGGATCGTGACTTTGTATTGGGTCAAACACCTTCACCCTCCTGCTCCTCAGTTCTTTCTTTCTTATCATAGACATCAAGCAGCGCCCTTGTTGGCTACCTGTCCTAACCTTGGGACATCACCCTCTATTAACCTTCCCCACACTACCTGCAGCTCGAGTCCTCTTGGCTGCTCCTCTGAAGTTGCCATAGTAACCGTGCCCTCTGGCTTTTGCACGTTACTGTCACCACTTGGTCTCTGTCTCTTCAGGGCCACACTCTTCCCAAGGATATTAATAAATGCAACTCTGAGACCATCTTTACTACCATATCCCCAGCCTGCAGAGGACAACACCCAGACACTTCTTAATGATGCAGGTCCCTCTCACCATCACGTTTCTGAGGCTCTGGTGGAAAGTGTGTCCTCTGGGCCCTCTTGTAGAGCATGGTCCTGGTAGGCCTTCCCCATGCCCACTTTCCTCAGCCTCGTTATTCCATCACCTACATGTTCCAGAGCAACTAAGACATGTCTACCTTGTTGAGAGTTGGGCATCTTTTTTTCCAGTTTATATGGATTCACCCCAGCAATGGAATAACTTCCATTTGTCAAAGTCCTGGGGTGTTTGATAAACCCGTGCCCTGAGAAAGTGCCTTCAAGCCAAATGATTTTTATTCATCCAGACTGAAATTCTGGTTCCTTAATCAAAGGCCCTCAAATTCCAATCCCAGAAGTGGTCCCCAGCCTCCTATGGGGACATGCTAGCTAGTTCCTGCAAAGCTCCTAAGTGGGATTCCCATGGCATCATAGGGATGAGGCTTCTGTAGCATCTTCCAGCATAAGAAGTGGGAACCATTACTAGAAAAGGGTGAGCTTCCTCTGCATGCCCCTGAAGATCCTAGACAGCACCCATCGCATAATCCTATTCCAGTTTGCAGAATCTCAGGTTTCCCCACCAGGGCCCTGACTTTCCTGTAACAGGCCTGCCTTGGCCGAGTGTCAAACATCTCTGGAGCACTGTGGCCCTCATAATGATGTCTTCAGCTACCATTCCATGCTATCTGTCCCTTTTGTTATAGGAGATAAAGACCTTTTGTTACAGGAGATACTGCAGAGGCTGTCACATGTAGCCAGTGACAGATGTTAACATTCCGCAGATTCTCATGATCCTTTCATAGGGCAACACTGCAGCCGAGCAGTAACCAGCCAACTCCCCTGTCTTCGTAGGTTTCCCCCAACTCCATCCCTTATTGTACAGGGCATTCTATCACCACACCTGCCATAGCACCCTCTAACCAGGGCATCTTCTCAGCTCAGCACTGGTGAGACCCACAGCAGCTCAGCTGCACCTTGTGCCATTGAGTTTCTGTGTCCCCCACCAACCCGGGTGGCATCCTCTTGGCCTGCCAGGCAGTGGGAAAGCTTATTTCAGATTCTCATTTTTGCCTATTTTCATGGATCACCCTTCATGCCACTTGTGTTAGTTAGGGTCCCCTGAGGAGCAGACCCCAATACAGTGGTAAACGTGTAAGGTTTTATTAGGGCAAATACTTGTGAGAGAAATTCATGAGAGAGACAGAAAATGCTGGGAAAGCCATCAGATCACAAAGCAACTCTGAGCCCCAGTGATGTAGAGAGTTCAGAAGGTCAGTTGGAAGCATCCTAGACCCCGTGCAGGCTAAGGGAAGTTCAGTAAGGGTGGCAGGGATCCCTGGAGCTTCAGGCAGCCTTCAGAGAAGAAATGTTTCTGCCTTAGTTTCTGCCCTGCTTTCCTCAATCATTGATTGGAAAAGACAGGGGGCAGGTGTGGTCTCAGAGCAAATGTGGCAATAGGTTTCAGGATTCAAAAGTTGGAGCCATCACCAATTCTGCTTCCTCTAGCTGAGGGGCTGGGATGTGCATTCTCATGACTGCCACAGTGATCCAGTGGGGAGAGAGGAAAAAGGTTGATGATAAAGAGAAAAAAAAAGGTATTAATGGATGAACTGACATCTTTAAGTGGATGAGAAGGGATGACGTTTGGGGCACCAGAAGAGGGACTGGCTCTTTCTGGGAGCAGGATGGTTAACCCACAACAGTCCCCCACATGGTAAAATGCCTGACATGTGGTGCAGCCGCAAATGCATGAGCAGACAGTGGTGGAATCTGGGAAGTTGTCTTCTAATGTGTTCAGTTTTCTCAGTGAGGTAGGAACCAAGGTCATCAGCCGATGTAAGAATGGGGAAGGAGGGTTGGATATGTGAGCACACAGAGAAGGTGTGTAAGAGTCACCCAGGCCCGGAGGAGGCTGAGGGTAAGCCATGCAGGGAGAGGGTGATTGCTGGCCGTGGTGGGGGCTCCCCATGAGGTCTGGGTTGTGAAGGTACAGAGAGCAGTCAGTATGCTGTGTGCTACTCTCCTGCAGCTCAGGGAGCAGGTGCAGTGTAGGCAGAGGTAGAATCCACCAGCTGTGTAGTTTTGCCAGGTGAGTGTGACAACTCAAGGGAGAGGCAAGGGAGGGATAGAAATTATTTACCATAGAATTCAAAATGGGTAAGGAGGGAGGAGAGGACACCAAGGGTGAGTAACAGGGAGTAGACGGCAGGATCACTAGATTGGGAATCTCAGTGGGGTGGAAGGATTGTTGGAATTGATGTACTGCAGAACGGACTTCAAGCCTGGAATGCAGGCACATAGGCAATGAGTAGTCACTGATATTACATCACAGCATATGAAAAAAAAGATAGTATCTGTGTCCTCAGAGCCTGTGGCCATCTTGCATGGGATGAGTGGAAAGATGGCCAGAAGGGGGGAAGTGTGAGATTGAGAGCATGGAAGGGCTGGGGTTCTTGGGCATGATGAGGGCCTAGGGGATGACAAGGGCACGAGATTCAGGCAGAGAGAGGAGAACGTCATGGAAGAGAGGAGTTCCAGGATCCGAGAGGCCAGGGAGAGAGGGCATCTTCTCTGCTGTATGGGTGTCTATTGCTGTCATAGCCATAAAAATTACCACAAACCAAGTGGCTTTAAACAGCACCTAATTATCATGTCACAGTCGTGTCGGCTGCAAGTCCACACAGTCTCACAGGGCTAATATCAACGTGTGGGCAGGTCTGTGTTCTTTCCTTGAGACTCTGGGGATCCACTTCCAAGCTCATTCAGGTTCTTAGTCTGAATTCACTTCCCTGCAGATAGAACAGAGGTTTCCACTTCCTTGTTAAGAGCCAACCTTAGAGGGTATCCTTAAAAGAAGACAAAAGACAGCCCACTGAACTACACATGACAGTTGTCACCAGAGAAGTTTGGACAGTGTGTGCCCAGAGACCACCTGGTAAGAAGAGGATTCTGCTCCTCTCCAGGCCCAGGTAATAGACCCTCATTCCCAGGAGGAGGCATGGTTACTTTCACACAATGAGGGCAGAAGTGTATGTGGAAACCAGACATCCACCTGGGGGCCTTCTGGTTCCCCTTGCCTCATTTTAAGTGTGAGCAGAATCATCCAGCAATTCAGCCCAAGATGACTTGATTTCAAAGGGCCCAGACTGGTCAGGGCAGAAGGTTTGAGTCACACTCCTGGGTAATCTCCCAAGGCCCTGCTCCTGTGCTCTGACACCCTCAGTAGCATTGGTGCTGAGGCTCTGCTTCCCATGGGCTGTTCCCAACCAGTGACGGGTTAAACCAGTGAAACTAAGGCAGGACATTCCTGGGAGACAGGGGAGTCCTCTGATGACCAACTATACCTTGAGGACTCCTCTATGGCCTTGCTTAACTCTCCTTAGATTGCCTGTGGTCTAGGACATGTCCAGGAGACCTTCTCTCCTTCTGTCCATCACGAGGGGATCACACTCGCATCTTGGTCTGTTGCCTTTCTCAGGGTAACCTGTCTCCCTCACTATATCTTCCCCTATAAAATGCTGTAACTTTAATCCCATGATGGAACTTGCTTTTTGGAGTATCTGGACTACAAAATCATTTTCATCTGCACACCAGTGTACTCTTACTTATTCCAATTTGTAAAATCCTTTTGTTTATTCAACTACTTCTATCTGCATTGGCACCATTTTGCTGGTATTTGTATTATGCTTTTGAGTTTGTCAATGTTCATGGCTTTAAGTAAATTTGGGGGTAGTTGGTTACACAGCAACGGATAACTCATGAAGCCCTCTTATATGTCCATTATTCTATAGAGATTAACTACACATATTTTATTTCCTCCCATTCTGATAATGTTAGCCATACATAGGATTTCTAGTTTCTCAACACCTATTCTTTTCTTTATTTTAGTTTCTTTTCTCCTTTGTTCCTTCCCTTTCTCCTTCCTTCTGTCCCTCCCCCCTCTTTTTCTTCTCTATTTCCATTCAACCTCTCACCCTCCCTCCTTCTCACTCCCCTTTCCTTCCCTTTCCCCTTCCTTCTTTTCTTCTTTCACTTTTCCTTCCATTCCTCCTTCTTTCCCTCCATTCCTCCATTTTTTTCCTTTTTCTTGTGAAATTTTCCTAAATATAAAATAACCCTGTGTGATTGTGCTATAAGTAAGCATTTTCTGAATCTATATGCCAAAAGTATAATGCCATGGTATATAAGAAACAAGTAAACAACAGGAAGTTATTAACAGAGTCTGAATGAAAATGCCTGCTATAATTATACTGCCAAGACAGTGACTTTTAACTCAATTCCTTTGACGCAGTATTTTCAGAACACCTCATCAAGTATTACACATTTATTGTAAAAGTTTAAATAGCCACAATCACTTTGGAAATCATATTATCATTATCTAGTATGGTTAAAGTCCATACAATGTATCATCCAACCAACCCATTCCTAATCATCCACTCTGGGGGCTTTCTTACCTATGTGCACAGGAGACATGCACATTAATGTATATGGCAAAAAGTGGAATCAGCCACATATACATCAATAAGAAAGTAGTGAAATTGTGGTATAACCATAAAATGTAAACCTTCAGCAGTAAAAATGAGTGAATGACAGTCTCCCACACCACAAATGACTCCTATATGTAATGTGCATAATGAGAAAATAAATGCAGTAGGAATTTGCTTTACAGGAAGCTTAAAAACCAGCAAAACTAACTGATACTTGGTTTGGGCATATGTGTATATATATATATATATATACACATACATACACACACATGCATACACACACACACACACATACTACACACACACACATATATATATATACACACACACACACATTTATTGCACAAATCTTTAAAGAAATACAAAAGAATAAAAATCACAGGTTCAGGATGGAGTCTCCTTCTGGGGAAAGTGAATGGGCAGCAGCCCAGGGGCGCTTTACAGGTTCTGTGTTTTACACCAGTGCTGGGCACCCTGGTAGTTACTTGATTGTAATTCCTAAACAGAGTTTTCCAAATTAAAATATACCTGTTTTTTATAGAAATTAAAGAGAAAAGAATTTCAAAGTTCACTACAAGGATCCTTAACAAGAACTACTTACATTTGAAGAAAACCACAGGGAATTGTAAGGAGCCATGTGACAGAGAGTACCAGGATGCCATGAAAATGGCCTTGGCTACATAATAGGCCATTTGATCCTTGACTCACTGGCATCTCTCTAGATTTTCAAGTATACAATGTTCAATTTGCTGTGCAAGGTAATTCCACCTTGCAAAGGATCTGATGTTACATTTTACCACACATAAAACTGAATTAAACTTTTACAGAATTGGAAATGCACATCATTCATCAAAACAAATGAAACAAGAAAAGAGTAGGAAGGAATACCCAGTGATGGAATAGCAAATATGAATGGAAAACAGAATAGGACTGCTAAAAAGAAAAAAAAATTTGGAAGCACATAAGAGTGCTATATGGAATCATAGTGGTGTCCAAATCACTTCTATCGCATCTCATTGAATACCACAACAAAAGATGTTAAGTTTATTATAGAATGCCCACTGAATAGCCAGTTTTTGGGGAAAAAAAAACAAAAAAAACTTGTTTCTCAATTCGAGCTAACCATTTCGGGCTACGGCATCAAACCAAAGTTATTGGCATCGTGTTAAGCTAGATGGGCTGAATAAAGTATGAGATTCACGTTTTTGTAAGTGAAAAATGATTTGATTAGGCAATTTTTTTCTAAGTGAATGCAACTTTATTAGAGAAGTAAAGAAACAAAAGAACAGCTACTCCATAGAGCAGAGTTTCTTTCTTTCTTTCTTTTTTTTTAAGTGCAGGCAAATGTTTAGTGAAGATGATATTTCAATAAGAAAATTGGTGCTTGGGGCATATTTCCACTAAATTTGAGACATCTTAGACAAAACAAAGACTTATTTGCAAGGCGTTAGTTTTAAGGGACTGAAGTCTTGGAACTATTTGATCTAGTTACTCTATGTTCTCAACTGTGTTAACTCATTGAAGAGAACATTGTTATTTAATAACAATGGTATTGGCAGGAAAAACTGAGATACTGCTGTATCTCCTTACTCTGTCTCCAACTGTGTTTCCCTCAGCACCCAAAGCTCTGTGATGTCTCAAACTTTTAATCATGAATTTAAAAAGAGAAGCTTATCATGGAATTAGAAAAAAACTATTTTAAAATTCATGTGGATCCAAAAAAGCTTGTATAGCCAGAAGAATCCTAAGCAAAAAGAAAAAGCTGGAGGCATCAGGCTACCCCACTTAAAACTATACTACAAGGTTACAAAAACAGGCACATAAACCAACGGGACAGAATAGAGAACTCAGAAAAGAGACTGCACATCTACAACCATTTGATCTTCAACAAACCTGACAAAAACAAGCAATGGAGAAAGGATTCCCTATTTAATAAATGATGCTGCGAGAACTGGCTAGCCATATGCAGAAAATTGAAACTGGACCCCCTCCTTACATTTTACACAAAAGTTAACTCAAGATGGATTAAAGACTTAAACGTAAAATCCAAAACTAGAAAAACCCTAGAAGAAAATCTAGGCAATACCATTCCAGACATAGGGGTGGGCAAAGAATTTATGATGAAATCGCCAAAAGCATCTGCCACAAAAGCAAAACTTGACAAATGGGATCTAATTAAACAAAAGAGCTTCTGCACAGCAAACAAACTATCATCAGAGCAAACAGACATCCTACGGAATGGGAGAAAATGTGTGCAATCTACTCATCTGACAAAGGTCTAATACTCAGAATCTACAAAGAACTTAAGCAAATTTACATGAAAAAAACAACTTCATTAAAAAGTGGACAAAGGACCTGAACAGACACTTCTCAGAAGTAGACGCACATGTGGCCAACAAAAATATGAAAAAAAGGTCAACATCACGGATCATTACAGAAATGCAAATCAAAACCACAAATGAGATACCATCTCATGCTAGTCAGAATGGCAATTATTAAAAAGTCAAGAAACAACAGATGCTGGCGAGGTTGCAGAGAAACAGGAATGCTTTTACACTGTTAGAGGAAAAGTAACTTGGTTAATCCATTGTGGAAGACAGTGTGGCAATTCCTCAAAGATTTAGAACCAGAAATACCATTTGACCCAGCAATTCCAATACAGGATATATACCCAAAGGAATGTAAATCATTCTATTATAAAGATATATGCATGTTTACACTCATTGCAGCACTATTCACAGTGGAATAGTGAATAGTCTTCAGCGAAGACATGGAATCAACCCAAATGCCCATCAATGATGAAGTGGATAAAGAAAATATGGTACATATACACCATGGAATATTATGCAGCCATAAAAAGGAATGAGATCAAGTCCTTTTCAAGGATATGGATGAGCTGGAAGCCATTATCCTCAGGAAACTCACACAGGAACAGTAAACCAAATAACACATGTTCTCTTTTATAATTGGGAACTAAGCAATGAGAACACATGGACACAGCAAGAGGAACAACACACACTGGGGCCTGTTGGGAGAGGGCAGTGGTTGGGAGGATCATTAGCAAAAACAGCTAATGCATGCCAGGGTTAATGCCTAGGTGATGAGTTGATAGGTGCAGCAAACCACCATGGCACATGTTTACCTATGTAACAAACCTGCACATCCTGCACAGGTACCCTGGAACTTAAAATAAAATTAAATTAAAAGACAAGCTTAAAGAGTTAATGAAAAATAATTAGATAATAGAAGTCTTTGATTTTGAAAAACCAGAAACAATAGTTTTAATTTTGCTTTTAACATATATTCAAATCCTTTGATACTGTTCCTTTCCAGAGGTGCAGCTTAATTCCCTCTCTTGAGTGTGGCTTGGACTTAATGAGGCACTTCTGATATGGACTAGCTCTGTGTTCCCACCCAAATCTCATCTTGAATTGTCATTCGAATTGTAATCCCTATCTGTTGGGGGAGGAACCACATAGGAGGTGACTGGATCATGGGGACAGTTCCCCCATGCTGTTCTCATGATACTGAGGGAATTCTCATGAGATGTGATGGTTCTATAAGGGGTATCTCCCTGCTTCATTCTGCATTTCTCTCTCCTGCCACCATGTGAAGAAGGACATGTTTGCTTCCACTTCTGCCATGACTCTAAGTTTCCTGGGGCAAGCTCCTCAGCAATGCAGAACTGTGAGTCAGTTAAACCTCTTTCCTTTATAAATCACCCCATCTCAGGTATTTCTTTATAGCAGTGTGAGAATGGACTAATACAACTTCTAACTTATAGAATAATGCTGACATAACAGTTTGTGACGTTGGGTGTAGAACATAAAACTCACTGCAGCTTCCACCTTCTCTCTCTCTCTGTCTCTGGGATCATGAGCTCTGGGGGAATCCAGCTGCTGTGCCATAAGCAGCCCTGCAGGAAGGTCCATGTGACTGAGAACTGAGGCCTTCTGGGACTAGATAACAAGGAACTAGGCCTTTTCCAACAGCCATGTGACTGATCCATCTTTCTTGTGAATCCTCAGCCCCAGTGAAGCCCTCAGATGATGCAGCCCTTGACTGACAACTGGACTGCAACCTTGTGAGAGGTCCTGAGCCAGAAGCACTCAGGGAAACTTCTCCTGGATTCCTGACCATTGGAAACTGTGGGAGATGATGAATATTTGTTGTTTTGAGTTAAGTGTTACATAATTTGTTACTCAATAGTAAATAAATAATACGTTTTCACAAAAGAGGATGTATTATTACATGTTAAATTGCATTTGCTCCAAATGTATCATCATTATCATTATTATTTTCGAGACAAGGTCTCACTTTGTAACCCAGGCTGGAGTGTGGTGGCATGATCACCATGCACTGCAGTGTCGACCTCCTGGGCTCAAGGGACCCTCTGATCTCAGCCTCCTGAGTAGCTGGGACTACAGGAATGAACCACCATGCCTGACTAATTTTCTAATATTTTTGTAGAGATGGGGGTTTTGCCCAGGCTGATCGTGAACTTCTGGAGTCAACAAATCTGCCTTCCTCTGCCTTCCACAGTGCTAGGATAGCAGGCGTGAGCCACCACATATGGCCTAAAGTAATTATAAGATATTAAACATGTAATTTAGTTTTAAAAGGTAAGGAGAATTTCCATGGCCAAAGAGGATGTAGTTTAATATCGTTCACAATGATCACTTTACTTGAACTTCAATTTCCTACTGTGTCTCAATTAAACAGAAAAGGAAGATCCAGCCCTTGCTGGGCTGATTCTATGATGGCCCCAACATCCAGCTCCTGGTCATTCACCTTTCCCCAGTGATTCAACCAACTCTAATGTAGGTGCTGCTGTGAAGGGATTTAGCAGATATAAATAAGGGGCTCAGTTAGTTGACTTTAGGCTGGGTTTCTCCTGCTTGGACTGTCCTAATCAGGTGAGCCCTTGAAAGGACTGGGTTCTTCCTGAGCATAGAGAAACACTGTGAGAGGGATTCAGCATGAGGGGTTTCCTCCACCATGGGCTTTGAAAATGAAGGGGCTTTGGGCCAGGTGCAGTGGTTCACGCTTGTAATCCCAGTACTTTGGGAGGCTGAGGCAGGCGGATCAAGAGGTCAGGAGATTGAGGCCATCCTGGCTAACACGGTGAAACCCTGTCTCTACTAAAAATACAAAAAAAAAAAAAAAATTAGCCGAGCGTAGTGGCGGGCGCCTGTAGTCCCAGCTACTTGGGAGGGTGAGACAGGAGAATGGTGTGAACCAGGGAGGTGGAGCTTGCAGTGAGCTGAGATTGCACCACTGCACTCCAGCCTGGGCTACAGAGCGAGACTCTGCCAAAAAAAAAAAAAAAAAGGGGGGGGGGGGCGCTGTGTAGGAAAGAACGCTGGTGAGCACCAGGAATTGAGCACAGCCCTCCCCGTTCTCTATATTGACAACCAGCAAGGAACAGGGACTTGAGTCTTACAACTGTAAGAAACTGCATTCTGCCACCTCTCTATGAACCTGAAGGAGGATTCAAAATGAAAACACAGCTTTTGGAAGCCCAGAACAGAGATTCTCTCCACATCTTGCCCAGATTTCTGACCAATGAACTAGAAGCAGATAAATGGGTGTTGTTTTGCCAAGGGTGGTAGTGCATGAATGAATTGATGAATTGCTATGCACACTAGTTACATAAAATAAAATCTTTCTGAACTTTTTCAGTGTTTCACACTTCATAATTATCTGGGATGCAATATAATACACTCATATTTCATTCATGAAGTCAATAAAAATTAATTTAGTGCCTATGATGAACCAGGTATCCCTTCATATGCTCACCTGCCTGACACTCCAGAAGTTTCACAAGACCGAAGTGGAGACACTGGAGTGTTTTAAGTGGAGAAATGACACACTGACTGACAGGAGCAGGACCACTGTGAAGACAACAGTCACGTAGCAGGTCATGGGACAGTGCTAGTGTCACAATTCACAAGTGACAGTGCGGTGGGGACTAAGGGGAAAGGAATGTCTGAAGAACGAGAGCAACTGAAGGAAGGGCTGGAGAAGCAGGCGCTGAGGAAAAGGACCAGAGGAAAGAATTCGAAAGCAGCAGAATTCTTAGGTTTCAATACATTGTTTCATGGATTTTAATATATCCATCTACAGAGCCTAGCAGGGTGTCCTTGGCAGTTGGCCTTTAATACCTTATGTGGGTCTGCCTAAAAACTAATTGTTTTTATGTTAATCAGGTTTTAAAAATACTAAGTGTTCCTATAAAATATACACAGGCCGGGCGCGGTGGCTCAAGCCTGTAATCCCAGCACTTTGGGAGGCCGAGACGGGCGGATCACGAGGTCAGGAGATCGAGACCATCCTGGCTAATACAGTGAAACCCCGTCTCTACTAAAAAATACAAAAAAACTAGCCGGGGGAGGTGGCGGGCGCCTGTAGTCCCAGCTACTCTGGAGGCTGAGGCAGGAGAATGGCGTAAACCCGGGAGGCGGAGTTTGCAGTGAGCTGAGATCTGGCCACTGCACTCCAGCCTGGGCGACAGACCGAGACTCCGTATCAAAAAAAAAAAAAAAAAAAAAAAAAAAAAATATATATATATATATATATATATATATATATATATATATACATACACACAACACTTAGAAATGGATACTTCCTAAAAACAGGCAGCGCATGAGCACTGGTGAGGGGCACTGTGACTGCACTGAACAGTTGCAACTGTGAGGTGAATAGTCTGTACTGTTTGCGGACATATAGTCTGCAAACTATATGTCTCCTGGTTGCAACATATAGTAACACAGTGTGCTAGTTTATACTGAGGAAATATCCTGGACTCACACAGAAACTCAGAGCTATGGAATGATGGTACATTTAAAATACGACAAGTGGGAGTCACAGATACATTGTTTGCGAAAGTGAAATTTAGGAGCTTTGTGAGTCCTGTTGTAACGCTTTTGGACACATTTATAAATCAAGGGGCCAAAGTCACATTTTTTACCGATTAGATTCCTGATCGTTCGGGGGTTACCAAGATTCTACTACCCAATGTATTTAATAAACAAACAGCAAACTGATCTTTATTCTGTCTCACGCACTCAGGCACAACTTTTCCAGATTTTAAAAAAAACAACCACCAAAAAAAAAAAAAAAGTCTCTATACCTTCATTCCCAGAGTAAGCTCAGTGTCTGGCACCAAGCTCCGTGGGGTGAGTTTTCTTCTAGAAGAGTCCAAGGGGACAGGTAAGGAGTGGGAGGCAGGGAGTCCAGTTCAGGGATGGAGATTCCGGGATGAAAAGTGAAGGGAGAGGAACGGGGCCCATGCCCAGGGGTTCTCCCTGGTTTCTCAGACAGCTCCTGGGCCAAGACTCAGGGAGACATTGAGACAGCGGTTGGCACAAGAGGAGCGGTGTCAGGGCGAAGTCCCAGGGCCCCAGGTGTGGCTCTCAGGGTCTCAGGCCCCGAAGGCGGTGTATGGATTAGGGAGTCCCAGCGTTGGGGATTCCCCATCTCCGCAGTTTCTCTTCTTCTGACAACCTGCGTCGTGTCCTTCTTCCGGAATACTCACGACGGGGACCCAGTTCTCACTCCCATTGGGTGTCGGGTTTCTAGAGATGCCAATCAGCGTCGCCACAGTCCCGGTTCTAAAGTCCCCACTCACCCACCAGGACTCAGATTCTCCGCAGACGCCGAGGATGGCGGTCATGGCGCCCCGAACCCTCCTCCTGGTGCTCTCAGGGGCCCTGGCCCTGACCCAGACCCGGGCGGGTGAGTGCGGGGTCGGGAGGGAAACGGCCTCCTCGGGAAGCAGCGAGGGGCCCGCCCGGCGGGGGCGCAGGACCCGGGGAGCCGCGCAGGGAGGAGGGTCGGGCGGGTCTCAGCCTCTCCTCGCCCCCAGGCTCTCACTCCATGAGGTATTTCTACACCGCCGTGTCCCGGCCCGGCCGCGCGGAGCCCTACTTCTTCGCCGTGGGCTACGTGGACGACACGCAGTTCGTGCGGTTCGACAGCGACGCCGAGAGTCCGAGGATGGAGCCGCGGGCGCCATGGGTGGAGCAGGAGGGTCCAGAGTATTGGGACCAGGAGACACAGAACATGAAGACCGCGACACAGACCTACCGAGGGAACCTGCGGACCCTGCTCCGCTACTACAACCAGAGCCAGGGCGGTGAGTGACCCCGGCCCGGGGAGCAGGTCACGACCCCTCCCCATTCCCCACGGACGGCCCGGGTGGCCCCGAGTCTCTGGGTCCCAGATCCACCCCGAAGCCGCGGGACCCCGAGACCCTTGACCCGGGAGAGCCCCAGGCCCCTTTGCCCGATTTCCTTTTTAGTTTAGGCCAAAATCCCCGCGGGTTGGGCGGGGCGGGGCGGGGCTCCGGGGACTGGACTGACCGCGGGGGCGGGGCCAGGGTCTCACACCATCCAGGAGATGTACGGCTGCGACCTGGGGCCCGACGGGCGCCTCCTCCGCGGGTATGAACAGTTCGCCTACGACGGCAGGGATTACATCGCCCTGAACGAGGACCTGCGCTCCTGGACGGCCGCGGACATGGCGGCTCAGAACACCCAGCGGAAGTGGGAGGCGGCCCGTGCGGCGGAGCAGCACAGAACCTACCTGGAGGGGACGTGCGTGGAGTGGCTCCGCAGATACCTGGAGAACGGGAAGGAGACGCTGCAGCGCGCGGGTACCAGGGGCCACAGGGCGCCTCCCTGATCGCCTGTAGATCTCCCGGGCTGGCCTCCCACAAGGAGGGGAGACAAATGGGACCAACACTAGAATATCGCCCTCCCTCTGGTCCTGAGGGAGAGGAATCCTCCTGGGTTTCCAGATCCTGTACCAGAGAGTGACTCTGAGGTTCCACCCTGCTCTCTGACACAATTAAAGATAAAATCTCTGAGGGAATGAAGGGAAGACGATCCCTCGAATACTGATCAGGGATTCCGTTTGACACCGGCAGCAGCCTTGGGCCCTGTGACTTTTCCTCTCAGGCCCTGTTCTCTGCTTCACACTCAATGCGTGTGGGGGTCTGAGTCCAGCTCCTCTGAGTCCCTCAGCCTCCACTCAGGTCAGGACCAGAAGTCAGTGTTCCTTCCTCAGGGAATAGAATTTTCCACGGAATAGGAGATTATCCCAGGGTGCCTGTGTCCAGGATGGTGTCTGAGTTCTGGGCTCCCTTCCCCACCCCAGGTGTCCTGTCCATTCTCAAGATGGCCACATGCGTGCTGGTGGAGTGTCCCATGACAGATGCAAAATGCCTGAATTTTCTGACTCTTCCCATCAGACCCCCCCAAGACATATGTGACCCACCACCCCGTCTCTGACCATGAGGCCACCCTGAGGTGCTGGGCCCTGGGCTACTACCCTGCGGGGATCACACTGACCTGGCAGCGGGATGGAGAGGAACAAACTGAGGACACAGAGCTCGTGGAGACCAGGCCTACAGGGGATGGAACCTTCCAGAAGTGGGCGGCTGTGGTGGTGCCTTCTGGAGAGGAGCAGAGATACACCTGTCATGTGCAGCATGAGGGTCTGCCCAAGCCCCTCACCTTGAGATGGGGTAAAGAGGGAGATGGGGGTGTCATGTCTTTTAGGGAAAGCTGGAGCCTCTCTAGAGATCTTTAGCAGGGTCAGGACCCCTCACCTTCCCCTTTTTTCCCAGAGCCGTTTTTCCAGTCCACCATCCCCATCGTAGGCATCATTGCTGGCCTGGTTCTGCTTGGAACTGTGGTCACTGGAGCTGTGGTTGCTGCTGTGATGTGCAGGAGGAAGAGCTCAGGTGAGGAAGGGGTGAGGAGTGGGGTCTGGGATTTCTTGTCTCACTGAGGGTTTCAAGCCCCAGGTAGAAGTGTACCCTGTCTGGTTACTGGGAAGCACCATCCACATTCATGGGCCGACCCAGCCTGGGCTCTGTGTGCCAGCACCTACTCTTTTGTAAAGCACCTGTTAAAATGAAGGACAGATTTATCACCTTGATTATGGTGATGGGACCTGATCCCAGCAGTCACAAGTCACAGGGGAAGGTCCCTGCTGAGGACAGACCTCAGGAGGGCAGTTGGTCCAGGACCCACACCTGCTTTCTTCATGTTTCCTGATCCCGCCCTGGGTCTGCAATCACACATTTCTGGAAACTTCTCTGGGGTCCAAGACTAGGAGATTCCTCTAGGACCTTATGGCCCTGACTCCTTTCTGATATCTCACAGGACATTTTCTTCCCATAGATAGATAAGGCGGGAGCGACTCTCAGGCTGCAAGTAAGTATGAAGGAGGCTGATCCCTGAGATCCTTGGGATATTGTGGTTGGGAGCCCATGGGGGAGCTCACCCAGCCCAGAGTTCCTCCTCTAGCCACATCTCCAGAGGGATCTGACCGGGTCCTGTTTTTGTTCTACTCCAGGCAGTGACAGTGCCCAAGGTTCTGATGTGTCTCTCACGGCTTGTAAAGGTGAGACCCTGGGGGGCTTGATGTGTGTGGAGTGTTGGGGGGAACAGTGGACGCAGCTGTGCTATGGGGTTTCTTTGACTTGGATGTATTGAGCATGTGATGGGCTGTTTAAAGTGTCACTCCTCACTGTGATGGGTGTGAATTTTTTCATGAATATTTTTTCTATAGTGTGAGACAGCTGCCTTGTGTGGGATTGAGAGGCAAGATTTGTTCACGCCTTCTCTTTGTGACTTGAAGAACCCTGACTTTCTTTCTGCAAAGGCACCTGAATGTGTCTGCGTTCCTGCAGGCATAATGTGAGGAGGTGGGGAGACCACCTCACCCCCGTGTCCACTATGACCCTCTTCCCCACGCTGACCTGTGTTCCCTCTCCATTTATCTTTCCTGTTCCAGGGAGGTTGAGCTGGGATGTCTCTATCTCTGTCTCAACTTCATGGTGCACTGAGCTGTAACTTCTTCCTTCCCTATTAAAATTAGAACCTGAGTATAAATTTACTTTTTCGAATTCTTGCCATGAGAGGTTGATGAGTTAATTAAAGGAGGAGATTCCTGAAATTTGAGAGACAAAATAAATGGAAGACATGAGAACCTTTCAGAGTCCACGTGTTTCTTATGCTGATTTGTTGCAGGGGAGGAGAGTAGATGGGGCTGTGCCCAGTTTGTGTTCCGGCCACACGTGGGCTTTATGTGGTCACTGCTTGGCTGAGTCATCTTTGCTCCTTTATTGTCCTTGGCCCTTCAGTAGAACCTTGTCCCCCCAAGACCTGGGATCACAGGGAGTTGGATGTCACCTAGGGCAGTCCCTGCATACAAATCTCCTTGTGGTATCAAGAGATAAATTTTCAGACCTGTTCAGATCTTGCCGTCCTCCCAGGGCTCTTTCCTGGATTGTATTTTCCATCTTGTCTCCAATCGTTTTAAAGGAACCGGATTCTGAAATTTGCAGAGGAAGGGTCTCCTAGTTTCTCATCACAGGTAACTTTCTGTTGGAGCTCCTCTTCTGCTCTCCTACTCATCTTCCTGCCCTGAGTTGTAGTAATCCTAGCGCTGGCTCCAATCCAAACTCATGGATGTATAAAGCAGAGTCTAATTTAGATTCATATGTGGTTGAAAAATTGTACCCATAAGGCTAGGGTTATTGTTCCGAAGAGAAAAATATGGTTGCGTGCTGCAGTGTGCAGGAGGGTTGGTGTGGGAAGAGGGTGAAAGAAGGGAGGACGCACAAGCAGCCCTGGTGAGAAAAGCACTGGCGTCATTGATGTCCACGTGAAATGATGTTGTTCTTTAGCTGCCACAGAACAGCATTTGCCCTGAGGCTACATTAATAAAGATACTGCCTTTAGAATAGAGAGATGTTCTACAGTGATCATTCATTCAACTGACATTTGTTGTCTGCTAGGGATATGACTGCTTTTGCATTTAGAAAGCATCATTAAAGTAAAAACAGAAAAATTTCTGGCGTTGTGGTGCATACATTCTAGATGCAAGCTTGTCCAACCCACGGCTCGTGGGCTGAATGTGGGCCAGGACAGTTTTGAATGTGAGGAGTTTTTGATTCTCTGTGGCGGACCTGAGACCTGGAGTGGGTGCACCCGCCTCCCTCAGGATCAGGAGTGAATGCTTTAGGAACCCTCCTTTTCAGTGACCTGCAAAAGATAGAGGGTACAGTTACTGTGAGAACCCAGAGTAGTAGCCGAGGGGGCTCGGCCCTCAAGGAGTTGTGGGGAAGGTTAATAAAAGGTGGTGTCCCAGGGTTAGAGCAGATGGGCAGCCAGCAAGGGCACGGCTTCATATCTGTGATGAGAATGCAAGAATTGAGGGGCAGGAGGCCGAGGGTGTTTGACCAAATACAAAGTCATGATTCCAGTCTCAATTCCTAGACTTCAGCCAAGCTTCAGATTCAGAATCCACAGTGGGGCTTAAGGAGGCCAGGAAATAAACCTGGACACACTATGGCCCACAGTGGGACCACTGGGTCCATAAACCCAGTCCTGGTTATCTCCCCATTCCCCACATGCATAATTGGCCTTCATACACTAGCAACTTTGGTCACCCCCACACTGCGTCCCTAGCCTGGAGAGTAAGGGCTCTCATTGTGCTGAAGCCCAAAGGGAATCCTCTAAAACTTCCCTCGTCCCAGCCTAGCCAGAAGCAATATTGTGCCCCAGGTGGGACTTGTGGAGGGTACTGCAGGTATTGTAGGGGTAGCACTGCCATTAGAGATCTGAAGGATGGGGTAATGTTGGGGTTGCCTGTTATCTCCATATAATTCAGCCATCTGTCCCTGAAGAAGCCTGATATGGATCAAGAATGAATGGAATTACTCCAGACTTGACCAAATAGGAGCCCTGATTGCAGCTGGATATCACTACTTGGGGAGATTGATAATGCCTCAGGCACATGGCAGGCAGCCATGCATTTGGTGAGTGCATTCTTTCCATTCCATTTAGAAAATGGATATGGAATGATTCACATTCACATGGGATTTTTAATACATTTATTGATAGCTTGCCTCAGGGCTACCTTAACTACTCAACCTTCTATAAATATCACCTTCAGAGATCTGGAAAAATCAAATATCTCACAGAATACTAAATCTGTTCATTTCATTGGCAATATCACATAAATCAAGATGGATGAGCAAGAAGAGGAGAGTACACTGAATTCCTTGGCAAAACATGTGCACTACAGAAGGTGAAAATAAACCTTAGAGAGTTTCAAGAGTGGCCACTACAGTGAAGTATTATGGGTCCAGTGATTACAGGCATGCAGGGCTCTCCCCTGCAAAGTAAAAGACACACTTTCATCTTGCATCCTCACCAGAAGGAAGGAAGCACACTACCTGGTGATCCTGTCTGCGTTCTGGCAACACCACATTCCACATCTAAGTATATTGCTTTGGCCCACTCTCTGGGTAAAATAGGAGGCTAGCTTTGAGTGGGGCCTGGACAAGAAAGGGCTGCAGCAGACCCAGGCTGTGGTGCAGTCAGTCACCATCCCTCAGATCCTTGGTGCTGGGGGTGACAGGGAAAGGAGGATGGAGCTCCATCCTGCAGGATGGAGCTCATCCAAGCAGCTGAGATCAAGTGAGCTGAGATTGTGCCCCTGCACTCCAGCCTGGGCAGCAAGAGCAAAACTCCATCTAAAAAAAAAATAATAATAAAAATTAAAAAGACAACTAAATGGAAAAGCAGCCTCCTGCATCAGAGATAACACTCTTACACATAACGTGCATCACAGAAGAATACATAGAGTGTGAGTTCTCTGTATGTGGAAGTTAAAAAAACAGGTCAAACTGTGATTTGGGTATATATATATACTTATTGTAAACATCTTTAGTGACAATGCAAAGGAATAGTAAATACAAGACTCAAGATATAGGTTCCTTTTGGGGGATAGGATTTGACAACAGTCTAGGGTGGCTTTATAGGTTTTGTTTCTTATGCCAGGAGGGGATGCCCAGGTAGTTAGCTACTTGATCTTAAAACTTTACTTATTTATTTATTTTGAGTCTTGCTCTTGTTGCCTAGGCTGGAGTGCAGTGGCACAATCTCAGCTCACTGCAACCTCTGCCTCCTGGGTTAAAGGGATTTTCCTGCCTCAGCATCCCAAGTAGCTGGGATTACAGGCACACACCACCACTCCTGGCTAATTTTTCTATTTTTGGTAGAGACGGGTTTCACCATGTTGACCAGGATGCTCTCAAACTCCTGACCTCAGATGATCCACCGACTTCAGCCTATGAAATTGCTGAGATTACAGGTATGAACCACCGCTCCTGGCCCACACACACAAAAAAAAGTGGCGTTTTTCAAAATGCACCTTGTGTGCCTTTCCTGATTGATTATTTGGAAATGAAAGAGAAGGCCGGGTGCGGTGGCTCAAGCCTGTAATCCCAGCACTTTGGGAGGCCGAGGCGGGCGGATCACGAGGTCAGGAGATCGAGACCATCCTGGCTAACACGGTGAAACCCCGTCTCTACTAAAAAATACAAAAAAAACTAGCCGGGCGAGGTGGCGGGCACCTGTAGTCCCAGCTACTCGGGAGGCTGAGGCAGGAGAATGGCGTGAACCCAGGAGGTGGAGCTTGCAGTGAGCTGAGATCCGGCCACTGCACTCCAGCCTGGGCGACAGAGCGAGACTCCGTCTCAAAAAAAAAAAAAAAAAAAAAAAAAATTAGTCAGATACAAGAAGTATTTGATTTACAAAATCCTGAAACAATAATGTTAATTTGACTGTTAACATGCATATAAATTCTTTGATTCTCCTCCTTTCCAGAGGTGCAGCTTCATTCCCTCCCTGTGAGTGTGGCCTGGACTTAATGCCTCACTTCTAACTGATAGAGTAGTGCTGACATAATAATCTGTGACTCTGGGCGTAGAACACCAGACTCACTGCAGCTTCTAACTTGGTTCTCTTTTTCTCTGGGATCATGAGCCCTGGGGGAAGCTGGCTGCTGGTGTCATAAGCAGGCCTGTGGAAAGGTCCATGTGACTAGGAGTGAGGCCTCCTGGGACCAGACAATAAGAACCTGAAGCCCCTTCCAACAGCCATGTGAGAGATTCTTGTGTCTTGTGAATCCCCAGGCCCATCTGAGCCCTCAGATGATTCAGCCCTGGATGACAACTAGACTGCAACTTGGTGAGAGGCCCTGAGTCCGAAGCTCACAGAGAAACCTCTCCTGGATTCCTGACCATTGGAAACTGTGAGAGGTGATAAATATTTGTTGATTTGAGCTGCTAAGTTTTAGGTGACTTGTCATTGAACTTTTTCATTTCCTCTAAATTCATAAGATATCAAACATGTCATTTGCTTTTAATATTTAAGAAAAATGTCCATGGCTATATGAGATATATTTTATTATCATTAACAGTGACCTATTTTTTGACCTCCAATTTGTATGTTCTATTTAAACACAAAAGGAAGATCCAAGCTATGCTAGGCTGATTTTATGATGACACCCCAATAACCACCCTTGGTTATTCACGTTACCCCAGTTACTCAGTTGACACTAATGCAGGTGCTGCTGTGAAGGGGTTTTGCAGATAGATTTCAGGTCCCCGGTCAGTTGACTTTAAGATGGGGATTATCCTGCTTGGACTGTCCTGATCAGGTAAGCTCTGAAAAGGACTGGGTTCTTCCTGAGAATAGAGACTCACAGTGTAGAGGAGTTCAGTGTGAGGGGTTTCCTCCACTGTGGACTTTGCAAATGGAGGGATCATGGGGAAAGAACACTGGTGGCCAATAGGAATTAGAAACTCTCCCCACTGTCTACTCTGATAGCCCGAAGGAAACAGGAATCTTAGTCCTACAATTGCAAGGAACCGAATTCTGCCAATGAGCTCTATATAAGCTTGGGGAAGAATCACAATCTTAAGATGAGGGTACAGCTCTGCGAAACCCTGAACAAAGAATCTGTCACACTAGGCCTGGATTTCTGATGAAGGAAATGTAGACAAATAAATGGGCGCTGTTTTAAGCCACTAAGTTTGTGGTAATTGGTTATGTACTAATAGAAAATTAATAAACAGATTCAACAGCTAAACATATGACGTGTTCTCCACTGGAATGAATTTATGAACTGATATGCACAGTAGCTGCATGAAACCAAATGTTCGCTAACTTGCTTTGCATTTTTCATTTTGTGATTTTTGTGTGATGCAATTTTTAACACAATCATATTTCATTCATTCATTCAACAAAAATTAACTTAGAGCCTACTATGTGGCAGATATGCTTTTATATTCTGTAGACACAACTTTGATCAAAACAACCCAAAGACCCTGTGCTTGTGCCTTCCATTCTAGAGGCTTCTTGAGAGTGAGATGGAGCCATTGGAGGGTATTAAGTGAATAAATGACACAATCTGACTCACATCAGCAGGACTGCTGACCATTGTGGGGAGAAGAGTCATGAGCAGCAGGAGAGGGGACAGAGCTAGGGCCACAATTCAGTAGTGAGAGGGTGGTAAATACTAAGGGGGAGAGGAGGGCCTGAGGGATGACAATGACAGAGAGAAGGGCTGGAGAAGCAGGAGGTGAGGTAAAGGAAGAGAGAGAAAGAATTCTAAAGCAGTGGAATTCTCAGATTTAAACATAGTGTTTTATAGATTTTTAATGCATTTATCCGCAGAACTTGGCACAGTGTTACTTGCACCTTGGTCTTTAATGCATTCTGTGGGACTGTGTAAAAACTAATTAACCCCCTGTGTTAAACAGGTTAAAAAAGAATACCAAGTGTCCCAATAAAACCTGCACATAGCTTAGATGTGAATAATTCATAAAAATAGGCAGGTGTATGGGTCAGCCACTGTGGCTTATGCCTGTAATACCAGCATTTTGGGAGGCTGAGGATTACTTGAGCCCAGGAGTTCAGGACCAGCCATAGCAACATAGGGAGACCTTATCTCTAAAAATAATTTTTTGGAGAAATTAGCCAGGAGTGGTGGCACAAGCCTGTGGTGCCAGTTACTTGGGAGGCTGAGGGAGGAGTATTGGTCTCATGATCCCAGGAGGTCGAGGCTTCAGTGAGTCATGAGCGTGCCACTGTACTCCAGCCAGGGTAACAGAGTGACACCCTGCCTAGAAATAAATAAACAAAGGCAATTCATGAGCACTGGTGAAGGGCACTTTGGCTGCATTGAGCACTTGCAATTTTGAGGTGATTAAATTCTGTACAGGCTCCCGGTTGCAACATTGTGCTTTGTCTTGTGATGTCCTGGACTCGCACACACAAACTCAGGACTATGAAGTAAAGATAGCTTAAAAATACAACAGACCAGAGTCACAGATACATAGTCTGGGAAAGTAAAACTTAGCTTTGTGAGTGCTACCCACTGTAGCACAATCGGAGACCCACCCCGAGGCTGCGGGACCCGCGGAGACCCTTGACCCGACAGGAGCCCCAAGCGCCCATACCCGATTCTATTTTCAGTTCAGGCCCAAATCCCTGGGGGTTGTTCGGGGTAGAGGCGGGGCTCAGCGGCCTGGGCCGTCAGCGACCCCGGAACACGGTCTCACACCCTCCAATGGATACACAGCTGCGACCTGAACCCGAACTGGAGCCTCCTCCGCGAGTATGAACATAACCTCCGAGGGAGCCAGTTACCTAGTCCTAAACCAGGAACTGCGCTCTTGGACCCCAGAGGACAAGGCGGCTCAGATGCCCTGGCAGAGGAACATGCAGAGCTGCTGAAAACCTACCTGCAGAGAAGGTGGCCGGAGCGGCTCAACAAAGGTCTTAAGAATGGGAAGGAGACGCTGCAGTGCGCAGGTACCAGGGGCCACGGGGTGCCTCCCTGATCTCCTGCAGATCTCCTCAACCCACCTTCCAAAAGAAGGGGAGGAAAATGGGACCAAAGCTAAAACATCCCTCTTGCTCTTGCCCTGAGGAAAAAGATTCCTCCTGGGTTTCAGATCCTATACCAGAGAGTGACTGAGGGCTCGCCCTGCACTCTGGGACAATTAAGGAATGAAGTCTCTGAGGAAAAGGAGGGGAAGACAATCCCTGGAATACTGATCAGCTGTCCCCTTTGACCCCGCAGCAGCCTGGGGCACCAGGAATTTTCCTCTCAGCCTTTGTTATCTGCCTCACACTCAATGTGTATCTGTTGGTCTGATTCCAGCTCTTCTGAGTCCCTCGGCCTCCACTCAGGCCAGGGCCAGAAATCTCTGTTCCCGCCTCAGAGACTAGAACTTTCCAAGGAATAGGAGATTATCCTGGACACTGCCTGTGTCCAGGCTGGTGTCTGGGTTCTGTGCTCCCTTCCCCACCCCGGGTGTCCCGCCCATTCTCAGGATGGTCATACGGGTGCTGCTGGCATGTCCCATGGGGAATGCAAAGTGCATGAATTTTTTTGACTCTTCCCCTCAGATGCCCCAAAGACACATGTGACCCACCACCCCATCTCAGACCATGAGGCCACCCTGAGGTGCTGGGCTCTGGGCTTCTACTCTGTGGAGATCACAATGACCCAACAGAGGAATGGAGAGGACCAAATTTAGGATGCACACTTCTGGGGACCAGACCTGCAGGGTACAGAACCTTCCAGAAGTAGGCAGCTGTGGTGGTGTCTTCTGGGGGGAAGTAGAGATACACATGACATGTGCAGCCTGAGGAGCTGCCAGAGCCCCTCACCCTGAAATGGGGTAAGGAGACGAATGAGGCGTCATGTCTCTTCCCAGGGTAAGCAGGAGTCCTTCTGGAGCCCTTCACCAGGGTCAGGGCTGAGGCATGAGGGTCAGGGCCCCTCACATTCGCCTTCTTTCTCAGGGCCATCCTCCCATCCCACATTCCCCATCATAGGCATCATTACTGTCCTGGTTGTTCTTGGTGCTGTTGTCCCCAGAGCTGTAGTCACTGCTGTGATGTGGAAGAATAAGAGCCCAGGTAGGAAAGAGTTGAGCTCCAAGTTTTCTTCTTCCATTGGTGGATTTCAAGCCCCACATGGAAGTTTTCCTGCCAGTTGTGAGGCACCATCTCTATGCACATTTACCCTGTTCAGATGCCCTGTCAACTCTTACTCTTTTGTAAAGCACCTGTGATATTGAAGGACAAATATATCACCTTGATCGTGGTCATGGGAACCTGACTCTCTGCAGTCACAAGTCAGGGGAAGTTCCCTGCTAAAGACAGACCTCAGGAGGACAACTGGTCCAGCTTCAACACATCCTCTTCCCTCAGGTTTCCTGATCCTGACCTGGGTCTGCAGTCACAGTTCTGGAAACTCCTCTGGGATCTCATGGCCCTGCCTCCTGCCTGGACTCTCACAGTTTGTTTTCTTTCCACAGATGGAAAAGGAGGCAGCCATGGTCAGGCTTCAAGTAAGTGTGGTAGGGGTGGGAGAGTGATCCCTGAGATCCTTGGGATAGTGTAGACAGGAGCCCATGGGGGAGCTTACCCACCCCACAATTCCTTCTTTAGTCACATCACCTGTGGGCTCTGAACAGATTTTGTTTTTGTTCCACCCCGAACAGGAACAGTACCCAGGGCTCTGATGTGTCCCTCAAGGCTTGTAAAAGTGACACCTTAGAGGGCCTGAAGTGAAGGAGGAGTTGGGGTAGATGGGACACAACTGGGTTCTGGAGCTTCTTTGATTTGCAATTTTTCAATGTGTTGGGCTGTTCAGTGTCACCACTTACTATGACTGACTTGAATTTGTTCATGACTATTTTTTTTCTAAGACTTCCTTGTGAGGGACTGAGATGCAAGATTTGTTCATGGCTCCTCTTTGAGACTTCAAGGGCCTCTGGCTTCTCTTTCTGTCAAGGCATCTGAATGTGTCTGTGTCCCTGGTGACAGGTGAGATGCAGGGAGACCAGCCCACCCTCATGTCCACTATGACTCCTGATATCGTTTGGATCTCTGTCCCCACCCAAATCCCATGTCCACTTATAATCCCTAATGTTGGAGGTGGCGCCTGATGGGATGTGATTGGCTTATAAGGGTGGATCCTCCATGAATGGTTTAGAGCCATCTCTTCGATGCTGTTCTTGTGATAGTTCTCACAAGATCTTGTGTTTGAAAGTGTGTGGCACCTCCCTGCTCTCTCTCCCTCCTGCTCCAGGTAAGTCAGTCATGCCTGCTTCCCCTTAACCTTTCAGCATGCTTGAAAGTTTTCTGAGGCCCTCTCAAAAGTTAAGCAGATGCCAGAATCATACTCCTGTATAGCCTGCAGAACCATGAGCCAATTTAAACCTCTTTATAAATTACTAACTCTGTGGTAGTTTTTCATAAAAGTGTGAGAATCAACTAATTCAAAAAGTTGGCACCAGGATTTGCTTATTACTATAAAGGAAGCTGAAAATGTGAAAATGTGTTTGCAACTGGGTAACAGGCAGAAGTTGGAAGAATTTGGAAAGTTGACAAGACAAGAAAATGAGTGGAAATTTGGAACTTTGTAGAGATTTGTTAAGTTGTTGTGACCAAAATGCTGATAGTGATATGGACAATAGAGTCCAGACTGATGAGGTCTCAGATGGAGATGAGGAACTTCCTGGGGCCTAGAGTAAAGGTCACTTGTTATGCATTGGCAAAGAACTTGGATGCATGCTGCCCCCTCCCTAGGGATCTGTGGAACTTTAAACTTGAGAGTGATGATTAAGGGTATCTGACAAAAGAAATTTCTAAGCAGCATAGTATTCAAGATTTGGCCTGGCTGCTTGTAATAGCCTATGCACATATGTGTGAGCAAAGAAACCAGAACTGATATTTAAAGGAGAAATGTAATACACAGGACAATTCCTAGTGGAGCTGCAGCAGCAGGACCCCTGCCAGGACTACTAAATGGTAGAGCCACTGGCAATGTGCGACCTTAGCCTGGAAAAGCCATAGGCGTTCAATTTTTACGCCTGAGAGCAGCTATATGGGTTATGTTCAGCAAAACCATAAATGTGGGGCTGCAAATGGCATTATGAGCCCAGCACATGCACCAGCCAGTGTGCTCAGGATTCAAAATATAGAGTCAAAGGAGATTATTTTAGAGCTTTAAGTTTTTAATGTCTGCCATGATGAGTTTCAAACTTGTGAGGAAACTGCATTCATTTCTTTTGGCCCATTTATACCTTTTGGAATGGAAATGTATAAGAAATGTCTCTTCCACTCTTGTATTAATATTTTGGAAGTAAATAACATTTTTTTAAATTTTGTAGGCTCAAAGCTTTAAGAACTTACCTTGAATCTCAGACGAGACTCTGGAATTTTGAGTTGATGCTGGACAACCTAACACATTTGGGACAATTGGGAGAAAATTATTGTATTTTGCAATGTGAGAAGAACACGAGCTTTGGCTGACTAGGGACAGGATGCAGTGATATAAATATTTATCCCCTGATACCTCATGTTAAAATCTGATGCCCATTGTGGGACGTGGGGTCTAATGGGTGGCGTTTGGGTCATGGGGACCAATATTTTATGAACAGAGAGATACTGCCCTCTCTATGGAGTGAATGAATTGTTGTTCTATTATTTTCCATGAGAACTAGTTGTTAAAAAGAGCCTGGCAAATTCCTACTCTCTCTGTTCCTCTGTTACCGTGTGATCTCTGCACATACCAGCTCCCCTTTGCCTTCTGCCATGAGTGGAAGCAGCCTGAGGCCCTCACTAAATGCTCAAACATTTCCAGCCATCAGAATCCTGAGCCACATGAACCTTGTTTATATAAATTAGTCAGTCTCAGACATTTCTTTATAGCAACACAATATGGAATAAGACAACTTTCTCATCATAGGTATGTATCTCTGGCAGCCAGCCCCAGTTCTCAAGATATCCAGGATCTGCTCAGCCAAGAGTTTTCTCATCAGTACTCTAAAGACATTCTTATCACTCAAGAGTCTAAGGTTTTTAGAAGAAACCAGGGACAAAGACTAAATGTTTTTGTTATACTTCAGATTACCCACTTTTCTTTGATTACGTATCTTTTATAGGAAAAAGGATTATAACAGTAAAGAGGTATTGTCATATTATCAGAGTCTCCTTCAGTCATTCAAAATTAGAACAGTTCACCATCCTCTTGTAAGAATATGTCTCCCAGAATGACGTCACTCAGGTTTGCAGACACCACTCAATCTTACCAAGTTCCAAAAACAAGAATGGTCTCAGGGACATATGGCTTCATACTTTTAGGCATCCAGTATAACTGACCTAAGAGAAAACATCTGTCTTGCTCACACCATCTTTGAGGAGTTAAACTAATATTGAATTTTCCTCATTATATAACCCTTTGACTTATTCACTTACCCTCAGCCACTATTCCTCCCTCTGTCCCTTTATATCAGTCTTTTCCAGGTTTGGAAGTGACATTTGGTCTGTCTGCTGTGCTGGTCTAGACCGCAGGCAGCAGTAGTATTCTAAAATGTCTTCCCTAAATCTACTCTTGATCATAGAGGGTAGGTTACATAGGTAAGGAACTAGTGGGGGCTATCTGACCACCAGGCTATGTAGCTCTACTTACTGTTAATACTAACTTTGCCAGGTGAAATGAATGCTTGAGAATTCTTACATAAAGGTATAAAAATATAGTTATGGTTTTTGGCTTAGGGGTAATTCCTCTTTCTGGCACTTTTATTTACATCCCTATTCCTGATACCACGGCATCACATATAAAAAAGGAAATTTGAGGTGAAGTGTAGTCATTATTCCAGCATCCTCTCCCCTTAGGAAGAATTGTATGTATAATCATAACAGCAGTGTCCTGATCCATCAGGACAAAGAGAAGGAGCTATCTAGTGGAGTCACTCTTGCAGCTCCACCCATGTTGACAGTGAGTGCATTCATGGAGATATAAAAGCCAGTCCTTCATGTTTATATTGCCCAACAATTATTTTGGCAGTTTTTAGACAACCAATGTTTTAATTGACTATTTCAATTTTCTATCAAAGTTTCCTTCTGAGGTGGACATCTCCTTGTGCATTGTTGGCAGTTTGAGGCTGTAAAGTGTGCTTTCTTGTGTAAAGAAATGGAACTCAGCAGTCCAAATTTGTTCAATCTCTCCTTTTCTGGTTCTTTCACAGCCCTTGAAGTACTGACATCTTTCCCTGGTTGAGCATAGCGCAATCCAGAGTCAGTGACTTTCCTGTCAAGATCATTGGCAGCTCCTTTGGGGTTGTCAAAGGCATCAGTCTGGCTTGCCAGCTATGTATGATCAAAGCCTTCCCACTAGGGACTCTGTCACAGAGCCGTCTGCTGCCTCTGCCTGTTTTCTTGACCAACAGTCAAAACAGAGATTGTGAGAAATGAGATAAATTACCAAAATTGTGAACAAAAGAGAGATTATTACTAATGATCCTTAGGAAGTCAAAAAGCATTATGAGTGAACACTCTGAAAAACCTGAAGCCAATGAGCTAGACCACTTAGATAAAAAGGACGGATTATTAGAAAGATAGAAACTGCCAAAACTGACTAAAAAATAGCCAGAAAACCTGAACTGTACATTAAGTTAGTAATTTAAAAACCTTCTCAAAAAGAAATGCCAAAGCCGAGATATCTTCACTGGTGAATTCTATCAACTATTTTGAAAGCTCTTTCAGACAAGAAGAGTGGAGGGAAGATTTTCCAGTTCATTTACAGAACTGGCATTACCCTCATATCAAAGTCACAGCAAGACTCACAGGGAAAGAATACCACAGACCAGTATCACCAATAAACATAAGTGAAAACATCCTTAGCAAACATTGGCAGATGATACACCACCACATAAAAAGGAATTACACTCCATGACCAATGGGATTCATCCCAGAAATATAAGGTTGGATTAACATTTGAAAATCAACTCATGGAATGCACTGTATTAATGAAATAAAAGACATAATTATCTCAAAGTATGCAGAAGAAACTGTTGACAAAAGTGTTAACACCACTCATGTTCATAAGTTTCAACAAAATAGGAATGGAGGGGACCTTCCTCACTCTGATAAAGGGCATCTGTAAAAAACCCACAGATAAAATCAAACTTAATGAAGAAAGATGGAAGACTGAATACCTTCTCCTAAGATGGGGATCAATGCAAGGATGTCCAATCCCATCACTTCTATTTAACATTGTACTGGAGATTGTAGCCAGTGCAATAAGGCAGAAAATTAAAAATTAAAGGCATCCAGATAAAAAGGAAAACATAAAACTCTATTCACAGATAACATGACCTTGTCTGTAGAATTCACAGGCAGATAAAACACCTGCTAGCACTAAGCACTAAGAAATAAATCCAGAAGGCCCCATAAGGTATCAAATCAATATAAAAATTAATTATTAACATATTTCTCTATACAAGCAATGAAAATCTCACCTTTCCTATCACACTAGTTACAAAAAGAGCAAAATAGGAATAAATTTAGGAAGAGAGCAGTGTTTGTTCACTGAAAATAAAAAAAGATTCCTGAGAGAAATTAAAGGTCTAAATAAATGGAGAGATGCGAGTTGGAAAGCTCAATAATACTGTTAAGATGGCAGTTCTCCCGCAGTAGATCTATAGGTTCAACACAATCCCTATCAAAATCGCAGCAGGGATTTTATAGAAAATTGACAAAATAATCCTAAAAATGTATATGAAAATGCAGAGCATGCAGAAGAGCCAACACAAATTTGAAAAAAAAAAATGGAATGTCATAGGAAAACTACAATAATCCAGACAGTGCGAAACTGAGAGACACAGAGATCAATGAACAGAAGTGACAATCAAGAAGATATTCTTACATTTTTTTGTCAATTGATTTTCAATGAAGTTGGATAGGTAATACAATGTTACATTTAACACCATATAAAATATCAGCTCAAACAAATTAGAGAACTAACCAGCTAAAATTGATGAGTTAAAACTATAAAATTTTTTTTTTTTTTTTTTTTTTTTTTATTTTTTTTTGGGATGGAGTCTCACTCTGTTACCAGGCTGAAGTGCAGTGGTATGATCTCGGCTTACTGCATCCTCCACTTCCCGGGTTCAAGAGATTCTCCTGCCTCAACCTCCTGAGTAGCTGGGACTACAGGCGAGTACCACCACGCGCGGCTAATTTTTTGTGTTTTTAGTAGAAATGGGGTTTACTGCGTTAGCCAGGATGGTCTCGATCTTCTGACCTCGTGATCCAACTGTCTCAGCCTCCCAAAGTGTTGGGATTACAAGCGTGAGCCACCATGCCTGGCAAAACTGTACAATATCTAAAAGAAAATACAGGAGAAAATTTTTGTTACTTTGGGTAGTTAGGCAAAAGATTCTTAGATAAAATACCAAAAGCATGATCTACAAATAAAAAGAGAGAGAGAGAGAAATTGGACTTAGTTAAAATTTAAAACTCCAGCTCTCAAAAGATGTCGAGAAAATGAGAAGACAAGCCATAGACTGGGAGAAAATATTTCACAATTTATCACAAATTACATTTGTGATGAAGAACTTGTATCCAGAATGTGACAAGTTATTAAACTCAATATAAGAAGATGAGCAACTCGACTAAAAATGAGCAAAATACAGAAATATGTTCAACTGACTTTTACAAAGCACAATAGCAATTCAATGAAGGAAGGAGAGCTTTCCTAACAAACGGTGCCGGAGCAACTGGACAACCGCAGTGGAAAAATAAACTCAGCCCAAACCTCATGCTTTATACAAAAAATAACTCAGAATGAATCAAAAGCTTTAATGTAAAACATACAGTTAAAATTACAAATGTTGAGTCAGGCGTCGTGTCACAGGCCTGTACTCTCAGCTACCCGGGAGGCTGAGGTGGAGGATCCCTTGAGCCCAGGAGTTCAAGGACAGCCCAGGCAAGATTTTTTTTCTGAAATAAATAATAAATAAATTAAAAATTTTAAATTACAAATCTTCTAAGAAAAAGTCATCAGAACTAAGACTGGACAAGTAGTTCTTAGACATAACACCAAAAGTATGATCCATAAAAGAAAAAGTTAATAAATTGGATCTTATCAAAACTAAGAGCTGTTGCTCTGTGAGAGACCTGTGAAGAGCTAAAAAGACAAGCTACAGCATGAGAGAAAATATTTACAGACAACATATTCTGTAAAGACTGTATTCAGAATATATGAAGAAATTTAAAAACAATAGTAAAAAATGAAATCCAATTACAAAACAGGCAATGAGCAAGACATGAACAGACGTTTCACTGAAGAGGATAAACACCGGACTAATAAGCAGATGAAAAGATGCTCAACATCATTATTCAGTAGGAAAATACAAATTAAAACTGCAATGATGAGAATGGCTGATATACAAAATAAAGGTAACAACAGGTGCTGGCAAGGATGCAGAGAAACTGGGTCACTCTTATATTGCTGGTAGGGATGTATTTGAAAATGGTACAGCCACTCTGGAAATGGATATTGCAGTTTTCTTCAAACTGAACATGTAATTTACCATATGACTAGCAATTGCCCTCCTGGGCACTTATTTCAAATAAGGGAAAACTTAATGTTCATGAAAAACCTGTACACAAATACTCTTGCAGCTTTATTCATAATACCCCCAAACTCAAAATAATGCAATTGTCTTTCTGTGGGTGAGTGAGATCTGCTGTTTAAATTCATAACTGAGTCAAACAAGTGCCCTTTCTCAAGGCTACCATCCTGCTTATCTGTGCAATATGCGTGTTATGCATATTTCCCATTTTCAAACAAAGAATATTAAAGACATGTACTCAAGGATCAAAATTTAATGAACATAAATTTTTTACTGTTCCATCAAAGACATTCTTGAGTGGGAATGCAATTTGATGATACTGCCTTGGTTCTGCTGAGGTGCTGGGTGTGTTACCTACCATGGCATTTGCAGCATTAATGGAAAAGTGAACATAATGAAACAGGCAGATGGCATCTTGGTATTACTGTGAAAACAGATTTCCCTCCTGGACTCTCTGAAGGCAGCTCAGGGGACACACCTTCAAAATGGCAAAGATTAATTATGGTTCCTAGTGGGACACAACCCCTAGCCTATTCCAACTCAGCACTCTCTCTCTCTCTCTCTTTTTTCGCTCATTCTTCCAACTTGTAATTGTACAAATTTTCAAATGTGCCAAGAAGCTGAAAGAATAGTGCAGTAAAATTCAAGTTATCACTCTGATATATTTGATTAATATCTCTTTATATACATGAAAGCAGCATGTGGAATGCTAGGCAATAGAGACCCAGAAGGGTAAGGGTGGCTGGCAGTGGGTGTATAACAGAGGGGTTTCTTGTTGGGTACAATGTGTCTGTCTGCAGTGACGGATGCACTGAAGACCCTGACTTTACTGCAACTCAATATAGCAGTGTAGCAAAACTGCATCTGTGCCCCATGAATATATACGAATCTAAAAATTGTAAAATAAAGTAATATCTCTTTTTGTAGATACAGGTAGATACGTTGTATAGCGTGTGTGTGTGTGTGTGTGTGTGTGTGTAGAGAGAGAGGTAGCAGGAATGAAGCGATTAAGATTTTATGACTGAGCCATTCTAAAGTAACTTAAACATAAAACATGCATGGACAAATGTCTGTGTGACAACAAACCTGAATATAAACATGAACGAATATGCCTATAAACACATCTCTGGATAGATAGCTTATGAACAAATTCCCTACCCCAGCTCCCTTACTGGTTACCCTGTGAACACAGGCAGGCAGGGAACAGGACCCAGCTAGGTTCCCTCATCTCATCCTCTTGCTTCCAGGCAGGTCCTGCATCCACTCCTGCTGCACAGAGGGCTCCCATCCCTGCCTTGGTCTGTTTTACAGGTGCTCCCCTAACTCTCTGTGCCTCCACTGCCTTACCTGGGTGGAAGCTGAGGCTGCCCTGACCAAGAACAGCACCACCCACCTGTGCCCCCAAGACCAGAAGTTAAGGAGGAACCACGCAACAGGGTCAGGAACTCTCCCACTCCCCCAATCAGTCTGAACTGATGGCAGGAGATACTGATGCTTGCTTTACTCATCCTCATTCCCTGTTCATTTATTCTTCATTAATTCAATCCAATCTCCCCAGCAGTCACTTCACCCCAGAAGCTGACTGACCTCTACTCTTCATAATCAGGAAACCACAAAGCACTCTCCACCCACTCCCTGATATCACCCTTCAGCTCTACATCATCACATGTGGGCTCTAACTCTGCAGGCAGGTGTCCCCCACAGGGTCAACCCCTGAACACTGGCCCCAGATGTCCCCCATCTCTTCCCAGCCCTTTCTGTATTGCTGTGAATCTGTCCCTCACTGAGAACTGACAGGGAGATGTTGGGGAGGAGGGGAGATTTCTTTGTGCTATGTCAAGGCATCAAGACAGACCTCTCCTTCTCTCCTGAACCTCACACTCTAGCCCTTCCCAGACACTTGAAATAAAACGCAGACCGGAAATGTCTATTTAAGAGTCAGGACAATTACTTTTTCTAGACAAGTTTATCTTCCTTCTCAGGGCTCAGCCATGACTGTGGGTGACCAAACAACTGTTCACAAAGGGCAGTGATCTCTTCAATGCCAGTTTATGAATCCACACTTTGCCACCTGCAGAGGTGGAAAAAGGCACCTTAAACCACGATCCAATAGTTATTCCTGGCCTTTATTCCTCACACCCATCTGGACACTTGGAGAGTGTGGAGGGCACCCAGGGTGCATGGTGGCAGTAGAGGCCTTGGGAAAACTGGCCAGGACAAGGAATGCACCTCAGGTGACTAAATTTTTTTACAGTTCTGCACTTGCTGGAGAATGACCCCAAAAGATAAGACCAATTTGTTGACTACCAACTGATTTGGCTGAGTCATGGACATGGAGCAAATGAGCATTGCCTTTACCTATGACATGCATGGGGATTCTGAGACCTACCTGCATCAGGTGAGCTCCACACCCAGAGGGACACCCACTCTCCCACCTCCTTACTCTCTGTATCTTTTCACACTTTACACCCTCATCCCTCCTTCTGGGAGTCTTCCCTCTTTGGGGTCTTCTAGTCCTAACCTCTGTCTCCTTCCAGGTGGCATAGGGCTTGGCCATCATGTTTGTGTCAGGTGACAATGATGCCAGGATCTTCAGTATGGGCAGCATTGCTTTGAGGTCAGTGTTAGGAGCTGCCTGATGAGACAGACGTCTCCACCATAGTGAGTGCTGATCTCAGGAAGCCCTTTAGGTCCTCCTCGTTCCTTAGTATGTTTGTCTTCAATCCTGTCATGTAGGTCATGGGCACCTCATGCATAATGGACACTTGGTTGGTTCATGCACCCTGGTCTTTGATGCTGTGTTGGGATGTTTTTCTGACCTTTATGTGGGGTCTCTGTTTTCTTTCATCATATTACATCTCTTCCCCCACTCCCGACTCCATCCTCTGAACCCACACAGTACACCAGCGTCTGCAGGTGTGCCATGTGTTCCTGCCTCACTTCTTCCTTTTCATGCCTTATTCTCACCATGCCACATTTTCCCCTCAGTTGAACAGACACAGTAGGGGACTCACCCATTCTGGAATGTGACTGCCCTTCAGGAGGGGACAGCAGGTTGGGGATGAAGGAGACCCTACTGACCCCACCCCGACATCCTCTTCCCCGACCCACTGGCTTCCGTCTTCTGCATCAGCACCACTCCTGAACCCCCATTCCTGATTGTCAGAATTTTTAACATAACTAAAAATGAAACATAAATGCATCTGCAGTATGTGTGGGTGCTCTTTCCCTTTATTGTATTTGGGGTGAGGTTATTTTAGGGCATGGTCCAGGGTAAATTCCTGTAAGGCCTGGGTGCCCTACTGTGAGGTCAAAGGGGGATGGGACTAAGACTGCAGAGCCCTGGCTCCCCCACTACTTGCCAATTGCTGGCCCTTTGTGGGAGTCTCTTCTGCTTTCTCTGGCCTGGGAGATGCTGGGGTGTTTCTGATCCTGGGGGCTCCTGGGGGGTGGTGCACATTAGCTCCAGGGATGGAGGGTGCTGTGGACACTGGTGGGAAGCTTGGATGTCTCCTCCCAGGATCTCTCCTACCAAACTCTCTCAGTGCCTCCTCATCTGTTTCTTTAGCTTTTAGATCTTGAGCACCAGGGCCTGGGCCCGCACCCACTCAGTTCCCTTCCAGGAAGACCTGGTCCAGCTCCAGCTGTTGCTCAAGCAACTCCTCAGCTTGGGCCAGCTCAGCTGTGTCTGGGGCTCCCTACTGTAAATTATTGGCGGTTAGTCCATTTTGGAGTCTATAACTTAAAGCAGAAACTCAGATATTTGAAACGTCATTTTCATGAAGGGTTGTTAGTAGTGTACCATTTAGATTGTCTTGCAAAAGTCTCATTTGTTTTGTTTTTTTTTTCCTAAATGACTGCCAATCTTGTTTTAAATTTACAAATGTAGTTAGTTGGTTGTGGGTTGTTTAACCTTATACTGTATAGTTTTACATATCTATAACAACAGTAGTTTGGGCCTCTTATATTCTAATAGTTAAGACTTTAAGCTGTGTACACATTGCAATTCCAGTATGAGTCATGCATAACCCTAGGACTAAGAGACAAGACAGACAGTCCCCCTCTCCTAAAATTTTGCCAAAGTTCTGGCTTTCTTTTTCCACTGAGTGGGTACAAGTCAGCTAATGATGAACATGAGGTCTTTGTCCTCATTTAAAGGTGCTTCGGAAGAAGCACTGCCCCCTAGGAAGGCCTCCTTGTCTTGGTCCAGGACCCCTACCCCATGGCAGAGGCCATCTTCCCTCCCAGTGCACAGTGATGTCCCAGATAGCAAACTGGTTAGCTGCTGTCCACTCCTGGGCAGTTTTGTCTTCTAAAACATGAGTTTTTATCTGAGAATCTTCCTGTTCCCAGATGATCAAAACTGGGGCCATCCACTTCCTTCTGAGCCACCTCTGCCCAGGGGCTCAGTGGCTGTGTCCTCCAGTCACAACAGAAAACCCCTTCAGAACACCCTTCAGGAAGGTGGCATCTCCTCACAGGCTCACACATGCTTGGTGTGTGCACAGAGCTTTTGCTCTAGTTCAGGAGGTGTGTGGGGAGGCTCACTAGTCCAACAGAACTTGGTACCAGTGTCATATGCCAGGAGCCAAGGTTACAAGGGATACAATGTTCCCAGACCTACCAGAGAAGGCAAACCCCTACAGCATGCAGGGCTAGACAGGGACAAGAAACAAGTTCATTCTAGGCCGCAAGAAGAGGGAAAGGGAAATTATAGACATACATCTGAGACACTGCAGATTTGGCTTCAGACCATAGACCACTGGCAACAAAGCAAGTCACACAAATTTTTGTTTTTCCAGTGAATATAAAAATTATATTTGTACTCTACTGTAGCCTACTAAATGTATAATAACATTATGTGTAAAAGAACTATGCAGATACATTAATTTAAAATTATTGCTGAAAAATGCTAACGATCGTCTGAGGCTTCAGCTCATCTTAATCTTTTTGCTGGGGGAGGGTCTTGCCTCAGTGTTGATGACTGCTGGCTGATCAGGAGGGTGGCTCCTAGAGGCTTCTGTGACAATTTCTTAAAATAAGACAATGAAGTTTGTGGCACGGATTGCAAAGCGGGAATCAGTACTTAAGTAAGGTCAATAGGAGTTTTCGAGTTAAGTGAACCTGAATATGAGCCCTCCAGGCCTTTCCACCAGTTAGCTATAGAGCCTTGAGTACATCTGACCCACAGCTGGCTCAAGCAGACACTTGGCCAGTGGGTGAGTGCTGAATGAACCGATCTGAGCCGATTTCCTCATCTGCAAACCAGTGATATAATTCCTTCCTTGCAGAAGAATAAATGAAAAAAGTCACAGTGTCAAGAAAAACAGACACGACCTGTGGAAGGCTGGGCACCAGTGCTCTAAAGCAAGTTCTGCCTAAACTGGCAGAAACATTTTTCACATTAGGAATAGGAGTTTTTCAAGATCCTGTCTGAGGCCAGGTTGAGAGCAGAGCAGGAGTGGGGGCCTGGGCAGGGCCAGGCACTGAAGTGAAGACAGGCCTGGAGAGAACCGGCTCCTGGTGGCTGCTCAGTGGCTCAAACAGCTCCTCGCCTCACCTGCCACTGTCCTCCTTCTCCCTTGGCTCTGGTGGTGCTGTTTCCTTCCCCTCCTGCCCTCCTGGTCCCTGGGAACCCACGGCTCCTAAACATGCTACTTCCAGAGCCCAAAGGCAAGCATGGAAGAGCAAACAGCTTCAGGGGCAGTGGGAAGATAAGGCCAGCTCACATGTCACTGCAAGGGCGCGAGTGGAGGAGGTGAAGGGGATCAGCACAGGAGTGGGGGAAAGCCTCTCAATCCCACCCTTCACCACCCTCACCCCTGCAGCGTTTTGCCTATTTCCAGCTCTCAGCTCCTTCCCACCCTAGCCCAGCCCAGACCTCAGCCCCTTCAGAGCAGCACAGTCCAGAGATTTCCTTGAACAGGAGTAACCCCTCATCTAACAGTTAATTATTTCTTAGTGGGAAGGGACAGTCAGTCATCTTTTTCCAGTGACCCCATATCCTTGTTGAAGGCATCCAGTTATAATCCCTGATGCAGCGATCTCTACCTGCTCTGCAGAAGCCTATGCCCAAGACAGGGAGTTCCCTGGACTTCTCAATACAGGTGGACTTAAGCTAATGGGCTGGAAAAAGAGAAAGGGAGGTTGAATTCCTCACTTGCAGCCAGACCCTGCAACACAGCTTCCTAAGGCTTCAGCCCCCTTCCCTGGCTGATGCTCCCTCCCCCACTCCCTCTCACCAGGATCCTGAGCCCCCAACACAGCTGAGCTGGCCAAAGCTGAGGAGTTGCTAGAGCAGCAGCTGGAGCTGGACCAGGCCCTGCTGGAAGGGCAGGAGGGGGTGGTGGGCCCAGGCCCTGGTGCTCAAGATCCAAAAGCTGAAAAAACAGATGAAGAGGCACTGAGAGAACCTGGGAGCAAACACCGAAGCTTCCCACCGATGCCCCGGCACCCTCCATCCCTGGAAATACTGCCCACCACCCCCCACAGGAACCCCAGGATCAGAAACACCCCAGCCTCTCCCAGGCCAGGGAAAGCAGACAAAGGGCAGGACAATTGGCAGGTAGTTGGGGAGCCAGGGCTCTGCAGTCTTAGTCCCATCCCCCTTTGACCTCACAGCAGGGCACCCAGGCCTTACAGGAATTTACCCTGGACCATGCCCTAAAATAACCTCACCCCAAATACAATAAAATGAGAGAGCACCCACACATAATGCAGATGCACTTGTGTTTCATGTTTAGTTATGTTAAAAATTCTGACAATCAGGAGTGGTGCTGATGCAGAAGAGGGAAACCAGGGGGTGGGGGAAGACGATGTCAGGGGTGGGAGTAGTACGGTCTCCGTCACCCCTACTCTGCTTGCAAAGCTTATATCTTGCAGTGAACACCAAGAATGAGTTTTCAGACAATTCCAGCTGAGCGGGACGGGGACAACTCTTCTGAGAGAGTGCCCCAGCATCCCTCCACCAAGTATTTACTGAAAGGGCTTGTAAAACTAGTAACATCCACTAGATGGCTTTTTGAGGCTGGGTCATGAGATACCTGTGGCCTTGTAAAAGCACTCAAACCTGCATTCTCAGGAGGCTGTTTTCAGTGTTCCTTATCACACACTCCACTCCTTGTCCTGATTTCAGGGTCAAGGAGTTACGTTCTGTTGCACAAATAACATGCATACAGTGCCTCAGTATTTTTCCTTGTCCCGACATCAAATGCCACGTACATAAGGTTGAATATGGTGCCATGTACCACCCACACTGCTGTCCTCTCCTGAAGGGCAGATGGTCACATTCCAGAATGGGTGAGTCCCGTATCGTGTCTGTTCAACTGAGGAGAAATGTGGCATGGTCAGAATACGGCTTGAAAAGCTGAAAATGAGACATGAACACATGGCACACATGCAGATGCTGGTGTACTGTGTGGGTTCAGAGGACAGACTTGAGAGTGGGGAAAGAGATGTTGTATGATGAGAGAAGACAGATACCCCACATCAGGGTCAGAAAAAAATCCCAACACAGCATGAAAGATCACGGGCATGAGCCAGTCAAGTGTCCATTATGCATGAGGTGCCCATGACCTACATGACAGGATTGAAGACAAACATATTAAGGAACTAGGAGGACCTAAAGGGCTTCCTGAGATCAGCACTCACTGTGGAGGAGATACCTGTCTCATCAGGCAGCTCCTAACACTGACCTCAAGGAGATGCTGCCCATACTGAGGATTCTGGTATCATTCTCATCTGATACAAATGTGATGGCCAAGCCGTGTGCCATCTGGAAGGAGACAGAGGGTAGGACTAGAAGACTCCAAAGAGGGAAGACTCCCAGAGAGAGGGATGAGGATGTAAAGTGTGAAAAGATACCGAAAGTAACGAGCTGGGAGAGTGGGGGTCCCTCTGCATGTGGAGCTCACCTGATGCAGGTAGGTCTCAGAATCTTCAGGCATGTCATAGGTAAAGGCAGTGTTCACCTGCTCCATGTCCATGGCTCAGCTGAATAGGTTGGTAGTCAAAGAATTTGTCTTTAAAAATATTTTGGGGTCATTCTCCAGCAAGTGCAAAAGTATAAAAAAATTTAGTCACCTGAGGTGCATTCCTTGGCTTCCTGGCCAGTTTTCCCAAGGCCTCCAATGCCCCCATGCACCCTGGGTGCCCTCCACACTCTCCGAGTGTCCAAATGTGTGTGAGGAGGTTAAGGGCAGGAAGAACTATTGGATCATGGATTGAGGTGCCTTTTCCCACCTCTGGAGGTGGCGAGGTATGGATTCATAAGCTGGCATTGAAAAGATCACTGCCTTTTGTGAACATTTGTTTGGTCACCAACAGTCATGGCTGAACCCTGAGAACGAAGAGAAACTTGTCTAAAAAAAGTAATTGTCCTGAGAAGAAATCTGTAGAAATACTTGCAGGTCGATCACTAAGATCATCTCAGAGTGTGAGATGGAGTCTGGCCCCAGACTCACAGACCTTCTCCAATATGGAAGCAGCAACTCCACACCAGCCAGGACGTGAGAGCCTCTCCAGGTGCTCAGGGGCCAGCAATTATGCAGCCTGCCCTCTGTGCCTAGCACTTCCTCCATATGTCTGGCTGTCCTTGCAGGGCTGAAGTTCAAGGAGTCGGGGCAAGGAGGTGGTAACCAGGCAAAGCTTGAGTTGCAAGAAGACATGGATATGAGGCCATCCTGGTCATTGTTGCCTGATCAAGGTCTTTGTGCCTTGTGGAGGCAGAATTCACTGTGTGTTAGTTTTTCCTACTGTAATGAATGTGAACTGGGGGTTGATGCACTGATACAATAAGGTTTGCTCTGCTGCAGTAGTGTTGCCTCCGTGTAAGAGAAACAAAGGCTTCAATATAACATTTGCCTGTTTATCTTAGAGCCAAAGGGCTAACAGAGCATCTGTGGGAACACAGCGGCACACACCCTAGTCAGGACCCCACAAGGACTGAACCAAATGTGGGGTCATTAGCTTTTCCTGGCCTCAGATAGGAGTCTCACTCTGCCTCAGCCGTGACTCCCATACCACGTGCATGTGGCAGGGGTCTGTGTGCCCAGCAAGGACACAGTTCAGAGAGCTTTCTTCATTACCTAGGGTATGTGGTTGGAAAAAAAAAAAAGTTGCCCATGTCCATGAGGCTCTGGAGGGAAGCATAGAACCTACTACTAAATTCTTCTGGGCTGACCCATTTCAGGCCATGGTTTCCTCTGTATCAAAGTTGCTTTCTCACTGATCTACTTACAGTTAGCCCTTAACACAAGAGTGTGTGGAGCGGTAAAACCCACGTCGGCCTGAGAGGGCCCCAGACATGTAATGATGTCTGGTGGCTTTGGCTGGGGCTGCCCCATGGCTAGTTCTCCTTCCTGGGCATTCCCCCCTCCCATCTCACTGGAGCTATGTTGGGTTCACCTGTCCTCTCTTCTCACTCCCATTCTTCAGAGTGGGGTGCTATGGTGTGCTCCTCTCTCCCCAACACAGCACTGGTGTCCCCTTTGGAGCCTAGTTTCTCTTTTCACCTCCAGGCCTGCTGGGGACGCCATAATCCTAGGAAGTTGGCTGCCGGGAATCCACTATGGTCTCCAGCCCTGGACCACAGGTGCTGTCATATTTTGGGTGGAAAGGAATTTGATTCTTTTCTGGAAAGTAAAGGAAAATGGATGAGGGCAATTAGGTTGCTCTCATGGGAACTTGAAAGACTCTTCCTCTTCCCCCTACTTTAACAAGATAAACGGAGAAAAGGAGCTCCCATTAAGGGAAAACATTGACTCTCTCCCTATTGACTCTATCCTTGAAATGGAATTTGGATTCAGTTTATATGTGAAGCATTTATATGTGAAATGTTGCTTTTTAAAGGCATACTTTTGGATTAAAGCAAACATTCATATATTAAAGTAAATTCTCTGAAGAATGTGAACATTGTAGGTGAGTGCATTATTCTCAGCTTCCATCTCCTCACAGAGCCATCATCCACTCTATTCCATCCCGTCCCCTGCACTGGGAGGCAACCATGACAGAAGGCACGGCCTGTGCTCCTTTGGCATCTGGCTTCTGCTTGGGTTTGGATGATAACAGACACCTCCAGGGGATGGGGGTGTGGGAGGAGAAGTAACTCACGGTTTTCATTCCCTCACTCCCTCTGGGCAGCTCTGTGGTTCTGTAATCACTTCAGGCCTCTACCTACAGCCCCAGGGATGCGGGACTATCCCTACTGAAAGCTACAGGTTTGCCTGAGTTCTAGAAATTGCTCCCTTCCTTGCTCTTTCAAGCTCAAGAGTTGCAGTTTCCTGCTACAGATCATCCAGGGAGCTTCAGCGCCCCCTTGTGGCTTTCTTAGCCCTGCCAGCACCTCTGTAATATGTGTCTTCCTTCTGCATCATCTCTTTCCTGCCAGGACCCGGACCACAGGGTGCTCCCACGAAAGAAGTGACAATAATTTATTTATGGAATAACACATCTATTCACAATGTTAATTCAGTTTGTTTTGGTAGAGACTGGATCTTGCTATGTTGCCCAGGCTTGTCTTCAACTACTGGCCTCAAGTAATCCCCTTGCCTCAGCCTTCCAAAGTACTGGGACTATAGGCGTGAGAGAGTGTGTCCAGACCTTAATTCAAAAATTTGACTTACTACAATAAAAGGGAAGCAATAGAAGCATTTTGGAAATGGAGCAGGAAAGAAGGTAAAGATGGGAAAGATCAGTCTGTGTCATGTGAGAAGCCCCCGTGCAGAGGCTGTCCTGGGTCTTTAGGGGACAGCAACAACAAAACACACAGGATGCTGGTGTCAGGGACAGCGTGACCACAGCGGGATAATAGCGGCTGTCCTACGAAATAATGCTCATATACATCCCTTATGAGAAGGATCAGATCAACATATAAAAATATGCCAAATAAAGTGAAGCTCAAGGCAGGAGTGGGACTGGCCATTCTCAGCCCCTGACCTCCATGGACTTGGAGAAAGGCTCAGCCTGGAGATGTGTGAGGCCTCCGACCTGGAGCAGCACCCGCCCCTAAAGACCAGGCACAAATCCCAGCACATGGAAGGATCCAGACAAATACACAAGAAATGACCACAGCAGGAGCTTTACTGAGCACAGAGCGAGGCTGCATACCACTCAGCACCTGCCCTCCACCTGCCCTTCTCTCCCCAGCACAGCAGATCCTCAGAATCCAAAAAGAGATCCTAACCTCCATGTTTTATTAATGGCTTATAGTGTTTTATCACATCTTCCGTCAATGATATGCAGAAGATAGCTGTAGAGCAACACATCTATTTAGGGTGAGTGAGTCACAGTGGAAATCTGGGAGGGAGACCCTGTAACCCTTTCATTCCAAGAAAAGAAATGATGGTCCTGGGAGATATCCCAGGTCTGGATATTGGGATTATGTGGAAGGGGTTCTGAGGCATCAGGGGAACAGGCCTTACTCCCACCATCCTCCCTGTGCTATGCTTGGGAGGAGACAGAGCTCATCAGCTGCACAGCTAGAGGAAGAGAAGTCAGGGTGTACACAGAGACACAGGAAACTGAGAACAATCTGTTTCTTGCTGGTCTGTACAAGGCAGCTCTCAAACTGTGGAGAACATGTTAATGACCAGATTCAGCTCAGCCACTCTCAGCCTTGACACCCTGAGCACTAGGGCAGCCCATCACCATTGCCTACCTTCAAATACAAAGATCCCCTATAGCCCAAAGCTGCTCCCTGCCCTCAACTCCTGTTGGCATCAGGTCCGAGGGATCATATTTCAGCAAGATGTGAGCACCACATCAGTGTCCAGGATCCTGTCACCACCTCGAGAATGACAATAAAAAGACCCAGCAGAGCCTGCAGAAAAAGACTGTATTTGAGGTAGGACCATGGGATAGGCGAGGAACAGCACTGTGGCTCCATTCTCTCTATTCCAGGGGTTAGAGATGGGCTGTTCCTGCCGCCCCTTCCATGCTGCTTTTTATAGTATAGACCCCTCCTGAAGTTCTTTTGAGGACAGAAGACCCTGTTAGGTGTCATGGTGCAGAGGGGCCCTGAGGGCGTTGAATTGCTACTTAGCTGAGATTAGGAAGGTAAACCCAGGATGCAGGAGAGGAGGAAGAGCCAGCATGGAACCCTCCTGGACATCTGTTTGCAGGGAGGGTCTTTCCTGCAGGGTTGGGGCACGCAGTATTGAGGTCCTCTGTGTATGGCTACCCTGCTGTTCTCATCTATGAATGGGGCCAGATCCATTTCTTCCTCCAATAAAACAACCAGGGGAATCCATGGACAGAACACCTGCTAGCTTCACATTAATCCTGTATTAGTTTGATTTAATATTTCATATCTTGTAAGAAATGAAATGGAAGGATGATCTCTTGGTAAAAGTAATTCCAATTCCTGGGGCCCTGGATCCCTTATCTCACTGTTTAAAATTCTCATGGAGGATCAGGGGAGTACAGAGCCCAGAAACAGTCATGAGGCCTGAAGCTTCCTGGTGTAAAGGACCCTCCCCTGCACACTGGGGCTCAGAGCAAACAGCACAGCTGACTCCCAGAGTCTCCAGCCTCCATCCTCTAATGTCAGACTGAACTTTCCCAGCCTTCCTGGCTGCCAAGCTTCTGGTTCCCAGCAGCCTCCTCTCTCACCCTTCACCTCTTCTGATCGGGGCCGTTGGACACTTGACAGGACAGTGCCCTCCTTGTCAGTCTGCCTGTTTGCCTGGTTCCCTCTCAGGGTTTGTGGCTTGACTGGGTTCACTATCTCCAGCCCCAGCAGGAACAGGAAGAAGTGACTGGGTAAATCCCCCAATAGCAGTGGGATCCCTACACATGAGATGCGGCAAAACCATCATTCTAGTGCCTCCCATACCTGAGAACTTCTTGCACATCACAGTTCCAAGGACTAGAACAGGAAGAGGCTCTACATCAGAAATGGTTTCCTTGATGGTTAGGATGAGCTGGGAAGGGGGTTCTGAGAAGGGAATGAAAGGGGTCTCAACCTTCAGGTCAAAACTCTGAGCCTGTCACAGGGTCCAGAACAGCTCCTGCTTGCCAGTTCTGTGAAGGGGTTTCCACCTTATACCAGTTTTTACCGACTTCAGCATAAAAGGCCTGAGCAGCCCCTCACGTTACACACACACGGGGATTCCTGCTCGTCCCCAGAAGGCACCACCACAGCTGCCCACTTCTTTTTTTTTTTTTTTTTTTTTTGAGACGGAGTTTTGCTCTGTCCCCCAGGCTGGAGTGCAGTGGCCGGATCTCAGCTCACTGCAAGCTCCGCCTCCCAGGTTTGCGCCATTCTCCTGCCTCAGCCTCCCGAGTAGCTGGGAAGCTGCCCACTTCTTGAAGGTCCTATTGCCCTGAGGCCTGGGGTCCCCATGCTGTGCGTCCTGGGTGTGGTCCGCCCTCCCACAGTCAAATCAGCGTGATGTCTGCTGAGTAGAATCCCTGGGCCTGGTACCTCAAGGTGACCTTCCCATTAGGTCCTGAGTGATGGGTCACAAGTGCTGATGGCATGGAAAAAATTTAATGAGAATCCCAGCTCTTGGCCTCCTTGCCAGAGGTCCAGCAGAAATTTTCCAAGTTAAAAGTAGATTCAGGATAAACAGTTTACCTAATCTCTAGTGCTCTCTTTCTACACATGTGTCTCATTGTCTGTGAAGCCACTATTATGCTTCTAATGTTGGTGATATTATTTTCAGTTTTAAAATTTCTATGATTTTTTTTCTAATTTGCACTCAGGTTTTGCAACCTTTTGATACTATCTGTTACATTGTGATGTTAGAAACTAGCAGTCGTTTGTGGTACTTTCATGCACTGTGTCTCTGCTGATTCAGTTTCCTGGTATTTTATCTTCTGGTTGTGTTAAAGGTTATCTCTAATTGTTGGGCACAGAAGACCAGGGAAGAAAAAGATCCTCCAGTGAAGTACACCACTACTGACAAACACATCACTGTTGACAAGGGGAACTGCTGAGTTACCTCCCTACACTCCTCCTCCCTGTCCCTACTCCCCACCCACCCTCAGGACAGCCTCAGGAGCCTGGGCAGAATCCCCAGATCCACAATAGAAATGCTGAGGAGGAGGAGGAAGGGGCACGATTCGGGCCTCCTTCCCTCTTATAGGGATGTCTCCCGGTAACATAATTCTAGCTTCAGGAGGTCCTGACATGCGGCCCCGAGGACTACAGTACCTTCCAGCAGCATCGTCTCCTTGCCACGCTCCGGGCTTCTGCGCCTAGTGTAGTGACCCATTACGGTTTCCCTTGCAGCCTCCGTGATCCAGAACCTCTCCCAGGTGCGCTTGATCCTCTGAGCCGCAGATCGCGCCGCTGTCCAGGTCTTTACGTCTGGTTCAGGGACATTATTCCCCGTCGTAGGGGGCTGAAAGTGTCCCCCAAGGAAGTTCTCAACTGGTGCCACCATGCAGCCAAGCAGCAACTGCAGGTGCGTGGCTCTGGACCTGTCCAGGGGTCAGCCCAAGGCAGGGCTAGAATCCACGCTTCGCCCCGCACACCTCAGCTCCTCCCTCCCTCTGTGATTAGTCACAGCAGAAGTCAGTCACCAACCAGATTTAAGGCGAAACCTGGAGCAAAATTTCCCCAGAGCTTCCCCACCCGTGAGTGGTCAGCTGAGGCCCCGCCCCCGCCCCCCACGCCTGGGACACCCTGGCCCCTCCCTCTGGGGGTTGGGGGGACACCTGTGCCCCGAGCCTGACGTCACTCACCGGCTGGCCCTGGTGGTTGGTGCCGGCCCAGGAACCCTCAGTAATACATTCCCTGCGGTCATCGAGAACGTTCCTCAGGGCGCCCACAGTCCTATCCCATCTTCTCCACCCCAGGCGCCCGCGGCTTCACGCTCTGATCCTCGTTGCAGCTGTGGAAGCGAAGAAACCGCGTGTCGCCCACAAAGGCGCCGCTGAGGATCCCAGGGCTCGCACAGTGGAGGTGGAGTCCGGTGGCCTCCAAGTACCCGGGAATGCGGGCCTGGACCCTGGGAACGGACACATTGGGGGTGGGAGAGGCGCAGGGAGCCTGGGACCCCGGCCCACTCCCCTGGGGTCCGCATCCACCCCGTCTCCGGGACGTGCTCGCTCCGCCTCCCCGCAAGGACCCAGCCTCCCGGGCTCCCTCCCACGTCCCACCCCGGCCCTGGAGCTGCTCACCTACGAGCTTCTTACTGTGTGGGAGGAGCGGGGGAGGGGACAAAGGAACGGGGACCAGGGGAGGGTGGCGTGGGGCATCGGCGCCTGGAGAAATGAACTGAGGAGTCTGCAGACCCCAGCCCTGGGCGAAGGCGCCCCGGGGGAAGCTGCTGAGCCCTGAAGGTCGCCCTTTCCCTCCTGCCTCCTCAGCCCCAGTTCATCCTGATCCTCTCCTCACCAGCCCAGGTCTCCCCAAGGTCAGGGCCCACAGAGGAGCAGGGGTGGGGGGATCCGGGACGCGGCATCCGCCTTCTCTGGGTATCTTGGAGTCCAGGGAGGATCATGGAGATCTCCCACTTTATGAAGCCCATTCTCCACTCACTCTGATGACTTCTCTAGACCCCAGTGGAAACCAGATACAACACCCTCATCAGTCCTGGGGGAAAAACAAGAGCAAAGTATGAGAGGTGGCCATGGGGTCCGGGAAACTCCTGCAGAATTCTCAGGCGAGGAAACTCTTCAGCGCTGGGTCCTTGGCTTAGTATGTCTTGCCTGCCCAGCCACCTGTCCCAGAGCTGGAGATACTCAGGTTTAAGCCAGAGACTTTGGATATCTTCCTTGATGGTGACATAATTTTTGTCTTCTTCTCTCCTGGAAGGGGAACCCCAGAACCATCAGAGTGATCCACTCTGCCCACTCTTCTTATTCTTCTGTCTCTCCAGTCTCTCTCCCTGAGCTGGACTCTCCACCCACCCTCACATTCTGGATAATGCAGAGATGTGAACATGGCCCCAGGTCAGGATTGTCTGCATGCAAACTCAGCTCCACCGTGGCGACCTTCATTCCTATTGTATCACCTGAAAACGGAAAACACCCCATACAGATGTTATGAGAATTAAATGAATTCATATTTTTAAAGTGCTGAGGACACAGACTAACACATAGCACCATGACAGTGTATGATATTATCACTGTTGCTATGTATTTAGTCCTTTTTGCCTGAGTCTCTTCTCTTTCCTCTGGGTTCCCAGGGAAATTCTCTTTTGGAAGATTATGTCTGCAAGAGACCTCCAGTGGGAAAATGCTGGCTGGCTCGTGGTGGGATCTTCCTTTTATTAAATGGAACAATTGTTGGTGGATCGACAGCTAGTGAGCCACTTACAGTACAGTTCATGTTTGAAAGACCACATACTTAGGATTAACTCTATTTTAATAAAGGCACATCCCACACATTATAAGTCCAACATCATTTGTGAGGAGATTGCTTTGATTGGGTCCTGGGGAGTATTACTCTACTTTCTTTGAGAGAGTTTTGCAACACATTTCAAACCTCTGCTTCTCATTTCACACTATCTGGCTCACGAGTGAAGGTGATGAGAAGTGTCTTCATACTGTGCACCCAGGTTTGTCTATCAGAGCCATAGTTATATATTACACATAGAGATTATTTTCTTATGTTATGATTTATATATATATTATACTCATGGAATAAAGATGGATATTACTACAGTGCTTAAATGGCTACTACTGGTATCTATGCATTTTCTCTCTTGGCATATGACATTAACATATAGAATTGTACAGTGTACTTTGGCTTCCAGCAATAGCTGATTAGGTCATTTGGACCACCTCTCCCACTGAGTACCACTGGAAAAGTGGGAGGAAAATACATATTTGAAAAGTCTGCTTGAATTTATAGATGGGCTAGCAAAGCAGTGAAGATTTGCCAGTCCAGGAACCTGAAAGAGGCAGAAATCCAGAAGAGCACCTTGAGCTGTGGGGTGCTTTTGTGGACCAGATGCAGTGACACCTTCCTCCCAGGCAAGAAGGCAGCTTCTGGGATTCAGAACTAAAGTGTCCCAATACTTAGAAGGTCTCTTGGTCTCTCTAGAATTCAGTGCTCTTTGGCCAGGGCTATGATACTCACACTCATTCCTTGGAGGAGCCAAGCTTCAGGTTTGGCTGCCTCTGGGACATTTCATGCTAGAAAAACCCCAACATGGGTAGATAAAGGGTGTAGAGGACACCAGCCACTCTTCCGTGGAGCTCTGCCCAGTGGTCTCCCCTCACTTCCGCTCAGGGACAACATGGCCATTTGGCCATTTAACTATTTTACTAAATTCATGGAGACATGGCCAACGTAAGTAAGAGAACACTGGGAGGTATCTTGGACAGAGTTCCAGGCAGTCACAGCTTTTGGGTCTCTGTGTCCTTTCCCTTCATCTCAACCAAAGAGCATTTGTGGAGGCTGAAGAACAAAAGACTTTAAATATCAGAGCTGAATCTAGGACCACTGATCCATTGTGGTCAGTAGGCTGGAGCCATGTGGTCCAGCAGTAATGAAGTCTATGAGTCCTTGGTCACCCCAAGGCTCTCCCCGATTAAGAGCTACCTCTCACTGCTATCAGGGACCCCAGGAGCTGGATATGACCTTTTTTATGTTATTTCTGATAAGAACCCGGAGAGGTCCCAGAGCATATAGACCTTGATCGAAATGGGGCCAGAGTGGAGTCAGGCAAAACTCTGCAATGATTCAGAGGCACCTAAGCGTAAAATAATATCTCAACTCAGAGCTTCCATCAGAGCATCAGGCTCCATAGTTCCTGTATTTGCACTGTGAGAACTGGGGCTTGATGAGAACAGAAATAGTTACATGTGCAGAAAAGCATATGTAGTTAGAACCTGGGTCATGATTCAAGGCGTGGGAGGGCCCTTGTCTTTTCCATGGTAGAAAGTGGGGCTTTCTGTCATCTTGGTTCTGATGGGCCAAGTACAGAAGATAAACCTTCCTGCTTTCAGCTGAGTGACTGATAATAGAAGCTGGAGTTAAGAGAATCAGTGGCAGCCTCTCTCTCTCCATGCCCCAGCCCAGTAAATCTAAGCCAGGACTTGGGGCTCTGGCACTTTCTTCTCACTGTGTGCTCTCCTTCTCTGGCTCAAAAGAGAACCACATGTAACAGAAACCAAGGGCTACAATTCTCATAGAACCCAGAAAACTGGACTAGGGACCTGGAGAGTCTTGTGCCTGTCATTGCTCCTCCACTCAGGTGCTGTGTGACCTCAGGAGAAGCTCTCTATTCCTAGGGCCTCTTTGATACATCTGTGAATCACGGACAAAAACCTCCATTCTAGCAACATTACTGAAATGCAGGGAGGAACAAGTGATCAATGAGGAGGGAAAAAGCAAAGTGATGACATTTACTCCTAGACAAAACTTTTTAGGAGAATGTACCTTAAAGGAAGGAGAAAAACATTTAGTACCTGTGATCCCCTGCCAAAAAAAGCCTGTTTAGTTTACTAATTGTAATTGTTCATAATCTTTCTGTAAAGTTTGGGCAAAACTAGCTCCCTCAATATTTCAAATAAATTAAATACAGTTGGTGATTCAATGTCAGTTTAGGTCTACAGCTTTTGCTTTGTGTGAAACTGAAAGAGAATGGGAACATCTTCATTTTTCTGTGGTGGCCAGGGGACCCTCAGAAGCTTAGAAATGACCCTATATCATCCATTTTCAATTGACTCACTCTATCCTTTGGAATCCCAGGTAATTCATACTCTTAAAATATCTCATGTTCCTAGATATGATAGGTTAGAAAAGGCAATATTTCTGTTTTAATTTGATAGGGCTGCCATAATAATGCACCAAACATTGGGTGACTTAAGTAATAAATGTTTATTGTCTCACAATTCTGGAGACTAAAGGTGCAAGGTCAAGGTGCTGCAGAGTTTATTTCTTCTGAGGTCTCTTTCCTTGGCATGTAGCTGGCCACTTCTCCTTCTGTCTTCTCAAGATAGGGCTTCAACATATGGATTTTCGTGGCGTAGGTACATGATTCTTCTTCTAATGGTATGGATCATCTTTGGCTGTGGATAGTCTAAAGTCTAAAAGACAGTACATCACTTTGGCTTAACTGTTTCTCTTGGTTTTCTAAAATTTTGGTCTTACAATAGAAACAAACAAGAAAGAGAACCAAAGTCTAATTCTTCCTGGAAGGTGAACCTCCTCTCTAACTCTGGGTTATCCCAGACACTAAGACATGGTGCTGTGCAGTTCCCCAAAGTCCTATGCACTCTAATGATTCTGTTTCTGCCTTTTTAAATGGGAAGAAGATTCTCTCTCAGGAGAGCAACCTCTTCTGATGCTGTATGGGCTTTATTCTCCTTAAACTTAAAGAGTGAAAAAGATCTTAATAAAAAGGAAAATATTCACCAAATTTTTATCACACTCATAATTTTTGTACATTTTAAAATGCCCCATATTGTGTTGAGTTTATTTTTAAATATGTTTTAAATTGGTACATAATATTTGTACATATTTATGAGGTACATGTTATCATTTGATACATGCATAGAATGTGTGTATAATAAGTCAGGATATTTAGGGTATCCATCACCTCAAGCACTTATCATTTCTTTGTGGTGGGAACATTTTAAATCCACTATTATAGCTGTTTTGAAATACACATTTTTGTTAACTTTAGTCAGTCTGCTGTGCTATCAAACATTAAAACTTATTTTCTCTATGTAACTGAACATTTGTATCCATTAATCTGCCTCTCAATATTTTCTCACCCCTACATTCTTCCCAGTTTCTGGTAACTGTCATTCCACCCTCTCTACCTCCCTGAGGTTAACCTTTTTAACTCACACATATGAGTGACAACATGTGATGTCTGCCTTTCCTTGCTTGCTTTACTTCACCTAACGTAATGATCTTCAGTTCCACCCATGTTCTTGAAACTGTCAGGATTTCGTTCTTTTTTATGACTGAATTGCATTCCATTGTGTATATATACCACCATTTATTCATTCACCCATTGATGGATTCACCCTTTGATTTTATATCTTTGGTATGTGCATAGTGCTTCAATAAACCTAGGGGTGCAGGTACTGTTTTGATAATATTGATTTCTTTTGCTGGATAAATACCCAGGAGCAGAGTTTTGTTGGATCAGATAGTAGTTCTATTTTTTGTTTTTTTGAGAAATCACTATACTGTTTTCCATAACTGCTGTACTTATTTACTTTCCCACCAAGATATACTACAGTTCCTGCTTCACCACATGTTCACCAGCATCTATTATTTTTTCTTACTAATAGCCATTCTAACTAGGATAAGATGATATTTCATTGTAGTTTTGATTTGCATTTTCCTGATATTTAATACTGTTGAGTGTTTTTTGTACACCTATTAGCCATTTGTATGTCTCCTTTTACAAAATATCTATTCAGACCTTCTGTCCACTTTTTAATTGGATTATTTGTGTTTTTTACTGCTGAGTTTTTGAGTTCCTTGTAGTCTAGATATTATAGTCTAGATATTAGTTCCTTGTTGGATGAATACATAGCAAGTATTTTCTCTACTCAACAGGTTCTACCTCTTCACTCTGTTAATTTTTCCATTTGCTGTGTTGAAGCTATTTAGTTAAATACAGTCCTATTTGTCTATTTTTATTTTTGTTGTCTGTGCTTTTGACATGTTAGCAATAAAGTCTTGGCTAGACACATGTCTAGAGTGTTTCCTGTATGCATTCCTCTAGTTGGTTTATAGTTTGAGGACTTACATTTAAATCTTTAATCCATTTTGAGTTGATTTTTGTGTATGGTAAAAGACAGGGGTCTAGTGGTATTCTTCTGCATCTGGTAGCATTTTCTCAGCTCTTTTTAAGAGACTCATTCTTTCCCCATTGTATATTCTCGGTTCCTTTGCCAAAAATGAGTTGGCTATCAATGTATGGATTTATATGTGAGTTCTCTTTTGTGTTCCATTGGTTTATCTGTTTGTTTTTATGCCAGTACCATGCTGATTTGGTTACTATAACCTCATAGTATATTTTGAATTCAGGTAGTGTGATGCCTCTAGCTTTGTTCTTTTTGCTCATGATTACTTTGGCTATTTGGGAAATTTTACGCTTCCATATGAATTTCATATTTTTTTCTACTTCTGTGAAGAATGATATTGGTATTTTGATAGGGATGGAATTGAATCTGTCAATTGCTTTGGGTAGTATGAACATTTTAACAATATTATTTCTTCCAATTTATGTGCATGAAATATGCTTCTTTTTTTTTTTTCCTTAGAGACAGGATGTCACTGTTTTCTAGGCTGGTCTTGAATTCCTCGGCTCAAACAATTATTCTATCTTATCCTCCCAAAGTGCCAGGATTACAGATGTGTGTCACCGTGCCTGGCTCTTTCAGCTTTGTGTACTCTTCAATTTCTTTCATCAATGCTTTATAGTTTTTGTTTTATTTCTTGGGATAAATTGATTCTTAGTATTTTATATTCTTTGTGATTTGTAAATGGTGTTGTTTTCTTGATTTCTTTTTCAGATTATATGGTGCTGGTATATATAAATGCTATGAAAGTTTGCACATGGATTTTGTATCCTGCAGTTTTACTAAATTTATTAGTTCTAACCATTTATTTGGTAGAATATTCAGGTTTTTCCGAGTAAAAGGTCATTTTTTTTTTTAATACTTTAAGTTCTAGGGTACATGTGCATAACGTGCAGGTTTGTTACATATGTATACTTGTGCCATGTTGGTATGCTGCACCCATCAACTCGTCAGCACCCATCAATTCGTCATTTATATCAGGTATAACACCCAATGCAATCCCTCCCCCCTCCCCCCTCCCCATGATAGGCCCTGGTGTGTGATGTTCCCGTTCCCGAGTCCAAGTGATCTCATTGTTCAGTTCCCACCTATGAGTGAGAACATGCGGTGTTTGGTTTTCTGTTCTTGTGATAGTTTGCTAAGAATGATGGTTTCCAGCTGCATCCATGTCCCTACAAAGGATACAAACTCATCCTTTTTTATGCCTGCATAGTATTCCATGGTGTATATGTGCCACATTTTCTTAATCAAGTCTGTCACAGATGGACATTTGGGTTGATTCCAAGTCTTTGCTATTGTGAATAGTGCCGCAATAAACATACATGTGCATGTGTCTTTATAGCAGCATGATTTATAATCCTCTGGGTATATACCCAGTAGTGGGATGGCTGGGTCATATGGTACATCTAGTTCTAGATCCTTGAGGAATTGCCATACTCTTTTCCATAATGGTTGAACTAGTTTACAATCCCACCAACAGTGTAAAAGTGTTCCTATTTCTCCACATCCTCTCCAGCACCTGTTGTTTCCTGACTTTTGAATGATTGCCATTCTAACTGGTGTGAGATGGTATCCCATTGTGGTTTTGATTTGCATTTCTCTGATGGCGAGTGATGATGAGCATTTTTTCATGTGTCTGTTGGTTGTATGAATGTCTTCTTTTGAGAAATGTCTGTGCATATGCTTTGCCCACTTTTTGATGGGGTTGTCTGTTTTATTCTTGTAAATTTGTTTGAGTTCTTAGTAGGTTCTGGATATCAGCCCTTTGTCAGATGAGTAGATTGCAAAAATTTTCTCCCATTCTGTAGGTTGCCTGTTCACTCTGATGGTAGTTTCTTTTGCTGTGCAGAAGCTCTTTAGTTTAATTAGATCCCATTCGTCAATTTTGGCTTTTGCTGCCGTTGCTTTTGGTGTTTTAGACATGAAGTCCTTGCCCATGCCTATGTCCTGAATGGTACTACCTAGGTTTTCTTCTAGGGTTTTTATGGTATTAGGTCTAACATTTAAGTCTCTAATCCATCTTGAATTAATTTTCATATAAGGAGTAAGGAAAGGATCCAGTTTCAGCTTTCTACTTATGGCTAGCCAATTTTCCCAGCACCATTTATTGAATAGGGAATCCTTTCCCCATTTCTTGTTTCTCTCAGATTTGTCAAAGATCAGATGGCTGTAGCTGTGTGGTATTATTTCTGAGGACTCTGTTCTGTTCCATTGGTCTATATCTCTGTTTTGGTACCAGTACCATGCTGTTTTGGTTACTGTAGC